>NC_083228.1:4944596-5550596 GCF_032191835.1 Heteronotia binoei
CCGGGGGGGGAGGGGCACTATATTCCCTGGAAAGTCACCATCTGTGTTAGAACATCAGAGGAACCCTGCTGGATCAGACCAGTAGTCCAGCATCCTCACACAGTAGCCAACTGGTTCCTCCAGAGGGCCAACAAGAGGGCACAGAGGCCGAGGCCTTCATAAGAACATCAGAAGAGCCCTGCTGGATCAGACCAGTGGTCCATTTGGTCCAGCAATCTGTCTCACACAGTGGCCAACCGGTTCTTCTGGAGAGCCAACAATAGGGCAGATATGCCAAGGCCTTGATAAGAACATAAGAAGACCCCTGCTGGATCAGAACAGTGATCCATCTAGTCCAGCATTCTGACTCACACAGTAGTCAATCAGTTCCTCTGGAGAGCCAGCAACAGGGCAGAGAGGCCAAGGCCTTGATAAGAACGTAAGAAGAGCCCTGCTGGATCAAACCAGTGGTCCATCTAGTCCAGCATCTTGTCTCACACAGTGGCCAATCAGTTCCTCTGGATAGCCAACATCAGGGGCTAGAGCAAGGGTGTCAAACTCATTTGTTATGAGGGCCGAATCTCACATTTATTTATTTATTTTATGATTTCTATCCCGCACTTCCCAACAAGTGGCTCAGGGCGGCTGATATGAGACCTTGTCAGACCGGGCCACGAGTGTCATAAAATGTAATGCCAGGTAGCAGAGATATAAACTTTATAAAGGACACAGACAAACACAAAGATTTAAAAAAAAAATGGATCTTGAAACGAATCCGGAATGCCACAGGCAGCCAGTGCAGTGTTTTCAGCCCAGGTTGAATGTGCTCCCATACGGGTTGCTCCAACAACAACCTGGCTGCTGCATTCTGCACCAGCTGCACCTTCCATATTTGAGACAAGGGCAGCCCCATGTAGAGGGCGTTACAGCAGTCTATCCTCGAGGTGACTGTAGCAAGGATCACAGTTGCCAAGTCGCCACATTCTAAGGAGGGAGCCAACTGCTTATCCACCTAGGACCCTAGACTCTTTTTTTTTTTTAACTCAATTTTTTTTTCAATATTACTTCAAATTTCAAACACACACATTTTAGATACAAGCAGTAATACAAAATATAACATTAAAGAGGAGAAGAAAAAAAGGGGGGGGGGAAGGGGGACACGAACAGGAAAGGAGTGATTTCAAAAATTTATACTTTATTGAATAAAAAAAAATGGTCACAGGAGTCACATCAGCAAAAAGCATGGAGCAAAGATTGTCCTCTTGACTTATCGGAGGAGAAATGGTCTATATTATGGTCATCTCCTTTAAGTAAATCTAGACTCTTAACCTTATGCGCTAGCACCAAAGGCGCCCCATCAAAGGCCAGTAGGGGTATCTCTCCTCCCAGACCGCTGCGACTCAGGTGCAGGACCTCTGTCTTCACTGGATTCAGTTTCAAATGATTCTGCCTGAGCCATTTTGCTATGGCTTGCAGTGCCAGGTCCAGATTTTCCAGAGTGCAGCTGGCCACCTATCAATAGATAGAGCTGGGTGTCATCTGCATACTGATGACACCCTAACCCATACATACGGACAGTCTGGGCAAGGGGGCACATATAGATGTTAAACAATATTGGAGAGAGAACCGCCCCTTGAGCCACACCACATACAAGTGGGTGCCTCCAGGATTATTTCCCCCCTAGTGCCACCCTTTGTCCCTGACCTTGGAGAAAAGAGGTAAGCCATTGAAGGGCAGACCCCTGAAGCCCCACATCAGCAAAGTGGTGGGTCAGTAGTTGATGGTCAACTGTATCAAATGCAGCCAACAGTTCGAACAATAACAGCATTGCCGAACCACCTCTGTCCAAGTTTTTCTGGAGATCATCTGTGAGGGTGACCAGTACTGTCTCTGTCCCTTGATTCGGGTGGAAGCCAGATTGAAATGGGTCTGTAGCTGTATTGCCACAGCCAGTTTGCTGAAGTGGTTAAGTGCACGGACTCTTATCTGGGAGAACCGGGTTTGATCCCCCACTCCTCCACTTGCAGCTGCTGGAATGGCCTTGGGTCAGCCATAACTCTGGCAGAGGTTGTTCTTGAAAGGGCAGCTGCTGTGAGAGCCCCCTCAGCCCCACCCACCTCACAAGGTGTCTGTTGTGGGGGAGGGAGATAAAGGAGATTGTGAGCCGCTTTGAGACTCTTCAGAGTGGAGGGCGGAATATAAATCCAATATCATCATCATCTTCTTCTTCTTCTTCTTCTTCTTCTTCTTCTTCTTCTTCTTCTTCTTCTTCTTCTTCTTCTTCTTCTTCTTCTTCTTCTTCTTCTTCTTCTTCTTCTTCCTCTTCCTCCTCTTCCTCCTCTTCCTCCTCTCAATAACCTTACCTAAAAAAGATAAGTGCAACACTGGCTGGTAAACTCACCAGAGATGACTTTAAAGTGCTACTGAACTCTTGTTCTTTTCTACTGGTATGGACAGACAAATACAGCCACCTATCTTGATCATACTTCATAAGGGTTTGTTTTAATGCTCTCCAAAACTTCCAGGTTTTACACTGAAAAAGAAGGGCCTTCAGGTGATTGTTCTTTTCCCTCCTGATTTTTTTTCTGCCCCCCCCCCTCCCCCAGGCCTTCACATCTCTTTTAATTATAACAGAATAAAACTACTCAGTCTAAGTATAGATCAGTGTTCCCCAGCTTTTTCAGTATGGTGGCTCACAAGTCCAGATTTACTTGTCGTGGTGACAAAACCATGTGGTTTTTTTTTAATCCTAGGCAAACTATGACCTTGGCACCCATCTAGTTATGCATTCCACTTCCTACAGTGGCTAACCAGATGTTTTGGAGAAAGCAGCAGACATCACAGAAAGGGCGCAGCTGCCCCCAAACAAGTGGAATTCAGACACGTCCAGCCTTTGTGCAGGGAGGCTGCATGCCAGCCTTGGACCACCCCCTCCTTCTCCGTTACTCCCACTAAGATTCAAAGAAACTCACTCTAGTAACCATCAGGTAACGTTTTATCTGATCATCATGCCATGAAGGAAAAATATCATCTGATGTATGACATTCAAGAAACTGTTTCCAGGGTCAGATCTTGCTTTCCAAAATAAAAAAAAGAACAGTTGAAGGGGCAGGGCTGGCCCAAGGGTGCGCGGCTCCCAAGGCAAGGCCACCCTGCCCCTCCCACTGTGCTGCATTGCCCTCCTCCACAGCACCCTTACTGCCCCACTGCTCACACTCTTCTGCCCCCTTGAGGGTGTGTGCGGCTGTGTGACAGCCCGGCAAGTCTCTGAGCGCTGAAGGGCCCTGCACCATCACTGGAGCGATAGCTGGACAGCACATGGGCCTTTGCAGTGCTCAGAGGCTTGCTGGGTTGTTGTGCAGCCACTGCACATGCCCTCCCCAGCCTCTTCTGACTTTGCCCACAGCCCATTGGGGTGGGAAGGGTGCCACGTGCTGGCATAGGGGTGGTGGGGCAGTGAGGGCGCCACAGAGGAGGGCACTGGGGTGGGGGAGGGTTGTGAGTAGCTCTCCTCCCAGTTGAGGGGGGAGGGCCCAATTCAGCACCCCCAAGGCCCACACCCTAAGCAAATGCCTAATTTGCCTAGCGGGCGGACTGCCACTGGCCATTTGAGAGACTCTGTGACCCACTTTTGGTCTCCAATCCACAGTTTGGGAAACACTAGTATGGATAGATAACTTTGGCATATTCTAGTCTCCTCTCCCAATAACTGCCCACCTTTTCATAATTATGAATTTGTAGATTCCTTTCCCAAAGAAAGCGGCTCCGTGATGCAGAGTGGTAAAGCAGCAGTGCATTACTGTGGTCTGAACTCTCTGCTCACGACCTGAGTTCGATTTTGACGGAAGCTGGATTCAGTTAGCTGGCCCAAGGTTGACTCTGCCTTCCATCCTTCCAAGGCCAGTAAAATGAGTACCCAGCTTGCTGGGGGGAAAGTGTAAAAGACTGGGGAAGGCAATGGCAAACCACCCCGTAAAAAGTCTGCTGTGAAAACGTTGTGAAAGCAACGTCACCCCAGAGTCGGAAACGACTGGTGCTTGCACAGGGGACCTTTCCTTTCTATTCCAAAGAAACAAAATCACTTAAAGTGAAAATGTGCAAGATACACCGCAAATACTGAATAGTCTAGTGAAATTAGAAGGTGGATTTGATGTTGGGATATCCCTTGAGTCTTGCTGATGAATGCAAATCAAGCCATAAACAGCTTTAAAAGGGGATTAGATCGATCCATGGAGGACAAGTCTATCAATGGCAACTAGCCATGATGACTGAGGGGAACCTCCACTTTCAGAGGCACGAATCCTCTGAATCTCAGAGCCAGGAGGCAACATCAGGGGAAGGCCTCAGCTTTTATGCCTTGTTCTTGGCCCTTGGGAAGAACTTGTTGGCCACTGTGTAAGATGGGATGCTGAACCAGATAGACTCTCTCTGGTCTGACCCTGGTCTGCTCGTGTACACATTGTGCAGGTTTTCTTAGGAATGTTGGGTTGCTGAAGAAACCCTCCACGTAGTGAGCAAAATGGTTGACAATTTCACCTAAAAAGAAACATTTTGACGGGAATGTGGAGAGGCCCCTTCTTGACTGAAAAGTCCAGGGAAACAAGGGAAGCGAGAATGGATTTGAATGTATGGTAGCATTTATAGTATAAATATACTAAAATTAATTTGTAGTATAAGTATAGCAGTAGTTTTGAATCCCCACACTGTCATGAAAGTTTGCTTGGGCCATTCACACACTCTCAGCCTAACCTAAAACAGCCTTGTAAGGATAAAATAGAGGGGAGAATTATGCAGGCTGCTCTGCATTCCCATTAAGGGAAAAGGTGGGCTATAAATTAAGTAAATAATCAATTGTAGTAATTTATCTGGAGTGTTCCGAACTGTCAAGCAAAAAAATAATTAACTTACAGTTATATTATCCAAGGTTATAAGGTTTAAAAAATCGGATTTGATGGGAGTTATTTGTAAAACTGAACCAGATTTCTTTAAAAGAATGAGAATGTTCTTTTAGGTTTCCCAGAATTTTGCACATTTTCAAGGCACTCTTTCCCTCATTCCTTCCCCCTTTTTCCAAGGTTTAACAGAATTATTTCAGAAGTCTTTAGTTGAAAGTGCCTGTGATTTCTCTAACAAGCCAGAGTGGGAAGATGAAACAAGGGAACACTTTCAAGTACCCCCAGGTTTATTCTGAACTGCCTAGGAGGAGGGGGGGAATCCTCTTTTAAGCAGCAAAATAAGAAATATTTAACTGAACTATTTGCCAGACTGCAGAGGCCTTTTACAGTAAGAGAAACTGAAGTACAGTTCTGGATTCAGACCTTATGCTCTTTGGCCGGCGTTGAAAGCGCAGAGAGATTGAAATGTTGCCAAGGCTTCCTTAAAACTGGACAGTGACTCACTTCAGATGGTTCATATTAAGGTGGCAAAGACTAACAGGTCCGAATTGTGCCGTTCATCTCTTTCCAGACTTTGGCAGGTGAGCAGTATAGGAAATATCTTCAACACACACTTGCAGTCCTCAGTATCCAGAACAGCATTGGGGGGTTTTGTTTGCTTTCTTTTAAAACTTTTATCAGACTGTTATTACAAAGTACAAATACATAATTAATGGTGGTGGAAAGTGCCGTCAAGTTGCAGTCAACGTATAGCAACCCCCTAGGGTTTCCAAGGCAATAGACCAGGGGTCCTCAAACTTTTTAAGTAGGGGGCCAGTTCACTGTCCCTCAGACTGTTGGAGGGCCGGACTGCCGTTACTGTACAAGGCCGCGGGCTGTCAGTTCTCCGTCTTCTGCATCTCTCTCCCTTCCCCACACCACACACCCCGGCCTGGGAACTCACCTCACCTCGGTATCACCTCACACTCTGTCTCCGCCGCCTCAGCCCAGTGCCGGGAGTGTGTGTTGCTAACGCGAGTTTAGGTCGAACGTCACTTCCGGTCTGATTTTGCCATAACCCGGCGGGCCGCATAAACGTCCTCAGCGGGCCGCATCTGGCCTGCGGGCCGTAGTTTGAGGACCCCTGCAATAGACATTCGGAGGTGGTTTGCCATTGCCTGCCTCTGCGTGGCCACCCTGGACTACCAGGGCTGACCCTGCTTAGCTTCCAAGATCTGATGAGGCTGGGCTAGCTTGGCTTATCCCTGACAGGGCGGAAGAAGAGCAAGCTGTGAGTCACAGACTCATGGAGACCCCATCTAGGGGGCATTTGAGGCAAAAGACTGTAAGAGGTGGTTTGCCACGGCCTGCTTCTGTGTAGCAGCTCTAGACTTCCTTGGTGGTCCCACATCCAAGGACTAACCTGCAGAGATCTGATGAGATTTGGCTCGTTTGGGCTATCCACATAACAATATTAAAACAGTATTTAGAAATATTCACTGTTTCCCCTATCCACTTCAGTTGCTGAATGACTTATTGTACTATCAGATCCTGTTTATTAAACTTTGTGTTGCCAAAGATTGAGTTGGCTTGCAAAACACGTGCTCTGCCACTAAGCTTCAGCCATATCGTGAGCATCCTCTGGGTAAATGTTGACAACAACAAAAGTACTTGCATTAGCACTGAAAATTCTGGAGTTGAAGGCATTCCACGCTAAAGAGCAAAGAAGGACTTCTTTCAAGTTCATCATAGGCTGTAGTCCATTCCTATCAACAGCACTATCCTTCTTTCCCTCTTAAGTGTTCCCAGCCCCCTGGTCTGGTCCCTCCCCACTGCTGGCCAGTGGGGTGGTGGGGGGAAGGCCCACCCACAAATACCCTGAAACACAGTGATGTTATCACACTTCTGATGTTGCACAGCAGTGCTCTAGTTTTTGGACAGATTTGGTCTCAAACCACAGTTTTGCCCTGAAAGCTAGAGTATTGCCACACAATGTCAGCAGCATGATTCACATCATTTCCGGGTCATGCATGTGGAAGAAGCTCTTAGTAAGGCCTGAAGATTCCCCCCTGGGAAGAAAGTAGGACTTGGCAACCCTATTCTCTCTGGTAGCAGAAAGTGCCACCAAGTAACAGCTGACTTATGGCAACCCAGCAGAATTTTCAACGCAAGAGATGAACAGAGTTGGCTTGCCATTGCCCGCCTCTGTGTAGCCACCCTTGACTACCTTGGGGGCCTGCCAAGAGTTGTCATGTGTTTCTTGACCAAAATTCCTTCAGGCACCTCTGCTCACATCACCCAGAGATCACATCACATGACCTTCTCGGTTCTTTGGACATCCAATATGAGGAGGGTCCTAAATTTTGCCCCCTCTAACCCCTCCTTGGTGACAATTTAAAAATAGGCTTCAAGCTCTCCGGACTAAAACATCTACCCTGCGGAGCCACAGGACAGTCCACAAGTGGCGGAGAATCCAAGATCAGTCTGGAGACCGTGACTACCCTCTCTGCTGTCTCTTACCTCCTGTAGGAAGTGCAAAGTAGCACTCAGGAAGGATCATGTCTACATTGAGTGGACATCTGGCCAATTAATCTCATTTTTCTTGGATGGATTGCAGAATGTTTGTGAATTTGCATTAATCTATCTGCTCTCTGTGAACTTGCCTTTTTGCACGGCATGGCTTAGTAGCAGAGCTTCTGCTTGGCAGGCAGAAGGTCCAAAGTTCAATCCCCATCATCTTCAATTAAAAGAACCAGGCAGGAGGTGATGTGGGAGAGCCACTGCTGGCCTGAGGTTTGACCTTGATGGACCAATGGTCTGAGTCGGTATAAGGCAGCTTCATATGTCCATCCTTATTTCCAAGAATCCCTAATAAAATATGTTGTGTACGTGGACTCATGCTTACATTCCTTTACCAGTGTTCCTGCCTGGCTCATTGGAACCTTGAGGACTGAGTTTGGGGACTTTAGAACAGTGGGCAGGCGGATACAAATCCCTGCTGCCCTGCTCCAGTCAGAAGCCCTCTGCTGGTTCAAACAATCCAATGGCATTCTAGCGCTGGAACCAGGACTGTGTATAGTTGGCTCCATTGGCCCAGTTAGCCAGTCTTCTTTAGCTACTAGTTATCATGCTGTAATCACAATAAAGAGCTATGATCACTGCAACCGCGCCTCCTCCATGCACTGAACCCACTATATTATAGAAGAAGAATCTGCTTTTTGCCTTCTCTGCAACTTCCACACCATGTTGGCATTTTTCAATGCATCTTTTTGCATCATTTTTTCCCCAATTGCATTTTCTGCATCTCATCTGCTTTATTACGTAGTGAGTTTAATTTCAAGCCGGAGAAAACATTAAGCAGGGGACCATTTCAGCTACTTTGAACTTGCCGTTCTGTCCCTGTGGGGCCGTATGTCCATCCGCAGATGTGTTTATGTATGAGAAAAATTAAATGTTTAAACAGACAGAGCTCTGTGTTAATTAAAGCAACAGTTTTGGCTCTGATTTCCAGCCTGATTTTCCTGTAAGGTAAATGAGCACACAGAGTTGGTTTAAGCAGGAGACTCAAAGCCAAAGTTCCTTCCCTCTGCAACTTAATTTCTTGTTGTTGATGTGTCATTTTGACAGTTGTTTGGGTAGGTTATGCATTGAGGAGGTCCTGCTAACTTCTCAAGCAAGGAAGGATTTGAAAAGCTACCAGTGAACCTGTCCTTTTCGCCACAATCAAAATGTGGCTGTGGCATTCAGTTGTATAAACATCCTGGCATGCAGCATCAGGGCTGGAATCTCTTTTGAGCAGACCCAGATCCCTTGACTCTGGATGGTCCTAGCTCAGGGGTCCCCAACCAGGTGCCTGTGGGCATCACGATGTCCCCTGACACCTTCCCTGGCGCCTCCCTAGTGTTTCTAGAAAGTGGGTGGGGCTTTGACCCAGCAAGGTTTCTGACTGTTTGTGCAGGTTTTGCAGAACTTTGTTTTGGCAGCAGATGCCTCCGCAGCACAAGATTCTTCACTGAGTAGATAAAGGTAGGCCTCAGTAGCCATTTTGTAGCTGGTACTTTCTCCCACAGCAGCCATTTTCTGGCTGTGTCCACTATGCTCCCTCAGAAATCTAAAGGTGCCCACAGGCCCAAAACAGTTGGGGAGCCCTGCTGTCAGGCTCGGTGCTAGGGCCTCGGGTGCCCCAGGCCGGCACCTGCGCCCACCAGCTGCCCCCGCCCCACCACCACACGGGGGCCCGTGGAGAGGGCAGGCATGGTGGCGTGGCAGGGGAGGGCAGGGCAGGCTCTGGGTGAGCCACACCTGCACAGTACTTTCTTGGAGGCAGTCTTGGAGCACCTCCAAGAGCGCACTGCACAGGCAGGGTTCACCCATAGCCCCTGGGGCAGAACTGAGAAGGCTGAGCAGAGGCTGCAGGTGAGCCACGCCTGAGCTCTCTTAGGGCAGTCTCAAAAGTGCACTGTGCAAGCGTTCTCCTCCAAGCCTGGCTACCCTTGCAAGGGAATCCGAACTTGGAGGAAAAAATGCTGATGCCCCGCCCGGCTGCTTTTGCCTTCAAGGCGAGAGCAGCTGGGTGGGGTGTATTCTCCTCTGAGCAAGGGAACCCGGGTGACGCAAGAGCAGTGGGGTGGAGGGAGGGGGTGCCTGGCAGCGCACCATAGGTGAGGTGGCACCCCAGGCGACCACCTACCTTGCCTATTCCCACTCACCGACCGTGCCTGCTGCAGTGGTTTGTGAAAAGAAGAGGGGACTGTTGGCCTGCTGTTGGTAACACAGGTGCTCTCTGGGCCATTATTAGGGACATGACAGAGCAAATAGTCTGCTGGGAATCAGAGCAATTTGTGACTTGCTGCTCTAAGCCTTGATTCTGTCTTCACTTCTGCTCTAGTGCTTGACTGATGCTTCCCTGGCACTCCCTGGCCATTCATACAGCTGGGAAAGGTGCCCCAAAAGCACTCCGGTGGTTTCCTACCACCAAACAGTGGTAGCTGTTTGAAGCGGCTGAGCAACAGCAGCAGGCTGGGAGTGAGGTGGGACCCAGATGTACACATTTGAGTGTGCCTTTCTGGTCTGAACCTGGGCCGTTCCTGTGTCGGCCCAAATTGGAGGTCTGAATTCAGCCACAGTGTGGTGGGCACAGCCACAGAATAGCTGCCACAGGAAGTGGAGCCAGCCACAAAATGGCTGCCACAGGAAGTGGAGTCAGCCACAAAATGGCTGCCACAGCTGACCTTCAGTCACACAGTGAAGATCTTTGTACTGTGGTGGCAGCTAAGGCCAAAGCAACATTTTAAAAAAAAAATATCTGCACAAGCAGTGAAATCTCCAACAGCCAATCAGAAGCATTCCTGGACAAAACCCGCTTTCTAAAAACATTTGGTGGGCACCAGGAAGATTGTGTTGGTGGATGTCACGGTGCCCAGGGACACCATGTCGGGGACTCCTGGTCTACATGGATTCCAATTTCAGCAGTCAGCAGCAGAAGGAAGACTTTGGCTTCTGTGCCCCATTTGTGGGCCTTCTGGAGCATCTAGTTTGTCCTTTTGGGACTCAGGCGGCTGATCTTCATGGAGACATTGATCTTAACCAGCAAGGCTGTTCTTGGATTCATGTGAATATGTTCCAGTCCCACTGTAATGACCACTGGTTTTGTTTAAAGCCCCTGTACATACCTGTACAAATACAGGTGTGAATTAATGAAACTGAGGTATATGTTCTTAGGTGTACTTCCAATAATCGAAGGAAGAAGCAGAATGGGTACAATGGAGTTAGATGTAAGGAAGACTTCTACCCATTCTGCTTTTTCCTCTGATTATTTGCTATTTTTTCCAATTTTAGTTTGTAAGCCCCTTGGGGCACGCTGTTATCTGCAAGTTGTTCTATAAGGTACAACTTCATAATTGCTCATATACAGACTGTGATTCACTGGAAGATCCTCTGCTTTACATGCAGAAGGTCCCATATTCAATCTCCATCATCTGTAGGACCAGGGAGTGCATGATGTGAAAGATCTCAGACGCTGCCAGTCATCTGAGGAGACAATACCGATCTTTACAGACCAAGGGTTAGATTCAGTATAAGGCAGCTTCATGCATGTCTGGGTCTAAAGATAATGATAATGATGATGATCCGGTGGATGTCACTTAGTGGTAGAGTATAGTCAGGGCTTATTTTGTAGCAGGAACTCCTTTGCACATTAGGCCACACCCCCTGATGTAGCCAGTCCTCCTGGCGCTTACAGTAGGCCCTGTACTAAGAGTCCTGTAAGCTCTTGGAGGAATGGCTACATCAGGGGTGTGTGGCCTAATGTGCAAAGGAGTTCCTGCTACAAAAAAAGCCCTGTGTGTATGATCTTAGCAACAAAGAGAGATTTTGTTTATTCATAGAGGATCACCGTTAAACCTGGAGGAGAACACAGCGGGTTTTATTTTCACTGTGAACCCCTCTGTCTGATGCACAATTTAAAGGAATTGAACAAAGTTGCCCCTTTAAGACCAACAAAGTTTTATTCAGAATGTAAGCTTTCGTGTGCTAAAAGCACACTTCTTAAGACGAGGGGATCAGGTACTGTGGGCAGAAATACATGTAGTTTGTTGATTAGGAGGACAAACTGGCTGGGATCACACGGTGGAACAGTGGAACCATTTAGAAGGCCATTTGCTTCAGACCAACACCGCTGCCCACTTGGATCAGTTTAAAGGAATGCAGAAGCATGTTTGGAGTATGTAGTACACAGAAGTATGTCTGGTAAAATAAGCCATGCTTCCTTTCACTGGGTTTCTCACTTCTGAGTAATGGCAGACTCTGATATATTCAGTCTAAGGTTGAAAAATGCAGGACATGTTTGATCAAGATCTATAAATGAAAGGGGTTTCTTCTCCCCCTCTCCACAAAAAAAGTGCAGGCTTTCTAAACACCCAAATGGGGGAGGGGGGAGCTCTCCATTTTCCTTTTCGTCTTCCCAAATCTTTGGCATCCGTCCAGGGAGCTCAGTGGAGTTGTCTCAAGCATCTGGAAATCATCAGGATAAACAATAGAGTGCTAGGAATTGGAACTCCCTACCTCAGCTCTCGTGGGACTCCACTCCAGAAAACATGAGAACACAAACCATTGGACACTATGTGGTCAATTGCTTCAAACTAACAAATCTGTGTGCCTTCCTATTTTCTGTTTGGCTTGGCACTGCACACGACCCTTTCACAATGAAACACAGCTGTTTCGAAAAAAGCCAGCCATTCATTTTTTTTTTGCCTTTTAACCTCTTATATGCTCTTAGAACTTCTCTCTCCTTGCCCCTTTAACAGGGGCATCTGCCCCCTGTCAGACTCCCCCTCCCTCATTTATTCATGCCCCTGCCGTGTTGCCAAAGCCCCTTTGTCAGCAATGGAATGAGCTAGATTAGCCCACTAGTGCTTGTGGTCTAGTCAATTCCAGTGGTATATTTATTGGGGGGGGTTTGCTTTTCCAATGGCAGAGAGTAACCAAGGCTCCCCTGCCCTGGATGGTCCAAGGTTAGCTTAGTTGTGTCAGATCCTGGAAGCTTAGCAGGGCCCACCTACTGGGATATTTGGTTAATTTAGCAGAGTTTGCCCAGTCATATACTGAGTGCAGTAAATAAATCTGTGAAGTATATTGCAAAAAGTAAAACTCAGCTGATCTGGAATCTTGTGTATGGGAGTATGAGGACATTGTTTCTAGAGTGTGACTCCATGAAAAGCCATGCGAGAAAAGGGAAGAACAAAGGACAGAGAGAGAGAGAGAGGCATCCAGTTCAAGGAGATAACACAAATACACGAAGTTAAGAGTCCAGTGACACCTTAAAGACCAACAACATTCTCTTCAAACTGTGAGCTTTCATGTGCATGCTTGCTTCCTCAGATGCATTGAAATGGAAGTGAACAGCTCATATATATAGACAGATTGTCTGATGGGGCAGATTGTCTTTGTATACGAACTGTTAACTTCTCTTTCAGTGTATCAGAGGAAGTGTGCGTGCTCATACCGTGAATAAAATTTTGTTGGTCTTGAAGGTGCCACTGGACTCTAACTTTGTTCTGCTGCTTCAAACCAACACAGCTGCCTGCCTGGACTTATGCATGATGGAGCACCCTCCCTGAGCATGTCCAAGCATGCTCAGTCCGACACAACCCTGGTTAGTACTCGGGTGGGTGACCACCAAGGAAGTCCAGGATTGCTATGAAGAAGGAGGCAAGGGCAAACCATCTCTGAATGTCCCTTGCCTTGACAATCCTATGCGGTCACCATAAGGCAGCTGAACCTTGATTGTGCTTTGCTCCACCAAGAGCAGAGAGAGCAGATTCATGGGTGCTCATCCACTCTTTCATGTACACTAAGAAAACTTTTGGTGGGGGGAGCACTAGTCCCAGGAATGCTGCAGGCCTTGATTTCATAGAAGCAGAGGATCTAATATACATACCTGGCAACCAAATGCAACCACATCTGTTTGTGGTAGCCTGGCCATGCTTCTGGGAGCCTACTTTGGCTTTGGGGGCGGGGTTTGCAGCTTGAAGCGCTAAAGCCAGTTAGACCAAAGAGTGCCCAAGACACATACATGACGAATGGAGTGACGATACCTTGACAGCTGTGATGTGAAATCCAATCCCTTGAGTAGATTTCCTTCCTCTTCCTCCACCTCCACCCCCTTAAAAAACATTAAAAAGTGTCTACTTTAGGGATGGTAGAGAAAAATAGACAAAAGGGATGGGGCAACTTTTTTCAACAGGAATTCCTTTGGTTAGCATCTGGAATATTTGGTCAGTACAGGCTTTTTCTTTTTTGGTCATCCTTCTCAGACATCCTGCCCTTCCAGTCATGTGACTCAGGGTTTGTTTTTGTTTTTTTGCATTGAGAAGCCCACTTACATTCTTGGATCCTGAGAAAAATACACAGATAAAATTATAGATTTTAGTACATGCACATGTACCTGATGCTCAGGGCACAGTAGTTAAGATGGAGATCCATATCTGTGAACCTGCGTTGGTCCTGGCAACCACAGTCCCATAATCTGGATTTCTCAAGCAGATGCAAAACAGGTTTTGCAGCATGTTATCCCAGAAAACTCAGGGAATCAAATCAAGACTAGAACTCCAGGTAAGGATCAGATATCCATGATTCTAGAGGACATTGGCAGGCAGAGAAGCAGATTAGGAGAGATTGATAGTATTGGGACATTTGGTTAATATAGCAGAATTTTCCCAGTCATAGAAACATGATACTGATTGCAGTGAATAAATCTCTTAAGAAGTATATTGCTAATAATAATAATAAATAATAATAATAATAATAATAATAATAATAATAATAATAATAATAATACATATATATTTATTCTGGTAGTTCCAGTTCATATTCAGGTTGCAGTTAAAAGGAGAGAGAGAATCTAAAACATAATCTGAAGTAACCTTAAGAGTACTTTATCAATATGGCCAGTTTTTCCAACATCATGTGGAAGGTCATGTGCAATAAGGGAGAAGACAAAGAGAGTGAGAGGAGGGGGTCAGAGGGCAGCTCCCAGGTTAAGACAAAGAGGCATCCCATTAAAGGAGGTAACACCTAGACACACTTCAAGTGATGTAGCGCCCCACAGTGTCTAGGAGTTGCTCACTCCAACAGATAGTCTGTGCAAAAAGACAGACAGCCCTCAGCTAGAAGCCTAACCACCTGAGAAGTCGGGACATCTGATGCCAGGTGTGTCCAGATTTCTCAGGAGACATGCTCAGGGGTTTCAGCTACTTAGTAGGCTTCTAGTAGTCACCAAGCAGCAGGTGGCATTGAGCCACTAGAAGAAAACAGGCCACAAAGATATGGTTGAGGGACTTCATACTAACACCTGGTTTTTCAACAACACAGAATTTGTTTCCTGTTTTACCCATGTAAGCTGCAAAGGATTAGCCTCCAGAGTTTTTGCTCAGTAAATTTTGCTTGCAAGGAAGACATACCCTAGCTGGAAGCCACTTTCCCCAGGGGCGAACTGGCTCATGACCAGATGAACTAAACTCCAACCCTGAGACTTGGGATGCAGGGAGGGAAATAGCTGACAAAGGGAGCTTTGGATCACAAAAGGTCACTCCCCCTCCCCCCCAAAAAATCCTTTTGGTTTCTAAGGTGCTATAGCACTCAAATCTTGCTGTTCATTTTTATGGTGAATCTATAAATAATAAAGGGCATTTTTTACCCATTCAAACAGAGCCCAAATTGAAAGTTTATGTACCTGTGTGTTTTATGGAATGTGCTACCAAAAAATATTGAGAGTTCCACAAAAACCTGAACAAGCAGAACACTCTGGGTGATTAATACGGTGGAGAACCTGGAAATAGATCGGCCCACCGGGCTTCAGCTTGCATGTGTGTGTATACGAGTGAGTCTGATACAGATCTAAGAATTAAATCCCTGCTTCTCTACGGATGATGGCAAAGTTCCCACCGACAGGGGTAGGTCATGGTTTCATTGGTGGTGTTGGCTAACAGCTGGCAACAGCTGGATTGTGTTCCTCTTCAGAATGAAGTGCAATGCAGAATTTGCGCTCTTTTTTTACAGCTTTTTCTTTTCTTGAAAAGGGCTATTAGGTTGAACCTATAAATGGAGAAATTGGAGTGCAGAATTCTTCCATGGGTCTCAGTTAAAAGCTTTTTCTTTTCCTTTTTTGGGGGGGGCGGGGACAGCCTGGAACTGGCTATCGAAGATGCAGCTTGTGGTTCAGTAGTAATTCCAATTAAGCATTGTTTTTGTATGCCCCCATACACACCAGTTCCCTCTGCCACAGAATATTGAACCCAAGCAAATGCCCAAGGAACTCATTAGGATGCAACTGTGATCTTGAGAGAGACAGAGCAGTGTCAAAGGAAGAGCCCTGCTACATATTATGTTTGTTGTAGGGAAAGCTGCTCAGCTTGGCCTGCTTAAGATGTCGAAGGATTCCGCCCTATGAACAGAGATGTAGAAAAACTTAATGCACTTGCTCCCCCCCACCACCGAGCATTTCCTGGTTGCTGCAAAGAAGAGAGGCCTCCAGCCAACCCAGGCATTCCCCTCTGGTTCTCCGACCTCACACTGCTGACCTTCCCCAGCAGGCGGGAGAGAGGGCAGCAGAAGAGGTTCGTACAGGGGAAGCTGAGACAGACGCACAAGTCAGGCACAAGTTACCTGTGATGTGAGCTTTCTTAGCAGTCCAGATTCAGGGGTGGAGCTTCAGTGGGATATAATACCACAGAGCCCAGAGTCCTCTCAAGCCACTGTTTCTTTCAGGGGAATTCAACTCTGCCTTCTGGAGACCAGTTGTAATTCTGGGAGATCTCCAGCCACCACCTGGAGATTGACAACCCGAGATGCAGCTTGGACTTTCTGGAGGGTGAGGTTAACCCTGCCATCCCAGCATGTTTTCAGCTCCCCAGCGTTCACAGTTATTAGCCATTTAAAGGGGAAAAGGCTTGTCCCAATTTTCTTTCCTGTGAAGGGCTAGTAACAGCTGGCGGGGGAGGGGGGAATCCTATCTTTAGTTAGCAAAAGGTAAAGGTTAAAAAAGTAAAGTATTAAAACACCTTCTCTGCATATTCCTGATCTGAATCGGGGCTGTACGCAGATATAAGCTGCAGTACTGCAGTCCAAGCTTTGCTCACGACCTGAGTTCGATCCTGGTGGAAGCTGGTTCAGGTAGCCAGCTCAAGGTTGGCTCAGCCGTCCATCCTTCCAAGGTCAGTAAAATGAGTCCCCAGCTTGGTGGGGGGAAAGTGCAGATGACTGGAGAAGGCAAGGGCAACCCACCCCCTCAAAAGTCTGCCAAGAAAACATCATGAGGTGATGTCACATCATGGATCGGTAAGGATTCAGTGCTTGCAATTTTACCTTTTTACAGAGATTTAATCAGGTTGCTGTTGACATGATTAGTACTGTGGACAACTTGGCTCTGTTCAGGAGATGATTTTTACAAAGATAATAGAACTATATTGTGGTGGCCAAACTACAGCTCAGGAGCCGCTTTCACAAATATTGTGTGGCTCTCGAAGCCCCCATTGCCCCATCAGCCAGGATGGAGAAGGCACTTCTCTCTTTAAATCACTTCTCCAAGCCAGCCAGTGGAGAATGCATTTAAAGTTAAAGTTGCTTTCTTTCCACCTCTTCCCCCCTCCCCCATATATTCCTTCCTTCCTTCCTTCCTTCCTTCCTTCCTTCCTTCCTTCCTTCCTTCCTTCCTTCCTTCCTTCACTCCCTCCCTCCCTCCCTCCCTCCCTCATCTGACATTTATTTTATGTGGCACTTACAAGTTTAGCCATCCCTGAACTATATTCTAACAAAATGGTTCAGGGAGTGTCTTTTATAAAGGAAACAGAAATGAGAACTGTGTGCGCATGCAAGTGCATGTATATGCGCATGTTAAGTGCCATCAAGTCACTTCAGATTTACCATTATCTAATGAATTAACATCCTCCTGCCATTTACAGCTTTGCTCAGGTCTCAAAACTGAGGGCCCTTGTGCTTTGTTGATTGAGTTCATCCATCCCATATTGGGTCTTCCTCTTTCCCTTCCATTCCCCCTAACACTGGTGTATGTATTATCTGTTTACAGTATGTATTGCCTTGTTCTCTCTGCATTGTTTTTACACTTGCCTGATACCATTTTCTGCATTGTGTCACTTACATTTAATATTTTATGCTTTGTTTCATATTTTCATAATCCTAGTCCTGTTACATAGTTTATCCCACTGATTGCATTGATTTACACTGTATAATCCCCCTTGAATCTCAGTGAGAGAGACAGACATCCAGTAAATAAAATTAATAAATATAAAAAATAGGAGCCAACTATGGGCTATGTGTGACGCACAAGTCAGGCACAAGTTACCTGTGATGTGAGCAGCCTGACGCCCCATGGCACCCTAGGCAGACTCGCTGCCTGGCACCCCCCAAGTGCCCCCTGTGCCTCCGTGCTCCCCCCCATGCCTCCTCACCTCCCTGCAGCACCTCCCTTCCTTCCCCACCCCATGTCGATTTCAATGCCGGAACCGGCTCTAGTGCCACGTTCCGGCTATCTAAAGCCCCGCCCCCTGCAATCACTTGCTCGGTAGGGAAAACCGCACTGCGGGGCCTTGCTCACAGTCTGTCAGGACCAGCGTCCTGAAAGGGCAGCCCCACTGCTGCTGACTCCTCTCCCATCCAGGAAGTGAGGAGGGGAGGAGTCAGTGGCAGTGGGGCCACCCTTTCAGGACACTGGTCCTGACAAGACTGCAGGCGAAGCCCCGCGGCGTGGTTTTACTCGCCCGCCAAGTGAGTGATCGGTGAGGGGGAGCTTTAGATAGCTGGAATGCGGCACTAGAGCTGGTTCCAGCATTGAAATTGACATGGGGTGGGGAAGGGAGGGAGGAGGAGGCACAGCGGGGAGGGGAGAAGCCGCGGGGGGGGGCGCGGAGCTGTGGGGGGGAGGCAATGGGAAGGGAATGGAGGGACAGGCGGCGGCAGCAGTGATGGTGGCGGGCGGCCGTAGTGGCTGGCGGGTGGAGGCAAACTAGCTGCTTGCCTGGGGCTCTGGCAGAGGGTGGGGAGCCCAATTTGGCACCCCCACCCTCTCGGTGCCCTAGGCAATTGCCTAGTTTGCCTAGTGGGTGAGCCGGCCCTGACTATAGTGACATCCAACCCAGCAGTCTCCTTTTTGCAGCCGGACATGAGGTTGGAGAACTAACTTTCCTACTCATGCCAAGGCCTTATTCAGATCAGGAGCCTTCCATCCCACACCATTTTCACAAACTGAAATGGCCATGGGGGCATATTTGCCCTACTGCAGAACTCTACACGCACTGACAGCATGTTAAAGAACTTGTGCCTTGGCCCGAAGGCTGATAATAGCCGGTGAATAGAATGTCATCTTGGAGTTGCAAAAACGGGTTCAAATGGTCACGCAGCCAATCAGCTCTCTGGGTGACCTTCAACTCTTATCCTACAAATTAGCGGGTCATTGTTAAATCATATTGTAAAAACAACTGCCTGTATTGACAGACATTGTAAAAACGAATGCCTGCATTGGCAAAGGGGCAATCCAATTTACGTCCAGCTTTAAATAACATCTTGCTTAAATGTTTTATAGTGCTTTAATGAAATTATGGCCTAGGTGTGCCTGGGCTAGAAACAACAGTTGGTAAGAGGGTATTGGCTATGAGGGTGAGCTATAGAGTTCCTGGTTCAGATCTCACTTCAGCCAGGAAACTCACAAGGTGACCTGTGGGTGAGTCTGCAGTAGGGCTCCTGGGTCCTCCATAGACACTGGCAGGGGTTGAGGGCTAGAGTTGCCAGATCAAGGATGAGAAACTCCTGGAGATTTGGGAATGGAGCCTGGGTAGGGCAGGAACTTCAGCAGGGTACAATGCCATGGAGTCCACCCTCCAAAGCATCTGATCTCTATAGTCTGGAGAGGAATTGTAATATCAGAAGAACCCCAGGTTCCACGTGGAGGCTGGTATTGCTAGATGGCACATTATGCTATCCTTCCCCCTCACTCTGTAGTGTTTAAGCTTCCTTACTTGTGTTATGACTTGCTAACACCATTGCAGCCAGTTACGTGTAGTGGAGCAATCCAAGGGTGACAACATATATGGAGTTGAGGGGACCTGACATGGGATTCTCTTGCTTTTGACAGTATTCCCATGTCTACCATAACCTTGAGTTCGGCCTTTAGTCCTTTCTCAGCCTCATCCTTTCCATTTGGGACAAAAATGCTGATCACTGTGCAGGATTTGGAATTGGCATCTAGCATTTTGTACACTTTACCCTGGTGGTGTCGAACTCATTTGTTATGAGAGCCGGATCTGACATAAATGAGACCTTGTTGGGCCGGGCCACGTGTGTCATAAATGCCAGATAGCGGAGATATAAACTTTATAAAGGACACGTTGGCTGAAACCAGACGGCCAACTGCTTTCAGCCGCCCTGAAGAAAGTCGGCCAGAAGGAGAGTGCCCCGGAGCTTCCAGACGGCGCTGGAAGAAGGGTCAGGCATTGGCCGGCTGGGGAGTGTCTGGAATGCTCACGCATCCCGCTCGCGGCTCCCTGGGCACTCGTAAGGCACCCTCCAGCCTTCCAGACGGCCAGGCGCCGCCTCAGAGCCCCCCCAGCGAAAAGGGACCACTTTCCAAGTGGTGCCTTTTTGAGGCGGTTGGAGCAACCTCGAGAACAGGGTAAGTGTGGGACAGGGGCGGGCACCAGATGTTGCTGTCTGGACGGGGTTTTTGGGTCGACTTCAGAGTCATCTCTGAGTCAACCCAAAGTGCCGGTCCGTAATCAGTCAAAGATATTTTTTTATTTAAAATAAAACATGCTTAAAATGTTAGTGCACTTATAATATTATGTTTATTTAACAGTCTTTGATAACTAATGTCTCTTCCTCTGAATTATTGCAACAAAATCTGGAGACAATGTGCTGGAGCAATCTTGAATATTCTGTTCAGATATGTATCTGTAAACGTACTTTTGATTTATTGACATTCCTTACAGAAATCTCATGGTCAGTGCTTTGAGCCTAGAACCCAAGGGAAAACTTGAAATGGTTGGGCATTGCGAGCTTTTGTACATAAATTGCTTCATGTGCTGGTCAAGAACATGCAAAGGCACCATGACACAGTGAGGGTTATGTGTTTGTCTACAAAACTGTAGTCTTCCCAGAAACTGCAATTCCTATGAGGCAGTGCAAGAACAGAGAGACAGCAAGTATAGTTGTTAGTGTCAGCCTTCTATCTGAGAAGTGTATGTTCAAAATCCCCAGTCTACAAAAGAAATGTGCTGGGTGAACATGGTTTTGACACACACTTTCATCCTATTCCACCTTACTGGTTTGTTGTTATTTCTCATCTGAACAGTTTACATTGGTTTCCTATTGAGGCCTGCGGGGGCCAAATGCTTGCACAGGCTTCACATTTGGCACCCTTAGTCTACCCTAACCTGGATCTTGTCAGATCTCACAAGCTAAGCAAACTTAGGCCTGATTAGCACTTGGATGGGAGACTACCCAAGAAATTCAGGGTTGCGATGCACATGCGGGCATTGGCAAACCACCTCTGTTTGTCTCTTGCTTTGAAAACCCTCTAGGATCACCATGTCTGTGGACTGATGGTGCTTTCCACCACAACTACCAGTTGGAATGGTGTCTGAAAAGGACTTGAAACAGCCAACCTGTCTTGATCCTTCACAATAGTATCTGAAAAGCAGTTTAGAAATTGTCCCGCCCAACCCGGGCCAGGACTCTGCGGGGAGCCCCCCCCCACTCCGCTAATCCCCCTCCCCACCCACAGGAAACCGGGGGCTACCCAGGGCGACACTGGCAGCCCCCACAGCTAAGCCTCAACATACCTCTACGGCAGCGAGCAGAGCGACGCCCGCAACGGTCACCAACCCACACAGTGGGCGTTTTCGCACTGACCTTAACCGGCAGCGACGTCCCTCTTCACCGCGCAGGATCTGCGCGGATTTCGCACCAGTTGCTGCGGAGCACCCGGAAGAACCGCAAAGTCCTGCGGCTTTTGCGGCTCAAATGAAAACTGGGTTTTGGCGGTTTCCATTTGTCCCGCAAAAGCCGCGGGACTTTGCGGCTCTTCCGGGTGCTCCGCAGCAATTGGTGCGAAATCCGCGCAGATCCTGCGCGGTGAAGAGGGACGTCGCTGCCGATTAAGGTCAGTGTGAAAACACCCAGTCAGTGCGCCCGTCCCTGGGTGCAGGGAGATTGGCTGCCCCGCAGCACCAGCGGCAGCGAGAGAAGAGAGGCGCGCAGGGAGCTCAGCAGGGAAGGAGGAAGGGGCCTGCAGACCGAGCCGCAGCGGCTGGCGCCACCACGCTCCAACGCTTCGTTATGGCCGTGGACACCCCAGCAGCCCCAGAGAGGCCAAGCCCCAGAACGCCTCTCCTTGGCGTCTGGGCTTATCAATGGGGGCGGAGCCAGCCGGGGGTGGGACCTGGGGAGAGGGGAGGGAACTCCAGGAAGGATAAAAGGCCCGAGGGCCAAGAGGTCGGGGAGGAAGCTGGCTGATGCTGCAGAGGGGCTGCCAACAGAGAGAGATAGGAGCCCAAGTATAGCTGGAGGGGGCAGGGAGCCTGAGGTACGATAATCCGGCTCCCTCCCCTATTTCTGAGACCTCAGGAGACAACAGCGAGAGACCAAAAAGGGGGCGGTCACAGTCAGAGGGGCTATGGCCACGTCGAGGGGCCCAGGGGGGCGCCAGGGCATCAACAGAAATGATCCTGGATGTTAACTGGACTTTATACCCTCAAGAGTTAAACTGAGGATTGCCTCAGCATCAGAGTCTGCGTATCCATTACACAACATTACTCAGCGCAACATTCGGCAGCTGCCTCGGGCGCCAGCTCTTGGGGGGTCATGCGTTGTTTCTGCTTGCTGAGGGGCCAGAGAAATCTTCCAGCCCCTCAGCAAGCAGAAACAACGTGGGGATTAACTTTCAGTCCCGTGGGGATTAACTTTCAGTCAGAGAAATCTTCCAGCCCCTCAGCAAGCAGAAACTATGCAGGGCTTAGCTTTCAGTCCGAAAGTGCCGCCTTGTTTCTACTTGCCGAGGAGTTGGAGAAATCTTCCGGCCCCTCAGCAAGCAGAAACAACGCGGGGCTTAACTTTCAGTTCGAAAGTGCCACCTCTTTTCTGCTTGCTGAGGGGTTAGAGAAATCTTCTGGCCCCTCAGCAAGCAGAAATAAGGGTGTGATGACGTCACTGTGTGATGTCATCATGCCACGCACGTCATCATGCCACGCACTGGCCCTGCTCAGCATAATCTGAGACACTGTACAGTCTATAATTCAGTCAAGATAAATGACAGCTTCTTTGAGTTTTGATAAAATACACACACACACACAAGTACACAAGTGTGTGCTCACGCCCCTCCACCGCCTTGCCCAATGAATGTTCTCTTTGTTTCTGTCAACTTGACAGACACCAGTGGCACAGAATAATGGATGACATTTCTGTGTGGTACTTGGGTGCAGGGAGGAGTTGAAATAGGGAATTATTCTGGCAAGAGCTGGCTAAGAGACAGTGCAGAAAGGAGGGTGGTCACATTATGAGATTCAGCTAAGACAAGGAGGGCCTTGAAGGCTTAGCGTGCATGCTCCCAACCCAAAAACACTCTGGCATTGTCTGGGACCCAATTTCTCACTTCAGGGCACACCTGTTACTCTGGCAGTTTCCTTCAGAGACTTCTCACAGTCCCCCCCCCCCCCCCCGCCTTCATTATGGATGTGTATAGAAAGGAGACAGCTGTGCCTGCCAGTGAGTGCAGGTCCCCAAACCCCCAAGTGCTGACTCAGCAAGAGTGTCCAGAAGTATAACAGGGTTTTTGTTCGTCCCAGCCGGAATATTTCACAGTACGAATTTAAAAACAAGTAAACAAGGCATCAGCTGAACATCAATTTGGCAGTGCCTTCCATTAAATCAGATGTTTTTTAAAAAATTAACCAGTACAATGCATTGCTAGGAAGAAGTGCTGTCTGGTCTAGGGGCCCCCAACGTGTTGCCCACTAATTGTTTTTAGAAAGTAGGTGGCACTCTTGTCTAGCAGGGCTTCTGACTGGCGCTGGAGATTTGATTGGCCCTGAAGGTTTTTTGTAAACTTGCTTTGGCAGCAGCTACCCCCACATTGCAAGGATCTTCACTGCATGACCAGAGATGAGCTGTGTGCACGCTTGGAAATATTTTAAAAGACATTCTGTTAAATAGCTTCTGCCTGAAATGTCAAAGATTGTGGTTGGCTCCAGCCCCCTGCGGTGGGCATTTTTCAGTTGCACCCACTGTGCCATGTCAGAATTCCAAATGTTCCCACAAGCTTGAAAAATGGAAGACCCCTGGTCTAGTCCTATGCAGAGGTACTCCCGCCTTAGGCCTTTGGTGTCAGTGGGCTTAGACTTGGAGCAATTCTTCGTAGGATGTGCCTGCCCATCCTACAGACTCACAGGAACGTGAATTCAAACAGGGTCTATCAATTTCTTGTGCTGTCTTAAACAGAGTAACACCCTTTTAAGGCTATGAAAGTTGGTTATGTTTTTCAAATCTATTGACTTCAGAGGACTTGGAAGGGTGTAACTCTCTTTAGGATTGCGCTAGAGGTCCTGGATGATGCAAACCTAAGAACACTTTCCAAAGGCTGAATAGTCCAGAGCAGGATTCTGAGTAGATATCCTTAGGATTGTTCTCTTAAGGGCTCAGACAGACGGGATCATGCATCTCCGTCTGTAAGATGCACATTGCTGCCGCCTCAGTTTGCCTCGGGGCCATGGTGAAGAAGAGAGAAGAGATTCAGCCTTGGCCAGGGATGAAGCAGGGAAGAGCCTGTGCTAGTGATGAATTAGATTAGGCTGAGTTTGTTCTGTTCTGTGTACTTAAGGCCTGGTCATGCCCAGAGGGACAAGGGTTACAACTGCAAAGACTCAAGCATTGTTTGGGTACCATTTTCTCATCCCATTACATACCTCTTACTGGACAGTTTTCTTCTGAGGATGATAGCCTAGAGCTGGGTGGAAGATCTGAATGAGAGAAGGGAAGAAGCCTTCCCCCTCTTCTCCTGTTTGTTGTTGTTGTTTGATATGGTCATCTAGTCCAACCCCCTGCACAATGCAGGAAATTCACAAATACCTCCCCCTAAATTCAAGGATTAGCAGTGCTGTCAGATGGCCATCTAGTCTCTGTTTATAAACCTCCAAGGAAGGAGAGCCCACTACCTCCCGAGGAAGCCTGCCACTGAGGAACCACTCTAACTGTCAGGAAGTTTTTCCTAATGTTGAGCCGGAAACTTTTCTGATTTAATTTCAACCCATTGGTTCTGGTGTGACCTTCTGGGGCCACAGAAAACAATTCCACACCATCCGCTATATGACAGCCCTTCAAGTACTTGAAGACGGTGATCTTTGCCTTTTTAGCCACTGCATCAAATTGTTGACTCATGTTTAGCATATGGTTCACTAAGACCCTGAGGTCCTTTTTGCATATACTACGACCAAGACAAGTATCTTCCATCCTATAACCATGCACTGGATTTTTCTTACCTAAATGCAGAACTTTACATTTCTCCCTGTTAAAATTCATTGTATTGGTTTTAGTGTAATATTCCAGTCTGTCGAGGTCATCCTGTATCCTGTTTCTGTCTTCTACTGTATTTGCAACCCCTCCCAATTTAGTAACATCAGCAAATGTAATAAGTATTCCCTCTATTCCTTCATCTAAATCATTTATAAAAATGTTGAACAAAATAAGCCCCAGAATTAGAACTTTTCAACCTCTGGACGTTCCCCTGCTCTCTGAATTATTTTTTTAAAGAAAATAACATGTTCTTAAAGACACACCCCCAATTTAAAAGCAGAGAACACGATTTCTATTAGAAAGTAGAGGCATTAAGAAAAAGGAAAGGTCCCCTATGCAAGCACCAGTAGCTTCCGACTCTGGGGTGACATTACTTTTCATAGCATTTTCACAGCAGACTTTTTACGGAGTGGTTTGCCATTGCCTTCCCCAGTCATCTACACTTTCATTTTACCGACCTCAGAAGGATGGAAGGCTGAGTCAACCTCGAGCCGGCTACCTGAAAACCCAGCTTCCCCTGGGGATCGAACTCAGGTTGTGAGCAGAGCTTAACAGAGGTGGAAAACCCATCTCCCTTTCCTGCAGAGCTCCAAGGCACAGCAACGCTGCACAGTGGAGCACTGGTGCACACAGTGGCAGTTTGCTTCTCTGTCTTGGGACAAAATAAAATGGTACAAGTATCATTGATTTACCTCATTGATACTTATTGAAGGGTATGAATTTTGATAATGGCTAATTCAAAAGTGTGTAGGAATGATGTTAAGTAACAACATTTGGATCAGGAGCAGCAAGGATCTTGCAAGAATATAGGAAGGAACTGTTGTAAAATGTATAACAGACAGTATTTCATATTAGTATATATTCAAATACAGTAGAAGACAGAAACAGGATACAGGATGATCTTGACAGGCTGGAAAACTGGGCTAAAACAAAAAAAAAATGAATTTTAACAGGGATAAATATAAACCGGAGAGCCAGTTTGGTGTAGTGGTTCATTCCCTACTCCTCCATTTGTACCTGCTAGCATGGCCTTGGGTCAGCCATAGCTCTGGCAGAGGTTGTCCTTGAAAGGGCAGCTGCTGTGAGAGCCCTCTCCAGCCCCACCCACCTCACAGGGTGTCTGTTGTGGGGGAGGAAAGTAAAGGAGATTGTGAGCCGCTCTGAGACTCTTTGGAGTGGAGGGCGGGATATAAATCCAATATCTTCTTCTTAAAGTTCTACATTTCGGTAGGAAAAATCCAATGCGTGGTTATATGATGGGGGAGACTTGTCTTAGCAATAGTATATACAAAAAGGATCTAGGGGTCTTAGTGTACCATACACTGGACATGAGTCAACAGTGTAATGTGGTAGCTAAAAAGGCAAATGCAATTTTGGGCTGTATCAACAGAAGTATAGTGTCCAGATCATGTGATGTGATGGTATCACTTTACTCTGCTCTGGTAAGACCTCACCTGGAGTATTGTGTTCAGTTTTGGGCACCACATTTTAAGAAGGCTATAGACAAGCTGGAACAGGTCCAGAGGAGGGCAATGAAGATTGTAAGGGGTCTGGAAAACCAAATCCTATGAAGAAAGTTTGAAAGAGCTGGGGATGTTTAGCCTGGAGAGGAGGCGGCTGAGAGGTGATATATCACCATCTTCAAGTACTTGAAGGGCTGTCATATAGACGATGGTGTGGAATTGTTTTCTGTGGCCCCAGAAGGTAGGACCAGAACCAATGGGTTGAAATTAAATCAAAAGAGTTTCCAGCTCAACATTAGGAAGAACTTCCTAACCATTAGAGCAGTTCTTCATTGGAACAGGCTTCCTTGGGAGGTGAAGAAGAAGAAGATGAAGATATTGGATTTATATCCCGCCCTCCACTCTGAATAGTCTCAGAGTGGCTCACAATCTCCTTTACCTTCCTCCCCAACAACAGACACCCTGTGAGGTGGGTGGGGCTGAGAGAGCTCTCCCAGCAGCTGCCTTTTCAAGGACAACCTCTGCCAGAGCTATGGCTGACCCAAGGCCACACTAGCAGGTGCAAGTGAAAGAGTGGGGAATCAAACCCAGTTCTCCCAGATAAGAGTCCGCGCACTTCACCACTACACCAAACTGGCTCTCCTTCCTTGGAGGTTTTTAAACAGAGTCTGGATGGCCATCTGACAGCGATGGAGATCCTGTGAATTTAGGGGAGGTATTTGTGAGTTTCCTGCATTGTGCAGGGGGTTGGACTAGGTGACCCTGGAGGTCCCTTCCAATTCTATGATTCTATTATTCTAAAGCCTTTAAAAACTTATCAGCCGCTGAGTTTCTGGGTAACAATCTGCTGGCGTTATTGGCTGCTGGTGGTTCTGCATAATACCTGTTGTGCAAATCACAATATGATACTGGACAGGTTTGGCCATCCCTGAACTATATTATAACAAAATGGTTCAGGGAGTGTCTTTTATAAAGGAAACAGAAATGAGAACTGTGTCCGCGTGCAAGTGCATGTATATGCGCATGTTAAGTGCCATCAAGTCACTTCAGATTTACCATTATCTAATGAATTAACATCCATTATCTAATGAATTAATATGATACTGGACAGGTGTGACAGGGATGTGCTAGAGAGGCCAGAAGGTGCTCCATGTGAGGAACGCCCTGAGGCATGGCTGGAAGCAAAAGTGTGCTCCAGCGGCTCTGAGAAGCTTGCTCACCGAAGGCAAGACAACCCCCAGACAGAGCTGGTGGCGGTTGATCAGTCCTGCAGAGGGGCTCAACTGGCAGCTGGGAGTCCGTCAGCCGAGTCAGGCTGCTTGCTTAGACAACCCTTCAAAGCAGCAGGGAGAGGCTTGCTGGGGAGGATGGCAGATGGAGGAGGTTGGGGGAGACCCCTGAGCCAGGAGGCAGGAAGAAAGCTGTCAACTACTTCCTTGCACTAGAAGAAGATATTGGATTTATATCCCACTCTCCACTCCGAAGAGTCTCAGAGCGGCTCACAATCTCCTTTACCTTCCTCCCCCACAACAGACACCCTGTGAGGTGGGTGGGGCTGGAGAGGGCTCTCCCAGCAGCTGCCCTTTCAAGGACAACCTCTGCCAGAGCTATGGCTGACCCAAGGCCATGCTAGCAGGTGCAAGTGGAGGAGTGGGGAATCAAACCTGGTTCTCCCAGATAAGAGTCCGCTCACTTAACCACTACACCAAACTGGCTCTCCTATATGCCTGGGAAAGGAAAGGAAAGGAAAGGAAAGGAAAGGAAAGGAAAGGAAAGGAAAGGTCCCCTGTGCAAGCACCAGTTGTTTCCAACTCTGGGGTGACGTTGCTTTCACAACCTTTTCACGGCAGACTTTTTGTGGGGTGGTTTGCCATTGCCTTCCCCAATCATCTACACTTTCCCCCCAGCAAGCTGGGTACTCATTTTACCGACCTCGGAAGGATGGAAGGCTGAGTCAACCTCGAGCCAACCACCTGAAAACCCTGCTTCCTCTAGGGATCGAACTCAGGTTGTGAGTTTAGGACTGCAGTTCTGCAGCTTTAACACTGCGCCATGGGGCTCGTAGTATGCTTGGAGGACTTACTTAATAATGCCTGGGGAGTCCAGTGTGTGCTTGTGGGAATGGGGCCCATGGATTTTAGACCCTTGCCCAGCTGGCTGTGGGCTGTAGCACTACAAGTCACCTGGAAGATGCCTGGTCCTGCCATAATTGGACTGAAAGGTGATTCTCCTTAGCAACCAGTAAAGTGGCAAGAAAACTGCTTGCCCAATCCTCATCTTCCTAACTTCTCCTCAGATTAGGGGATTCTGGTTTTGCAAGAAAGAATCTACCAGATTAGAATTTGCAGCATGGAAGTCCAGGGTCCTTCCAAAATTATAATTTGGGAATACATGCTCTCAAATTAAATTAAAATCAAATTACATTCGAATCTAAACACCAAAAACTCAGACAAAGTGGCTATTCTTTTTTAAATGGTGTTGTCTTTATATTGAGGATCACATTTGTTCAGAAGAAGGGGTTTGTTTTTTGGAAGAAGGGACCAGTCTTGAAACACAGGAGCACATCTGTGTTTTCTGGAATGGCAGCAAAAATAAACAAAGCATATTTCTTTTTGGCATGCCAATTTATTTAACATGCATACACAAAGGAATATTTTCCCTTGCAAAACATCCAGTATTAGTGAAACTCAGAGAATCTGCTCATTTTTTACATAATTTCAGAGTTTTGTAAAAGGAAAGAGAAGGGTCCAAGATTTCTCATGGATTTATTTGAGTGAATCTACTGTTTTGTACATTTTCTCTACAAGGGTATTACTACTAATTGGGGGGAGTAGAAAATTATGAAAAAGGAGCAGTGGCAGACTACATAATGCACCCAGCAAGGTTCCATAGAACACTGTTCGTTTGGAATTCTTCAGTGCATTTTTGATTGATAAGACTATCAAAGTAGCTTAATTTTGCTGGAGTGAGCATGCTTTTTGGGGCCAGAAGGAGTGTGTATTTTGTCCAACATTGCAAGCTCTATTGTGAATTCTTTTTTTTTTTTTGGTGCAGCTTAACTCTACTTCCTTGCGTTTTCTAAGTAGAATCATAGACCAATTTCACACTTATCCTTATGCCGCTCTCACATCTGTCTTCTTCCAATTTCCCACTATTTGTGCCGGGGTTGCAGCAACCATCGCGGTTTTTGCACAGCAAACGGAAACTGCTAAAAACCGGTTTCCGTTTGCTGCGCAAAAACCGTGATGTTTGCTGCACTCCTGATGCAAATAGTGGGAAATTGGGAGGACGCTGTGCCGAGAAGATGGATGTGAGAGCGGTGTAAGGTGAGTGCGAAATCGGCCATAGAGTTGGAAGGGACTAGAGAGCGATCTGACTAAACTGATTTAACCTCTAGTAGTTAATGCAGGAGTGCTGACCATGAGGATTCCCTAAGCATGTTAAGCAGGAGATTTAGGAAGCATTTTGTGCTCATCCCCAAAACTAGGGCTCTTAAGCCACTTCAGATGACCGGCTGATGAATCTTCCATTTATTTCCTTCCCCTGCGCAACTGTGTATTAGTGAATGTTTGAGTCCAGTGGCACCTTAAGACCAATGAAGTTTTATTCAAAGTGTGAGCTTTTATGTGCCAAGCACACTTTTCCAGACAGTAGCATGGAATGGAATTAGCAGTCCTACATATATAGAGAGTGGGCAGTGAATTACTATGCAAAATAGTGAAGATGTTTTTAACATATTAAAGCCCGGATTCAGCTGGGGGTGGGGGGTGGGGTGGGAACAGCAAAGGCAATAAACATGTCAGACTTTGAGATTGAGGTCTATGTCATTAGGCTTCTTAATTGGAAAGAGTAATGCATTGAGTTAGATCCCAATAGGCAGCCGTGTTGGTCTGAAGCAATAGAACAAAGCAGTGGCCAAGTGTATCTTTAAGACCAACTAAGTTTTATTCAGAATGTAAGCTTTCGTATGCTCTTAAGCAGTCTGCTTAAACTTAGTTGGTCTTAAAGGTACACTTGGCTACTGCTTTGTTCTGTTGCTTCAGACCAAAGGTATACTTGGCTGCTGCTTTGTTCTAATAAATTAAGTGTCTGTTGTCATGCTCCAGGAGAGCCAGTTTGGTGTAGTGGTTAAGTGTGCGGACTCTTATCTGGGAGAACCGGGTTTGATTCCCCACTCCTCCACTTGCACCTGCTGGAATGGCCTTGGGTCAGCCATAGCTCTGGCAGAGGTTGTCCTTGAAAGGGCAGCTGCTGAGAGAGCCCTCTCCAGCCCCACCCACCTCACAGGGTGTCTGTTGTGGGGGAGGGAGATAAAGGAGATTGTGAGCCACTCTGAGACTCTTCGGAGTGGAGGGTGGGATATAAATCCAGTATCTTCATCTACCTCACAGGGTGTCTGTTGTGGGGGAAGAAGGTAAAGGAGACTGTGAGCCGCTCTGAGACTCTTCGGAGTGGAGGGCGGGATATAAATCCAATATCTTCTTCTTCTTCTTCCATTGGTCTCCTTTCAAGCTTGGGTTAAAATAACATCTTCCGTCAGAAAACTGGCCTGGAAACACTTTCTGCCCCAGCAGCCTTCCAAGGCCAGACTTGAACCTGGGGATGGGGGGGGGGAGGGCAGGTGCACTGAGGAGCGCTTGGGGATTGTGTTGGAAGGGCGCAAGTAGGAGCCTCGCCTAGGGTGCCAAAAAGCCTAGCATTGGCCCTGGGCATGTGCTTTGGAGGAAGGAATGGGCAGTCCGTCTGGTGATGAGGAATTTTTTTTTTTTTTTGCTATGCCATCAAAAGTCTGGGCCATCAAAAGTTCAAAGCAGTTATAAATTGGCTTTATGGATTAGCTCCTTATCAAATCTCAGGCTCTTTTAACATTTTTTTATTATCCCTCAATATCAACAGGTAATTATTACTTGAGCGCAATGTAATGCCTTACCATCAGTTTTATGGAAGGACAGATTTCAGTAAATTCCCGATTCTGAGTGGCTGTATCTTTCTGGGAGTGATGTCATAGAGTCTGTCTCACATGTGTGATAATCTTTTAGTCTTTATTCTGGACCTCCTGATTTCCTGTAACCATGGATTTCAAAACTTTCTGCTCAATCATCATGTGATTTCATAATTTATCCTTGATACAAATGAAAAGATATTCTCAGTGGCAAAATTCCGACCTGTTGTGATTAGAAAGAGTTAAATCTATGCAAAAAGACAGTTAAGCTTACATTCAAAGATCTGTCATGTTTGATGTGTACACTAGAAGCCTTGGACTGGACCTGGAATAACCTGAATGGAACTGGGAAGTTTGGACAGGCCTCCTGTCCCACAGCTGATGACAGGATGTCCTGTTTTAGGCTCTGGAATCAGTGACTCACAGGGTCCCTTAATTCAGTGTTTTAAGGGACAAAACAACCACTGGTAGAGGAGATTAATTTTAAAGGTGGGAAAGAGTAATTCAATAAACGTTAGGGTGCAAATTAACTTCCACTGTGTGTTTAGAAAAGCAATACTCCAGAAGCATCTGGCCTTTATTTGTGATGCTGTTTTTTGAGGAATGATGTCAAATTTAAGAGACTAAATGGACGTAAGTCTGACATTAGAAATCACAGCATTCAAAAATCAATAGGAGAACATTTTTAACTTTCCAGGACATTCAGTCACTGACCTAAGGGTAGCAATTTTCTTACAAAAGAATTTGAAAGAGAATTTAGAAAGAGAGACTGCTGAGTTGCAATTGATAATGGAGCTCAATGCATCCTCCTAGACTGAATCAAGACCCAGATTTCCTGATTCATTACTAATGCTGATTTCTCCACACTAGGGTTGCCAAGTCCAATTAGAGAAAAATCTGGGGACTTTGGGGGTGGAGCCAGGAGACATTGGGGGTGGAGCCAAGAACAAGGATGTGACAAGCATAATTGAACTCCAAGGGAGTTCTGGCCATCACATTTAAAGGGACAGCACACCTTTTAAAATGCCTTTCTTCCATAGGAAATAATGAAGGATAGGGGCACCATCTTTTGGTGCTCATAGAATTGGACCCTCTGGTCCAATCGTTTTGAAACTTGGGGGGTATTTTGGGGAGAGGCACTAGATGCTATACTAAAAATTTGGTGCCTCTACCTCAAAAAATAGACCCCCCCAGAGCCCCCAATACCCATGGATGAATTCCCTATTATTCCCTATGGGAATCGTTCTCCATAGGGAATAATAGAGTGCCCAGTAGACATTTCCCTCCCCCCCACGCTTTCTAAAGGGGGGAGGGCCTCCAAACCAGGGAATCCCCTGCCCCCTCCCTCTCTCACACACACAAATACTTACCAGATCTTCTTCCGGAGAACTCTTGCTGTGAAAACGAAAGCAAAAGAAAGGGAGGGGCCGTTCTCCCAAGCCCTTCCTGCTTCCTGCCCAGCCTTAAAGGGGCATACATTTTACAAATGGCTCAGGAGCTCTATAATAACATGAAGCCTACAGGTATGTTCTCCCCCCCTCCACCCCCCGCTTCCCAATTTTTGAAGAGCGGGAGATGAGGCTGCGAACCCAGGGGTCTCCCGCCAGAGCGGGAGGTTTGGGAAGCCTACTCCACACCTATCATTCCTTTGCATATCACACTTAATCCAGTCATACATTATTCGGCATCTGAAATCACTGCTCTCCAAGATATAAGAACTCATATCCCAGCTGTATCTGAAAAAGTGACTCATGAAACCTCATACCCTGCCACACATTTTGTTAGAGTCTTTAAGGTGCTCCGGGACTGTTGCTCTTTTTCTGCTGCTACAGTCAGACAAACACAACTACCCATCTTGACCGAATTTAAGAGAGTAAAGCAAAAATCAAGAAGGAAGGTGTTGCCTATTTCTGACAACCGCTACACCAGATCAAGTATACCCAATTTAACCCCAGATTCAGGGCATTTTTCTTGGGGGGTGGGGAATGAGGTAGAATGGAGTTCTGGAACCTCTTCATGGAAACAAAATTCTCAAAAAAATATTTAAAAGTCCAAGAGGGGAACCTGTGTGTTTCTCCTTCATTTCTCTCTTGAGAGTTTTCCAGAAGGAAAGCCTTGCCCTGATTTATGTTGATTTGGTCAAATCACTTTCTCCACCACCTGAGGTGGATCTGTCCCTCTACTGGGAGATAGCGTAATGCCAAGGCATTACTTTAATTTGCGTGTCTTTACTTACTGCTGCTAATTCCTAATGCCTCTCACTGCAAACATGTAGAGGCCCCACCAATATCAGAACAGCCAAGAAGGATTTTTTGTCTTAAGTTAACTTGCTTCATACAAAATCCATCAGGATTACAAACAGGTTTATAGGAAAATGGATTCTTTCAGGGATGGATATAATTCATCTTTATGTGTTTTTTGCAGTGTGGTAATTTCTTTGTCATGAAATGAGGGAAGTTGGGAAAAAATGACTGGCTGTGTATAGCTTTCAGCGTGTGAAATAAGCATGAGTCTTAACTGATAGTTGCCTTGGTGGCCCTGATTGGAATAAAAATGCTGTAAATAAAATAAAGTCTTTATTGCTATTGTATATTGGATTGCATCCAGCAGTTTGTTGCATTCCCCTCCCCGCTCCCAGCTCTGCCTTCTCCAAGAAAACAGATATCTGGGGTCATAGAGTCAGCAAGGCCAAACAATCATATTGGGGGGGAGCTACACTGTAGGGAAGAAGGGAGCAAAGTCACCTGTTATCAAAGATTTCAGGTTTTCACGGCTGGTAACATCATTAGGGTTTGTAGAATCTTTCGGGCTCAAGTGCCGTGTTCTACTGGAGAACGTTTTCAGCTGAGAACGAAATGTCTGGAAGGAAAACTTTCTCCAGTAGAACATGGCACTTGAGCCCAAAAGATTCTACAAATCCCTAATAAAGTCACCTGTCTTTTGGCAGTGTGTTCCACAGCTCTGGCAATCAGCTGTCCTAGGGTCAAGAATGTCCTTGGGGGAAAGAAGTGTGGCAAACTTCCACACTATTTCCACCAACTGCTCTGCTGCATCCATCACTTTAAATGTTTAGAGTCGTTATGTAAAAGAACTCTTGAAAAGCAATGCTAAAAGTAAATATATTTTGGGGTATATAGGGATGAGCACGAACTGGGGAAATGGTTCTTCATGTCGCTTTGTGGCTTGTATTGTTGTCATGGTGTGTTTGCTTTGGGGGGTGTAAAACTCACCAGGAGTCTTCAGCAGGCTCTCTTCCATTCGCCCTCCAAGATTGGTGATGATTGGATTTGGAATGTCCGAGTTATAATCCCTCAAAAGAGATGCCCCCAGGAAACTCATCTTCTTCATGGTCTCTGTGCATCACACCCTTTAAGGTGCCTGTGCCAGCCTGGATTGATGCTGAATAGTTCCACTAGAGTGATTTTTGTGCCTCAGCCTCTGGACATGCTCAGGGACTCACCGTGCATGCCCAGTAGGCGGGGCACCAAGATCCTGCCAGTTTCTTTCTGATCACCATGCTGATAGGACTTGCCTTCTTGGCTCTTCGGTTGTTGAATCTTCTTCTTCTGCTCCACTGTCATAGTTCTGTTCCTTGTTTTTTCTGAAAAGAAAAAGAAAAAAAAAAGCTTAAAAGGATCCTTTATTGTCTGTGGATCCTGGGCTTTCACCTACCCCCCTCCCTCCAACCGTTCCCGCCCTCTCTCCAACTTGGGCAGTGTCTTATGTGGGGGCTCTTTAAATGTTGCCTCCAGCGCGGTAATAAGCTTTCCCCAATGGACCGACACTCAATGTGCCTCCTTTGCCTCAGAGAAGCTCACCACGCTGATTCCTGTGTGCACTGCTTAAAATTTAGCGAGCAGATCAGGAAAAACAGAGCTGCATGTCTTAGAGTTGCCTTGGCACTGACAACTAAACTATGGACTCTGACTCGGCAACAGAGGTCACTGACCCCTTGGCTTTGACTTCTGCAACTATGCCTTCGAAAATGTCATCAGTGCAGAAGGCCAATTTGGCATTGACACTGAGACCCAAACCTGTGCGGGATTCTAAGTCTCCTACCTCCTCTCCCTCAAAGAAACAAAGAGAAAGAGCACAAAGAAACACAAATCCCGCTCCTCGATGCAGAGGCCCTCATCGTCTCCATCTGAGGCCTCCCTCAAGCAAGTACGTCAAATGATCACTGCAGTGCTACTGGACCTGACGCTACTGGACCTGACCTGGATCAGTACCCTCCAAGATCCTCACATCTCTGCATTGGGAGGACTCCTCTGCACACACTCACTTCTCTCCAGCAGCCTGCACGTCAGACCCTGACATCAAGCAGATGGATCTCACCCAGGAATCATAACACTCATTGGTGTTGGCATGAGGAAGCAAAGATGCCCCTCGTTCACCAGCTCAGCATTGACCTGATATGGGCCACCCTATTGACCATCAATATTGACCTCAATATGAAGATGACAGGTGCCACTGATAATGTAGAGCTCCCTCTCCTTGGGAACACAGAGCAGGATAGCGGTATGGTCCTTACCATCCACCATACTTTTGGTACCATCCTCATGACTTTCCTGACTGGGATTGCTACTTGGCATACCGCTCTCCTGATTGATTTCGACATGATGAGACACTCAAACCTTGTCCTAAACACACTGTGCCATCGGCACCGAAACGCACTTCGACACTGATCTTGGCCCAACGGCCTCCTTCAGATTTCGAGTCCTCCAATCTTGAAGACTCTGGAAGTTTTGTTGGCCCTGACTCTGACCAACGCACCACAGACCCAGCATCACCTATAGCGGTCACCGAGGATGAATCAATCTCTCCATTGGAGGATTTGAAATCATATGGTGACCTGATCAAACGCATGGCAACACAGCTCCTCCACATCTGCCTTACATAGGGTGTAATTGAACACATTAAATGATGCACTTTCAGTCCACTTTCCAACTGGACTTTACTATGTGAACCAGCAAAATCCAGTTGGAAAGTGGATTGAAGTGTGTGTGATTGCAGCCATAGGGTTAGGGCTCCTCTTGGATGGCCCCAGCTGGGGCTGGGTAGTGATCCTGGGGTCCCATCTTGGAGTTGTGCCCAGGGCCCCAGAATCACTAAAACTGCCCCTGTGCATGTTGGGTGGCTACAGGGGGAAGGCAGACAACATCTCCCTTTCTGCTTCTCCACCAGCTCCAGTGGTGGAAGACAGAACAGAGGGTAAGGTTGCGTCCTCCTGACCCTGCCTGGCTATTAGGCCTTGGGAATAAACTTTCTCAGGGTGTGAAAGTACTTCTAGTTGGCAGGGGAGGTAGTAAAGATCCACAGTTGTGCATCCCAATTGCATATTGGATTGGATAGGATTTTGCGGTTGGAATACACACAATCCTATAATAGGTTGCACTCTTGGGCTGTGAGCTTCGTGCTTAAAGTCCCCAGCACAATTTTAATCTAACATTTTGGATGAAATTTCAATTTACTGCATATGTGTCCTTGGCCTTTGAATAACATTTTAAAAATGCAGCAGGAGAGAGAAATGTTATCAGTTATCTTGGAAGACAACCAAGTAGATATAGTTCGAAGTACAATAGGAACTTTTAACAACAAACTCTGAAAATAATTTGGATGGCTAAATACAATCCCTGTCTTGCTGGTCTCCTGGGCCCTATACAGAAAAGATCCGTGTAGGTTAGCTGGTAGGTATTGTAATGAAGACTGTGTCCCAGAATCAGTTGTAACTTATTCTGAGGCCATTTAACCACTTCAGTGTTGGACGTCATGGCCACCAGGAAATAAAATATGCAGTCAGGGCTTAACTGACACAGGAAACTATCACAAATTCCAAACAGAAAGTGCCTTTCCCTCTGACCTGATTTTTCCCCCCTATCTCTCTGAACTCATCCATGCTAGTAGCTTACTAAGAGCACATCTGAACATAGCAAATCACTTCCAGAAATACGTTTATTGATGAAAATACACTTTGATCCATAAGGATCCATGGCAATCCACTTATCTAGACAGGCCTACAAACGCTGCAGATGCTGTCTACAGTGTTTATTAATTTGATCCAACTTTGTGGGCTCTAAAGGCACCTTAAATGCACATCGGGCCCCATCCAGCTCTTACTGCACACAGCTGCTTGTCAGAGGAAAAGATAAGGTGCCCCACCGGATCAGACCAGTGATCCATCTGGCATGGCATCCTGATTTGGATGGTGGGCAACCAGTTGCCCTGGGGGGCCAACAAACAGGGCAAGACATTCCTCTGATGGTGCCTTCTAGCACTGGGATTCAGAGGGTTACTGCCTTGGTTACTGCCTTGTTAACCATGGATGGGACCTATCATGGTGGACATAACAGACAAAAGAAGAGCTCTTCTGGATCAGGCCAGTGGTCCATCTAGTCCAGCACCCTGTCTCACATCGTGGCCAACCAGTTCCTCTGGCTGGCCGAGAACGGGGCACAAAGGCCAAGACATTCCCCTGATGTTGCCTCTTGGCTCTGGGATTCAGAGACTGACTGCCTCTGGATATGGAAGTTCCCTTTATTTGCCTTGGCTGGTAGCCACTAAGAGAACCTTTTCTCCATGAATCTATCTAATCCCCTTTTAAAGTCATCTATGCTTGTGGCCAGCACTACATACTCTGGATGTTTTAATTACCAAGATCTCGATGCTTCTATAAAGGGTCCTCATGACAAGCTGAAAGAACAAAGCGCCCTCTTTGTGCAAAGCAAAAAAAAAATCTAAAACTTTGCTGCAGAAAGTCTGAAACTGAGCCAACTGGAGGGAGCCACTTGGAGAGACACCCCCTGCCCCCCCCCCACTTGATTAATATGTATTTTCTCACTTCAGAAGTATGTGGTACCACTCCCTATAACTTGAGTGCCAAACCCAGGCCAGAAACGATCACATTTATTATGGGGGCTGCATCTTCCTTCAAAAGCAAAGTTACTGGAGTGGATAATGCCCATTTTTTCCACATTAGCTGGAAATTTGAGTCAACTGTCAGGGTTGTTTCCATAAGCATCATAACTCTTAGTGTTCAACTGACACATTTCAGGTGTACAAAACATTGTGGGATGTGACAATGTTTTTGCATGCAGAAGGATCCTGGTTTTTTGCAGTAACCTGGAAAAGACCGCTGCCAGAAACCTTGGAGAGTTGCTGCAATTTAGCTATTTAAAATTCTTTCTTTTCCTGAAGTTCAAAGAAGTCTTCCAAAAAATGTAAAATGATGTATCATAAAATACATTATAAAAACAAGATGAAATCCAGTAACAATTACATTTTAAAAAGTAGAATGTTACTTGATATGACCACTACCACAAACATTCACTCTGGGCAATTCAACAAACTCTTGTCTGATCCTTCAACTCCATCTTGAAAGGTGCTAGGAGGAGAGCGGTACAGAGCTGTGGCGCCTCCACGGAGAAAGGCCCAATCTCTGGTCTCACTTTAAACAGAGAAGAGCCACTCCAGAAGATCTGAATTAATGGGCAGGTTCTTATTGGCCAAAGAGATCGTTCCGCTTCCCTGGATCTAGACCATGTTACATGCAAGCTCTATGATTGGGTTACCTGATGTTTATGTAAATTTTTTTTAAAAAAATCTGTAGGAGAAAGGAGTTAATCCTTCCCCCAGAAAACTGAAATTTCCTGCCTCAGGAATGAGGCGCAGTTGCTTAAAAAATGGAAGATCCAATCATGGAAAGTTTGCTCCTTGGGTATGTTGCAGGCAGAAAGTGAAACAGATAAATGTAACAATCTGCAAATCATAAGGGCCCACTGGGGTATAGTGAGATTAATCTTCTTTGTGGCATTTTTTATTTGAACCTACAAGAGAGCAGGAAAACATCTAAATATTTGACACCTGTCTGTCCCACGGTCCTTGGTACTGGCCAGCAACAGATGTATCCCATGAGGCAGCCATGGGTGTGCTTTGCCTCTCCGTCTGCTGGGGGAGGCCCAGTCATGGCAGCAGGCAGTTTCTTTCCTTTAGGCTTTAAAAAAATCCTGTAATTTAAAGCAGGCTGACCAACTCAATTGGTATTTCCATGTATCATCTCAGGGAGAAAAAAGAGAGAGAGAGAGAGAGACGCAAGGGGGAGATGGCTCATCTGGTCTCTATTTCCTTTCTCTGTTTTTTAGCTGTTGCAGCCTGAATTCTGGTTTCAGCTGGAAGCAGAACTCACAGATTGGTAACCAAAGAAACCCCCTTCTTGCTGGTTTTCCGCAATGCCATGCCTGTCAACCAGTGGGAGCTGTGGGGGCAGGGAGGGACATGAGGGGATGTGCAGAGTTTCATGCACTGTGATGTCATTTCCAGGGAAGTCCAGAAGTGATACTGGGTAACTTCAGGATTCACTGACAACTGTATGGTTTTACCATAGAGTTTCCAGCATTTCCTAGAGCTATCTAGAATCGCTTTTGGGTTTTTCCCAGTAGTGACATAATAGCACCACAATGCCAATGTTTTTGTGCCAATGTTGGTTTCAATGATATTAATTTTCCCACCATAGCAGGAAGAAGAAGATATTGGATTTATATCCCGCCCTATACTCTGAATCTCAGAGCAGTCACAATGTCCTTTCCCTCTCCCACCCCCCACAGGTAGGTGGGGCTGAGAGAGCTCTTACAGCAGCTGCCCTTTCAAGGACAACTCTTTCGAGAGCTATAGCTGACCCAAGGCCATTTCAGCAGCTGCAAATGGAGGAAGAAGAAGATATTGGATTTATATCCCGCCCTCCACTCCAAAGAGTCTCAGAGCGGCTCACAATCTCCTTTACCTTCCTCCCCCACAACAGACACCCTGTGAGGTAGATGAAGATATTGGATTGATATCCCGCCCTCCACTCCAAAGAGTCTCACAGTGGCTCACAATCTCCTTTATCTTCCTCCCCCTCAACAGACACCCTGTGAGGTGGGTGGGGCTGGAGAGGGCTCTCACAGCAGCTGCCCTTTCGGGGACAACTTCTGCCAGAGCTATGACTTACCCAAGGCCATTCCAGCTGGTGCAAGTGGAGGAGTGGGGAATCAAACCCGGTTCTCCCAGATAAGAGTCCGCAGACTTAACCACTACACCAAACTGGCTCTCCAGGAGATCCTAGCTCAGCAGTATGTTGTGATTCTATAAGAGCACAGGGGCAGGGGAGCCAAATATGTTTCTAAACACAGAATTCCACTTTCTGAAAACCTTCACAGTCTCAGACCTTCTTGGCTGCCAATGCACAGCAGCCAAGGTCAGAGCACCTGCTCCGGCTGCAACGCCACTGAGGATGTTCTCCGCAGCTGAGAATGAAACGTCTGGAAGGAAAACTTTCTCCAGTAGAACACGGCACTTGATCCCGAAAGACTCTACAAACCCTAATGATGTTACCAGCCGTGAAAACCTGAAATCTTTGATTGCATTGAGAATATTAGAACTGGCTTGTTCTGGAATTCATCTGAGATCCAGAGCATCAAATGAATAAATGGCTCTTAACAATATTAAAAACTATAAGACTTTATATTATTACTTAGGACCCTGGGTCTGCATCTGGGATCATACAGTGCTGATGTATCCACCAAGGCAATCCTTCCTTGGCTTTGGTTGGGTGCATGATGGGTGTGTGAAACAATGTCTCTCATATCATTGATCTTTTGCTAGATAATTTGCTGAAAAATGAAATAGCTCAAAAGCAGATAAGTTGTTTTCCAAAGGACAGGATTGTCTCACCCTCGCCTGGATGTCCTAGGCTAGCCCACCCTCATAGACGACCAAGGAAGTCCAGGGTTGCTCTGCAGAGGCAGGCAACAGCAAATCACCTCTGCTTGTCTCTTGCCTTGAAATTTGTAATTTGATGGACTTCAGTCAAAATGAGATACATCAGTTTCCTGGGTAGAGCATAAAATGACCTATTAATTGATATTTCATAGCAGCTGTGGTATTTATTACATCACACATCAGAGGACAACCCTATTGTTGTATTAGCATGGTACATACAGTGCTCACTTGGGCTCATATCTTATGTATCTTTCATCATAAGAACATAAGGGAAGCCATGTTGGATCAGGCCAATGGTCCGTCCAGTCCAGCATTCTGACTGATTTCACACAAGGGCTTGTTCCGGGTGGAGAGCCTTTTTGCCCCCCGGGCTTCTCTCCACTTTTGCATAAACTGCCGTGGAGCTGCTAGTTGGTGCGCCGCTTTTCCGCAGCAAGCAGAAACAGCTTGTCAGAGGATCTCACTTGCTGTGGAATAGTGGCGCAGCAACTCACAGCTCCGGAGCAACTTGTGTGAAAATGGGGAGAAGCTCCAGGAGCAAAAGGGCTCTCCACCCGGAACAAGCCTAGTGCAAAATGGATCTCTGTGTCACACAGTGGCAAAAACCAGGTGCCATCAAGAGGTCCGTCAGTGGGGCCAGAACTCCAGAAGTCACTGTGGCCTCCCAAGCACCAAGAATACAGAGCATCACTGCCCAGGGTCAGTATTCCATCTACACCTTGTGGTTAATAGCCACTCATGAACCTCTGCTCCATATGTTTATCCAATCCCCTCTTAAAGCTGTCTATGCTTGTAGTTGCCACCACTTCTTGTGGCAGTGAATTTCACATGATAGTTACTCTTTGGATGAAGAAGTACTTCCTCTTATCTGTTCTAAGCTTACTGCTCATTAATTCTGTTGAGTGCCCATGAGAGCTTGTATTGTGAGGAAGAGAGAAAAGTACTTCTTTAGCTGCCCTTGCATGATTTTATAAACCTCTCCCATGTCACCCCTCAATCACTGTTTCTCCAAGCTAAACAGCCCTAACCTCTTTAACCTTTCCTCAAAGGAAAGATGTTCCATAGTCTTAATCTTTTCAGTTGCCCTTTCCTGCACCTTTGTCAATGCTATAATATTGTCTTTTGAAGTGCGCTGACCAGAACTGCACACAATATTCCAAATGAGGCTGCAGCATGGATTTTTACAGGGAGATTATGATACTAGCTGATTTGTTTTCAGTCCCCTTCCTAATAATCCCTAGCACAGCATTTGCCTTTCTTATTGCAGTCTCACATTGAGTCGGCATTGTCAGTGAAACACTTCTAACTATCAGCTCAATTAAACGTTGTGACTCCATGCCAAAACATTGCAGCCAAGATGTTCGTGAGATCTAACATGCACAGTTTAATCAGAATAAGGGCATTTGCCAGCACTGCAGATTTATCGGCCGCAGCTCAGTCCATCCCTCACAACGTGACCGCCTCTTTAATCAGCATCTGGAAATGTATGTAAGCATTTCCTGACAAGCACTGCCAAACTGGGTCCTGGGTCACTGTTGTAGTAATAAAACACCCTTTTTTAATTCCTGATGAAACCATAATGTTGGGGTGATAGTTTCAAAATGTGGCAGATGGTTCTAGAGGACATCCATCTCAATCCCAGTGGATTCAAACCTCTGCCATCCCGTGTATCTGAGGGAATGTCTTCTCCCAATATTATCCATAACTGAAAAACACCTGGGGAATCTCTGCTGGAGTGAGGGACTCCACATGCCTAGACACTGGGGGTGCTGCACCACTCTAAGGCTGCGCAGGTGTTCTCTCCTCGAATAGGAGGCATCTGTTTTTCTTAACCTGAGACAAGCTGGCCACGTGACAGGGAAAGTGCTCTTTAGATTAGGCTTCTCTCTCTCCTTTTGACTGCAATCTGAATGTGACCCGGATCTACTTGAATAAATGTACGTTTCTGTATTTTTTACAATATACTTGTTGGGAGATTTATTAACTGCACTCATACTGATTCCTCACTAGAAGTTGCTCTGCCCCTGGGCTTCTGCTTTCCCTGGCTCAAGCGATGAATTCCGCACCAGTTTTCGTATGGGCACATTTTAATCTGCGTCTCCCCCAATTTCCCTTGTAGCTTCCTTCTCTTGCTTTTTGGAGATCAAGAAGCTGCGAGGGAAATTGGAGGGAGCTGTGGATCGAAATGTGCCCATGTAGCAACTGGCGAGGGGACTGATTGCTTGAGCTGGGGAAAAGCAGAAGCCTGGAGGCAGACAGGTCTGGCAAGTTGGGGAGAGGGCACCGATTTGGGCCCTCTCCCCAATTTCTGTCCCTTGCTTCTAGGTGGACAGAAATAGTCCACTCAAAAGTGGCAGCGAGACTCCCAGTCTCTTTTTTTTTGTATAAAACAATTTATTATAATGTAATATATTGTAATGACATGTTATCATTTGTCTTTAAATGTTAATACACATATATAACATTTTCTCCACCCCACCCCCCCTTTTGGTGACCCCCAGCAGTGGGGTCGCCCTTAACAAACGTCTCCATATTACTATTTAATTTAGTTTGTTATAAGGTAATAAACTCTATCTGTTAAATAATCTTTCTTCAAAAAAACCCCCCAAAGGTTATAGCTATAATCCATCTTCATGGTAGTTCTTCTTAATCATTAACAAGGAAACGAAAAAGTTATAATCCAATAATTCTATTTTTTAAACTGTAATCCGTACATAGTTTCTTTAAGAATTAACCATTGTCAAATATCACCAAATGTCCTTTAACGTTCCATTGTTTTTCAATATATTTTTGAAACTTTCCCCATTTGTTTTTAAACTTCTCTAGATCTTGTTCTTTTAAGATTCTTGTAAGTTTGTCTATTTCACTCCAATGCATGACTTTCAAAGTCCATTCCCACATTTCTGTTATTTTGTCTTGTTTCCACATTTGCGCATATAATGTCTGTGCAGCTGAAAGCATATACCAAATTATTGTCCTATCTTGCTTTTGAAATTTTTCCATTTGTAATCCCAACAAGAAGATATCCGGTGCCTTCTTAATATTATATCCCAAAACATTCGAGATCTCTTGCTGAATCAATTGCCAAAATTGTTTCGCCTTTTCGCAAGTCCACCACATACGGTAGAAAGATCTTTCATGGTATTTACATTTCCAACTAGGGTTGCCAAGTCCAATTAGAGAAAAATCTGGGGACTTTGGGGGCGGAGCCAGGAGACTTTGGGGGTGGAGCCAGGAGACATTGGGGGTGGAGCCAAGAACAAGGATGTGACAAGCATAATTGAACTCCAAGGGAGTTCTGGCCATCACATTTAAAGGGACAGCACACCTTTTAAAATGCCTTTCTTCCATAGGAAATAATGAAGAATAGGAGCACCATCTTTTGGGGCTCATAGAATTGGACCCTCTGGTCCAATTGTTTTGAAACTTGGGGGGTATTTTGGGGAGAGGCACTAGATGCTATACTAAAAATTTTGTGCCTCTACCTCAAAAATAGACCCCCCAGAGCCCCCAATACCCACGGATGAATTCCCTATTATTCCCTATGGGAATCGTTCTCCTTAGGGAATAATAGAGTGCCCAGTAGACATTTCCCTCCCCCCCACGTTTTCTAAAGGGGGGAGGGCCTCCAAACCAGGGAATCCCCTGCCCCCTCCCTCTCTCACACACACAAATACTTACCAGATCTTCTTCCGGAGAACTCTTGCTGTGAAAACGAAAGCAAAAGAAAGGGAGGGGCCGTTCTCCCAAGCCCTTCCTGCTTCCTGCCCAGCCTTAAAGGGGCATACATTTTACAAACGGCTCAGGAGCTCTATAATAACATGAAGCCTACAGGTATGTTCTCCCCCCCCCTCCACCCCCCACCCCCCGCTTCCCAATTTTTGAAGAGCGGGAGATGAGGCTGCGAACCCAGGGGTCTCCCGCCAGAGCGGGAGGTTTGGGAAGCCTATTTCCAACATCTATCCGACGCGAGACTCCCAGTCTCAGCACACACGCCTCTTGTGCCAGGCAGAGCAGTGGTGGGCAGTGGCAGCACACGTGCTGAGACTGGGAGCCTTGCTGCCACTGCACTCACCCTTGCCACTATTGGTGTTGGGGCAGCAGCAGTGTCTTGCCTGGGGCACTGGCCTTGGGCCGGCACCCTAGCGCTGCCACTGGGGCAGAGCAACTGCTAGTGAGGAACTGGTCTCAGTATCACAGTTCTATGACAGGGACAAAATTCTGCTATGTTAACCAAATATCCCAACAATCTCTGCTTTGCATTTCTTGTGTTTAGAAACTTAACTCACAGGGTTCTCTGAGTCAGTCTGTCTCTATTGTGGTGACATGTTTGTGGAATATTCTCTAGGGAGGCCTCTCGAGCCAAAACCATACTGGAGATTTGGGTAGCAAGCAAAAACTTATTTCAGCAAATGTTTGCTGTCTGGTTTAATTGACTTTCTTCCACCATTTTAATCCTGTTTTTAATATCTTGGCTTATTCTGTCACCAGAAAGGAAAGACCGCATGTTCATAAAAAAAATGAGGCCCGTGGTGCCATGAACCATTTGGAACACTTTTCCAAATAGAGGTGTGTCAACAAATGAGGGGGGAGGGTGTTGAAGTTGAATTGTGTAGCATCTGTTTTGCATGCAGAGGGTCCCGGGATCAAGTCCTGGCATCTCTATTTATTTCTTTATTTAGTACATTTTTATCCCATCCTTTCTCTGGGGCTCTCAGGTCAAAGCATAGTATTCTTCCTCCTCAGGTTTAGAACATAAGAACATAAGAGAAGCCATGTTGGATCAGGCCAACGGCCCATCAAGTCCAACACTCTGTGTCACACAGTGGTAAAAAATTGTATATACACACATACACTGTGGCTAATAGCCACTGATGGACCTGTGCTCCATATTTTTATCTAAACCCTTCTTGAAGGTGGCTATACTTGTGGCCGCCACCACCTCCTGTGGCAGTGAATTCCACATGTTAATCACCCTTTGGGTGAAGAAGTACTTCCTTTTATCCGTTTTAACCTGTCTGCTCAGCAATTTCATCGAATGCCCACGAGTTCTTGTATTGTGAGAAAGGGAGAAAAGTACTTCTTTCTCTACTTTCTCATTGCTCTCTCCCAGTAAGATTTGTGGGTATATAGTATCAGGTGGGCAGCCATGTTTGTCTGTAGCACTAGAACAAAATTTGAGTCCAGCAGCATGGCATAGCCCAATTTTGTCCATTGGATGGGAGACCACCAGCTGCGGCACTGCAGAGGACTACAGTGTTCAACCACCTCTGCTTCTCACTTGCCTCGAAACCCTTGCTAGAGTTACCATAAGTTGGTTCTGACTTGAAGGCATGTAGACCGCACCTTAAAGACTAACAAAGCTTCCCAGTGTATAAGCTTTCATAAGTCAAAGCTGATTTCTTTAGACTGTTCTCATTTGTGACTGACAAGGTGCGCTCTGACTCGTAAATGCTTATAACATGGGTACCACACTGAGGGCCCCTGGCTAGCAGTTCAAGTCCCCGGCTTATTCTTTTTTACTGATGTTAACGGGATAAGCATTGACTCATCCCCTTGGATGCAGATCTCTGGGTAGGGCACACCCAGTATCTCGCTGGCTATGTGTTTGCGTGGACCAAACTCTTTGGAAACCTAATACACTGCTTTATCCCAGGAGCGTTCAGGAGCAGAAGAAAAGATATACACATTTGCATTCCTGAGGGGTGTTGCTTTTACAAAGCCCAGCCTCAAAGCTAGTTAGGGTTGCGATTCCGCGAGTGGGTCCCTGGGAAAGAATTGTCCCAGGGAAGGGGAAAGACCTTTCATGATGTCGATCACTGCCAGTAAATTTGGCAACATTGCCCGTGAGACACCAGTAGGCCCTGCTTGGCTACCAACCAACAGGAAAAAAGTGGGGAGAGGGGGGATTAAACACTTCTGAAATCTCCTTATAGCCAAATTGTGGTTTTGGCAGGGAAAAAAGGAAAGGTGGGGGGGCATGATGTATTGCTATCGCTGGCATGTGCTACAGTTCCCAGAGTGTGAGGTTTGGGGCTTATTCTCTGTCATGTTGGCTGAGCTAGTTGCGCTGTGAATAATGAGGGAAGGCCACCTTTCTTCCCCCCTGTGGTCTTAAGCAGCGTTTGGAGAGGGACTCTGAGATGAAAGACATGGAAGGCCTCTCATAAGGGGCTTCCTTAAAGCAAGAAACAATTATGCTTGGAGAGGCAAAAAACCAAGGCGGAGCAGATATGGCTGCCAGATTTCATTCTTGTCTGGGATTGTGACTGTATGCATTGTAACAAGAAACAAAAGGGAGCCTCAGTGCTAGGCCAATGGTCCCACACAAGGGAAGCGGCAAGAAACCCACCCTGTGAACTACTAGGGTTGTCTGGACCATACTGGTCGCCCTGCCTCACAGAGTAGCGTGGAGTTGGGGATGTGCTACAAAGAGGGAGAACTCAAAATGATGAAGCGGAGAACATCCTTCTGAAAGGCAAAGCATGAAGGGGAGATGCGCAAAAGGCTGACCTCACTTTGAGCATGGGAAAGGCAGAAACATTTCTCCTTTTGCCCTAATGCCAGATCTGCAACTTGATCTGCAACACCCGCCCAACCAAGTGCTACAAATAATAGAATGGCCCAGAGACTGGGCAATTAATTAAGAAGGATCTTGCCTCTCCTGTTAAAGCAGTAGGCAGCCTCTGGCAAACCAGTTCATTGTTTTCTCAACCAGATCTGAAATGAAGGATTGACTTTAAGATTGACATGTATTTCGCCACCCAGTTCCAAAGACATCATGACACTTCAATCTTTCAAAGTGGGGGCCGAGATTTCTGCTGAATCTCCCCTTCCACTGCAGACATGCCCCTTTGCCATTCAGGAAGAACTGCTAACTCCCAGGAAAACAGTTCAAGGGGCTCAGTGGACTACAGTGGGTGGGGAAAGCCGGAAATTCCCACTTCCAAAAGTTGAGTTGGATATACATCATTGTCTTCCCATTCAGGTCCAGTGCATGGGAGTAGGCCAGGTAGGCTGCCGCCTTGGGTGCCAATTGACCGCGGGGGTGGAGGAAGGCGCCCCCTCGCCATCCCCATTTGCGCCAATGGAGCCACCTGGGAAGCGGCTGCCTGCACGCTTCTTCCTCCCTTCCGATTTGGAATGGAGGAAAAAGCATGTGGGCAGCAACTTCCCAGGCAGCTGAGTCCCTCTGAAGGGGGGGAGGGGCTGGGCAAGGGGTGAGCAAAAACGCTCAGCCCGCTCCTCGCCCAGCCCTCCCGCCCCCTTCAGAGGGAGTTGCCTGGGTCAGCAGAGCTCGCCAGTGCGATGTCACTTTTGGTGATGTCATCGTGCCCTGCGTGCTGCACGCAATTTAAGTCCTTGGGGGGGCGGGGTTCTGCCTGGGGTGGCAGAACCTTTAGCACCGGGCCTGTTCCCATTGTAATGACCATGAAGTGTTTTGAAAAGACTGAGTTTATTCTTCTTCTTAACTCAGTTTGAGACTTTTAAATTCGGTTTCTTTATTCCTGTGTTGACATCCAGTACATAATGGCTTGATACAAGAGATAGTGGACTAAGAGCAATTATTCCCAAAACATGGGCGATGATGCAACTCGTTTATTAGCCTTATGAGACTTCCCATCTGGTTGAAACCACAGCACAGCTGCAAGGGTCTCTGTGACTCCCCCCAGCTTCCCCAAGGGAGGATGGAGCCAAGCCAAAAAAGATGTATGCCGGCAAGTGCTGCAATAGTGCTGCTGAATTTTACAGCCCTCAAGTGACTGTGGGCTAGAAAAGGAGGAGACAACGCTTCATCTTTACACTAAACAATGCACTTTAAATCCCCTTTCAGTGCACTTTGCAACAGGATTTTACTGTGTAAAATGACAAAATTCACCTGCAAACAGTCACTGAAGTGGAGTGAAACCGCATTATCGAGAATGTGAAAGTGCCAATGTTTGCTGGCGTCCAGGTAGGGCCTGGAGTTCACCTGGAATTAAAACTGATCGCCAGAGTACAGAGACCAGTTTCTCCTGTAGGAAACTGCAGTTTTAGCGGGTGGACTGCCTGTTATCACAGGTCTGTTATGCATGCACAGCTTACCGCAGAGAATCCGGGCTATCAAGCAGTTAAGCTTGACTCTGAAATCTGTGCCTGCAGTATGCACCACTCTTTTTCTCCAGCGTATTTATTCTGCATCCCAGAATAAATACACCGAGCTCTGCGTTGCCTTCTTGTGCCACTGGGTTTGAACTGGGAAGCATGACAAGGCAGCCCAGCCAGGCTTGCTGTCCGTTCAGGGAGCTGATGGTTCCCAATAAGTCCAGCTTGGTGCTGTGTCCTCCTGCCACCTGGATGAAACCAAGTGGTGGGAAAGCACGGCACAGCTGGGCTTAGTGTGAGGACGGGGAACCGATGGCTCCCAACAGGTGCAGCGCAGTGGGGAGTCTTCTTTTTTAACGTGGCATGAGACTAGCGCTGGTCTCCTGACACTAGACTCATGCTGCTTTTCAAAAATTAAACTGTAGGTGGGGGAAGTGACCTATGAAAGGCGAGGACAAGGCGGGGGGGAATCTGAGATGCTCTTGACTTGCCTTCAGCTTGGAAATGAAGCAAGGGGGAAACTGCCACAAAACCACTCTCACAAAACCTGGGGAAACGGCAAATAGGAAGTGAATTGAACACTAGAGTTGCCAAGTCCAATTCAAGAAATATCTGGGGACTTTGGGGGTGGAGCCAGGAGACTTTGGGGGTGGAGCCAGGAGACATTGGGGTGGAGCCGAGATCAAGGCTATGACAAGCATAATTAAACTCTAAAGGGAGTTCTGGCCATCACATTTAAAGGGACAGCACATCTTTTCAATTCCTTCCTTCCATAGGAAATAATGGATAGGGGCACCTTCTTTTGGGGCTCATAGAATTGGACCCCCTGGTCCAATCTTTTTGAAACTTGGGAGGTATTTTGAGGAGAGACACTAGATGCTATACTGAAAATTTGGCACATCTACCCCAAAAAACAGCCCCCCCAGAGCCCCAGATACCCACGGATCAATTCTCCATGATTTTCTATGGGAATAAATCTCCACAGGGAATAACAGAGTTCCCAGCAGACATTTCCCTCCCCTCCCCCCGCTTTCTGACGACCCTGTAGCGGGGGGAGGGTCTCCAAACCGGGAGATCCCCTGCCCCCTCCTGGGGATTGGCAACCCTATTGAACACTGAAGGGAGGAAAGGAAAGGCAAAATGAGAAAGAAAACCCGGCTGGTATGCATGGTGAAAGCAAGGCAAAACACCTATGCATAAAAGGCCGCAGTCCCTGCTGAGCTCCCTGCATTCCTTGCACATTGCCCTCCCCAGGCACCAGCCCCAGCCCTACAGGAATTTCCCAAATCAGAATTGGCAACCCTGCTAGGCCCTTTCCCCTCCCCTCAGCAGCCCTGCTTTCTGAAGCGCCTTTCAGGGAAGACTGTTATGCTGCTTATTTTTGCTGGTCTGTCCCCGCCCAAGATTTTATTGGTGTGCATTATTGATGTTGGTGTGCATTAATGTTTGTGGTGGAAAGTGCCGTCAAGTTACCGCTGACTTATGGTTACTGATGACTTACGGTAGGGTTTTCTGCACGGTTACCAGGTCCGCACTGGCCACCAGCAAGCGATGGGAGAGTAGAGTTGCCAGATTCCAGTTGGAAAACTCCTGGAGGCTTGGGGATAAAGCCTGAAGTGGACAGAGGCCTCAGTGGGATACAATGCAGTAAAAACCACCCTCCAGAGTATCCATTTACTCAAATAGAATTGATCCATCTAAGCCTGGAGGTGAAGTGTAATTCCAGTGAATCCCCAGGACTCAACTGGAGGCTGGCATCCCTCGTTTTCAGGGCAAGAGGCAAGCAGAAGTAGTTTGCCGTTGCCTGCCTCTGCATAGCAATCCTGGACTTCCTTGGTGGTCTCCTATCTACGTACTCACCAGGGCTAGGGTTGCCAAGTCCAACCCCAGAAATATCTGGGGACTTTGGGGGTGGAGCCAGGAGACACTGGGGTGGAGCTAGAGGGGAGGGGGGGAAACGGCGCCGGGGAGCGTGGCAAGCCGCCCCGTTTCGGAGCTGGCGACGCCGTTGCGCAGCTGCCGCCTCTTCTCCACTCGCTGTGGCTGCTCCGCCGAGATGGGCTCAGCCTGAGCCCATCTCGGAGGAGCAGCCACGGCGAGCGGAGAAGAGGCGGCAGCGGCGCGGCGGCCTCGCCCGCTCCGCCTCTGGGGTGGAATCGGAGGGGGGGTGGAGGCGGGCCGGGGGCATGGCGAGCCGCGAGTCCGGGTCCTAGAAGGAGCGGGGGAAGAGGGTGGAAATCCTGGGGTCCCCCGTCAGGGCGGGAGGGTTGGGAAGCCTAACTAGGGCTGACCCTGCTTAGCTTCCAAGGTCTGAAGATGGATTTTTTTTTCCTCTCCCAAAAGTCTAGAGCTTAAGGGCACCCAATGAAGCTGATGGGCAGGAGGTTCAGACAGACAAAAGGAAATACTGTTTTACAAAAAGCAATGATCAAAATGTGGCATTCGCCGCAAGAGGATGTAGTGATGAACACAGGAATGAGGTTTTAGCTTGAAAAGGAGATAAGGTTCATGGTAGCCATGGTGGCTGAGGGAAACCTCCACGCTCAGCGGCACTAATCCTCTGAATCCCAGAGCCGGGAGGCAACCTCAGGGGAAGGCCTTGGCTTCTCTGCCCTGCTGCTGGCCCTCTAGAAAAACTAGTTGGCCGCTGTGTGAGACAAGATGCTGGATCACATGGGCTGCTGGCATGATTCAGCAGGGCTCTTCTGATGCTCTTACTTAGACAAGGTCTTATTTTCCTGACAATCCTGCCCAAAATTCTTTCCCCTGGTTCAGCTGTGCTGCCTGTCCCATCTTGCCCCTTACCGATATGGTGAATAAAGCTGTTTCTTCCTTTTTAAAAAATACTGTATTTTATAGGCACTGGAAATGGTAAGTTCTTTTTTGTTGTTGTTATCTATAGGTAGTGAAACAAGGGAAATCACCTAGTGTGTTCCATCTTCTGCTTTTGGCATTGGACCACATGTGCTGAATAGATTTCCCTAAAGTTCTCACATATACAACGCAGCACGATCTGTCACCATCAGCCTTGGAATGTCAGAACCTTGCCAGGTTCAGGTTTTTGTGCCAAACACACACCTGCTTTTCCTTCTACACAGTTTTAGCAATTTGGACCATACACCAAGACACCGCTGAAATTCCCAGAGGAAACCAGTCATTTCCCTGAAGTTGTGAACCCCTCCCCTCTGCTCGTGAAAAGCTTACATTTCTTCGGCAATCTTTCTGTCCCCTCCCCATAACAGAACGGTTGTCATATGAACGGGAAACAAAGAGGCCTTTGGCCTGTCTAGGCCGCTCTAGGTTACCATCAGCCTTTGAGAAAAGCCATTTATTCCCCACAGGCATCTAATGAACAGAAAGTGTGTGATAATTTTAGAAACGTTTCAACACATGCCTGAGTCTTATCTGGGAATCAGGAGAAGGGTTATTGGGAGAATGGGGCATTTGTTCATGTATCTACAGCCGGGAATGCCACCTTTACATGTCAGTTATAACAAAATATCAATTTGTAATTTGATCCCCAGTCTGAAGAAATGAAGCCAGAGCTTTTTAACAGTTCAGCTTCTGGCACTAAGTTAGTTGAAGCAACAGAGAGACCAAACAGTCTGAATTTTAGTTTAACCATCTCTCATCTGCTGGGACCAGCAGGCCAGTTCTGCAACGGTAAAGGAATCTCTTTGTCACGCTTATATTCGGAAGGGGATTTAAAAGATTTCATTTCAGAACATATTGGAATGAAACCCTCGTGCTCAGAAAGTGAGCGCTGACATTTACCAGGCAGGGGAGGGAGGCATATTGGAGGCAGGCGGGGAGCCAAGACAGGGAACATCTGTAACTGTTTATCTGCTTGCAATGCTAGAACTACCTCCTTTGAAAGGGATCCTAAGCGGGTCTCCTGGGAATCTTACTTAGGTCTGTTCAGTGGGGCAGACCCCCTGAAAAGGGGCCTATGGTAGTCATTGCATTAACAATTTGGGAAATACATTTAAGGTATTAAGTCAGAAAAAGCCAGAATGGGAAGTTGTATTTCATGGCAGGGTTGCCAACCTCCAGTTGGAGCCAGGTGATCTCCCACTATTACAACTGATCTCCAGGCAATAGAGATCAGTTCCCCTGGAGGAAAATGGCTGCCATGCCGGCTGGACTCTATGGCATTGTACCCTGTGAGGTCCCTCCCCTCCCAAACCCCATAGAGCTGGCAACCCCGTGTTGTGGGGAAATCCTGGCCTGTTCGTCCTTCGTACTCCCAAATGTTATGGTGGTCGTTGTTGGTAAGTGCCATGAAGTCACAGCCAACTTAGGAAGACCCCACAGCATTTTCAAGGCAAGAAGTGATCTGCTGCTGTTTGCCTCTGCATAGTGACCCTGGCTTTCTTTGGTGGTCTCCCATCCAAATACTAATCAGGGTGAAACCCTACTTAGCTTCTGAGATCTGCCAAGATTAGACTGGCCTGGCCATCCAGATCAGGGCATTAAAAAGCATCCACAGCATGAATCCCTGAAACTGCTTTATACTGAATCAGCCCCTTGGTCCATCCAAGTCAGTCTTGTCTGTCAGTGATTCTCCAGGGTCACAGGCAGAGGTTTCTCACATCACCTCTGCCAGATCTTTTAACTGGAGGTACTAGGGACTGAACCTGGGGCCTTCTGAATGCCAAGCAGATGCTCTACCAGTGAGCCACAGCCGGGAAGAACTTTTGTTTTATAGCTAGTTTCATATCTCAATATAGGCTTCCCAATCCCCAGGTCCCAGCGGGGGATCCCCCGATTTTACAGGCTTCCCCCCTCCCCCAGCGAGCTGGCCAGCGGGGGAAGCCCCACCCCCACAGCCATTATGCACCTCCACAAAAGATTCCCATAGGGAATGATGGGGAATTGATCTGTGCGTATCGGGGGCTCTGGGGGGGGGGCTGTTTTTTGAGGAAGAGGTGCCAAATTTTCAGTATAGCATCTAGTGCCTCTCCCCAAAATACCTTCCCAGTCTCAAAAGGATTGGACCATGGGGTCCAATTCTATGAGCCCCAAAAGAGGGTGCCCCTATCCTTCATTATTTTCTATGGAAGGAAGGCATTTTAAAAGGTGTGCTGTCCTTTTAAATGTGATAGCCAGAACTCCCTTGGAGTTCAATTATGCTTGTCACACCCTTGCTCCTGGCTCCGCCCCAATGTCTCCTGGCTCCACCCCCAAAGTCTCCTGGCTCCACCCCCAAAGTCCCCAGCTATTTCTTGAATTGGACTTGGCAACCCTATCTCAATATCCCTAAGTATAAAAGCAAATTTCAGCCTATTGTGGGTGGATTTTGTACTCAGCTGTGCAACTATCATGCTAGTTCTGCTACAATAAACAGTGCCACAACTCTCCAGCATTCAAAACCAAAGCAAAGAGCATAGTGGAATTCAGCTGAGGAACACTCCTCCGTTAGGTTTGCATCCTGGAATGTTTAGCAGCCTCAAAAGACAACAGCTTCACACAGTCAGTGCCACCAAGGGTGGTGATTCAGAATTTCCAGGAGTTGGATAAAGGAAGTGTATAAAGGAAGGTGAGGATTTTTTTGACAAAACGCATGAGGCGCTCTTGAAAGGACAAGAGGAGGGAGAGGAAACGGTATCTCAGCAATTAGAAGAGAACCCAACACAGGAGGAGGGTTCCTGGCAAAATGTAACCTGAAGGAGAAAGAAAATCATGAGATGTTCTGAGCCCCTGCTGCTCAGCAATAGGTTCCAGGATCTCCCCACAGTAACTGATTCTGAACCATTGGAACAAGGGCTACTTCCTCAGCCTCCATGAGGCTTGAACAAAGTTTCTCAGGATCCTGTGGATAAGAAGCCTGGAACTTCTGCTCCCCAATATAGGAAGAGGAAGGTGGTGGTGATTGGAGACTCCTTGCTCAGAGGGGTGGAGCCCAAAGTTTGCCGACCGGACTTGTCATCCCAAGAGGTCTGCTGTCTGCCGCATACACACATCCAGCATGTGACAGAAAGGATTGGAAGACTTATCAAGCCCACGGATTACTATCCTTTCTTGCTTATCCACGTGGGAACGAATGATACTGCCCGTCATAGCCCTGGACGTATTAGAAAAGACTATGTGGCTCTGGGTCAGAAGGTGAAGGAGCTGGGCGCACAGGTTGTGTTCTCGTCAGTGCTTCCTGTTGAAGGCCGTGGCTTAGGACGAGAAAGAAGAATACTTCAAATAAATGACTGGCTACGTCGATGGTGTCGTCAGGAAAGATTCGGATTTCTGGACCATGGCTTACGCTTTCGAGATGGTGGTCTTCTATTGGGAGATGGTTTGCACCTTACGGCGGTAGGGAAAAGGGTGTTTGGTAGCAGCCTTGCTAACCTAATAAGGAGGGCTTTAAAATAAATTGTATGGGGGAGCGAGACAATAATTCAAAGCCTCGTATGTTGCCGGAAACTGGGGATAAGAACATTAAAGATTTGCAAGGTAATGTTAACACTATGTAATGTTAATTTGCAGGCTTGAATGGAAACTAAGCCCTCGGGATGCATAAAATGTGGATTTCGATGTCTCTACACTAATGCACAGAGTATGGGTAACAAACAGGAGGAACTGGAAGTCCTAATACAGGAAGGAGACTATGACATAATAGGCCTTACTGAAACTTGGTGGGATGACACTCACAACTGGAATATTAGGATTCAGGGGTACAACATTTAAAAGGGACAGGCAAATGAGAAAGGGCAGAGGCGTAGCAGTATATGTGAAGGAGGTATATACTTGCGAGGAAATATGTAAATCGGAGCATGGCAGCTCAGTTGAGAGTCTCTGGGTAAAAATAAAAGGCATAAGAAACAACAGTGATATTATTGTGGGGGTCTGCTATAGACCATCAAGTCAGGCAAAGGACTTGGATGAGATACTTCTACAGCAGATTGCAAAGTTCTCCAAGAGAAGGGATACAGTGATCATGGGAGATTTCAATTACCTGGACTCTGCTAAAAATGAAAAGTCAAATAGATTCCTGACTTGTCTTGCAGACAACTTCCTTTTCCAGAAAGTGAAGATGGAAACAAGGAGATCTGTTATCTTGATTTTGATTCTCACCAACAAGGAAGAATTGATTGAAGAAGTGGAAATAGTGGGCACTATGGGCAGTAGTGACCATGTGATTTTGGAATTTACAGTCTTAGGGAAGGGAAAAGCTATACGTAGTCAGACTTAGAGGTTGGACTTCAGAAATGCAAACTTCAACAAACTTAAAACTATGCTGGGTAAAATCCCATGATCAGAAATACTTAGGAGGAAGGGGGTTCAGGAGGGGTGGGAGTTTCTTAAAAGCGAAATACTGAAAGCGCAATCACAGATGATTCCTATGAGAAGAAAAAATGGAAAACGCCTAAAGAAGCCAAAGTGGCTCCATAAACAGCTCTCTAAAGACTTGAGAAATAAAAAAGACTCCTTTAGGAACTGGAAGGAGGGCCTTATAACCAAGGATGAATATATACAAATCACCAGTGCTTGTAGAGAAAAAGTCAGAAAAGCTAAAGCTCAGTATGAGCTTAGGCTGGCCAAAGAGGCTAAAAACAACAAAAAAAAGGGTTCTTTTCTTATGTTCAGAGTAAGAAAAAGAGCAAGGACATGGTAGGCCCATTGTGAGGGAAAGAAAGTGAAAATGTAACAGGTAATGAAGAGAGGGCGGAACTGCTCAATTCCTACTTTTCCTCAGTCTTCTCTTCTGAGGGAAATAGTGCTCAACATGGCAAAAACAGAACATATAAGGAGGGTATGAAGTTCCAACCTAGGATCAGCATAGGGGTAGTACATAAACATCTAGTTTCTTTAAATGAAACAAAGTCCTCCGGGCCAGATGAATTGCATCCAAAGGTTCTAAAAGAGCTTGCGGGTGTAATTTCTGAGCCTCTGGCTATTATTTTTGAGAATTCTTGGAGAACAGGAGAGGTGCCAGAAAATTGGAGGTGGGCGAATGTTGTCCCCATCTTCAAGAAGGGGAAAAAAGACGATTTGGGTAACTACCGACTCATCAGCTTGACATCTATACCTGGAAAAGTTTTAGAACAAATCATCAAACAGTCGGTCCTGGAACATTTAGAAAGAATGGATGTGATTACTAAGAGCCAGCATGGTTTTCTCAAGAACAAGTCATGTCAGACTAATCTGATCTCTTTTTTCAAGAAAGTGACTACCTTGCTAGATCAGGGGAATGCTGTAGACATCATTTATCTTGATTTCAGTAAGGCTTTTCCTCCTCTTCTGAGGGAAACGGTGCTCAATATGGCAAAAACAGAACATATAAGGAGGGTATGAAGTTCCAACCTAGGATCAGCATAGCAGTAGTACATAAACACCTAGTTTCTTTAAATGAAACTAAGTCCTCAGGGCCAGATGAATTGCATCCAAGGGTTCTAAAAGAGCTTGCAGATGTAATTTCTGAGCCTCTGGCTATTATTTTTGAGAATTCTTGGAGAACAGGAGAAGATTGGAGGCGGGCGAATGTTGTCCCCATCTTCAAGAAGGGGAAAAAAGAGGATCCAGGTAACTACTGACCCCTCAGCTTGACGTCTATACCTGGAAAAGTTTTAAAACAAATCATCAAACAGTCGGTCCTGGAACAATTAGAAAGAATGGATGTGATTACTAAGAGCTAGCATGGGTTTCTCAAGAACAAGTCATATCAGACTAACCTGATCTCTTTTTTTGAGAAAGTAACTACCTTGCTATATCAGGGGAATGCTGTAAACATCATTTATCTTGATTTCAGTAAGGCTTTTGATAAGGTTCCACATACTATCCTTGTTGAGAAGTTGGTAAAATGTGGTTTGGATCCTGTTACCGTTCGGTGGATCTGTAACTGGTTGACAGATTGCACCCAAAGAGTACTTTTGAATCCTCTTGTAACTCTCATCCTCTTGGAGAGGAGTGACAAGTGGAGTGCCTCAAGGATCTGTCCTGGGACCTGTTTTGTTCAACATCTTTATCAATGATTTGGATGAAGGAATTTCATTAAATTTGCAAATGATACGAAATTGGGAGGGGTCGCAAACACAGAAGAAGACAAAAACAGGATATAGGATGACCTTGACAGGCTGGAAAACTGGGCTAACGCCAATAAAATGAATTTTTACAGGGATAAATGTAAAGTTCTGCATTTAGGTAGGAAAAATCCAATGTATGGTTATAGGATGAGCGAGACTTGTCTTAGCAGTAGTATGTGCGAAAAGGATCTAGGGGTCTTAGTGGATCATACGCTGAAAATGAGTCAACAGTGTGATGTGATGGCTAAAAAGGCAAATGCAATTTGGGCTGTATCAACAGAAGTATAGTGTCCAGATAACGTGATGTGATGGTATTGCTTTACTCTGCTCTGGTAAGACCTCACCTGGAGTATTGTGTTCAGTTTGGGGCACCGCATTTTAAGAAGGATATAGACAAGCTGGAACGGGTCCAGAGGAGGGCGACAAAGATGGTGAGGGGTCTGGAGACCAAGTCCTATGAGGAAAGGTTGAAGGAGCTGGGGATGTTTAGCCTGGAGAGGAGGCAGCTGAGAGGAGATATGATCACCATCTTCAAGTACTTGAAGGGCTGTCATTTAGAGGATGGTGTGGAATTGTTTTCTGTGGCCCCAGAAGGTAGGACCAGATCCAATGGGTTGAAATTAAATCAAAAGAGTTTCCGGCTCAACATTAGGAAGAACTTCCTGACCGTTAGAGTGATTCCTCAGTGCAACAGGCTTCCTCAGGAGGTGGTGGGCTTTCCTTCCTTGGAGGTTTTTAAACAGAGGCTAGATGGCCATCTGACAGCGATGAAGATCCTGTGAATTTAGGGGGAGGTGTTTGTGAGTTTCCTGCATTGTGCAGGGGGTTGGACTCGATGACCCTAGAGGTCCCTTCCAACTCTATGATTCTATAATTTTCATAAGCAAATCACTTTCATCCCTACCAGTGTAGCTCTTCTCTCCTCCATTTTATCTTTGCAAGGCTCATTCTTCCCAAATGTAGCACTTTGCCTTCTCCAACCGGAGGGGTTGGCAGCCATTTACTATATGGAAGGAGGCTGAGGAACATACTTGGAATATAAGCTAATAAACCCATTATGAATGGACTTGGCTTCTTATGGGAGGGGGAAGCAGCTCCGCCTTTTCCCTCAAATTTGTGTATTTGGTCCCATAGAACTCCGTGGGGGGTAGGGTTGCCAGCCCCCAGGTGGGGCCTGGAGAACTCTTGCTTTTACAATTCATCTCCAGCTGGCAGAGATCAGCTCCCCTGGAGAAAATGGCTGCTTTGAAGGGCGGGCTCTATAGCATTGTACCCTGCTGAAGCCCCTCCCCTCCCCTCTCCTGGATCCACCCCCAAAGTCTCCAGGAATTTTCAACACAGACCTGGCAACCCTGGTGAGGGGTGGGCTGTTGCTAACTGAGACATACTGAAATTTTTTAAGATTGGGGGTGGAGGAGGCTTTTAAAATGCACACCTTGAACTTGATTCAGTATTCAACTGGGAGCCAGAGCAGCTGGCGGAACACAGGTTATCTGAGGGCTCTTAATGGTGTGCACCTTTGAGGACATGCTCATTCTGGACCATCTGAAGTTTCCTGATCAGTCTCAAGTTTTCCCTGCATAAAATGAATAGCAGTAGTCCAGCCTAGAGGTGACCATGGCATTCTCATTGTGGGAGAGAGGTCAGGAACCAGTTGCCGGATCTGATAAAGGTGGGAAGATGCTGATCTGGTGACATTCTGGAGAACCGTGTGTGCTGCTGCGTACTTCTTGGAGGAAGAGAGGGATAAAAATGTGTTTGATATAATGGTACAAAACTTCATGTTCTGATCTGACTGGGTTCATGTCCAGATCCTACTGATATTTTCTTCTTTTTGTTTTTGGGTTCTAATAGTTTACCCACTATTGTAAGTGGGTGACCATGTGGGTAACCCCTGAGGAACTGTGAGGGAACTCTCTCTTCCTGATACCCCATCTTCCCTCTCTGCCTTCTCATCAGGGACACCGAGGCAGCTAACAGATTAAAAACATATGTGATAAAAACACATCTCAAAAACCATTAAACACTTCATTGAAACAATTAGAGCCAAGGCATATTATACCTAAAAACAATGATTAAAACATAGCGGAGTGTGGAGGGGTCACTATGGGAATGCCAACCAAAACAAAAAAGTGTTCACCCACTGGGGACAGGCAAATCTCAAGGGGGGGGGGGAGTTCCAGAGTTTTAGTTCCGTGACTGAGAAGGCGCTCTCTGTCATGGGCTGAGGCCAGGTCAGGCAAAGTCCAGGGGCAGTCCAAGGTCTGTAGCTGGTGAGCAAAGGGGGTCCAAGGCACCAAAACCGAATCACAGTCCAGGTATCACAGGTCAGAGGTTCAGAAGCCAAAGTCAGGGGGTCCAGAAGTCAAAGCCAAAGTCAGGGGGTCCAGAAGCCAAAGTCAAAAGCCAAAGTGGCTGCTAGAACGTCAGGTAGGTGACTAGTTGCTTCCACAAAGCCTCCTCCCAAAGCCCACAGCTATATAGCCCTCTGCTGTATGTTGCCCATTTGGGCTAATTGCTGGCTAAGAGAGGCAGCCAGGATCCTGCTGAGACTCAAGCATCCTCACTCCTAGAAGGGCCAGAATCCTTTCAAAACTCAGCACTCAGGGAGCGTCTTGCTCGTGAGCGTGCCGCCCTCCTCCGATCCCTGAGGTCCTGACGAAGGCGGTCACGCACACAAGCCACCTCAGAGGGCGAGGCAGGGGGGCTTGGATCTTCTCCAGCAGGAGGCAGGGGCACTGGTGCAGGTGGCAGGGGCACAGTTTCTTCTGCAGGCTCAGCTTCTTCTGCAGGGTCTCCAGTACCCATGACATTCTCCTGGCTTCCCATCTGCTCAGTCTCCTAAAATGTGCTCAAAAATGGCTGTGGTGTGGAGAGTAAATCCCAAAAAATCGCACCAGGAGTAAGGTCCGAGTGTCAGACTACGATTTTGGAGACCTTTGTTGGAATGTCCAGTTCTGCCATTTAAGCTTACTGGGTGACCTTGGGCCACCCAAGCTGCCTTCCAAATGGTCTTGTGAGGATCAAATGGAGGAAAGGAGAAGCTTGTAAACTGCTTTGGGGAGAAAGAGGGGGTATAGATATCTAAATAAAATGAAATAAATGCTTAGTAGGATTTTTTGATCTTTTCCTCTCCTTTAACTGGTGATCCCCATCATCTCACACTAGTGTGGTGTAGTGCTTAAGAGTGTCAGACTAGTATCGGGCTCGAATCCCCATTCATGCCATGGAAGTTTGCTGGGTGCCATTGAACCAATCACACACTCTCAACCTAACCTACTTCACAGGGTTGTTGTGGGGATAACACATAGGAAAGGAGAATGCTGGAAGCTGCTTGGGGAGAATGGCAAAATACAAATGAATTAAATAAAATTAAAATCAGAAATCGCTATTAAAAATCCTGGATTATAGATTGTCTTATCCTAACAGATGTGTGTGTTTTTCTTCTCTTTCATATTTTAGGCCCGTCCAAAGGGGGAAGGCCTGACACCATACCAGGGGAAGAAACGCTGCTTTGGTGAATACAAATGTCCCAAATGCAAGAGAAAATGGATGAGCGGGAATTCTTGGGCCAACATGGGACAAGAGTGTATCAAGTGCCACATTAACGTCTATCCTCACAAGCAGGTAGGGCTGTTGTAGCAGGAACTTTGAATGGTTAAATGTGTAAAGAGGAGGAAGTGGAAACCTGAGCTGATATCTGACAGAATACCCAGGCTGTGATGGATCAAGGTGAAAGACTACTGCTAACTGTGCATGAGACCAATGCAAACTGTTTGGGCGTTTTCGCACTGACCTTAATCGGCAGCGACGTCCCTCTTCACCGTGCAGGATCTGCGCGGATATCGCACCAATTGCTGCGGAGCACCCGGAAGAGCCGCAAAGTCCTGCGGCTTTTGCGGCGCAAATGGAAACCGCCAAAAACCAGTTTCCATTTGCGCCGCAAAAGCCGCGGGACTTTGCGGCTCTTCCGGGTGCTCCGCAGCAATTGGTGCGAAATCCGTGCAGATCCTGCGCGGTGAAGAGGGGCGTCGCTGCCGATTAAGGTCAGTGCGAAAACGCCCTCTGTGTTATATGCAATTAGGGTTGCCAGACCCCCAGGTGGAGGCCGCTGCCAGGTCCAGCAGAGGGGGGGACTTACCCCCAAAAGATGGAGATCCAGCCAATGTGCAGTGGCGTGTTTACATCACTGCCCATGTGACCCAGAAGTGACACCATAACATCCAAGGCAACACTGTGGCGTTTGGGCAATAATTCTATGGTTGAAACCAAATTTACCATAGAGTTTTTGCCCAACCACAGAGTTTTACCATAGAGTTTCAGCCCGATGTCCCGGGAGTGATTATTTCTCTTCTGGATCACATGGGCGGGTGCTGTAGAAATATTGCTAGATGTTGGATGGGCCTCCCTGCTGCTCCTGATAAATCCCCTCTTCCCTCGCCAGTTCCCCCTGGCAACTCTAGGAATTAACAACCTCCAAAATGTCCTGTCAATAATAGTCTTGCTCAGATCTGGCAAACTGAGGGCTGTGGCTTGCTTGATTGAGTCAATCCATCTCATGTTGGGTTTTCCACTTTTCCTGCTGCCATCAACACGATTGTCAGTGGGTGTGGTTGTTAAGCCAAATGCCCTCAAAACGAGGTTGGGGAATTAGTTAGGTGGACACCCGGCTTAATAGGAATCTTTTTACCAAATGTATACCAGGCTCAACCATCCAGATAGTAAATGCTCAATAAAAGGACTCTAATTTAATAAAATCAATTGTAATTTATTTGGAATAATAGTTCTTTCACACAAGACAAAATACAAAACAATCACACATTCACACAGGTCTAGGAAATATAGATAGATCGATAGGGGAACATATATGGATAAACAAACAGGGCGATATTTACCATCGTAGTCTTCCAGGAAGGTTCCAATGGCGACTTAAGAGGACAGGGGAAATGGACCCAAAACTGTGGCCAGAATTGGGGATGGATCTAGACAGCGGAACTGGGATACTGTTAGATGCACACATGAGTGGAGTTGGGTCAGAGGTTAAATAGGCTCTCTTAGACCCTCAAGGGCTGGGAGGTCTTGGGGAGGAGCAGGGAGAGGCTCTATGATGACCAAGGAGGGCTGAACATTCGCAGAGCCAATGGTGAGTCCCTTGCTGACACCTAATTGGATGCCAGTTTGGGCCAATGAACTTCACCTTAGTCCGGTGAACCTGGAAATTTCCAAGCTGCAATGCTGCCTGGGGCGGCTCCAAGGTATTAGACTGGGGTGAGAAATGGGAATGGCTGGATACTTAAGGTTAAATGGGATTATCTGGGAAGGTGACAATAGGGAATCAAATACTGGCCTAGGTATCACCCGGGTTAGACAAAAGACTTGGTTGAGACAGGAGATGGTTTTCCTCTTCCTTATCTTCTTCCTGGCAGGATCCATTGTCTAGGGTATTTCCAGACAATCAGGACTAACAGTTGAGCTATTAATCCATTCATGGGGCAAATGGGTTGCTTGCAGGCTCAGGGTGTGTACGTGTGACTTTCCCACTAAGAAGGAATGAGTCCAGCCTGGCAGGGTATGCTTGGATCGGGAAAGCAAGATGGATTCTGGTGGTGTTAAGCCTTTGGTTCATGGAGACAGGCTGGAAACATGGTGGCCTGGCTTCTTCCACTGCAGCGGCCAAGACTGGGCACACAAGGAGCAGCTGGAGCATGTCTGTAGTTCTGGCTAACACCCTTCAGAGATGTAGAATGCTGCTGCAAAGCTGAGGCTTATAGTATCCACATAAACCTTAGAAACTGTAAGCAAAGTCCACTTCTTAGAGCAGATGTGTGAGAGTCATACTCCAGGCACCCTGGCAACCATACTGGTGATCATGATGTCCATATGTATGAAAAGTAGGGGGCTTTTCCTCACATGGTCTAATATGCAAATGACTTCCTGCTGGGCTTTTCCAACAAAAAGCCCTACGTGAAACAATGGTGATGTCAGTGGGTGTGGCCTGATATGCAAATGAGTTCGTGATGGGCTTTTTCTATCATAAAAGCCCTGGTTCCAAGTATTCTTATACCCTGCCTTTCAGGGCTACCAAGGCAGCTAGCAGATTAAAAACAACACAATCAAACGTCTTAAAAACCATTTAAACCAACTAAAATACATCATAAAAACCAAGGTAAATGGCACGTTCAAGTGGGTCAACTGAGGGAGTGCCAGATGAAACAAAAAATTCTTCACCTCCTGATGAAAGATTGCACCAGGGGAGGACAGTTGAGTCTTTCTGGGAAGAGAGTTCCAGGGTTTTGGTGCCCTGACCAAAAAGGCCGCCCACCTAATCTCAGGAGGCAGGAGCATCCAAAGCTGAGTCCCTGAAGATGGCCATAATGTTCAGACAAGTTCATTAGGGAGCAGGGGGTCCTCTGGGTATTTATAAATTTAAAGTGTACAAATAGTTTTTTAAACACGAATACCTGATACCTCCTTTTCTTAAATTCTACGTTAATATGCTTTTGTATTGCTTAAAAGAGCTCTCCCTGTGTTGGAGACATTTAAACTCAAATCACTGATGAGGGCATTCAGTTCTGCCCCCCATTTACTTTCACTTAGACCCCAATGTCTTTTTAGAGAACTATAAAAAGAGGTGGGAACTGAAACACCACAAAACAACCCCTTTACTATGGAAAAATCATCATCTATGAAGTAGTATATATGATTAACATTTATATACTTCTTTGGAGTCTGGGATGATCCCACAGGCATACGTGTTGCTGTGTTAGCTGACTTCATCCTCGTAATGTGAGCCATGTGATCTTGTACTAATAACCACCCATTCATTTGGCACCACCCACTTTTTAGCCTAACCCTCCCACCCCCTTCCTCTAGCCAGTATTTCCTACTGTCAGATAGCCATCCTTTTACAAATTAACGTTGATGGTTTTCTTTCCAGCTGTGCTCCTGAGAAAGAATATTCATTTTTTGGAATTCAGTGCTGCTCTCAGTACAAAAAGCAATCCTTAGGGTAGCTTAAGAGGCAGAGGAAACATTTAGAATAGGTAACCATAATGCACAGCAATTGTTTTTCAACATTCTATCACTATAGTGACTGAATATTGTCATTGAGCTATTCGGTGTAGCCCCAAAATATAGTCCCCCTCAACCCTGCCACAATACAATATTTGTGTGTGTGTGTGTGTGTGTGTGTGTGTGTGTGAGAGAGAGAGAGAGAGAGAGAGAGAGACAACCTCTGGTGACTGACCTGGAGGATATTCAGAGAGGTGACTGAATAAAACCTGCCCCCATTTCCCAACTGCTGGTATTTCAAGGTCTCCCATCCAAATATTTGCTAACGTTGACCCTGCTGGCTTCCGAGATCTGACAAGATTGGGCTTGCCTGGGCTATCCTGGTCAGTGCACAATGCAACATTTTTTATCTCTAGATATCACTGGAACAAAATCATCAGCACTACAATTGTTATATAGGCTCAGTTTTGTAAAATGAAACACAGAGGACTATATTAATGACTTTCCTGGCGGATTCCTTCCTAATACCACCAGATCAGTCTTGAGACTCTTCTTGGCTTCACCCTGGGAAGTAAGCCAAATGCAATCAAGGTGCTGAGAGTCTAGTGATTGCAAATGCAATTGGAGTTATGATATTTGTAGGTATTTAAGGGGGGGGGGTGGAAATGTAAACGCCTGTCTTCACCTCAGTCCAATCCCCATGAGTTGCATTCATTCACCAATAACAGGAAAAACATTGTAGAAAGCATCCCTAATAGTTGCACATATAAATCTTCCTTGCTGCACTGAATCAACTTTATTATGGATTCAGTGATAGAAACATGTGACCAGGAGATGTACAAAGCTCAGGAAACCTTATGTATCAAGAGACACAGAGGCTGCTAACAGACTGGCACTTTGGGCTGATTCAGAGACACCTCTAAAATTGACCTAAAAAATCTCTCCACACGCAAACATTTGCTGCCCGTCCTCATCCCATCCTCCAGCCTCTGCAGTGAGACTGAAAAAGCTACCACTTCCAAAGTGGTAGTAAATTTTTGAGCCACACACCAGTCGCCTCTTTGGAAGCAGAAGGGCGCAAGTTGAGGTGCCTTGGTGGTGTGAAACCACCAAGCTGCCCCAAGTTGCATGTGGTTTTTTTAAAATTAAAACTGTTCAGTGCACATGAGTGCATGCACGTGTCTACTGAAAATGTATGGGGACAGGAATGGTGCACAACAGCCATCTGAACATACCTATGTCGCCCTATGGATGGGATGGGGATGGCTTGCAGGAGAGCACGTGGAGGCTTCAAGACTGCTTTTTTTGAGCCGTCCCAGATTGGGACACCTCCCAACTGCCCGAAAATGCCTGTCTGTTATCAGCCAGAGTGTCTCTCCTGGGACATGAGGCAGGATCACCAGAATGGTAGTGACTTACGACTGAAGAGTGCTAAGTGCCAGCAATGAGATGTCCTTCAAGAGGGTGCCAGGAAGCAGTCACCTAGTGGAGGATGGCCCTTTCTGACCTTGTTACCCTTCAACTCTTAACTTTCATAATTGCAAACTTTAAAAAAACTGTGGTGGTGATGAAATTCCATATCTCACTGGCAGGAGTCAAATGACCAAGTTCAAAAAGTGAACATATCTCACTGGCAGGAGCCAAATGACCAAGTTCAAAAAGTTCATTGTGACTTTTCCTCTCCCCCAGCCCCAGTCCATCCTGCAAGACAGGTCGAGGCAGGAACAGTACTGTGTGCTGATATTTGGCAACTAAATGCAGACATAGATATGCAACTTATTTCATGTGCCAATATATTTACTGCTGGATGCTCTGCATGCTTACTCTTGTGTAAACTCTACTGATCCCAAGTGTTCTTCCTACCATGCAAGCGTGAATAGAAATGCAGCTGTGATTCTGCAAATCAACAAAATCCGTTCCTGAGCTGACCTGGCTTCCTACTGTGCTCAGTTTTATGATTTATTTTTCCAAAAGGCCTTGAGGTCCTCTTCACAGAAAAAAGGCAACCCCTTTGCAGAAGGTTGTTCCAGCTTGCTGTTTGTGGCCCTTTTTCTCCTGACGTCACCCCAAGGCCTACAATCCAACTGGCATGCATATCCATTTCCCTGGCATTCTTGACAGCCTCACCACCCAGATGCCAGCCCCTGAATGCTCACTTCTTTGCTCCCACTTTCTAACAGACCATCGGTGCCTGTGGCTGCTTCCTGGTTGGCATCTGGTTAAGTCATTTTTCCTGGCTTTCTCTGACTGATTCCGCACTCACCTTGGTTCGGGGCAGGCTTCCATTTTTGTGCAGAGCAAGCTGGTGATTTTGCACCAGTTGATCCGTGCCACCATTTTGCACAGGGCAAACCTGTGAAGTGCTATGTCACAATGTAAACCTGTTTTTCCAGGTTTACATTGTGGTGTGGCAAATCGCGGGTTTGCCCTGCGCAAAATGGCGGGGTGGAGCAACTGGTGTGAAATCGCCAGCTTGCTCCACACGTAAACAGAAGCACCAGACCAAGGTGACTGCAGAATCAGCCTTAGTTATGACAGCTGCAGAACTGAGGCTGAGCCAGCTGGTAGCTGAAATGCTTTGCTGGATACCATTTTTCTTTAAGGAGGAGGGGGGATGTGGAGCATTTCTTTTCCCCTTGCAATCAAAGTAATTCCCTGTGCAAATAATTTTTTTCACAAAATTCAAGATGGGGCAGCTGCAAGGCAGTTCTCTTGCTCAGCGAGATGCTTGTCCTATGTTAAGAACACAAGAGCCCTGCTGGATCAAACCAGTAATCCATCTAGTCCAATAATCTGTTTCACACAGTGGCCAGTTAGTTCCTCTGGAGGGCCAACAGCAGGGCAGAGAGGCCAAAACCTTCCCCTGATGTTGCCTCCTGGCTCTGGGACTCAGAATTTTAGTGCCGCTTTAACCACCATGGTTCATAGCCACTGATAACGCCATCTTTCATTAATCTAACCCCTCTTAAAGCTGTCTACACTTGTGGCCATCAGTAAAGGTGTCAAAAGTTTTTTAAATATTTCCCTGTACCATTACCTGATTTGTCATGAGCAATCAAGGAGAGTCCACAGGTGAATTGAGGGTTGGAGCCAGATTGCTGTGTCTCTTGGGTATTTTCACTTCTCATGCTTGAAATGACATTTTGCTTAAACTGATGTGTAACATGAATATGAAATCTATATTGGCCAAAGATGTACATTCATATTGTAATTGCCACTCATCCGCTTCCTCTTCCCATTTTAACCACACTCGTCTACACAATGGAGGCTGCCTCTACACAGGTGTCTTTCTACACTTTTCCTTCGAAACTGGAGTGCTGTTATCTGAGCATCAACACAATGTTCTCCTATTATCGCCCACTTTGTAGGTCTTCTGCGTCCTTGAGATGCTGTTTCTCAAATTAGCTTCACTGTGATCTTCCCAGAAATAAACAGTCAGTGTCTTACGTAGGGTTGCCAAGTCCAACCCCAGAAATATCTGGGGACTTTGGGAGTGGAGCCAGGAGACTTTGGGGGTGGAGCCAGGAGACACTGGGGTGGAGCTAGGGAAGAGGGGGGGGACGGCGAGCCGCCCCGTCTCAGAGCGGGCGATGCCGCTGCGCAGCTGCCGCCTCTTCTCTGCTCGCCGTGGCTGCTCCTCCGAGATGGGCTCAGCCTGAGCCGATCTTGGAGGAGCAGCCACGGCGAGCGGAGAAGAGGCAGCAGCGGCACGGCAGCATTGCCCACTCCGCTCTGCCTCTGGGGTGAAATTGGAGGGGGGGTGGAGGCGGACTGGGGGCGTGGCGAGCCACGAGTCCGGGCCCTAGAAGGGCCCGGATTCGCGGCTCGCCATGCTCCTGGCCTGCCTCACCCTCCCCTTCTCTGGTTTTGCCTGCGCTGCTCTTGGCTGCTCCTCCGAGATGGGCTCAGCCTGGGCCCATCTCGGAGGAGCAGCTGCGGTGGGCGGGGAGGGGGTGGCAGCGGCGCGGCGGCCTCGCCCGCTCCAGGATCAGGCGGCTCGCCATGCTCCCCGGCGCCGTTTCCCCCCTCCCCCCGCTTCCGTTTTTTTGGGGAGCGGGGGAAGAGGGTGGAAATCCTGGGGTCCCCCGCCAGGGCGGGAGGGTTGGGAAGCCTAGTCTTACGCTAACTCGATGGGTAGCTATGCATTTTTGAAAGACCCACTGTCAAGCGCCTCTATTTTCTCTGTAACCATTGCTCAAGGCCTCTGCTATTTTCTATTATTTACTGCTTAGCTGGCCTGGCAATCTGGCAGGCTGATGTTTATGACTCAAGATAATTCCTGTTGTGTCTTCTGTAGAATGCCACGTGTCATATGATTTGCCATTGCCTGCCGCTGCATAGTAATCCTGGACTTCCTTGGTGGTCTCCCATTCCAGTAGTAACCAGAGCCAGCCCTGCTTAGCTTCTGAGATCTGACAAGATTGGTCTACTCTGGACTGTCCAGGTCAGGGCACATGAAAAGAGAAGGTTTGCCAATGCCTGCCTTTGCATAGCATCCCTGGTGAAGATGGTGAGGAAAGGCTGAAGGAGCTGGGGATGTTTAGCCTGGAGAGGAGACGACTGAGAGGTGATATGGCCACCATCTTCAAGTACTTGAGGGGCTGTCATATAGGGGATGGTGCAGAATTGTTTTCTGTGACCCCAAAAGGTAGGACCAGAAGCAGTGGGTTGAAATTAAACCAAAGGAGTTTTTGACTAAATATTAGGAAGAACTTCCTGACAGAGCAGTTCCTCAGTGAATCAGGCTTCCTCAGGAGGTGGTGGGCTCTCCTTCCTTGGAGGTTTTGAAACACAGGCTAGATGGCATCTAAAAGCAATCCTGATTCTGTGAACTTAGCAGCATTTAGGAGGGAGATGTGAACTTAGGAGAGAGGTATTCGGAAGTTTCCTGAATGATGCAGGAGGTTGGATTAGATCAGGGGTCCCTGGACCATGGGCCAGTACTGATGCGCTGCCTATTAGCAACCAGACCACAGAGAGGCACTTCACCGCCCCTTTCCTCGCCCAGGATCCGGGCGAACGAAAGAGACAGCCTGGCCTCACTCTGAGGCTGCACCGCCTCTTTTGTCCACTTGGGTCCCGGGTGGGTGGAAGGGGCAGTGCTGCTGCAACGTTTGCCTACCCCTCCTTTATAGAGCCCCACCAATCAGCTGATTAGCAGGGGTCTTTAAATGGGAAGGGGAGGCAGGTTGGTCTCTTCTGCCACCTGGCCACCTAGTGGGGAGGTGGCAAAAGCAGCCCCAGTCTCACCCCCCATTTAAAAAACCCCACGGGGAGCAGGGACGGGGCGGAGGCAGTGGGGCAGCCTGGAGCAGCAAAACCCCCAGCGCCGCCCCTCCCCCATTGGTCCGTGGAAAAATTGTCTTCCATGAATCCAATCCCTGGCGCCAGTGAGGTTGGGAGTCACCGGATTAGATGATCTTGGAGGTCCCTTCCAGCTCTGTGATTCTGTGATTTCTTAGTGTGTTTCCCATCCAAGTACTAACCATGGCTGATCCTGCTTAGCTTCTGAGATCTGGCAAGATCAGGTTAGCCTGGCCATCCAAAGGTTTTTGCAAATGGTGGTAGAAAGTACTGCCAAGTTGTAGCCAACTTATAGCAACCACACAGGGTTTTTAAGGCAAGAGATAATCAGCGTAGTTTGCTGTTGCCTGCCTCTGCGTAATGACTCTGGAATTCCTGGGTGATCTCCATCCAAACACTATCGAGGGCTGATCCTGCTTAACCTCCCCTCCTTCTCTCACCTTAAAGGTAAAGGTAGTTAGTTCCCTGTGCAAACATCAGTTGTTTCCGACTGTGGGGTGACGTTGCTTTCATGACGTTTTCACGGCAGACTTTTTACGGAGTGGTTTGCCATTGCCTTCCCCAGTCATCTACACTTTCCCCCCAGCAAGCTGGGTACTCATTTTACCAACCTCAGAAGGATGGAAGGCTGAGTCAACCTCGAGCCGGCTACCTGAACCCAGCTTCCGGTGGGATCGAACTCAGGTCGTGAACAGAGAATTCAGACCGCAGTACTGCAGCTTTACCATTCTGCGCCACGGGGCTCTTCTTTTACCCACTTCTTTTTTCCTGTAAGGCTTCGTAACAAATGTCTGCTTCGGTCTTTCCGTCTTGTGACAAGAAGACGAGCACCCATTCAACTGTTTGCCTTAGAGAGTAGGGGTCCCCAACATGCTGCCAATGGGCACCGTGGCACCCACCAACAGGGGCTTTTTGATGGGCCACTGGAGATTTGATGGGCTATGCAGATTGTTTTTAAAAATTGCTTTGGCAGTCGCTGCTGCCACAGCAGAAGGATCTTCACTGTGTGACTGAAGGAAAGTTACAGCAGCCATTTTCTGGCTAGCTCCGCCTCCTGTGGCCACTATGTTATGGCAGCCATTTTGCATCTGTGCCCACTATGCCATGTCAGAAATCAAAATGTGCCCGCAGGCTTGAAAAAGTTGGGGACCCCTGCCTCTTATAGAATGTCAAGTACCCAATGAAAAGCATGGTGTTCACCATGACAACGCATAATGACATTAATGCAATCCATAATCCTGTGTTTTTATTATGAATATTATGCTTTTTATTTTTATCTTTGATATGTTTCTTGTGTCATAGGGCTGCTCTGGAAGGTACCAAGTTACTTATGGGGTATAATTCATTTTGCTTATACATTCCAGCAGGTTGAATTCTAAAAATCTAGACTAGCAGTTTAGGTTGTTAAAGGTCTTGGGAGGGAGACATTTAATATGTTCTCTGCGTTAATTAAAAAGATGCTTGAAGGGTACGTGTGGCACACAAGTCATATGTATTTATGTAAACCATAATAATTCTTGTCACAGTTTCTAGAATAAATTGACACAAGTATTTCTCCACAGCCGTTCAAGATCCAGTTTTTTGATCCTTTGTTGCTGTAAATTCCTTGTCATTCAATAATTACATCCTATGCAAGCTTCTTGGGACAGGGAAGAGGATATCCCACTGTTTTGCTTATTAGTAGACACATAGAAATATTTGCATAACAATTACCATGCACAAATAACTAGAAAATCAGACAAAGACTTGTTATAAAGAGGGGGGGGGGAATCTGGTTTTGATGCAGTCCTTATCCTCCCCCCCCCCCTTCCACTGACCTTGTATTCATTCAGGTTAGATGTGTTATTGTTGCTATAATGATACACTTTAAATGTTTTACTTTTTGAAGGCGTCTGACATACAGGTCAGAGCCAAAGGAAACAGGAGTCTTGCACAGCAGTTTGCAATGAGCTGCTGTGGTAAAAAATATAGCGGTGCTTTTGAAGAAGAGAAATTATTTTCTTTAAACAGTGATACATGAACATTCAGAGCCACTCCAGTTTGGGATACTTCCCAGTGCACTCCTAAGCAGAGTTACACACCTCCAAGTGCATTGAAGTCAGTGGGCTTAGACAGGAGTAACTGTGCTTGGGATCACACTGTGATTCACTTGGTTCCGTTGAGAGTCCAGCAGCACCTTAAAAGCTATCAGAATTTGTGCCGGGGTATGAGCATTCGTGAGTCACTATATCTGAAGAAGTGAGCAGTGACTCAGGAAAGCTCCGACCCTGGCACAGCTCCTGGACTCTGGCTCTTTTCTGCTGCTACAGAAGACAAAGACAGCTGCTCATCTTGACTTAATTCAGGTTAGATGTGTAGAAATAGATCAGTTTGGCCAACTGAAGGCACAGCAGGATTCATTGGTGGTAGCCAGTTTTAAATGATTCTGGTATGTTAAAGAGAAAGCAAAAGAAAACATTATAAAGATGCTGCAACCAGGTGAGTGTGACCCATCGGCCGTCCAGGCAAGTGAGAACGGAGGCGCTTAGCCATTGCTGTCCTCTCCACAGCCTTTTTTCTTATGGTCTCCCTTCCAAGTTTTTGATGGTCTCCCTGCTTAGCTTCTGAGATCTGACAAGACTGGACTCATCCCTTCTCTATAAATGAGAAGTAACTGATAATTAAATAAACAAAATATCTCTCAGCGGCAGTCAAAAGGACACCTATAGAAAGATTTTGGTTATATGCAAATATATTTAAATGTAAATGCTCAGTTGGGCTTATATCCAGATGTCTTGAGGAAGAGTCAGGGGCTTAGATCTCCTAGAGCAGGGGGTGGCCAAACTTGCTTAATGTTCGAGCCATATAGAAATAAGCATCAGATGTTGGAGAGCCTCAAGACATGAATGTCATGTGTTTGAGAACTGGGAGGAAGGAAGGAAGGAAGGAAGGAAGGAAGGAAGATGGGGAGGGAGAGGAGAGGTGGAAAAAAGGAACTTTAAATGCATTCTCCAAGCCGCTGGCTGCCTTGGCTTGGAGAAGTGAATTAAAGAGACAAATGCCTTCTCCAAGCTGGCCAATTGGGTGGTGGGGGCTTCAAGAGACACACAATATGTGTGAAAGAGCCACATGTGGGTCTTGAGCCACAGTTTGGCCACCCCTGTCCTAGTGGGTTTTCGGAAGTGAAAGGAGCAAAGTTCCCTTCCCTTCCCTCTTTCACATTAGCCTGAAATGCCCCCCCCCCCCCCAATCAGAGTTTGCCCAGTCATAGAAGCATGAGACTCAGTGCAGTCAATATATCTCATAAGGAGTATGTTGCGAAAAAGAAAAAAAAGGGGGAGGAGGGTTAACTTACATTTATTCCAGTAGATCCAGTTCACATTCAGGTTGCAAACAAAAAGGAAAGAAAGAAGAAGCCTAATCTTAAGAGTACTTTCGCTATCACAAATGGCCACCTAATCTGACATCATGGGTATGGGAGTGAGAGGGCATTATGTCTTCAGGTGAGACTGCAGAGACGTGTCTCCATGGAAGGCCATATAAAGTGAGGGAGACAAAGTGGCAGAGAGAGGAGGGGTCAGAGGGAAGCTCCCAGGTTAAGACAAAGAAGGGCATTCTATTCAAGGAGATAACACTTCTATACCTAGGGTTGCCAAGTCTAACTCAGAAAATATCTGGGGACTTTGGGGGTGGAGCCAGGAGACTTTCACATTCCCTAAAACAAACAAATAAAAATACAGTAGTGTAGTTCCCCTGAATATAGTCTCCATTTCCTCATCCCCCAGCAAGCTGCATGCCCCCCCCTCTCTCACACACACACACACCAGCCAAAACAAAAAGTTTGCAATCCCACACTTTTGTGATCTTACTGGGGCAATTTACTCAGAGTTGTTGAATGTAATATTCAGCCAAGTTCTTCAGACTAACACAGGGAAACCAAAGGTTCTAGTTTACTCTTTACCTCTATTTTACTGGGCAAACAACTTCTGAAAGGAATGTAAACCATCCCCCCCCCCTCGCCTGTTGTGTTGGTTTCCCTTCCTTTCCAGCAGTTCACTGGGAGCAGCCATGTTGTTCCGCTGGCTTGCCTTCCCCCATTTAGCCTGGCTCTTACAGATTTAAGGGCACACACACTTTCTAAAAAGCAAGCAATTTCCAAGCTTCTTCTAGCCTTCCGAAGTGGAAAGGCACATGGTGGCTGTTGAGGAAGGGCTTCCCCCCTCCGGCTAGCTAACTGGGGGTGAGAAGGAGCCTGCAAAACTGGGGGATCCCCCAGTGGGACCTGGGGATTGGGAAGCCTATGCACACCCTTGGAATGATGTAGCACCCCCCCCCTCCAATGTCCAGGCATGTTGAGTTGCTCACTCCAACACGATATTCTGTTCCTGGGGGTCCCTGTCCCTTGGGAACATTTTTTTCAAAGGGCATTTCAGGCAGCAAAGGAAGTTGCAAAGACCCTGTGCTTTTTGTTTGTTTGTTTGTTTGTATATTTACCAACTCTGGATTTGGAAATTCCTGTAGATTTGGGAGGTGGAGCCTGGGAAAAACAAGGTTTGGGGAGGGGAAGGGTCTCAGCAGGGAATGAGGCCAGAGAATCTACCCGGGCTTTTTTGTTTTTTGATAGAAAATGCTCAGCAGGATCTCATTTGTATACTAGGCCACACCCCCTGATGTTACCATTGTTTCCCAAAGGGTTTTTTGTAGAAAAAGCCCAGCAGGAACTCATTTGCATATTAGGCTACACCTCGACATTCCTGTGCATTCCTGCTGGGGAAAAAACCCTGAGTCCACCCTGCAAAGCACCATTTTCTCCAAGGAAACTGATCTCTGGTCAAGAGATAAGCTGCAATGCCAGGAGCATGTTTTAGCTTTTGTGCAATGTGTAGGGACTGTATGAATAAATACGACTGAGGAACTGTGGGGGGTGGAGCATTATCAGCAAAAAGCCCTCTAGGCCTGGGAGCCCATTTCTCATAAAAATGTAAAAGATGGTTGTAGATTCCCTTTATTTACAGAAATGTCTCTTCTTTCTCCCCCCAACACAGAGACCCCTGGAAAAACCTGACGGCCTGGACGTTTCTGATCAGAGTAAAGAACACCCTCAGCATTTGTGCGAGAAATGCAAAGTGTTGGGGTACTACTGCCGCCGTGTGCAGTGAACCCGCTAGGATCACCTCTGCCTGCCACCTCTGGGCTCCTCTTGTAGCGCACACAGTCAAAAGGAAGGGGAAGGGAGAGAAAACAGCAGATGAGAACCCCAAACCTCACCAGTATTGCCTATCAATAAACTAATAATATGCCTTACCTTTAATAGAATGTAACCCTTTTCCTGTGTATGTGTATACATGCAAGTTGTATTTATAGGACTATGCAGTGTTTATATATATATATATATGTATAAGAAACAGATGTAGGGTGTGTGTCACCCAGCTCTTGCTACAGAAGGATCCTCCATTCTTTTCCACAAGTCTGGCATGGCACGTTGCGGAAGCCATGTTGAAATGAGTGGGGAAGGAAGATGGGGGATGGAGGCCATCAGCATTCAAGATGGAACCACTCGTGGTTCCTGTCAATTGTTTACACAGTTCCAGTATCCTGCCCAGAAAGAGTATCACTATGGTTAGAGAGGGATATAATTGCATCGAGGTTATAGACAGATTATATTAATGGCTCCTGCAGGCATCAACAAAACAGGTTCTGTGGGCATTCAAAGCGATGCCCTCAACTTTGTACTTGTAGAAGGCAACAGGGGGGTGAGTATCCGTTATTTTTTACTTTGAGGTTGATATAAAAGTTCCACGTGGTTGCATCCTTTCTAAGGCTTCCAGTCCACTAAAGTGGGGCTTTTAGACTAGTAGAACATGAGGGTTCAAAAGAAAAAGTGGGTGAGTGTTTGAGGGAGTGGTTTGCATGGAAATGGAATGGTAGAACAGGACATGAGAGGTCAACTGGGAAATGTAGCTTTTTTGTACGGCAGCAGCCACTAAACGCATTTATTTCAGAGACACGTTCCACTTCAAAATCAAAGGAGCCTACTTCAGAGTAAGTGTGTTTCAGGGTGCTGTTGACCAATAGTGTCCCCTAGTCATAATTACTCCTTCCTGTATGTACTTGCTATGCAAGAGGCTGCCCAAATTCTTACCTTTAATGAGCCCGGTAGCCAGTTTTAAAAAATATATGTATATAGTCAGCAGAACAAATGGAGTCAACAGGGCTAAAGCTATTCTCACCCCTCAAAACAGGCCGTCTCCGTCCATGTTTTCAGTCAGATACCCAGTGGCCCAGTTTGGCTCTTCACTTTCCTGGAGCAGAGAGCCCTTGCCGCTTCCTGTAAGAAGAGGCCAGCCATCTGACTGCCCCACAACCCCCATGTGCACATGCAGGAGATGGACAGTCCTCTCCACACTTCAAGGAAATTATACATGTTCTCCACCTCAAAAGGAACGCTTCAGCGTTCCATTCAGAGGCTTCCAAGAACCTGCCTTAAGGAGCTCTGGAAAAACTATTTCACCTACATCCGTGACTGAAAGATGCTTCATGCATTATGCCATTATCCCCACACACAAACGCACATGCAGAGCCCACTGAAAGCCATGTTGTTTCTGCTTCCAGTGTTATTAAGAAGAGGCCTAAGAACATAAGAGAAGCCATGTTGGATCAGGCCAATGGCCCATCCAGTCCAACACTCTGTGTCACACAGAGGCCAAAAAACCCCAAGTGCCATCAGGAGGTTCACCAGTGGGGCTAGAAGCCCTTCCACTGTGCCCCCCCCCAAGCACAAGAATACAGAGCATCACTGCCCCAAACAGAGAGTTCCAACAATAAGCTGTGGCTAATAGCCACTGATGGACCGGACCTCTGCTCCATATGCTTATCCATTCCCCTCTTGAAGCTGTCTATGCTTGTAGCTGCTGCCACCTCCTGTGGCAGTGCATTCCACATGTTAATCACCCTTTGGGTGAAGAAGGACTTCCTTTTATCCGTTCTAACCCGACTGCTCAGCAATTTCATTGAATGCCCACGAGTTCTTGTATTGTGAGAAAGGGAGAAAAGTACTTCTTTCTCTACCTTCTCCATCCCATGCGTAATCTTGTAAACCTCTATCATGTCACCCCGCAGTTGACCTTTCTCCAAGCTAAAGAGCCCCAAGCGTTTTAACCTTTCTTCGTAGGGAAAGTGTTCCAACCCTTTAATCATTCTAGTTGCCCTTTTCTGCACTTTTCCCAATGCTATAATATCTTTTTTGAGGTGCGGTGACCAGAATTGTACACAGTACTCCAAATGAGACCTATGTGAATTTGACCTCACAGCACAGAGAATCTCCAGGTCAGCACCCACAGTGGGGGTGACAGCATGGGGAATCTCTATCTGATTTTGTCAGAAAAAAGTAACTTGGGTGGGACAGCTATGATATGGAGCACCACAACTGTTACAAGTTTTTCAGTGGCCTCACCTTCATAGGTCTTGCACCTAGGGCATCAGAGGGGGAAAAAAAAACATGAGTGGGGAAAGAGCTGCGGCTCTGTAGCAGGACTTCTTCTTGGCATGCATAAGGTCCTGGGTTTGGACCTGGCATTGCCAGCTAAAAGGATACGGCAGCAGGTGATGTGATGTGAAAGGCCTCTGCCTGGGACCCTGGAAAGCCACTGCCAGTCTGAGTAGACAGTATTAACCTTGGAGGACCAATGCTCTGATTCAGTATAAGGCAGTATTGAGGCAGGATGAAGCCCTGCTGTTCACTTACTTTCTCTGGCCACTCTTTAAACAAAAGCTGATTCACAGAACTTGATACTCTAGTAAAACGTTGCTTAGGGTATAGCGGGTCGTCTGCATGATGTGCCAGGCGCTGAGATTACAGGGCCACTGAGTCAGCTTGCAAACAGATAGGCCAGTGAAGACGCAAATTAACTTTAATTAATGGAGGGTTGGGGGGGTTGGGGATGAATCCCCCAAACTTAATTAAAACATCCATTAGCCTGCCTTACTAGGTCTGCATCCAGTGCCACTTGGTGATAAAACTATATTCATTCCCTCCCTGGGGTTTCATACAAAAGTGTCAAAAAAATTCTGTGTGGCCTTCCTTTTTAATTTTTTGTCTTCCTTTTAATATTGTAGATGAAGGGAAATTTAAGAGTTGCACCCTATTTTAAGAAAGAAGGCTTATTGCAAAGCAAACATATTCTTGGGGTTTGCTTTGAAAAACAGTATATAGAAATCTCCCCGTCCTTTTTTTTTTTTTTGTTATAACTATTTATTTAAAAGCACAATCAAAACCAGTGGCTTGGAGCTGGAGGGAAATTTCTGCTGAGAGGAGAGAGCTTTGTTGTCAATGGTTTGTCCTCCCACAGAAGGATTCTGCCTCCTGCCTCTTGCTTCTCTGTCCCCCAGGAATAGCATTTTGTGGTCATTTTGGGCCATAGCGAGAAGGTGAGGCAGTGAAATCCTGCCCCACTGATGGAAGTTCGTTTGCTTGGCAAAGGATCCAACCCCAGCGGCTGGAGAACTATGTGATGCGCCAGTTTCTGCGTAGAATTACAAGCCGATTGGGATTTCTTTCTGTGTTCATGTAAAACTTTCCCTCTCCATGGGAGGGGCCTGTTTTAAGTTCTAACACACTTAATTGTAAAAACTGGCAACCTTTGTGGCTGGGAAGGAGCTTTTGTGAGTCACTGCTCACTTCTTCAGATGCTCTTTTCAGTATCAGAAGAAGTGAGCAGGGGCTCATGGAGGCTTCTTTCCTGCCAGAAATGTTGTTAGTCTTAAAGGTGCTGCTGGGCTCAGGCTCTTTCCTGCTGGATGGTGGATGGGGGGAGCTATAATCTTTCTTCAACCCAAGAGCCCTACCCCACTGGTTAGGGAGTCAGGGGAGAGAGTCCGTCCAAACCCACTGTACCTAAAAGGTCTCAAAGGAACAGTTGCACCCTCCTTCTCTGTACCTTATTCCAATAATGTGCTTTGGCTCAAATGTAACAAAACATGGCCAGCCCCATAAATTCCTTTTATTTCCCCTGTGGATGCCATGCAAATGTCCCACAGGCCATCTTTGCTTTTAAGAATCCACAGAGAAATTCAAATGACCCATCATGTTAGCTAATACTGAAGTGGCTTCTTTCCACTCGTTTAGCTTGGGGGGAATGTGTGCCCCCAGTAAAATGGGGTAACATCAATCTCTAAGGCTTGCCTCGAAGGGGAAATATGTAGCTTTACCACGGGGAGGGCAGTAAGGTGGCTTTTAATTCTGAACATATGAAGCTGAACATGAAGCTGCCTTATACTGAATCAGACCCTTGGTCCATCAAAGTCAGTCTTGTCTTCTCAGACTGGCAGTGGCTCTCCAGGGTCTCAAGCTGAGGTTTTTCACACCTATTTGCCTGGACCCTTTTTTGGAGATGCCGGGGATTGAACCTGGGACCTTCTGCTTCCCAAGCAGATGCTCTACCACTGAGCCACCGTCCCTCCCCATGGATTCTGGATTTTATAAAAGTTCTTTAATGTGGTAAAGTGAAATTATGAGTGATGCAGTGACCAACTGAAGTGAAGAATCCCTTTCTGCCCTAAGCCTTGTTTATGTGAGCACTTTGTCTGAGAGAAGAACCTGGGAACTTCTGCATCTGCCTTTATTTACATGACTGAGAAACAGAAGTGGAAGCGAGCAGAAAGCAAGAAGGGGATCCCTGCCCCCACCAGGGCAAGAGGTTTTGATTCCTCTTCCATTTCATTGCTGAGACCGGAATCCCACATGCAGTTATTCCTGCCTCAGACCTCTGATTTCAATGTGCAGCACTGCCCTGTCACTTAGCTACGGCATGGTAGTTATCCTTGATGCACAGAGCAGACAAAGGTCTTTTGAAAACTTTAACTTCAGTATAAGTTCTGTTCCACTATCGAGGAAAGAAATAGACAGCTTTAAGAAATATACAGCCAAGAGAGCTATATAGTAATCCACTTACAGTATTTCTTAAAACGTGTTAACCTCTCCAGCAGTACAAATCTGGTAGGCAAAAAACAGCAATGGTTGTAACTGCAGGTAGTGATTCCTATATTTTCCCATCAAACAATGCATATAGCAATTGGTGTGTGGGTGTGAGTGTACACACAAAGAAATATATATATATATATATTTCTACTCACTGTTTGGTGAGTAGAAATGTAGCATGCAAACCGGGCCTTATTTTTAATGTGGCTGTAAATGGCTTCCAGATTTCAAGCTGATTTGATAGCAAACCATATACCATGCTACATTTCTGCTCACCAAACAGTCAGGCTGATATCTGGACGTGAAGGATTGCAGAGGCCAGCATCCCCAAAGCCAAATCCTGTGCCTAACATGCTTCCTGTAAGTCGTACCTGGAAACTACCCACAATTTTTAGCCCAGAAAAGTGGTCTTTTGAGTCCTTTCCATTTATGTATGAAGTGCTAACCCAAGAGCTTCATTGGCGACGCCCAAACCTTGTCCACTTCTGTGTGAGAATGGAGGGTGCTGGCTTCCTAAAGCAGCCCACCAATGCAAAACAAGCCCCAACTTGCTGTATATCGCACATACGATGGTGTGGACTGACACTATGGCCTTCCAATAAGCCCTATTTGCTTTTTAATTGTTGAGTCAAATTCCGCTTTTCCTGGAAGTTCTGCTGAAACTAAAATGTGATTTCTGGGGGGGGAGGGGATATGCTGAGGATTAGGCCAAATGAGTCAGAATTGCCATCACTGAATTGGCTTGGGAAAGCAGCACTGAAAAATAATTAGTCTCTAGTCTTTAAACTGGTCTTTGCCCCTGGGGGAAATAAAGTCCAGGTACCTGTGAGGCGCTCTGTGTGCCTCCTCCCATGGTGGCAAATGACAGCTGAAAGGTTAAGTGGGAAAACTATACAAGGGAAGGGTTGACCACCAGCAACAGAAATGCCGCTTTCTTGATTCGATTTTGGGTCCTCTGTGGCTGTTTTAATCAGGGGTGAGTTGGCCATGTAGCTTATAGGCCACTGTTGGCCAGGAGTAAGGACAGCTAAGCTCCATTTGTTCGTCAGGGGCCACTGGGCTCAGATATTTCAGGGGCAAAGATCATTGTCAGCTCAGCCACCTTCTCCTGCACCATTGCTAGTATGTCAGGAGGGGCACTGGGTTAACCAATACCCACCACTGGCACTGCTGGCAAGATCCAGCATCTGTGGCCCTTGCAGTGCTGAATCATAGAAGCCAACTGGCTTGGCTTCCTTCCCAGTCTAGCCTGGCTTTAACTTTAAAATAAAAAATGGGATCTTGTCTTGTTTGTTTCAAAATAAGGCTAGAGAGACTAGTGAAGGGCAGGATCCTGCCACACCAAAACACCTTGGAATTCCACTCATTTCCAGGACAGAGTTAAGCATATATAGAAACGGTGCTCTGAACATCGAGGGGAAGATTTTGCTGGAGACCTTGGGGAGTGGCTGCCGGTCAGAGTAGACAATACTGGTCTCAACTGACCAATGCCTGACTTTGTACAAAGCATCTTCCTTGATCTGTGGGAATGAATGGAACTTTCAAATGTTGACAGTTTGGCTGGGTCATCCCCAATGATGTCCAATAATCATCATCTTTCTTTAAAAGGACTGGAAAATTGTATGCATTATGGAGGCCTTGGGAAAATGTAAACTGATACTGGGTTTCTAAGCAAGCGATAGAATGATCACACCGTGCCGTTCCTTGAAACAGTATTTCTGCACTTGGCTGAGGGGTCTGTCCCTGTCTGTTTTATTTCTGCAAAAACCACTGCCTCGGGGAGGGGGGGGATATATCGGGCTAAAGCACTCAGTAAAGCCTATCAGAATTGTAGCTATATAAATGAAGGTTTGTGTTTCTTAGGATGAATATCAAAGGGACAATCGTGTGCAGTTAATAGATGTAGTCAATTGATATTAATGTTTACCCTTGTTATGAAATATTTTACGGTTTCTCTTGCAAATGTGTATTTATCTTGAGTTATACTTGATATAGAGTTCCTTTCTGTTTGTTTGTTTTTTAATACTGTGTGTGTATTTTGGAAAACCTTTATAGATGTTTAAAATTTTTGAATGGTTACAAATATTTCTTTGTAATACTGAATTGTAATCTGGAAACTCTTTGCAATAACCTTTTTTGTATATATTTGAAGGCCTTTTTTTTAAAAAAAACTATTGTTTGTTCTGTTTGGGTTTTTTTTTTAAAGTGTTTTTACAACTCTGAAGCTTTCAAAAAAGGGCCTGGGTTCTCTACTAGAATACTAACAGAGCTAAGAGTTTTCTTAAGTATTATACAAAATTAAGGGTGTATCCTCAAGAAAATATTTATGGAAGGAATTTGATTTTTCTTTTTTTCTTTTTGTTTTTTTTACAATGCTTTTGTCTGTATAAAGTATGCAACAGAACTACATGAAGAAGGAAATATTGTCTACATAGAATATTATATGAAAGTTGGTACATAATTATGACAAGAAGAAAAAAAAACCCCTTGCAATTCTTTAAGCCATATTATTGTTCTTTGGTTGGATGAAAATATCAGTATTAGGTAACCGGTATGATATTCAAGTGTTTAGAATTTATATTAATATGCTTATTCAGTTTATTTATATGTGTAGGTTGCCTTTGAAGAGAAGCTATAACTGATTTGGTAGGAAATCCAGATGTTATGCAATTACTTTATTGCCTTGTGGAAAGCCCCAAAGTCATCCAGTGACAACTTCTTGCTTACCATGGGGCTGCGGTGACTGCTGTGCCAACACATTAAAGTGGCATGGCAGAGACTCCAGCGAAGAGACTCAGAATTAAGCTGCAGGTACTCGAAGGGCTGTTTCGCACATTATGGTGTTATGGCATATGCCTATTCTTTTTTTCTTTTTTTTTTAAGCGGACAAAAAATGTAAGGAGGTGAGACGTGATCAACACAGGTTAGCTTGGCAGAAAGTTAAGCTGGACAACAGATTACGGCTAAGTGTAAGTCTGAGCGACCATGGTTGTGTTCATCGTAATGTGTGAAATGACACCAGGAGTCTCCATTTTGTTTTCAGAAATTCTGCAACAGGGTTCTGTTGTTTGTTATTTTGTTTGCTTTATGCTCTCTCCTCGGGGAGGATGAGCCTTCAAACAATTCTGTCAATCAGCGTCCATTACAAAGAAAGGGAGGGCTAGATTGATGTAGGCATCTTGTGCTTTATTTTAAGAGTTCATAGCATGATAGAATATGCATGTGCACATATTATATGCATTTTACTCTTTGTGGTTTCACATAGTGCCATTATATTTTCAGGTGTTTTGTGTTGTTGTTGTTTTAAATGCTAAAACGGGGATCCTGTTCAATCCTCTGCTGGACTTGTAATTCCCTTTGAAACGTTATTGATCACTACATTGTATAAAACTAACCCTGTTATCCTATTAATTTCTGCAGAGTTAGATTAGTTTGATTACTTACAAACTTTAAAAAAGAAAATACTCTAGCTGTACCCTTTGACTTATTTTCAGTTTCAGTTGTATAACTTCTCTCTCCTGTAACTGGTAATTAACTTGTACAGCTTAAAAAATAATAATAACATTTCTATGGACATAAACCCCAGAGTTGCCGGACATCACTCAACTGTGTTGCTTCAAAGAATGTTCAGGCCTCTGTGGATTGTCCATAAAATGGCATTCCGACACGTGCCTTATTTGCCAGATAGTATATGGCTTGCCTCTAGTATTATAGCCATTCAATGATGTAATAAAATGCTGCAAAAGGAATGGTGTGTTCTCCTTGGTTTCTTTCCAGTGCCTCTTTCATAGTGAACACATTGGGACTATGTAGCGTTGCCAAGCCCCAGGTGGGGGCAGGGGATCCCCCGGTTTGGAGACCCTCCCCCCGCTTCAGGGTCATCAGAAGGGGGAGGGGAGGGAAATGTCTGCTGGGAACTCTATTATTCCCTATGGAGATTTATTCCCATAGAAAATCATGGAGAATTGATCCGCAGGTATCTGGGACTCTGGAGGGGCTGTTTTTTGAGGTAGAGGCACCAAATTTTCAGTATAGCATCTAGTGCCTCTCCCCAAAATACCCCCCAAGTTTCAAAAAGATTGGACCAGGGGGTCCAATTCTATGAGCCCCAAAAGAAGGTGCCCCTATCCTTCATTATTTCCTATGGAAGGAAGGAATTGAAAAGGTGTGCCGTCCCTTTAAATGTAATGGCCAGAACTCCCTTTGGAGTTCAATTATGCTTGTCACAGCCTTGATCTTGGCTCCACCCCTAATGTCTCCTGGCTCCACCCCCATAGTCCCCAGATATTTCTTGAATTGGACTTGGCAACCCTAGGACTATGAGTGGCTGGACCTGAATCATAAGAAGAACCCTGCTGGATCAGGCCACTGGTCAATCTAGTCCAGCATCCTGCCTCATAGCTTTTCTGCATTCTTGTGTGTTCCTGTTTCTTTGGAGAGGATGAGTGTTCTGTACATGCTTTGCTCCCTCTAGTAGTCAATTTGATATTACATTGATTTAAGTCAGGCAGAGCTCCCAAGAGATTTAAATCGCAGGTTTTTATGCTGAACATAAATCGGTATAATATCAAACTGACCACCAGAGGGAGCAAAACACATGCAGAACAAACATCCACCCACCTTAAGAAACAGGAACTTACAAGTGAGGAAAACAAAAATATGGAAAAGCCTTCACACAGATTTGGAGAGAGAAAACAGAAGGGCCACACCAATCACAGAGGGGTGAAAAGTAGATTAAAGGGCCAACGGTACAAATAAAAGATATTGTATTGTTCGTTAAAAATTCCACATGTGTTTTGTGAAACAGCTTATTCAGGGGAATCTAAATATAATGCACACAGTGAAGGACTAGCATGGGGTGTCAAATGTGCAGCCCATGGGCAACTCACTGTCATCTGCTTCCTTCAGCATCACAGCTTGCTTTGCCAGGCTTGCTCAATTAAGCTACAGAGCAAAGCCTCTATTTTCTCCATTGGCTGACCAGCACATGAAGCAACTTCTGTACAAAAGCTCACAATGCCCAACCATTTCATGTTTTCCTCTGGGTCTTAGGCTCAAGTATTGACCATGTGCAGGCCTCGGATTTGGTGGGAGTTCACAGGAGCACAGCTCCTGAACCTTTCTGACAGTTCCACCTCCTCCTTCCCACCTTGTCCTTTGATTAGTAGGCGCAACTGCATAACAATCCCTGCATGAGCTCCACCACCTACAAAACAACCCCTGACCATGGGATTCCTGTAATGAATGCCAATAAATCAAAAGTAGGTTTGCAAATTACAGATACATACCTGTGTCAGCGTAGTGTTCATTGAGATTCCAGAACAAAAGAACTCTTTCTTCAGAAATAAGTTTCTTTATTGGATACACAATGTTTCTACTGGAGAAGACCATTGAAAGTGATAACATACATTGGATGGGTACTAGCATATATTGGGGTACATCAAAGGCAGGGCTCTTTAAATCACTTCTTAAAACAAAAGTTGCTTTCTCCCTCAGAGGTGTTTGATTCACACGCCTGCTATCTGTCTTTCCTGAGTCTACCCACACTCCCCCCTTCGCCTGGCGGCCTTGCCTGGCCTGGGAAACGGCGTGGTGTCTCTCTATGTGCTCTAGCCGTTTATTGCCCCTGGCGCCCAAGGCCTCCCTCCCTTCCACTGCCTCCCTCTGACATACCTTGCATTCTACTACAGGGTGAAGAGGTTAGTCCTGAACAAATAAACAGTATAGGCAATATGGTTAGTATCGATAGGAAGCGATTGAACACAAGCTGACAAGCTGAACACCTGAACAGCATACTTCAGATTGCTAGAGCACAGACGTTTCCAGATGTTGATGCAATAATTCAGGGCAAGAGGTGTCAGTTGTCCAAGACTGTTGAATAAACAAAATATTTCAAGAGTGCTAATCTTTTAAGCATGTTTTAAGCCTTTAAAAAAAAATCTTTGTGTTTGTGTCCTTTATAAAGTTTATAAAGTCAACAGTGTGATGCGGTGGCTAAAAAGGCAAATGCAATTTTTGGCTGTATCAACAGAAGTATAGTGTCCAGATCATGTGAAGTGATGGTATCGCTTTAAGAACATAAGAACATAAGAGAAGCCATGTTAGATCAGGCCAATGGCCCATCCAGTCCAACATTCTGTGTCACACAGCGGCCAAATATATGTATATATATATACACACACACACACACACACTGTGGCTAATAGCCACTGATGGACCTCTGCTCCATATTTTTATCTAACCCCTTCTTGAAGGTGGCTATGCTTGTGGACGCCACCATCTCCTGTGGCAGTGAATTCCACATGTTAATCACCCTTTGGGTGAAGAAGTACTTCCTTTTATCCGTTTTAACCTGTCTGCTCAGCAATTTCATCGAATGCCCACGAGTTCTTGTATTGTGAGAAAGGGAGAAAAGTACTTCTTTCTCTACTTTCTCCATCCCATGCATTATCTTGTAAACTTCTATCATGTCACTCCTCAGTCGACGTTTCTCCAAGCTAAAGAGCCCTAAGCGTTTCAACCTTTCTTCATAGGGAAGGTGTTCCAGCCCTTTAATCATTTTAGTTGCCCTTTTCTGAACTTTCTCCAATGCTCTGCTCTGGTAAGACCTCACCTGGAGTATTGTGTTCAGTTTTGGGCACCACATTTTAAGAAAGATATAGACAAGCTGGAACGGGTCCAGAGGAGGGCGACAAAGATGGTGAGGGGTCTGGAGACCAAGTCCCATGAGGAAAGGTTGAAGGAGCTGGGCATGTTTAGCCTGGAGAGGAGGCGGCTGAGAGGTGATATGATCACCATCTTTAAGTACTTGAAGGGCTATATGGTGTGGAATTGTTTTCTGTGGCCCTAGAAGGTAGGACCAGAACCAATGGGTTGAAATTAAATCAAAAGAGTTTCTCGCTCAACATTAGGAAGAACTTCCTGTTAGAGTGATTCCTCAGTGGAACGGGTTTCTTCAGGAGGTGGTGGGCTCTCCTTCCTTGGAGGTTTTTAAATAGAGGCTAAATGGCCATCTGACAGCAATGAAGATCCTGTGAATTTAGCTGGGGGGGGGGGGATATTTGTGAGTTTCCTGCATTGTGCAGGGGGTTGGACTAGATGACCCTGTAGGTCCCTTCCAACTCTGATTCTGTCTCTGGTACCTGGCACTACATTTTATGACACACATGACCCAGCCTGACATTTCTGTCACATCCAGCCCTCATAGCAAACAAATTCAACACTTCTGGACTTGCAGGTTAGATGAAAAATATTATTTTAACATTATGTCAGAATTTTCCTGACACAGGGTTGGTTATCTTGTTTGCCTTAAAACAAATTTTTCTTTCTCTTTATATACAGAGAAGGGAACAAGCTCTAACCAGACATGTTGGTCTTCACGAGGACAGCTGGATTTAAGACACCTTTGAGACCCACAAAGTTTTTTTGGGGTATGAGCTTTTTAGAATCCAGTGCAACATATCTGATGAAGGGAACTTTGACTCTTGGAAGCGTCTACCCCCAAAATCTTGCGGGTCTCTAAGATGCTAATGGATTTGTATCTAGCTTATTATAATTAGTTCCTCTTTTTAATTGGCTGCTTTGTTCACTGCACTTTTGATTTTTAATACAACTTGCACTTGATAATTAACTTTTATAATACATATCCTAATTATAAGAACGCGACTTTTATAATCGTGTGTTATATTACAGGCTCCCCCAAAACTTTTTTTGCGAAACAGGGAATTTTTCTTCATTTGGATCATCAGCTGTTTGGCCTCCTTTTTCTCCTCACCCAAATTTGGAGCAGGTGTTTCTGTAATCTAAGGTCCCTTCTACCAATTAGTAAGGCCATGCCAAGCCCATTGGCTGGAACTGGATCCTGAGGCAGAATAAACTGCTCTGATGATGAAGGAAGGGCAGAAGTTCAGCTTCCAAGATTCTGAGACTTCAGCCTGCTCTCTGTTGGAGGGACCTGTGCTTCACTCTGGTCTTCTTTGCTTTTTTGTTTTGTGGCGATGAAAAGTGCCATCAAGTCACAGCCAACTTATGATGGTTCTGTAGGATTTTTGAGGCGAGAGATGTTGGAGGGGGGTGGTGTCCATTGCATGCCTCAGCGTAGCAACTCTGGACTTCCTTGGTGGTCTCCATCCAAGTCCTAAACAGGGCTAATCTGCTTAGCTTCAGGTTCAATTCCAGTTAAAAGGAGCAGATAGTAAGTAATGTGAAGACCTCAGCCTAATAAGACCCCGGAGAGCCACTGCCAGTCTGAGTAGACAAGACTGAATGTTGATGGACCCAAAGTCTGATTCAGTATAAGGCAGCTTCATTTGTGTTCAATATAATTAGGACTTTGCAGGATACAAGTCAAGATCTGAAGCTTCTAAGAAAAACCCAGACTGTGACTTCCCCCCCAAGTGTTGTAAGCACGGTTACCTCTTGAGAACATGGGGCGTTTTCGCACTGACCTTCAAGTGGCGCGACGACCCTCTTCACACCGGAGGATCTGCGCGGATTTCGCACAAGAAGTGCCGGCGCACCCAAAAGAGCCGGCGACTTCCGTCGCGAAACCCGCTCAAACGTTTTCCTGCTTCTTGGCGGTTTCCGTTTGAGCGGGTTTCGCGACGGAAGTCGCCTGCTCCTTTGGGTGCGCCGGCGCTTCTTGTGCGAAATCCGCGCAGATCCTCCGGTGTGAAGAGGGTCGTCGCGCCACTTGAAGGTCAGTGCGAAAACGCCCATGGAGAAAAAACACTGTTTGACCAAGCAACAGAGTGGGAAAGAACTGCCTAATGGTGAGGGGGAAATAGTTTCACATGGCATCCTGTCGCAAGCCATGACCTATTCTTAAAAGTTCACTAAACATTTACACAAAATCTACTGACTTTGGGGAATATCTATTCCCATTCCCACTGGAGGAAGCGACCAAATGTGCATGGACCGTTCCACTCTGAAGAGGCCTAAGGGTTGTAAGTATCTGGGCTCGCCACAATCCCTGGCCATTTGAGGCACCTGTCCAGGACTAGAAACTTTTAAGTTGAGGAGTAAGTTTACCGGTTGTAGTTATAAAACAGAATAAAACATGATCTAGAATGCAACATCATTTGTGATAAGCCAATTTGTGATAAGGCAAATTCAATTTTGGGCTGTATCAGCAGAAGTATAGTTTCCAGATCACACAAAGTGATGGTATTGCTTTACTATGCTCTGGTTAGACCTCACCTATGTTCAGTTTTGGGCATCACAATTTAAGAAGCATAAAACTGAAACATGCCCAGAGGCAGGCAATGAAGATGGTGAAGAGTCTGGAGACCAAGTCCTACAACGAAAGGCTGAAGGAGCTGAGTATGTTTAGCCTGGGGAGCATACGATTGAGAGGTGATATGATCACCATCTTCAAGTACTTGAAGGGCTGGCTGTCATATAGAGGATGGTGCAGAATTATTTTCTGCTGGCCCAGAAGGTTGGACCAGAGCTAACAGGTTGAAATTAAATCAAAAGAGTTTTCTGCTAAACATTAGGAAAAACTTCCTCACAGCGGTACCTCAGTGGAACAGGCTTCCTCGGGAGGTGGGTGGGCTCTCTTTCTTTGGAGATTTTTAAACAGAGGCTAGATGGCCATCTGACAGCAATGCTGATTCTGTGAATTAGGCAGATGATGAGAAGGAAGGCAAGAAGAGCATATGGGGGGAGGTATTTGTGTAGTTCCTGCATTGTGCAGGGGGTTGGACTAGATGATCGTGGAGGTCGCTTCCAGCTCTATGAGTCTAAGCCAGGCCCAGGCATGGGTCCCAGCTTCATGGCCTCCTTCAGTGCTTCCTCTCTCCTCTCTCCACAGCTGAATTGTTTGGCAAGGCCTCTTGTGGATCAAAAACTGGCTGAGTAATAGGAAGCAGAGAGTGAGTATAAATGGGCAGTCTTCGCAGTGGAGGACGGTAAGCAGTGGGGTGCCGCAGGGCTTGGTACTGGGTCCCATGCTCTTTAACTTGTTCATAAATGATTTAGAGTTGAGAGTGAGCAGTGAAGTGGCCAAGTTTGCGGATGACACTAAATTGTTCAGGGTGGTGAGAACCAGAGACGATTGTGAGGAACTCCAAAGGGATCTATTGAGGCTGGGTGAGTGGGCGTCAACGTGGCAGATGCAGTTCAATGTGGCCAAGTGCAAAGTAATGCACATTGGGGCCAAGAATCCCAGCTACAAATACAAGTTGATGGGATGTGAACTGGTAGAGACTGACCAAGAGAGAGATCTTGGGGTCATGGTAGATAATTCACTGAAAATGTCAAGACAGTGTGCGTTTGCGATAAAAAAGGCCAACGCCATGCTGGGAATTATTAGGAAGGGAATTGAAAACAAATCAGCCAGTATCATAATGCCCCTGTATAAATCGATGGTGCGGTCTCATTTGGAGTACTGTGTGCAGTTCTGGTCGCCGCACCTCAAAAAGGATATTAGAGCATTGGAGAAAGTCCAGAAAAGGGCAACTCAAATGATTAAAGGGCTGGAACACTTTCCCTATGAAGAAAGGTTAAAACGCTTGGGACTCTTTAGCTTGGAGAAACGTCGACTGCGGGGTGACATAATAGAGGTTTACAAGAAAATGCATGGGATGGAGAAAGTAGAGAAAGAAGTACTTTTCTCCCTTCTCACAATACAAGAACTCGTGGGCATTCGATGAAATTGCTGAGCAGACAGGTTAAAACGGATAAAAGGAAGTACTTCTTCACCCAAAGGGTGATTAGCATGTGGAATTCACTGCCACAGGAGGTGGTGGCAGCCACAAGCATGGCCACCTTCAAGAGGGGGTTAGATAAAAATATGGAGCAGAGGTCCATCAGTGGCTATTAGCCACAATGTGTGTGTGTATGTATGTGTGTGTGTGTGTGTGTGTGTGTGTGTATATATATATATATATATATATATATATATATATATATATATATATATATATATATATATATATATATATATATATATATATATATATATATATATATATATATATAGTGTTGGACTGGATGGGCCATTGGCCTGATCCAACATGGCTTCTCTTATGTTCTTATGTAAGGCCCCGCAGCAGAATGGAAGGCTTCTGGCATGGATCTGGCCCCTCTGGAGAACTGTGAGATGTTTATTTGTGCCTCCTACATACATGTGCACACAAAGTTGCATAGGGATAAGACTCTCTCCAGTTCTAAAATGGCAAAGTTGAGGCTGAAGCAACTCAGAAGCAACAAAGGAAAAAAGACTGGGATTCCTCTGCTCAGTGTGTCGAGCAAAACTTCATGGTTACCTAATGGCCTGGCACTGCTCCTAAATCCTCATTTATTTATTTATTTTTAAATCCAGCCCCATGCTTGCAATAAACAGAACACATCAGCTTCTAATCATAAAATTCTTGGAAGGCAGGCTTGCCTAAGCATCAGATAACAATTCCATAGACCCGTTTCTGGATTTGGCAGGCGTAAACCAAAGGATGCAAATCCAGCTCTCATCGACTTGAATGAAAAATGTAATGGGTTGAGGGGTTGCCTTTTCACGTGACTTTCTGCTATGTTTACATTCCAACACAAACACTCGTGAAAGTTTTTTAGCAGGCATCGTTCTTTCAAATTGCACAACCAGTTTATTCAGAATGTCACTGGCACTCCTCAGAGTGCACATATTTCAGTTTCAGGGCCTTGTTTGGATTCCTTGTGTCCAATTTAACCCATCTCTTCAAAGACGTGTGCTCTTATATGAAAAGCAGAGGGCATTCATTTTTAACAGATGAAATAAATTTTGATTTAACAAAGTTTTAATAGGATGTTTTTGAAAAATAGAGATAAATTTCACTGGCTTCTAATTAAAGAGGACAGTCTGAAACTGAGAACAGGAAACATCCAGTTTAAAACAGGGATAGATCTTATTATTTTTATTCACATTACATACGAATTTAGGGTGACCAGTTGTCCTCTTTTGAGGGCTCAGAAACTGATGAAAATATCATTTTGGGGGTTTGGAAAGGTGTCATATATTTAGCCTGCTCCTCCCCTAATATCGGTGTAATTTAGTTTGGTCCTATTGGGTGGAGATCCTGTTTCAGTGTCCAGTTTTGTATTTTAGCTGAAGATGTTGGTTGTTAGAGTTGCCTCCTTGCAAATAAAGGGCTGATGCTTCAAGCCACCTTGTCTCTGGTGAATGGACCTGAGAATGAGCACCTGAGGGAGTACTCTAATCTGAGGACCCACAGCCAAAGGGGGACATTACAGAAGGTTAGGTTAGTAGCAATTATCACAGCTTAATTAATTTATATTATTTATTCGATTTATATCCCGCCCTCCCCACCGAGGCGGGCTCAGGGCGGCTCACAACATAAAATTCAACAATTGGCTTAATAAATAGTAAAAAACATTAATAATTTACAAAAATTAAAACAGTAAAACAGAGAAACAGTCAATCAGTTTGGTGCTATTCTTACAGCCTTCCTTCACAGTTTTTAAATCCCAATCAGTTAAATGCCAGCCGGAAGAGGACCGTCTTACAGGCCTTGCGGAACTGCCCTAGGTTCCGCAAGGCCCTCACCTCTTCCGGTAGCTGGTTCCACCATCCAGGGGCTGTAATTGAAAAGGCCCTATCCCTGGTTAACTTCAGGCAGGCCTCCTTCGGCCTGGGGATTGTTAGCAAATTTTGAGAACCAGATCTCAGCACTCTCTAGGGAACTTATGGGGAGAGACAGTCCCTAAGGTAGGTAGGTCCTAGGCCATATAGGGCTTTAAAGGTAAGAACCAGCACCTTGTACTGAACTTGGTATATTATTGGCAGCCAGTGCAGTCCCTGGAGCTCTGGCTGAATATGCTCCCACCTATGGAGCCCTAACAATAGCCGGGCAGCAGCGTTCTGCACTAGTTGCAACTTCCAGGTTCGGCACAGGGGCAGCCCCCTGTAGAGGGCATTACAGTAGTCCAACCTCGAGGTGACCATTGCATAGATCACTGTTGCCAGGTCGCCATGCTCCAGGAAAGGAGCCAACTGCCTCGCCGCCTCAGATGAAAGAATGCGGACTTAGCCGTGGCTGTTATCTGGACCTCCATTGTCAGGGCAGGCTCCAGTAGTACCCCAGGCTCCTGACCCTGCGCGCCATTGTCAGTGGCGCACCGTCAAAGGCCGGTAGGGGAATTTCCCTTCCTGGACCCCGCCGACCCAAGCAAAGGACCTCTGTCTTCGCTGGATTTAGTTTCAGTCTACTCAGCCTAAGACATCCAGCCACGGCTTGCAACGCCAGGTCCAAATTTTCTGGAACACAGTCAGGTTGGCCGTCCATCAGTAGGTAGAGCTGGGTGTCATCAGCATATTGATGACAACCCAACTCATACCTCCGGACAATCTGGGCAAGGGGACGCATGTAGATGTTGAACAACATCGGGGAGAGCATTGCCCCCTGAGGCACCCCGCAATCAAGCATGTGTCTCCGGGACAATTCACCCCCAATCGCCACCCTTTGTCCCCAACCATCAAGGAAAGAGGAAAGCCATTATAAGGCCAACCCCTGAATCCCCGCGTTGGCGAGACGGCAAGTCAGCAACTGATGGTCGATCGTATTGAACGCTGCCGATAGGTCTAACAGCATCAGTACCGCCGAGCCACCTTGATCCAGGTGCCGCTGAAGGTCCAGGGTGACCAGCACTGTCTCTGTCCCATGGCCCGGGCGGAAGCCGGACTGGTGGGGATTGAGAACAGAAGCATCCTCCAGGAAGCTCTGTAATTGCAACGCCACTGCTCTCTCAATCATTTTACTTAAATAGGAGAGGTATTGAAAATGAGATTTGGCATAGTGATCACTTGTTCAAAGTAGTCAATATATATATTTTGTTGCTTATATACAGGGGTGTCAAACTCATGGGGGCTAGATGTGATATAAATGGAATTTTGTGGGGCCAGGCCATGCATGTCATAAAATGGAATGCCAGGTAGTGGAGATATAAACTTTATAAAGGATACATACAAACACAATTTATACACAAACACACACACACTTACACTTAAAATACAAACATGCTTAAAACTCTTGCAATATTTTGTTTTAAATTGAAAGGTGGGGAAATAGTAGGATTTGGCAATGCAATTTTTAAAAGAAAACGTCAAGAAAAAACACAAGGATCACAGCAGAAACTAGCAATATAAAAATATAAAATGCTCTGAGATAGAAAAACATGAAATGGCTGGGCATTGCAAGCTTGTACCCTCACCAGGTCTCCTTAGATTAGCAATGGCTCTCCAGTGTAATATCCTCCCTTTGGCTGTAGGTTCCCAGGTTAGAGTACTTACTAGGCACCAGTTCTCAGGTCCATTCAGCAGAGTCAAGCTAGCTCAAAGCATCAACCCAACAGCTTCAACTGGCCATATATACTGCAAAAGTGAAACTGCTTTAGCTCTACTCCAATAAAACACATTGCAGCACAGACAAAGTTGCAAGCAAAACACAAAATGGGTTCTCCATTAAGGTTTCTAGGCCCAGATAGACTACTTTGGAACTGGAATTCCCCCCAGAGTGAAATGACAGTCCCTGGGAGTAGCAGAAGTGTTCTGGAATTGGAATGAGGGCCCCCAGAGTGGAATTCCATTCCCAGAATGCTGCTGCTACTCCCAGGGGCTGTCATTCCGCTCTGGATGCTGTCATTCAAGTCCCAGAGCACTGCTTCAATTCCTAGAAACAGTTCCAGAGTAGTCTTATCTGGGCACAGAGGCCTTAATGGAAAATCCATTCCACATTTTCTTTGCAGCTGCCGGAGGAGGTGAGGGCCCTGCGGGACCTTACTCAGTTCCGCAGGGCCTGCAAGACAACCCTCTTCCGGCTAGCCTACACCTGACTGGGAAATAAATGTAGCTTGTTAAACTCCTGTTAATTATATTGCATTTGATGTTAAGGTTTTAAGGTTTTAAATGTTCTGACTTTTTAAAATGTTAAATGTTAACTTAAATTCTGTTTTATCGTCTGTTGTGAGCCGCCCTGAGCCATTTTTATGGGAAGGGTGGGATACAAATCATAGAATAAATAAATAAATAAGCCCAGAAGAGCTTCCTACTGAAGCAAAGACAAGTCAGATGGAGCTGGGGACTTCCGCAGGTTTGGCGCTTCAAAGGATGGGGAGGAGGGGAGAGAAAAGAGCTGCAGGACTGATTAAAGCCCTGGGCAGGCCAGTTGCATCCCACGGGTGTAAAGTTGACACCCCTGCTATATGATCATAATTGTGAAGATACAATTACTTATACATTTTATGAGAAAGGGGGAAGTCATTTCAAGTACCCCAGCCCCCAACCATTTAAAGTTTAAAAACCAGCACTGTGGGTTGTATCTGGAAACACAGGTACACAACGTGCCATTTTTTCAGCATAGGGGTGATACGATCCCTGCGGTGTTTTGAACCGGTTGACATTTTCAAATAGTTTTCAAAGGCAGCCCCGTGTAGAACTCATTACAGTGATTTATTCTGGATATGATCAAAGCATGTGGATCACTGTAGCCAAATCATGCTTTTCAAGAAAGGGTCATAGTTTGCATATCAGCCAAAGGTGCTAAAAGGTGCCATGTGCCACAGAGGAAAACAATTGTTTCCACCTTATGTTGCCAGCTTGGAGGGGTTGGGCTGGATGGGGAGTTGGGGGGGGGGGGGCTTGGAAGGAAGTTGGGGGCTGGTCCCCAAGAGGCCCCGTCATAGCTACAGGCCTGCTGGGGATCCCCTGAAATTACAGCTCATCTCCAGACTATAGAGATCAGTTCCTCTGGAATAAATGTTTGCTGTTGGAGGGTGGACTCTCGGGCATTGTACCCTAGGACCCAGGCTCCACCCCCAAATCTCCCGGAGTTTCCTAAACTGGATCTGTCAACACTCCCTCCCAATCCCCTGCTGGTGGCCAGGAGGGACCTGACAACCCTAGTGAGAGATCACACTCACATGGTACTGGGAGTACAATAATAATCCAAGCATTGGTTCATCTCCTTTAAGAAGATGTCTACATGCTTTCCACTTCCCTGAGCAACAAGAATTCAAGGAGGTGTAGAGAGGGTTGGTTCACTTTACAGAAGAAGAGCACTGGAGATGTATATGACATTTTGTAATATTTGCTATACTTACGTATATACAAGTGGAGCACAGATGGAGGCATTCTTGCAGGGCAGGAGATGAGCCTGCACCAGATCCCAGAGAGAGATAAAGGTCACCAGCACCCTCTAGGCGATTCAGCCAGTTTGTATTGACATCCATTGGTTTCTGTCTGTGTGTCCCCAATAGGGTTGCCAAGTCCAATTAAAGAAAAATCTGGGGACTTTGGGGGCGGAGCCAGGAGACTTTGGGGTGGAGCCAGGAGACATTGGGGGTGGAGCCAAGAACAAGGATGTGACAAGCATAATTGAACTCCAAGGGAGTTCTGGCCATCACATTTAAAGGGACAGCACACCTTTTAAAATGCCTTTCTTCCATAGGAAATAATGAAGGATAGGGGCACCATCTTTTGGAGCTCATACAATTGGACCCTCTGGTCCAATCGTTTTGAAACTTGGGGAGTATTTTGGGGAGAGGCACTAGATGCTATACTAAAAATTTGGTGCCTCTACCTCAAAAAATAGATCCCCCCCCCAAGCCCCCAATACCCACGGATGAATTCCCTATTATTCCCTATGGGAATCGTTCTCCATAGGGAATAATAGAGTGCCCAGTAGACATTTCCCTCCCCCCCACACGCTTTCTAAAGGGGGGAGGGCCTCCAAACCAGGGAATCCCCTGCCCCCTCCCTCTCTCACACACACAAATACTTACCAGATCTTCTTCCGGAGAACTCTTGCTGTGAAAACGAAAGCAAAAGAAAGGGAGGGGCCGTTCTCCCAAGCCCTTCCTGCTTCCTGCCCAGCCTTAAAGGGGCATACATTTTACAAATGGCTCAGGAGCTCTATAATAACTGAAGCCTACAGGTATGTTCTCCCCCCCCTCCACCCCCCACCCCCCGCTTCCCAATTTTTGAAGAGCGGGAGATGAGGTTGTGAACCCAGGGGTCTCCCGCCAGAGCAGGAGGTTTGGGAAGCCTAGTCCCCAAGGTTTAGGAGTCTGCAGGCAACTTTGGAATTCTGGCATGGCATGGTGGGCACAGCTATAAAGTGGCTGCTACAAAATGACTGAGCAGGAGGTAGAGCCTGCCACAAAACTGCTGCTCCAGCTTACTGAGAGAGCACAGCCACATCAACAAAGACAACACCTAAGGGAGGCCTATGCTGGCCTTGAGGTGGAAACAGAAACCGGCTCTTACAGACTCACTTAAAGCACAGACACCATTACAGCAACCAATGCCAAGAAAAAGTACTTTGGAAGCAACCTAAGAGACGCAGCAACAACCATTTTCTGGAAAATCAGTTTAGCCAAAGGAAGCAAGATCTTAAAGGAAGCAACAGTCTGGGGTCACTCAACACTTTCTGCCAAGAATTCCTTATCAGTGAACAAAAATAAGAAGTTGGCTGTTGGTGTTATGTAGAAGTTGTTGCAGTTTCCTTTTCTTCAGACGTAGTCGGTGAACAAACCCTTGCAACCAGTGATGGCAGTTTCTCGTGTTACAGTTTAAAAGCTACCCCAGTCGCTCCCAAAACACATCTTTTATATATAATTCCCCTTTTGTCTTGACAAATCGGAGCTCCCTCATTGCTTGGGACTGGGGGGGACTGTTGTGCATCAACCTTTGGCCCGTCAAACCATCAATCAACTGCTCTTGTGTTGCATTGGCTGACTCTGGTCTCCCCCACCCACTGGTGGCCCCAGGACAGATGAGGATTGGCCTTCTGGGGAAACTGCTAGGCAGTGGCTGCTGCTAGGCAACTAATTTTGCTTCTCTCTGTAAAAAGCAACCAAGCTTGGTTCTCTCAGTATAAGCCAGTGGGGGAAGCCCTTTCAAGTCCTATTTAGGCCTTTGAGGGAGAATTCATTAGTTGACTCCGCTCCTCTCTCCCACTCGAGTGGCTGTTGCTAGCTAGCCAAGCTGATTCTGTCAGTAAAAGGCAATCAACCTTGGTTCTGGCAGTTGCTGCCTCTCCCTACTCTCCCATTGACTAAGCTGCCTGTTGCACTGCTTCGCAGATCGAGTTGTCAGTCAATCCCCAGTTGAGGGCAGGGGATCCCCTGGTTTGGAGACCCTCCCCCCACTTCTGGGTTATCAGAAAGCAAGGGGGGAATGTCTGCTGAGCACTCCATTATACCCTATGGAGATAGATTTCCATAGGGTATAATGGAAAATTGATCCATGGGTATCTGGGGCTCCAGATGGGCTGTTTTTTGAGGTAGAGGCATCAAAATTTCAGCATAGCATCCAATGTGTCTTCTCAAAAAATTCCCCAAGTTTCAAAAAGATTGGACAGGGGGTCCAATTCTGTGAGCCCCAAAGAAGGTGCCCTTAACCTCCATCACTTCCTATGGAAGAAAGGCATTTAAAAGTAGCATGGTCCCTTTAAATGTGATTGCCAGAACTCCTTTGGAGTTCAATCGTGCTTGTCACACCCTTGATCCTGGCTCCACCCCCAAAGTCCCCAAATATTTTTTGAGTCAGACTTGGCAACCCTATTTGCAGAGGAGAGAAAGAAAGCCTTCCTTTGACTGGCTGAGGAATGGAGAAGGAGGGAAAGAGCCATAGAGAAAGCCTCCCATGATTGGCTGAGGGAGGGGGAGGGAAGTCTTTCTCTTGATCAGCTGAGGGCTCCCTTGATTCGCTGAGGAAGGAAACACCCCTGGGAAGACCCAATGACAGGGGACAAATGGCCTATTGCAGTAGGCCAGATACAGAGAGAGACAGATAAGGAGGGAGAGAAAGAGAGAGATTGCTATTCTGAAAGGTATCACTGAAGGCCTCTGAGGGGCCAGTCCTGACTAGGGCTAACAGTTCCAGGTTGTTGGGAAATCCTTGGAGATTCTGTGGTAGAGTTTGAGGAGGGCATAGGAGTTGGGGCTTCAGAGCAGGGTCTGTCAGGCCCAGGTTTCTGCTGTGGAAGCTGACTAGGTGATTTCAGACCAGTCACACACTTCTAGCCTCGGCTACCTTGCAGTGTTGTGGTGCAGATCAAAGGGGGGAGAGAAGATTGATGTAAGCTTCTTTGTCCCCCTCAACCGCCATTGTGGAGAAAGACTGTCCTTTTTATATGTAGAGACTGCAGGGAGGTGGGAGGCAATGGAAAGCTGAAATCAGAGGGAAATAAAAGGAAGGAGATAGGGTTGCTAATACTAGGTTAGGAAATTCCTGGAGATTTAAAGGGTGGAGCCCGGAGAGTGTGGGGTTTGATGAGGGGGGAGACCACAGACAGGTACAATGCCATAGACTCCACCCTCCAAACCAGCCATTTCCTCCTGGAGAACCACTGTTGCCAATCTCCAGTTGAGGGCTGGAGATCACTCAGAATTACAACTGCTCTCCAGATGACAAAGATCAGCTCCCCTTGAGGTGGGGTGGAGTGAATGCCTTCACTTGGGTGGGTGGGAAGACAGCAAGGGGGGAGCACTCACCCAGAGCCACTTTCTGTAACCTGTTATATTATTCTTCACAACAGACCTTATCCCTAGTACTTGTATAATATAATATAATATAATATAATATAATATAATATAATATAATATAATATAATATAATATAATATAATATAATATAATATAATATAATATAACATAACATAACATAACATAACATAACATAACATAACATAACATAACATAACATAACATAACATAACATAACATAACATAACATAATATAGTCTGAGTGCCTATATTATTACCCTTGAACAGACATTCTGCTAGGTTATTGTGCCTTAGTTTTCATAAATCATTCCCTGTGTGCATAATCAAAAAAGAAAAAAGAAAATATCTCTACACTAAACTGCAAATTTACAATTTAAAATTCCCATCTTATGTCCCTTTCCCTCCCTCCTTATATCACTTTTAGGCTTTTGCATGCATACCTTCTGGAAATTTCTGGAGATTTTGAGGTCACAAAAAGCTGCATATAAAATTGTATTAATTGGCATAGCCTGCAGGGCCAGCTCGTCCACTAGGCAAACTGGACTCCCCCCCTCCCGATGCCCAAGACAACCACCTACTTTGCCTCTTACCCCCCCAACACCGCTGCCAGCCACTCCCAGGCCCCTCCCTTCCCTTCCGTCGTGCTCTGCCCGCCTCCCACCCCCAAAGCTCGCTGCCACTGCTACCTGTCACCGCCAGCCCCTCCCCTTCCTTCCCTTGCACTGCACTCCACCCGTCCCCATCCCCCCAAAGCTCGCCACTGCCACCGCCATTGCTGCCAGCCACTCCCAGCCCCCTCCCTTCCCTTCCGCCACGCTCTGCCCCACAAAGCTCGCCGTCAGAGGGAGAGTGGCGCTGTGGAGGGAGGGCAGGAGGCGGTGGGGGGCGGTGCCAGGGGGTGCCAGGCAGGGAGCCTGCCTGAGGCGCCATGTGCCCTAGGCCAGCACTAATAGCCTGTTACTAGGCTTCCCAATCCCCAGGTCCCAGCGGGGGATTCCCCGGTTTTACACGCTTCCTCCCGCCCCCAGCTAGCTGGCCGGCAGGGGGAAGCCAGGCCCCCACAGCCACCAGTACCTCTAGATCTCCCACAGGTTAAGAAACCTGCAAACAGGTCCCATTTTAAAATGCCTTTTTGTGTGTGTGTCCCTTTAAAGTTGAACAGGAAGCAGGAAATACTTCATGGGGAAGGATCAGAAGCAGAGCCTCCGTTTGTTTTGCTTTGGTTTCACAGCAAGTAAGAGTGTGTGCTTGTGTGTGTGTGAGAGAGAGAGCAGTGTAGCCCCTGTAACTGCCAGATGTCACTGTGGAGGAACCGCCATTGCTGCCAGCCACTCCCAGCCCAATGAGTGAGAGAGAAAGAGTACTTTTCAGGAGTCTCTGTAGGGGAGGCAGTAATAGTGTGTGTCTGTCTCTGTGCTTGTTTTGCATTGTTTTCAGAGTCTTTGTATAGAAGCCTGTTTATGGGATAGAGGAAAACTCCACCTCTCTCTCTCTCTCTCTCTTGTGAGGATAGCCCCAGTGAGATCACAGAAATGTGAGCTTGCAAACTGTGCATTTTGGCTGCTTTTTGTGTGTTTACACTTTCATTTATTAGAATTGCAGCTATTGGGGGATGAAATAATAACTATTCAGGTGAACAGCACTGCTGTATTTTTATGCATTTATTTTGGAAATGGGAAAGTCTGGCTCTGCCCCAAAGTCTCCTGGCTCCACCCCCCAGAGTCCCCAGATATTTTCTGAATTAGACTTGGCAACCCTACCTACTCCACTTGATCAAAAAGGAGGGGGGGATAATAGTTTTTTTTTGGCACTTCCCAAAATTCCCCAGTTTTCCCAATGAAGAAATATGTGGGGAGGGGAAGTTGGCAACTCTAGTCGGAGGTTATGCAGTAGTTCTTTTCTCTCTTACCACATATGGGTTCTGTATTTATATAGAAAATGTATATGTGCAATGTGGCTTACAGAGGAAAAATAGTAGAATAAAATCATACAAATTACAATGGAATTATCAGTATTAAGGCAAGCTATAAGAATAGAGCAAAAACTAACTAAAATATTCATCAACTTGCCCTCAGCCTAGAAGAAGACCATAAGAACAGCTCTGAAAGATGGAACTTGATAGACAGTCAAGAAGTGGACCTCTGGCATTTAATCACCTCACCTGACTTACTGGCAAAATGTTATTCCTTCAGTGGTTTAAAAAAATGATTTACTGGAAGCAGGCCAGTTCTTTTGTGGCTCTTCTACAGCTGCATTGACAGAATAAACGAAAGCCTGCCAGCATTTACTGTCCCACCACCCACAACTATTTCCTGTTTTAACAACAAAGGGAAGCTGTGGTGTCTCTCAAACACCACTCTGTGGAAAGGACTGACAAATGTCAACTGTTCTAGGGGCAACTAGGGGGAGGGACGGTGGCTCCGTGGTAGAGCATCTGCTTGGGAAGCAGAAGGTCCCAGGTTCAATCCCCGGCATCTCCAACTAAAAAGGGTCCACGCAAGTAGGCGTGAAAACTCTCAGCTTGAGACCCTGGAGAGCCGCTGCCAGTCTGAGTAGACAATACTGACTTTGATGGACCAGGGGTCTGATTCAGTATAAGGCAGCTTCATATGTTCATATATAACTACATTCTTAGCATACCTGGCTTCTGTTTCTGGCCCTAGAATTATTTGTTTCAGGTGCCAGTTAGTCCAGTGAAATATATAAGCAGAGTATTTGGAACACCTTCTTTTCTAGATAAAATAAGCCATTTTTAATCAACATGGGTACCTGTGCAGATCACATTTGACCACAAGAATTGAAATCCAAAAGAAAAATCGCAACCAGGTGCATTTGGTCATGGTTTTGTATTCCCAACCCAGCATGGTGGGAGATCTCCAGGTAATTGCAGCTGTTGCCTAAAGATGCACATCTGATTGGTGAGTGGAAACTGGGGCCAAACTGGGGGGGGGGGGTACAATCATTCTGGAGAGAAAAATTTAAAAAAGAAAAATGGGACCTTCTATAATGTGACCATAGATTTTCTGGCAATTCCTAGAACTACCTGAAATTGACAAGGATAGCTTTAGGAATTGCCAGACACAATATGGTCAGAACTTCCTGTAAGTAGATGAAGCCTCATTTTGCTTTTTAATTTTTCTCCCTGGATGCTGTACTCCCCCCCCCCCCCCAGAACCCTCCCTCTTACATCTTTTTGGACAGAGAAATGAAGTATAATTTCCTTGCCTGCAACATCATTGCTACAGAGAGACTCAGGGCAGGGTCACCAAACAAGCTTCCTAAAAAGACATAGCACTTTTCCCAAATTCTAGCAGTCCCTACAAACGCTAGTGTTTTACCACAGAGTGTTGGAGGATTCCTAGAGTATCCCAATGAGGCATGATTACTTCTGGTTAAATTACTAGAAGTGATGTCACAATTACTCCCCCTCCCTTCTTTTCCCGTGTCAGAGTTTAGGTGCAAGCCAAGTGAGAGTCAGGATTCAGTCCCAAAGGTCAGTTACCAGAGAGCCAGACTTCAGTTCAGAGCATGGTCCAGAAAGCAAGGTCTGGCAGCCCAAGGTCATATACAACAGCAAGCAAATCTGATAGCCAAGTCCAAAGCCAGTCCAAAGGTCACTGGAGTGAAGCCGAATCAGGAGCTGCGGTGACTTTTTGCTTCCACATTGAGCATTGTCCTTTGACTGACTTCCACAGGCATCTGTTTCAAGGTCTTTTTTTGCAGCCAACTGCTTCAGAGTAACCTGCAGCTACTCATCATCAGCAAGCTGGCGTCGGGCCAGGAGACGTGCACTTTGTCTGCTCTCCTGGAGCTCAATTCTAAGCCTTCATCTCAGGCACTCAAAGAGAGTGAGTGAAACTGGAAGGATGGTAACAACAACCTGAGTTTTGTCTGTTGGAAGGGGGCTGGGAGGTGCTTGGTGGCTCTGCATCAGCTGTTGGCTGTGAACTCTGACAAGCCTGCAGCTCATCTTATTGCTCGCAGGATTCCCCGACCTCACACATGCATAGTTGTGTGGTGTGTTTCACTGAACCTGAGAGTTTCCTCCTCATGGTGACAGCAAGCAGGCAATTAAGCCTTCAGAATCCCAGAGACCTCTGATGTCTGTAAAGCTCTTTACTGGATGCAGAACTAGGACTATGCAACAGATCCCACAGTCCTTGCATCTTCAGACTGCTTCTGGCACCGCTAATGGCTACATTGCAAAGTCACATGATTTACACGGCTGCATGTGATCACGGCCAAACTAGGCATGCTGGTGGTATAGCACTTGCATGATTTAAGGTGCACCGTGGGCACATGGAATGAGATTAACTAGCCTTGCCAGCTCCAAGTAAGGCAATTCCTGGAGATTTAGGGGTGGAGCCATTGAAGGGCAGAGTTTGTTAAGGGAAGGGAACTCAGTGGGGAAGTAATTCCATAGAATCCACCCTCTTGCTGTCTTGTTCTCCAGGGGAACTGATCTGTGTAGTCTGGAAATCAGTTGTAATTCTGAGAGAACTCCAAGCCCCCCACCTGGAGGCTCATAATATTTAATATAAAGTCCAAATCGAAGTGGCCACCAAAGCAATCAGTCCCAAGTATCCAGCAATTTTATGAGGAATGTTCCTTTCTCACCAGAGAACTTCAAAATGAATTAAAGCTGCAGCTCCTCCATTTATTCCTAGTTCTCCAATGTGGTGATTGATCCTGGTAACCAACTTTCCAAAAGTCCTAAGGACATTCAGTTTTCTATAAATCCCATAAATATGTAACAGGTAGTTGACTTGGCAACCTGTTTCAAAGTTATTTTCTTCAGGCAGGGGATTATGTTCACTGCAACAAGAATATTTCAATTACAACACACGCATAATATATAAAATTTCAATAGCAAACATACTTACAAGGATCAATGAAGATCAATTTACAAATTCTTATACTCAGTCCCATTTTTTGTGACTTCTCTCTATGTCTCATACCCACCTGGAAGCTGGCAACCCTAAACAGAGCCATTCTCCCCTAAAACAATTTTGTTTGGTCTTAGAATAATAGAATCATAGAGTTGGAAGGGACCTCCAAAGTTTTCTAGTCCAGCCCCTTGCACAATGCTGAAAACTCACAAATACCTCCCCCCCACAACCTCAGTGACTCCTGCTCCACACCCAGACTGCTTTGTTCAGAAACACCTCCTGCTAAGAGAAGAAGGGCTACAAAGATTATTGGAGGTGAAATGGATTTCTTTGTGTATGTGTGTGGGGGTGGAGAGTTTAGCCCTTCTTTTGTGGGGAATTAGCTGGACTGGTCACAGATAAGTCCACAGTTGGCCAGTTTGGTGTAGTGGTTAAGTGTGCAGACTCTTATCTGGGAGAACCGGGTTTGATTCCCCACTCCTCCGCTTGCACCTGCTGGAATGGCCTTGGGTCAGCCATAGCTCTTGTAGAAGTTGTCCTTGAAAGGGCAGTTGCTGTGAGAGCCCTCTCAGCCCCACCCACCTCACAGGGTGTCTGTTGTGGGGGAGGAAGGTAAAGGAGATTGTGAGCCGCTCTGAGACTCTTCGGAGTGGAGGGCGGGATATAAATCCAATATCTTCTTCTTCTTCTTCATTTTCTTTTCCCATCTAGTTCCTATCTAGATGGCTTCCTCATATTCCTCTCCTGCCCCTCTTTTCTCTTAGATTATTTTCTCCTACTCAAATTTCATTTGGATTTCTTCACTGTCTCCTCATACAGGTTTTTCTTCAAATTCTTTTACAAGGGATCTGTCAGGAGATCACAGAGTTAAAGAAATAGCACTATATATATATCAAAGAAGAGCGAGTCTGGCCATGAAGGTCTTTTTCCTCTCTCACCGAGGAATTGTTTCCTGATCCCACAGCAAGCCTCCCACACAAGCCCTCCTCTGTTGAGGCCCTCAGCTGCACCCGGAAAACACATCGTGCTTGTCTGCTGCTTTCATTCTTTTGGGACGCCCTACTGTTTAAATCTTATCCTAGTGTTCCTGCAGTACCCATTCTGCCAGTATAGCCTGCTGACAAAATTATCCTTTCCCACTTGGGCCACCCCAACCACTGCAACAAAAAAATGTTTGATATCTCTGAACCTGTCCAAAGGAAGATGGAAATAATAATTCATCCCTGACTGCCGCAGGTTTCCTGTTGACCTTAACAGCATTTGGAGACAAGCAGTCTGGGCAAGTCATTGTCGGGAGATAAGCAGCTAAGACAACAGAAAGGCTCAGAGACTTATTGCTGAAAATCCTTTCATTGCCCCCAAATCCTTGTGTATCAGCCTCCGCGTAGCTTCCACAAGGAAGACGAAGTCTAAATAAGAATGGAGACAGTGATCACTCACACTCAGGCATATTGAGGCTGCAAACAACAACCTATCAATTCATCTATTGGAATACTTGGTTATTATAGCAGCATTTTGCCCAGTCATAGAAGTGTGATATTGAGTGCAGTAAATTAATCTCCCAAGGAGTATATTGCGAAAAAGGTATATTTGCATTTATGCAAGTAGATCCAGTTCACTTCCAGGTTACAGTTGAAAGAAGCCTAATCTAAGGAGTCCTTTCTCTGTCACAAATGGCCACTTGTCCATCATTTGAGTGTGGAAGTATGAGGGCACTGTCGCTGCAGCAAACTCATAGAAGGCCATGTGCAGTGAGTAGGGTTGCCAATCCCCAGGTGGGGGCAGGGGATCCCCCGGTTTGGAGGCCCTCCCTCCGCTTCAGGGTCATCAGAAAGTGGGGGGAGGGGAGGGAAATGTCTGCTGGGAACTCTGTTATTTCCTATGGAGATTTATTCCCATAGAAAATCATGGAGAATTGATCTGCGGGTATCTGGGGCTCTGGGGGGGGGCTGTTTTTTTGGTAGAAGCACCAAATTTTCAGTATAGCATCTAGTGCCTCTCCCCAAAATACCCCCCAAGTTTCAGAAAGATTGGACCAGGGGGTCCAATTCTATGAGCCCCAAAAGAAGGTGCCCCTATCCTTCATTATTTCCTATGGAAGGAAGGAATTGAAAAGGTGTGCCATCCCTTTCAATATGAGGGCCAGAACTCCCTTTGGAGTTCAATTATGCTTGTCACAGCCTTGATCTTGGCTCCACCCCCATGTCTCCTGGCTCCACCCCCAAAGTTCCCTGGCTCCACCCCCAAAGTCCCCAGATATTTCTTGAATTGGACTTGGCAACCCTAGCAGTGAGGGAGGGGACAGAGAGGGAGGAGGGGTCAGAGGACAACTCTCAGGCTGAGACAAAGAGAGGCATCCCATTCAAGGAGATAACACCTAGAAACCCCTAGAGTGATGTAGCATCTCCCAATGCCCCGGCATGCTGCGACCCTCACTCCAACATTGCCTATCCATATCTTTGTATCCTGCTTTCCTCCTAGGACAGAATGGTGTCAATCATGAGGTTATGCCCTTGGGTTCTTGCGATGGATGGCCTTGTGGGATAATTTCAGCTGCTCTGGATCTGCTTGCTAAGCACGCTGGATTCTCACATTGGATAAGTTCACTCACTTGTTTTTTGAGAGCTGACATAAGTTTAGCACATCAGAGTTGCAATCCTATGGAAGGTGCTGGAAAGAGGCATCAAGTCACAGGCGACTGATGGCAACCCCAGAGTTTTTTCAAGGCAAGAGAGGTTCCGAGGTGGTTTGCCATTGCTTGCCTCCGGAAACAACTCCGGATAACTTCTTGCAGGAGTCCCCCAACTGCAGATGCAAGGTTGATTTTCATATTGGTAATTTCTACCCAGAGGTATACAGTGAAGTGTGGGGAATCTAAAAACCCGCTGTTGCTGAGATGCAGTGTGAATTTCACTGCCATTCATATGATTCCTCATTTTTTTTTCTTGCCCAACCCCTCTCATTACAAAGCCGGTCTTGTGACATTTCAGATATACTGTCATTGTGGAATTATCTATGGATGAAATGCCCTTTTGGCATAGAACAACTTGTTTAATGTAAGAGCCGCATAGAATAAATGTCACATGTTTGGGAGCTGCAGGAAGGAAGGAAGGAGGCCTGCGCTAGGGCTTTGGGCACCCCTGGTCAGCACCTGCCCCATACCCTCCCACCTGTGCCTGCCCTGTCACCACACCCCCATCCCTGGGGAGGGCAGGTGTGGCAGCAGGGGAGGGCTGGGCAGACTCTGGCCAATCCACATCTGCACAGTGCCCTCTCAGAGAGCGCACTGTGGAGGCACAGCTTGCCCGCACCCCCCTTCTTGGGCTGACCTGAGAAGGCTAAGCAGGGGCTGCAGGCAAGCTGCGCCAATGCCCCACCAGGTGGGGTGCATTCTCCTCTGAGCCCGGCTTTCCTTGCATCTAGTCCAACCCCCTGCTCAATGCCTAGAGCATCCCTGACAAGTGTTTGTCCAGCTGCTGCTTAAAGACTGCCAGTGTGGGGGAGCCCACCACCTCCCTGGGAAGCCAATTCCACTGTCAAACAACTCTTACTGTAAAAAAGATATCTGGCTGGTACCTTCCCGCCCTTAATTTAAACCCATGTTTGTGAGATGTAACTCTCCTTAGGATGGCACCATGGTGGCGAAAAGTGCAGTCAAGCTGCAGCCCACTTATGGCCCTTGGGTCGGGCTTTCAAGTCAAGCGACATTCAGAGATGGTTTGCCGGTGCCTGCCTCTGCAGAGTGACCCTGCATTTCCTTGGCGATGTCTCATCTGAGTAAGAACCAGGCCGATTCTGCTTCACTTGCAAGATCAGACTGGCCTTGGCCGTTATTAACGGCCCCGGGCTGACTCCCCCCCCCCCGGTTTCCCCCTGCTTGCAACCCTCCCAGCCTGCAGGTGCAGCCAGCAACTGAGCCACTCTTTCTGTCTTGCCTGGTGTGGCTGCTGCTGACATCATCGCCGAGTTTGCTGCTCTCTGCCTCTCCCCTGCAGCTTTGGTGTGGAGTGGTTGTGTGAACTCTTATCTGGGAGAACCAGGTTTAATTCCCCACTCCTCCACTTGCACCTGTTGGAATGGCCTTGGGTCAGCCATAGCTCTGGCAGAGGTTGTCCTTGAAAGGGCAGCTGCTGGGAGAGTCCTCTCAGCCCCACCCACCCCACAGGGTATCTGTTGTGGGGGGAGAAGATATAGGAGATGGTGAGCCGCTCTGAGACTCTTCGGAGTGGAAGGCGGGATATAAATCCAATATCTTCATCTACCTCACAGGGTGTCTGTTGTGGGGGAGGAAGGGAAAGGAGATTGTGAGCCGCTCTGAGACTCTTCGGAGTGGAGGGCGGGATATAAATCCAATATCTTCATCTACCTCACAGGGTGTCTGTTGTGGGGGAGGAAGGGAAAGGAGATTGTGAGCCGCTCTGAGACTCTTTGGAGTGGAGGGCGGGATATAAATCCAATATCTTCATCTACCTCACAGGGTGTCTGCTGTGGGGGAGGAAGGTAAAGGAGATTGTGAGCCGCTCTGAGACTCTTCGGAGTGGAGGGTGGGATATAAATCCAATATCTTCATCTACCTCACAGGGTGTCTGTTGTGGGGGAGGAAGGTAAAGGAGATTGTGAGCCGCTCTGAGACTCTTTGGAGTGGAGGGCGGGATATAAATCCAATATCTTCATCTACCTCACAGGGTGTCTGTTGTGGGGGAGGAAGGGAAAGGAGATTGTGAGCCGCTCTGAGACTCTTCAGAGTGGAGGGAGGGATATAAATCCAATATCTTCATCTACCTCACAGGGTGTCTGTTGTGGGGGGGGGGAAGGGAAAGGAGATTGTGAGCCGCTCTGAGACTCTTCGGAGTGGAGGGCGGGATATAAATCCAATATCTTCATCTACCTCACAGGGTGTCTGTTGTGGGGGAGGAAGGGAAAGGAGATTGTGAGCAGCTCTAAGACTCTTCAGAGTGGAGGGCGGGATATAAATCCAATAATCTTCATCTACCTCACAGGGTGTCTGTTGTGGGGGAGGAAGGGAAAGGAGATTGTGAGCCGCTCTGAGACTCTTCGAAGTGGAGGGCGGGATATAAATCCAATATCTTCATCTACCTCACAGGGTGTCTGTCATCTTCTACCAACAAGGACTTGCTCCCTTGGAGTTATGCAAGCAATGAAGGGCAAGAAAGGGTGAATTTGCTGACTTGAGGCTTTGAACCAGGGGTTGCCTTGCCCAAGGAAGTTAAAGAATTTGTTGCAGGCCCACCATGTGGCAGAAAAGACAGTAGGCAGGGTTGCTGGCCATCACGAAGGGACTGGAAATCTCCCAGAATTATAACTTATCTCTGAACTATCAAGAATAGTTCCCTTGGGGGGTGGGGGGTGGAATGACTGCTTTGGAGGGTGGACTGAAAAGAGTTTCCCGCTAAACATTAGGAAGAACTTTCTGACAGTGAGACCGGTTTGTCAGTGGAACAGGCTTCCTCAGGAGGTGGTGGACTCTCCTTCCTTGGAGGTTTTTAAACAGAGGCTAGATGGCCATCTGACAGCAATGCAGACCCTGTGAATTTAGGAGGGCAGAAAGGGTTGCATCAGTGTCTAGTTCTTACACACCCTGGGAAATAGTGATTACCACTTTGGGGTCAGTCTGCAACTTTTCTCCAGGCCAGTTTGGCTCAGTTATCCTGGAGGTTTTTTGCTAACTTCTGTGCTCGGAGCAAGGGTCTCAGGGGACTTGTAAATTTCCTGAATTGTGCAGGGGGTTGGTCTAGATGATCCTGGAGGTCTCTTCCAACTCTATGATTCTGTGGCATTATATTCAGTGGAGGGTCTTCCTTTGTCCCAAACCCTGCCCTTCCCAAACTTCACCCCCAATCCAGGAAATCCAGGGTTTCCCAATCTAGAGTTGCAAATCCTGGTGTCCACAGATGTGAGTTTGATATCCAAACATGTATATGGATGTCACCAGCAGGGACTCATTTCCCCCTGACATTAAGCCAGATGGAACTGTGTTCCTGTGCATTCCTGCTCAAAAGAAGCCCCAGATGTCACCTCAGATAAGAAATTCAGCATGTATTTAGAAGAAGAAGAAGAAGAAGAAGAAGAAGAAGAAGAAGAAGAAGAAGAAGAAGAAGAAGAAGAAGAAGAAGAAGAAGAAGAAGAAGAAGAAGATGATGATGATGATGATGATGATGATGATATTGGATTTCTATCCCGCCCTCCACTCCGAAGAGTCTCAGAGTGGCTCACAATCTCCTTTACCTTCCTCCCCCACAACAGACACCCTGTGAGGTAGATGAAGATATTGGATTTATATCCTGCCCTCCACTCCAAAGAGTCTCAGAGCGGCTCACCATCTCCTTTCCCTTCCTCCCCCACAACAGACACCCTGTGAGGTAGATGAAGACATTGGATTTATATCCCGCCCTCCACTCCAAAGAGTCTCAGAACGGCTCACAATCTCCTTTCCCTTCCTCCCCCACAACAGACACCCTGTGAGGTAGATGAAGACATTGGATTTATATCCCGCCCTCCACTCCAAAGAGTCTCAGAGCGGCTCACAATCTCCTTTCCCTTCCTCCCCCACAACAGACACCCTGTGAGGAGGGTGGGCTGGAGAGGGCTCTCCCAGCAGCTGCCCTTTCAAGGACAACCTCTGCCAGAGCTATGGCTGACCCAAGGCCATTCCAGCAGGTGCAAGTGGAGGAGTGGGGAATCAAACCCGGTTCTCCCAGATAAGAGTCCGCACACTTAACCACTACACCAAACTGGCTCTTAGTATGCTGTGAATTAGATATACTCTTAATGAAACGGCTGCCCTTGATTTAACCCAAACAAAGTGCCTCGTATCTTTGTACTGTGGTGTTCGGGGGAAAGCGATGGGTTATCTATCTTGTTCTGTCAAGGAAGAAGGATCTTACCACCAGGCCTCAGATTCAGCAGGAGCTCACAGGAGCACAGCTCCTGAACCTTTCTGAGGGTTCCCCCTCCCTACCTTGTCCATTGAATAGTAGGTGGATGAGCTCCACCACCTATTTTTCTGCAAAGCGACCCCTGCTGACTACATGGCCATATCTCATCCAATATCTGGGGAAGCCAGCGGTTGTTCACATTCTCCTCATTGCTGGGCAGGAGGGTGGCTTTTTAAAGTACCTGCAGGCACCCCACTTATAAATTGCTGCCAGATGAACAAGGAGGGCTGCCAGCCTCCAGGTGAGGCCTTGACATCTCCCAGAATGATGACTGATCCCCACACTACACAAATCAGTTCTCTGGAGAAAATGGCTACTTTAGAAGGTTAACTGTATGACAATTAACCCTCTTCAAACCCCACACTCCACACAAACCTCCCCTCTTCAAACCCCACATTCCAAATCTCCAGGAAGTTTCCAACCCAGAGTTGGCAATCCTAAGGAAAGAAGCCCTGTTCAAATGTTACAATGATAATGCAGGATCTGTTTGTAAGAAACGCCAATGTGTGTTCACTGCACAAATGAAACCAGGTCCCCGGAGCTGCATAAATCACGCAGTCAGCTGCACATGTGTTGAATCTAACATGAGAATCACTCAGCACATGTATAAAGAAAAACCCGGAGTGCTCCACTGCACACAGTTTGCCTGTGCCTTCACCACAGCTCCCGAACTGGGCTCCCATGTGTTGGTATGACTTAGAGCTGCCATCTCTGTATTGAGAAATTCTCAAAGATTTGGGAATGGACCCTTAAAAGGGAGGGGAACTGATCTAGGTCACCTGGAGATCAATTGTAATAGTGGGAGATCTCAAGGTGCCACTTGTAGGTGGCAACCCCACTGTTTAACTATCTCCAACACAGACTTGGCAACCCTAGTGCCTCTTCTCCTTCTGACCTTGGTGTTGGCATTTGGAAGTCTCCACAAGAGTGGGATTGAGGGGCCACGAACACATGGAATTACCTTATCCAGAACCAAACCCTTGGTCCATCAAGGGCAGCACTGTCTATTCAGACTGGCAGCAGCTCTCCGGGGTCTGAGGCAGAAAGGGTCTTTTGCATCACAAGCCACCAGATCTGTTTGCTTTTTAAACTGGAGAATTCTGGGGGTTGAACTTGGGACCTTCTGTATGCCAAGCAGATGCTCTGTCACTCACCCCTCCCTCCCACCATGGAAGGAGGATTAGTTTGGATCCATCATTCTTTTCGTCTGTATAAATTTGGCATATTAAATAAATGTCATATCATTTTTGTTCTTGTTCTGAATACTTTTTTTAAAAAACTTTGTGAACTGTATATGAAACCCAAAAGGGCTGGGTTAGGGTGTAAAGAGAGAGCCTTCATATTCTATTAAATCAGTGTTCTAATCAAGCACAGATAGATCAATTTGTGTGAATTCCAAAAAAAAGAAAAGAAAGAAAGGCTTATATAAACTGCCTGGGTTTTGCCAGGGATGAAGTAATCATTCCAATTAAAGGAAACAGCTTGTTTTGCTCTGTTATGTCCTGTTACAACTGCATGGGTGCGTGCATGAACACTATTTTCCTATGCTCAGAACCATCCTGATTTCATAATAGAGAAAAATCCAAATAAGATGCCATAAAGTTAGTTTTCTTTGACGACAGATGATGAAGACATGCTCAACCTTTTTGTACAAACAAACAAGCCACACATTATAAATCTGAAGTCTTGTGAACTTCCAGGTCGGGCCTGTGGTTCTCCCAGAACATAAGAACATAAGAGAAGCCCTGTTGGATCAGGCCAATGGCCCATCCAGTCCAACACTCTGTGTCACACAGTGGCCAATATATGTGTGTGTACATATACATACATACATATACACACACACACACAAATATATATACTGTGGCTAATAGCCACTGATGGACTTCTGCTCCATATTTTTATCCAATCCCCTCTTGAAGCTGGCTATGCTTGTAGCCGCCACCACCTCCTGTGGAAGTGAATTCCACATGTTAATCACCCTTTGGGTGAAGAAGTACTTCCTTTTATCCGTTCTAATCCTACTGCTCAGCAATTTCTTGTATTGTGAAAAAGGGAGAAAAGTACTTCTTTCTCTACTTTCTCCATCCCATGCATAATCTTGTAAACCTCTATCATGTCACCCCGCAGTTGACGTTTCTCCAAGCTAAAGAGCCCCAAGCGTTTCAACCTTTCTTCATGGGGAAAGTGTTCCAAACCTTTAATCATTCTAGTTGCCCTTTTCTGGACTTTTTCCAATGCTATAATATCCTTTTTGAGGTGCAGCGACCAGAATTGCACACAGTACTCCAAATGAGACCACACCATCGATTCATACGGGGGCATTATGATACTGGCTGATTTGTTTTCAATTCCCATCCTAATAATTCCCAGCATGGCGTTGGCCTTTTTTATTGCAAACGCACACTGTCTTGACATTTTTAGTGAGTTATCTACCACGACCCCAAGATCTCTCTCTTGGTCAGTCTCTGCCAGTTCACAACCCATCAACTTGTAGTTGTAGCTGGGATTCTTGGCCCTAATGTGTATTACTTTGCCCTTGGCCACATTGAACCTCATCTGCCACGTTGACGCCCACTCACCCAGCCTTAGCAGATCTCTTTGGAGTGCCTCACAACTGGCCACAGATGACAACTGGCCTCCAGATTACAGAGGACCAGTTTCCCTGGGCTGCTTTGGAGGGTGGGCTCTGTGGCATTATACCCCACTGAGTTCCTCCCCTCTTCAAACCATGCCCTCCCAGACTTTGCCCCTTAATCTCTAGGAATTTCACAACCCAGAGTTGGCAACCTGAGTCCTAGATTGATTTCTCTTCGGAGCCAATTTGGTGTAGTGGTTAAGAGCCAGCTGGAAGAAGGGGCATTTACAAGGGGCAGACCCAAGCAGGGTTCTCCTCCCCTCATTAAGGCCCCCCCCACTCCCCTCCATACCTTCCTATGCAGGGTGGAACCAGGTCTTTGCCAGCACCACTGCCTAGACCCCGCCAGCACCGTTTGATGCCTCTGGCAGAAGAGTTCCTGCTGTTGAAGAAAGACTCCTCAGCCTAGGGAAAGGGTTTTTCGGACATGGGGAAAGGCCAACCCCTGTATCCCAGCGTCGGTGAGGCAGTGGGTCAGTAGCTGATGGTCAACTGTGTCAAACGCAGCCAACAGGTCTAAAAGCAACAGTACCGCCGAACCATCTCTATCCAGATGCCTTCACCAAGCCTTCACCGACCAAGTGCCTTCACCAAGCTAGCCGATGAAGTGCCAGGGGCCTTGAGAGCCACACAATACGTGTGAAAGAGCCACATGGGGCCCCTGAGCCAGTTTGGCCACCCCTGGTATAGTCTGATCTCAGATGCTCAGCAGGGTTGGTCCTTGGAAGGGAGACCAGTGAAGAAGACTCTGCCAAGGAAGGCAATGGCCGCTGTTCCTCCCTTGCCTTGAATCCCCTTGCCAGGGTCACCGTAAGTTGGCTGCAACTTGATCAGGGCTTTTTTTTCTTCCCCGTAGCAGGAACTCCTTTGCATTTTAGGCCACACACCCCTGATGTAGCCAATCCTCCTGGAGCTTACAGGGCTCTTCTTACAGGGCCTACTGCAAGCTCTTAGAGGATTGGCTATGCGCCTAATATGCAAAGGAGTTCCTGCTACAAAAAAAGCCCTGAACTTGACAGCAGTTTGCACACACAAAATTAATGGAATTGTACAACTTGACAAAGAAGAAATGGAAATTATTAAAGATTTTATATTCCTTGGCTCCATCATCAACCAACAGGGAGACTGCACCCAAGAAATCTGAAGGAGATTAAGAAAAGGTTGCCAAGTCCAATTAAAAAAATATCTGGAGACTTTGGGAGTGCATCCAGGAGGCTTCAGGGGTGGAGCCAGGATACAATGGGGATGGAACCAGGAGCAAAGTTGTGAGCATGATTGAACTCCAAAGGGATTTCTGGTCATCACAAGGGACTACACACCTTTTAAATGCCTTCCCTCCAATGGAAATAATGAAGGATAGGGGCACCTCCTTTGGGGGCTCATAAAATTGGACCCCCTTGTCCCATCTTTTTGAAACTTGGAGGGCATTTTGAGGAGAGCCATTGGATACTATGCTGCAAATTAGGTGCCTCTAACTCAAAAAATAGCCTCCCAGAACCCCAGATACCCACGGATCAATTCTCCATTGTATGCTATGGGAATTGGTCTTCATAGGGAACAATGGAGTGCCCAGCAGACATTTCCCCCCCCCTGCACTTTCTGATGACCCTGAAGCAGGGGGAGGGCCTCCAAACCGGGGGATCCCCTGCCCCCACCCGGGGACTGGCAACCCTAGATTAAGACATGGAAAGGGAAGCCATGAAGGAGCTTAGAAAGATAATTTATGCCACAGTATAGCCCATTAAGGGACAAGTTGGGCAATGAAGAAAGCTGCTAGGAAGAAAGTGGATTCATTTGAAATGTGGTGTTAGGGAAGAGCTTTACAAATATTGTGGACTGCCAAGAAGACCAATCAGCATTTTCTAAATAAAATCAAGCCCTGAACTCTCTCCAGAAGCTAAAACGACCAAACTGAGGCTGTCATATGAAGAGAGGGCAGAACTGCTCAATTCCTACTTTTCCTCAGTCTTCTCTTCTGAGGGAAATGGTGCTCAACATGGAAAAAACAGAACATATAAGGAGGGTATGAAGTTCCAACCTAGGACCAGCATAGGGGTAGTACATAAACATCTAGTTTCTTTAAATGAAACTAAGTCCTCAGGCCAGATGAATTGCATCCAAGGGTTCTAAAAGAGCTTGCAGATGTAATTTCTGAGCCTCTGGCTATTATTTTTGAAAATTCTTGGAGAACAGGAGAGGTGCCGAAAGATTGGAGGCTGGCGAATGTTATCCCCATCTTCAAGAAGGGGGAAAAAGAGGATCCGGATAACTACCAATCCATCAGCTTGACGTCTATACCTGGAAAAGTTTTAGAACAAATCATCAAACAGTCAGTCCTGGAACATTTGGAAAGGATGGCTGTGATCACTAAGAGCCAGCATGGGTTTCTCAAGAACAAGTCATGTCAGACTAACCTGATCTCTTTTTTTTAAGAAAGTGACTACCTTGCTGGATCAGGGGAATGCTGTATCTTAATCTTGATTTCAGTAAGGCTTTTGATAAGGTTCCACATACTATCGTTGTTGAGATGTTGGAAAAATGTGGTTTGGATCCTGTTACCGTTAGGTGGATCTGTAACTGGTTGACAGATTGAACCCAAAGAGTGCTTGTGAATGGTTCCTCATCCTCTTGGAGAGGAGTGACAAGTGGAGTGCCTCAAGGATCTGTCCTGGGACCTGTTTTGTTCAACATCTTTATCAATGATTTGGATGAAGGAATAGAGGGAATGCTTATTAAATTTGCAGATGACATGAAATTGGGAGGGGTTGAAAACAGAGAAGATGACAGAAACAGGATACCGGATGACCTTGACAAGCTGGAAAACTGGGCTAAAACCAATAAAATGAATTTTAACAGGGATAAATGCAAAGTTGTGCATTTAGGTAGGAAAAGTCCAATGCATGGTTATAGGATGGGGGAGACTTGTCTTAGCAGTAGTATGTGCGAAAAGGATCTAGGGATCTTAGTGGATCATACACTGAACATGAGTCGACAGTGTGATGCGGTGGCTAAAAAGGCAAATGCAATTTTGGGCTATATCAACAGAAGTATAGTGTCCAGATCACGTGAAGTGATGGTATCGCTTTGCTCTGCTCTGGTAAGACCTCACCTGGAGTATTGTGTTCAGTTTTGGGCACCACATTTTAAGAAGGATACGGGCAAGCTTGAGTCCAGAGGAGGGCGATGAAGATGGTGAGGGGTCTGGAGTCCAAGTCCTATGAAGAAAGGTTGAAGGAGCTGGGCATTTTTAGCCTGGAGAGGAAGTGGCTAAGAGGTGATATGATTACCATCTTCAAATATTTAAAGGGCTGTCATCTAGAGGATGGTGTGGAATTGTTTTCTGTGGCCGCAGAAGGCAGGACCAGAACCAATGGGTTGAAATTAAATCAAAAGAGTTTCTGGTTCAAAGTTAGGAAGAAATTCCTGATGGTTAGAGCGATTCCTCAGTGGAAGAGGCTTCCTCAGGAGGTGGTGGGCTTTCCTTCCTTGGAGGTTTTTAAACAGAGGCTAGATGGCCATCTGACAGGGATGAGGATTCTGTGAATTTAGGGGAGGTATTTGTGAGTTTCCTGCATTGTGCAGGGGGTTGGACTAGATGACCCTGGAGGTCCCTTCCAACTCTATGATTCTATACTTTGGTCACATTACCTGAAGACAAGAGTCAATGGAAAAGACAATCATGCTGGGAAAAGAGGAAGACACAACAGGAGATGGATGAACTCCATCAAGGAAGCCACATGGGCCCTCCATTTGCATGACCTGAGCAAGGCTGTTGAGGGTAGGATGTTTTGGAGGCCACTGAATCATAGGGTCAGCACAAGTCAGAAGCTGCTTAGTAGCACATCACACACATGCAAATAAAGGTTGTATGGCGATTGCAGCCACTCATCCACAAGCCACCTGTCACTCAAAATGCAAATTAACTCAACTGAAGAGCAAATTAATATGTCACAGGGTACTGAGGAGGTGTCTCAGTGAGTTTAGAAATGATATTAAGTTGGGAAGGGTAGCAAATATGGTAGAAGACAGAGTCAGGATACAGGATGATCTTAACAGGCTAGAAAACTGGGCTAAAACAAATAAAATGAATTTTAATGGGGATAAATCTAAACTTCTGCACTTAGCTATGCATAATTATATGCATATAATTAAATACGTAATTGTCTTGGCAGTAGTATGTGCAATAAGATCTAGGGGTCTTAGTGGACTGTACACTGAACATGAGTCAGCAGCATGAGGTTGTAGCTAAAAAGGCAAATGCGATTTTGGGCTGTATCAGCAGAAGTATAGTGTCCAGATTATTCTGCTCTGGTTAGACCCCACCTGGAATATTGTGTTCAGTTTCGGGCACCACAATTTAAAAAAGATATAGAAAAGCTGGAATGGGTCCAGAGGAAGGCGACGAAGATGGTGAGGGGTCTGGAGACCAAGTCCTATGAGGAAAGGTTGAAGGAGCTGGGCATGTTTAGCCTGGAGAGGAGGCAGCTGAGAGGTGATAGGATCACCATCTTCAAGTACTTGAAGGGCTGTCATATATAGAGGATGGTGTGGAATTGTTTTCTGTGGCCCCAGAAGGTAGGACCAGAACCAATGGGTTGAAATTAAATCAAAAGAGTTTCCGGCTCAACATTAGGAAGAACTTCCGGACAGTGAGAGTGATTTCTCAGTGGAACAGGCTTCCTCATGAGGTGGTAGGCTCTCCTTCTTTTGAGGTTTTTAAGCAGAGGCTGGATGGCCATCTGACAACGATGCTGAGCTTAGGCAGATCATGAGGGCAGGAAGGGTTGCATCAGTGCTTCATTCTTGAGGCGCTTTTTTACACTCCCAGACTGATTCCCCACTCGCCTTGCTCTGGTCTCGTTGCTCCTTTTCCCGCGGCGCTTCTGCTGGATTTCATACAAGCTGGGCCGGGGCAGTGAGTTGCCCCACCTCTTTTCAAGTTCCCTCTGTGGCGGGCAGAAACTGGTTTTCAGAGGATCCTGCCTGCTGTGAACTTGAAGAGAGGTGGGGCAACTCGCTGTCCTGGGGCAGCTTGTGCAAAATCCAGCAGAAGCGCTGCAGGAAAAGAAGCAACAAGACCAGAACAAGGTGAGTGGGGAACTGGTCCCAGTAAAATGCTGATTGCTATTTTGGGGTCAGTCAGCAATTTTTCTCCAAGGCAGTTTGGCCAGGGGGTTGGTCATCTTCTGGGCATGGAGCAGGTGTTACATTGGTGGTGGGGGGAGGTATTTGTAAGTTTCCAAGTTTGGCCAGGGATCCTGGAGAGTTTTTTTTTTAACTGTCTTCTGGGGATGAAGCAGGTGTCACTGGGGGGGGGGGGGGAGGTGTTTGTGAGTTTCCTGCATTGTGCAGGAGGTTGGACTAGATGCCCCTGGAAGTCCCTTCCAACGCTATGATTCTGTCTACTGCCCTTTGCTGGAAATAGGAGAAATTTTAGTTTGACCCGAGATTTAATCAGAGTACTTTTATGGATGATTTAGTTGAGCGAGATGATCTAGAACAGTAAAAAAAGAAAAAGAAAAATACTTTTGTGGCTTGCAATCCAGATACTTTTTGTCCCAAATGTTCCACTGCGGTTATGAGTAGGTCAAGTTTTTTTTTAAACACTGGTTGCAAAGTCTTAACATTTTGTTTTTAAGCTGGGAACATTTTATTCTTCTTTCAAAGTTCCCAGCCAGGATTTGTTCAAGCAACAGTGGAGTGGAGAGTCAGTGCCCCTGGCAACTTCTGGCTCAGGCAAGGAGTGACACGGCTCCTCTTGGGCAACGGACATCAGCAAGAGTCACTCACCCTTTCCTGCTGCAGTTGTACCCTGCCGTTATCTTTAGCATCTTCTTTTTATATTCAACTAGCCAGGCAGAATCATGGCAGTTCTCCAGACTTGCCCACCTGGAATGTGAAAGCTGAAGATCATGCTGGCTTTAGATGAGCCTTAAGGACTAAAGACTGGCTTTGAATGAGGCTTAAAGACTGAAGGCAGCTTTGGGCATGTGTTTAAGGAATGTAGGGATGCCAACCTCCAGGTGGAGCCTAGAGGTCTCCCGGAATTACAGCTAGATGGTTCTTCTGAAGAAAATGGATGCTTTGGAGGGTGGACTTGTCAGCTTGTATACATTGAAGTTTACTGCCTGAAATGTTTATTTACTGCTAACTAACCCTATAGCTTTTTGCTGTACTAACCATAGTGTTGTAGAGGAATGTGAAGGATGGCTGGGAGGAGGGAGCGGAGGTGCCAAAGGCCGTTTGAAGTGAAAAACATCTAGCTGGTTCCCAGGCGACTGGCAGAGACAAGCAAGGCCACAGCAGGGGAGGAGAGACAGACTGTGTAGGTGGGAGATAACAGATAGGCGCACTGGTTACTCTCAACAGAAGAGCCCCAGTTTTATTATGGGAAGTGATTTAAAACCCCTATGCTTTGATGTGTATCCATAAATGGTCATGCTTGCACCCCTCTCGTTATTAGTATCAATGAACCTGCGTAGTGAATAGCATTGCTGTAATCAATAAATGGAAACTTAAACAAAGCCAAGACTATTCCTTTTTGAAACTTCAATGCCCCTTCGCTGACAGGACTCTGTCCTCCATCTCCAGGAATTTCCCAACCTGGAACTGGCAACCCCACCCCCACCCTCACCCAGTGGCCAGCGGGGACCTGGCAACCCCATCAGTTGAAGGGACTTCCAGCTTGAGCAGGGGACAATCAGGTGTGCCCTTGATTCTTTCCCCTCTCTTTTGAGCAGTGTGTTGCTAAGTCTGGGTTGGGTGGAGAAGAACCTTGGTAGGGTATAATGCTAGAACATGCAAAAGCAGATGCCCTACTACTGAACCACAACCCCTAATTCACACTTTACATTGTGTGCCTGGAAGATGAATTCCCACTGTGCAACTCCCAGAACATGGCTATAGAGCAGGGGTCCCCAACCCCCCAGGTCATGGACCAGTCCCAGTCCGTGGCCTGTTAGCAACTGGGCCGTGAGTTGTATAATTATTTCATTATATATTACAATGTAATAATAATAAGAAGACGACATTGGATTTATATCCCATCCTTCACTCTGAATCTCAGAGTGGCTCACAATCTCCTTTATCTTCCTCCTCCACAACAGACACCCCGAGAGAGCTCTCCCAGAAGCTGCTCTTTCGAAGACAGCTCTGCAAGAGCTATGGCTGACCCAAGGCCTTTCCAGCAGGTGCAAGTGGAGGAGTGGGGAATCAAACCCAGTTCTCCCAGATAAGAGTCCACACACTTAACCACCACACCAAAATGAAGTGCACAATTGTATCATCCCAAAACCATCACTATCACCCCCACCCCCACCGCCGGTCTATGGAAAAAGAGTCTTCCACAAAACCGGCCCCTAGTGCCAAAAAGGTTGGGGACCACTGCTGTAGAGAGATCTCATGGGGTACGAGTGGACTTCGTAACACTGGAGTTGACCCCAGCCCATCTGCCCAGAACTATCCAATCAGCAGGCTTCCCCCAAGAAACTTAGAAATGTGACATCTGCATCAGGCCATAAGAACCCGCCATATTTGATCCTGATGATACCAAATGTACTTTGATCCTCAAAAACTAAGTCAGATTTTTAAAATAAACTGCTTTTAAGCACATAAGAAAAACCTGCTGGATCAGACCAATAATCCCTCTATAGTCCCTCTGTAAGCCTCCTGCCTTATAGAGTGGCCAACCTGGACAACCAACAACAGGGCATAGAGCCTGAGGCCTTCCTGGCTCTGGGATCCAGAGGCTTAGTGGCTCTGAACGTGGAGGTTCCCTTCAGTCACCAATGCTAGTAGCCGTTGATAGACTTATCCTTCATGAATCTATACAATCGCCTTTTAAAACTGCTAAAACAGGAGGAGCAACAGAAGCGGTTTACGGTTCCTTGGAAACATTTTGGTTATAATCAGTTTTAAAATGCACTTCTTTTCATTTTGCAAGATCAACAACAGCCACAGTGTTTCGGATTCCCATCCCTAGAGTCGTCTCTAGCTGAGAAACGGCATCCACTCTCCGGCTGTGGAGCTGCAACGGGGACATTCTGTGCTGGAGCATTTAAAAGGGAAAAGGGTGCCAAACAGGTGCATGCCTTCTCAGTATGCTCTTTTACACAAGGAACTGTTAGCAAGGAAAGACAGGCAGTTCTAGGCAAAAGCCGCTGTGCCACCACTGGGAGATGAGAACGAGTTTTTTCTGCAAGCAAATGTTTTGCTGAAAAGTTATGGCCCGTCTCCAACTAGGGCCAGTCCAAGGTATTTTGTTGTCTAGAGAAGGGCACAACTATTGCCTCTTTCCACACCCCTCTCAGCCATGTCTGAGCTGAGCCCCTGCACATGGTGTGTGCCCAAGAGTTGTGAGTTCCATTGTTTTTGATGCCACTTGGAACAAGCCAAGTGCCTGTGATGTGTTGGTGCCCTCTGCATTGTGGTTCTCCAAGCAGTTGTTTGGGCATCTTGTCCTGGTTACAAGCCCTATCTCTAGCACCCTCATTGTATGGGGGTACCAACCTGTTCATCAGCTGTGCACCCCAATAATTGGGTGCTTGAAGAGGTACCAGTAAAAGAACCAGGCTGGAGGTAATCTGAAAGACTTCCAACTGAAACCTTGGATAGCTGTTGCCAGTCTGAGTGGACAATACTGAGCTTCATGGACCAAAAAGGGGTCTGATTCAGCATAAGGCAGTGTCTCAAGCAGAAGAGCAGTAACTTCTCACAAGAAGGCACCCGAAAGTTTCAACCACCTGAAATAACAGCGCCAAAGCCTGGATATGGACTCCCAGAGTCACAACTGATCTCCAGATAACTCCCCCTGGAGAAAACAGTTGTTTTGGAGGGTGGACTCTACCCCACTGAGCTGCCTCCCCTCTGCAAACTCCGCCCTTCCCAGGCTGCAGTTCCAAATCTCCAGGAATTCCCAAACCTGGAGTTGGCAGCCCTTACTGGCCCTGCTGATCCTAAAATGATCTTCATAAGATGCCCTCAGGCTGAACTCTGCCTTTGTGTTTGTGGATCCCTCAAATTCCTTGGTGCTTTCTCTGTGAACTTCCATTGCAATCCTGAACACACCTGCATGATGCTAAGGCCACTGAAGTCCATGGCCTTAGAATGATCCAGGAGGGTAGCTGTGTTGGTCTGAAGAAGGGCTGGCCAAACTTGCTGAATGTAAGAGCTACACAGAATAAACACCAGATGTCTGAGAGCTGCAAGACATGAACAAATATTACACACACATTGTTATTAAAACTCTTAACTTTATTTGCACAGAAAGATAAAATACACATGCATGCACTTTACAACATGGCCATGCTAGGAGGTTTAAAAAAACCCCAAAAGTTGAGAATACCAGTCCCCGTAAAACTAGCATAGCAAAAGGTTAGGGAATTATTTTTTGGCACCAGTGGGAGAAGGAAATGCACATGTATCATATAAATCCCTGGCCACTGTTTGCATCATTATGCATCTCTTTTTGCCTTGACACCAGGTTAGTAAATATGGCTCTTACAAGAGCTATGAAACTAAGGGGGAACCCTGAGCTGCCCTCTTTAATTCCATCCCTCCTTCCAGTGGCCCCCTCAGTTCTTGCGCTGTAGGTCTCTGGGCAACCTCTGTGGTGGAGGAGAAGAACTTGGTAACCTGCCTATTTCCCCCTCCTTCCCTGCTTCACACATAGTCTCTGACTGAGGTTCTGATGCTAAGCACACTTACTTAAGAGTAAGTCTGCATTAAGTTCCTCCCCAATCTCAGGGAGCCGCACAATATGTGTGAAAGCCACGTGAGGCTCCCGAGCCGCAGTTTGGCCACCTGTGGTCTGAAGCAATAGAACAAAGTGGTGTAACTCTGTTTAAGATCATATGTTCTGTTAAGAACGAATGTTCCTTTAATGGGCACTGGTGTCCAGAAGGAGGTTGTTTGAATGGATACCAGAGGTCCACCGGCCAACACAGGAGACATTGTCAGACCAATAATGACCGATAGTTCAGCTTTGTTGTGGGTTGCCTCAAGTACTAAAGGGTGTGCGAGCATATGCTGAGGTGACAGAACACTGAGGGCTGTAAATATGTCCCCCTCAGCACAAAATAAAGCTGTGACATTCCTTCAGCCATGGCTCAGCATCTCTCTAACATCTGGGGAGGTCAAAGGGTGGATGCAGCCAGCGGTCAGCGTGTTAAAGCTATTCTTTTCACAGGCTCAGCACAACCTGGCTGTGGAGCTTGGGGAAAAGATGAATGTTTGTTGTGTCCAAGTTACGTGTTTCTTGAGCTCTGTCAGTGCAACCCATACATCTCCCAAGTGCACTCAACACAGAGAAAACATAGGACCAGAAGTCTGGAGCTCTGCAACCAAGCCAAGGTCTCAGGACCAGTGTAGACTGTCTATAGAAGCCATAAGGCATTCCTTGGGTTGGGTCACTTCGGGCTGCACGTAGGACAGGAGGCGTCAGTCTTTGAAGTGCTGCCCCACTTGGAAAGCCAAAGCCCACCTACATGTAGAATGAGAGAAGAACAGGGAAAAGGTTTTGAACCCGTCTTCATGCCCAGCAAGCTTTCTGTGAGAAGGAAAAGAGGGAGGGCATTGAAATCTGCAAGGCCGCCCCCCACATCTCATGCAAAGAGAGAAAAAGCACCGGCTGGGAAAACTGGACCAGCTGATTAAATTAACTAGATAAACTGCTCCGAAAGGGTGGGCGAACTATATGAGGTTGGCAGTCAGACAGCCTGGAACTCTGGGCTGCGGAATTCCTGGAGATTTGAGGGCAGAGGCTGGAAAGGACAGGGTGTGGGCAGGGGAGGAATCTCAGCAGAAGATAAAACCATGAAGTTTGTCCTCCAAAGATCCCTGGAGCCTAGAGATTCTGGGAGATCTCCAGGCCCCAGCTGGAGGTTGGCAATCCTAGCTGGTTCTGTCTTATATGCTTGGCCTCTGATTGTGGTGGCTCCCTCCTGGCCGCAAGCGTGTGTGTGTTGGGGGAGAGGGGGAGAGTTGCCAGTTCCATGTTGGAAAGTTCCTGGAGATTCAGGGTGGAGCCTGGAGCAGGAAGGGTTTGGGGAGGGAAGGGACGTCAGTGGGGTATAACACCTTACAGGCCACCCTCCAAAACAGCCATTTCCTCCAAGGAAAGTGATCTCTCTAGACTGGATGAGCTGTAATTCCATGAGACCCCAGGGCTTCACCTGGAGGTTGGCATCCTCAACTGTGACAGACCGCATGCCAAGTCACCCATCCCCAAGGCCTGTTCTGGAGACCCGCACCTTCCAGACATGCGGGGGCTCAATTCAGACCAGGACCACCGCACGCAGGAGAAGGGAGCCCAGCTTTAAGTGACACTGAATGTGAGTTTGGTGCAGTGCTGCTGATCCCACTTTTTTTTTCTTGCCCCCTCTGCTGTCCACTCACTGCTTCAGTGACCCTTGCTATCATTCCCTTGTTCCTCGACCACAGGTTTTGCAATTTCGCCATCAAGTGGTTAAAGGAACAACAGCAAGCAAATGGAATTGTAATCAACTGAACACGTGGACCTGCGGTCAGACATTCTGGTGATTGAGTGGATAGCACAGACACGCGTGGAACACAGCTGGGAAGATGAACAAGCTACCTCAGCTGCGGCTACATGTTAAAGGACAGGTGGACAGAGCTCAGGGGAAAACGTGTCACTTTCTCACCTTAACATTGCAACTTTGGAAGTCACCATCGTCCACTGAGAAAACTCTTCCCAAGTCATAAAGATTTGTTGGTTGAAGAATGAAAAAGGGCCAGACATTTGGGATAATTACAGAAAAATCTTAGTCCCTCATCCCTCTCCAGTATCAACTATCTTAAATCAACAGTGGTTTCCTCCTGGTTGCGAATTCTTCAGATACCAGTAACTGATGAAGGGTGGTTTAGAGAGGCCTTGTGCCTGGATATTGAATGGCAGCATTATTTCCAAAAATATGGCAAAGGACAAACTAGGTCATCAAATTAATTGGTTTCAGTATTCTCAAATTAAAAACTTAATACTACAGTTTTAAAAAGATGGTCATTTGTTTTGGCCACTAACAAGGTTTGAAAAGATTCTCAGAAATAAAGAGGAAGAAACCAAAGGCTTCCTTTCTAAAATTTATAAGAACCTCCAGGTACAATAAACAGTAAGCTACATATACTAAGGTTTGGGAGCAAGAATTAAAACGGACTTTAACTCCTGAAGAATGGCAGAAAATATGGAACTCCCTTTCTACAAATCATCTATGGCAGGGGTGTTAAACTCATTTGTTATGAGGGCCAGATCTGACATAAATGAGACCTTGTTTGGCCGAACTGGGCCATGTCGGGCCGGACCATGTGTGTACTTACCGTATTTAAGATTAGGTAGCAAGAGAGATAAACTTTTTAAAGGACACAAACATGACTAAAGATTTTTTTTAAACCTTAAAACATGCTTAAAACATTAGCATTTGTTAGTCTGAATGGTGCTTTCTTCATATTTCTCCCATGGGATCCAGGGAACTAAGCAAAGGAAGCTCTGGCTGTTTTCCTTCCAACCCAGAGGACTAGGAGGGGGAGGAGCCTCAATGAACGGCAAAAATTGAGGTTTTGCTCTATAGCTCCTGTGTGACTGAGCAAGCCTTACAAAGCAAGCTGGGATGCAGAAGGAAGCAAGAGAGAGGGAGAAGGAAGCAGACGAGCCAGTTGCTTGGGGGCTTGATAGGATCTCTCTGGGGGCCTGATTCGTCCTCCAGGCCACATGTTTGACACCCCTGATCTACGGTTCCTTAAGTTTAAAACGTCAGTTCTAAAAGACTAATTGGTATTTGTGCACAACTACACTTAATAAAATTGGATCCTCTTATAGCTCACTTTGTTGGAAAGAGTGTAATCAACGAAGCTCCCCTTTACACTTATGGGGGTCTTGTTTGGTGACCAGTCTTTTTGGGGCACATTTGCTGATAAAAGTTCACAAATGGTAGACATCTCCCTTACTATGTCTCCAGACTCTTTTCTTTTTTATTTATGGTCAGACTATTAAATGGAAAAGAGTCAACATTCCTTGGTCGATATTGATTGCAGCTGCATGATGGGATTGCAGCCAATTGGAAAAATCCAAAGGGGCCTTTCATATAGGCCTTATTTGACCAACGTTAGGAAGTCTATATTTTGGGGGAAACAGTAAACAATTCTTTTTTTGTTGGTTCCCAGTTGTCCTTTTCACCTTCTGATTATGATGAAACCTGGAAACCAGTTACTGGGTTTTTGAGACAAAATGAAGTTATTCTGTGTAGAAATTATTATAGAATCGGATTAAAATTGCAAGGTTATTGTAAACATGTACCAACATGAGTTGTTATGAGAGTGCATGAACATTATATAGACTGATAATGTTATAATAGTTCTACTCTCAAATTGGGTTTTTGTTTGTTTTGTTGTAAGCCTAATTTTTAATAAATAAAGCAAAAAAAGGACTAGACATTCAAACTAATTCAGCAGCCATTTCTAGTAGGCTTCCCAACCCCCCCCCCTGCCCTACTGGGGGACCCCTGGATCATAAGCCTCCTCCCCCGCTCTCCAAAAATCTGGAAGCGGGGTGGGGGGTGGGGAAACGACGCTGTGTCTCTTTCCCTGGCTGCCTCCCTCCCTCGCAGGCTTTAGGCTTCTCCCTTCCTCCGGGTCACAAAGACCTGCCCACCGCCGGCCTGCTATTAGCTCCAGTCCGGCCTCCCTTCGCAAGGTGTATGCTGGGACTCTTAGCCCTTGCGTCCTCTCTGGCTGCCACAGGCGTCTCCTCAGGGAGTCTGGCCGGCAGAGGGGGGGGGAGCTCCGCCCCCAGAGGACCATGTGCGTTTCTACCTCCGGAGGCTTCAGTCGCTGATTGAAAGGCTTCCTCTTGGGATGGGGTGTCTGTGTTACTTTGAAGAAGTTGGCTGCAACTCGTGAGTAGAGACAGCAAACCCTCGCTTCAGAGTCACCAGAAATGGAGTGGGGTGGGCGGGAGGGAAGGAAGGAAATGTCTGCTGGGCACTTCATTATTCCCTATGTGGAGATCGATTCTCATAGGGTATAATGGGGAATTGATCTGAAGGTTTCGGGGGCTCTGGGGGTGCTGTTTTTTGAGGTAGAGGCACCAAATTTTCAGTATAGTATCTAGTGACTCTCCCCAAAGTATCCCCCAAGTTTCAAAATGATTGGACCATGGGTCCAATTCTATGAGCCGCAAAAGAAGGTGCCCCTATCCTTCATTATTTCCTATGGAAGGTAGACATTTAAAAAGGTGTGCGGTCCCTTTAAATGTGATGGCCAGAACTCCCTTGGAGTTCAATTATGCTTGTCACACCCTTGTTCCTGGCTCTGCCCCGATGTCTCCTGGCTCCACCCCCAAAGTCTCCTGGCTCCACCCCCAAAGTCCCCAGATATTTCTTTAATTGGACTTGGCAACCCTAATTTCTAGAAATGTTCTCTTTCTTAATGTTAATCTTTTTTCAAAACTTATGCACAATTCTGATTTCTTGCTGTTTGTTCCCCTGTGGGTAATTCCCCCACCCCTTTTTAAGCATGTTTGATTGGGAAAACATTGTATAGGTAACAAGGGGTTTTTTTAGCGCTATTTAAACTGCTGTCTTGTTCTGATTGTACTGTAGATTCGTTTGCTAACCTTTTCAAATTCAGTTAGATGTGAATGACACCCCCCCCCCACACACACACACACAAACACTCCAAAGCACAGTCACATGTGGAACACAGCCGGGAAGCGCACTATACTTTCTAGCTCTTTTTGCTGCTGTTGCATCTCTCTTGCTTGTTGCACTCTCTCTTGTCAGAGGAAAGGGGGAATATTTTAGATCATTTATTTTAGATCTATTTTAGATCACAATTTTCCTGGAAGTAAGCCCCACTGAATAAAATGGTACTCATGTCTGACCAGAACTGCTTGCCCCCTTGCCTCATCTTAAAAGGCGTATTTTGTTTTATCAGCCATATCTAAGTCAAAAATAGAAAACTTCCCTACTGATTTTTTTTTTCATTGAGAGCTTTTATTTTTAAATGTGCAGAGACATAGTATCATATCCAGTTTCTCTTGGCTCAGTTCTCCCCGCCTAGTTCCCTTCATTCCTTGGAGTTTCAAATTTAGGAGGCTCAGACTAGTGCTAGAAGAGGGCAGGCTTCTCAAAACCTACCCTACAGGCTAACAATACTGATGTCACAATTAAACAGCATATCATGGCCTTTTAGATAAAGAGGGAGCTGGCTAGGCCAGGGGTAGGGTTGCCAACCCCCAGGTGGGGGCAGGGGATCCCCCGGTTTGGAGGCCCTCCCCTCGCTTCAGGGTCGTCAGAAAGCGGGGGGAGGGGAGGGAAATGTCTGCTGGGAACTCTATTATTCCCTATGGAGATTTATTCCCATAGAAAATAATGGAGACTTGATCTGCGGGTATCTGGGGCTCTGGGGGGGGGGCTGTTTTTTGAGGTAGAGGCACCAAATTTTCAGTACAGCATCTAGTACCTCTCCCCAAAATATCCCTCAAGTTTCAAAGCTATTGGACTGGGGGGTCCAATTCTATGAGCCACAAAAGAAGGTGCCGCTATCCTTCATTATTTCCTATGGAAGGAAGGCATTGAAAAGGTGCCGTCCCTTTAAATGTGATGGCCAGAACTCCCTTTAGAGTTCAATTATGCTTGTCACAGCCTTTATCTTGGCTCCACCCCCAAAGTCTCCTGGCTCCACCCCCAAAGTCCCCAGATATTTCTTGAATTGGACTTGGCAACCCTAATACTGATGTCACAATTAAACAGCATATCATGGCCTTTTAGATAAAGAGGGAGCTGGCTAGGCCAGGGGTAGGGTTGCCAACCCCCAGGTGGGGGCAGGGGATCCCCCGGTTTGGAGGCCCTCCCCTCGCTTCAGGGTCGTCAGAAAGCGGGGGGGAGGGGAGGGAAATGTCTTCTGGGAACTCCCTATGGAGATGTATTCCCATAGAAAATCATGGAGACTTGATCTGCGGTATCTGGGGCTCTGGGGGGGGGCTGTTTTTTGAGGTAGAGGCACCAAATTTTCAGTACAGCATCTCGTACCTCTCCCCAAAATATCCCTCAAGTTTCAAAGCTATTGGACTGGGGGGTCCAATTCTATGAGCCACAAAAGAAGGTGCCCCTATCCTTCATTATTTCCTATGGAAGGAAGGCATTGAAAAGGTGTGTGGTCCCTTAAAATATGATGGCCAGAACTCCCTTTGGAGTTCAATGATGCTTGTCACAGCCTTGATCTTGGCTCCACCCCCAAAGTCTCCTGGCTCCACCCCCAAAGTCCCCAGATATTTCTTAAATTGGACTTGGCAACCCTAGCCAGGGGTCTCTATCCTTTTTGAACTCTGTTCTGATTAGACCTCACCTAGAGTATTGTGTTCAGTTTGGGGCACCACGATTTCAGAAGGATATAGACAAACCAGAATGTGCCCAGAAGAGGGCAATAAAGATAGTGTGTCAAGCGTCGATATTTCTCAATAAGCAGTCTTTTGTTTTAAATCAAAGCTGTTTTATTGTCAGAAATTCAGAAGCTGTACCAAGGACACAAGCCTTGGGAGTAATGATGTATACAGGGTTACACAGTTGCTATATAGGATATCTTCAGAGGTTACATTACAGATGCATACTTGAGTCACTGGTTCAAAGGTTACTAAACACTATCTCTTTTCTTACTAAGGAATTTAGGCTACTAAAAACATCTCCCATTCTCATACTTCTCTAGCAGGAGATAAGAGCTGTCTGTGTGAACCTGTGGGAGAGGCGACTTGAAAGTGGTACCAGCCATGCTGTAGCATAAACATTCTTGGGCCAGATGGATTTATTACTTGCCCCATGGTTGTAAATAAGGGGGGAGCAGTATAGAGCGGGAGACCTGCTCTTTGTCTGAGAACCCATTATGTCACAGAAATAAGCGCCCTTGACATAGTGAAACATCTGGAAACCAAGTCCTATGAGGAAAAACTGAAGGAACTGGGGATATTTAGCCTGGAGAGCAGACAAATGAGAGGAGATATGATCATCATCTTCAACTACTTGAAGGGCTGTCATATAGAGGATGGCATGGAGTTGTTTTCTGTGGCCCCAGAAGATCAAATGTGAACCAATGGGATGAAATTAAATCAAAAGAGTTTTTGACTAAACATTAGGAAGAACTTCCTGACAGTTAGCGTGGTTCCTGTGACCTGTCAAGATCATCTGACAGCAATGCTGCACTTAGGCATAAGAACATAAGAGAAGCCATGTTGAATCAGGCCAACGGCCCATACAGTCCACCACTCTGTGTCACACAGTGGCCAAAAAATTTATATATATACACACACACTGTGGCTAATAGCCACTGATGGACCTGTGCTCCATATTTTTATCTAGGCAGATCAGGAGAAGGAGGGCAGGTAGGGTTGCATCAGGGCTTCGTTCTCATGGCCTTTTCTCACACGCCCAGAGAAATGCTGTTTACCACTTTGGAGGCAGGAAGCAATTTTTCTCCAGGCCAGTTTAGCCAGGGATCCTGGAGGTTTTTTGCCATCTTCTGGGCATAGAGCAGAGGTCACTGGGGTGTGTAGAGGGGAGGTAGTTATGAATTTCCTGCATTAGGCAGGTTGGACTAGATGACCCTGGAGGTCCCTTCCAGCTCTACGATTATATGAAATTATGACAGTGTGGTGGACTAACCACAGAATGGCTGCCACAAAATGGCTACTGCAGGATGTAGAACCAGCCACAAAATGCATTGAGTTCATAAAGAAATGTTTTTGATTCAATAAGTTACAAACACAGCAGCATGTGTCTGTCAACTTTTAAGAAGAAGGATTTATATCCCACCCTATACTCTGAATCTCAGAGTCTCAGAGCGGTCACAATCTTCTTTACCTCCCCTCACACCACACACACACAACAGACACCCTGTGTGGTAGGTGGGGCTGAGAGAGCTCTTACAGCAGCTGCTCTTTCAAGGACAACTCCTATGAGAGTTATGTCTGACCCAAGGCCATTTCAGCAGGTGCGAATGGAGGAGTGGGGAATCAAACCCGGTTCTCTCAGATAAGAGTCCACGCACTTAACCACTACACCAAACTGGGTCTCTTAGCATGCCTCTGCTCCTCTGCTTTAAACAGCACTTTGATAGGCACTCAGCAGCAGGTGGTGATATTTATCTCAAGGCTGTGGAAAATCTTGTGCTGCCTGTTTCTGCAGATTAAGTTGCCCAAGACACAAAAGCAGAAGAGGCCTGATTTCACTAGTCATCTGGCAGCCTGGCTCTTTAGCTGCCCCCCCCCCCCCCATAAATGGCAAATGCCCCAGTTTCCTTACTCTGCCCTGTCAGAGCATCTCTAAGGCATCTTCATCCAAGCAGTCCTCAAAAGGCACAATGGTTTGCTGTAATCCCTTTCAGTCAGGACCCAGATCTGCCCATCTTTCAAATGCCAGTCTAAACATGTGTGGCACTGACAGAGAAAGAAGGCTGCCAACTCCAGGAAGGAGGGTTGCCAAGTCCAATTTAAGAAATATCTGAGGACTTTGGGGGTGGAGCCAGGAGACTTTGGGGGTGGAGCCAAGATCAAGGCTGTGACAAGCATAATTGAACTTCAAAGGGAGTTCTGGCCATCACATTTAAAGGGACAGCACACCTTTTCAATTCCTTCCTTCCATAGGAAATAATGAAGGATAGGGGCACCTTCTTTGAAGGCTCATAGAATTGGACCCCCTGGTCCAATCTTTTTGAAACTTGGGGGGTATTTTGGGGAGAGGCACTAGATGCTGTACTGAAATTTGGTGCCTCTACCCCAAACAACAGCCCCCCCCCCAGAGCCTTTGAATTGTATTTAGTGTTGAAAGATGTGTTAGAATGATGTATTGTGTTGGTTACAGATAAGTGGAACACGTCTCTCAGATCAAGACATTTGAAACAGTATTACAAGCTTTACTGTTAGAGGCTTATGACCATCCACTATATAAGAAACATCTTTAAAGAAATAAAGTTTAAAGCAGTGTCTTAACATCATAAATTCTTTGCTGAAGAACAAGAATTATCTTCAGTTGCAACACATTGGACACTGGCACTTCAATTAATGGGATTCAAGGACTTCAAACTGGATATGGGCTAACTGCAAGCACTTTTGAATATTTATTCTTTGTACTTTATATCTTGCATTTGTGATAATATGCTGTTGTATGTAATGATATGTGAAAACGTGTGAAGTGTTTAATTATCTATTACACTTTTGAAGTATTTTTCACTAATTTTTCGTTATTTTTCCACAGTTTTTTGTTGTTGGTCGAGTCATTCTCTGTGGAACTCTCGGCTTTTCATTTACTCCTGAGAGTCAAGGCTACTTGTGATGTATTCTGAGCAAGATGTGGAAAGGATTTTGGCTGGGAACCCTGGGTTTCTTCTTGAAGAAAGGGGAGAAAGTTATATGGACTGGGGTCAGCTCCACTTTTTGAAAAAAACAAGGCACTAGGTTGCAATTACGCATCTTATCCCTGACAGAATACTGTAGGAACAGCAGGATACCCAGGGGACTACGTATTAACAAACCTCCAGCAATGTCTGGAGATGATGAAGGCTTTAAATCCAGATGGGCTGCTATTCTCAACAAATGTTCATTGGATCTCATGCTTTTGATTGTTGAGCGCTCCAAAGAGGAGTGCATTAAAATCAAGGAGGAAGTTGAGGGGGTTGTAAAATCCTTAAAGGAGACTTGCTCAGAGACTGTTTTTGATAAAAAAGTTAAAGAACTAGAGGCTGAATTGAGGGACTTTGAGAAAGGTGTAAAGGAGGAAATATAACAGAGACCTGTTCTCAAGGCAGAGTATATTCTTTGTGGTCATCTTCCAATTTAAATTGCAAAAAAAGAGTTACATGGCAGGACCAATCCACATTTTCGGATGTGGCCTGCGAAGGCAAATCATCAGCAGCTTCGGGGGAGGAATATGATGGCAACAAGAGGGATTACCAGAGAGTCACTAGGAATAGAGGAAGGGGAAGAGGTGGTATTACGAACACCAGAGGAGGTGCCAATAATGATTCCTTTTTTAGGCAGAGGCATGGGCAAGAGGAACTTTCGCAAGACCTAGTCATTAACCTTTCATCTCGACCCCTCTCCAATATGGAATGTGAGGTCTTAAATTTGGGATTAGGATTTGTTCCCACACCACAATACAATGCCTTCAGGACCAAAGTAGATCTTTTTAAAATAAGACAAATTAAAATAAAAAAAAATTCTTTGAAGGAAAAAGAAAAAATATACAGTGTGAACCCTTTCCCCCGAAGTCGACTTTTGTACCCAACATTTCTGACCCTTGCATAATAGCCTTTGAGAAAATGGTGTTAAGAGATTTAAAAGCAACTGAAACCTCTTTTAGATCTGGCTGGCGTAATTTAAATATGCAACAGAGGTTAGCGTTAGAGAATTTGCAAAGTGACTTGGATGTTGTCATAAAATCTGCTGACAAAGGAGGTGCGGTGGTGGTTCAAGATAGCCATGAGTATATGAACAAAATTAAGAGACAACTAGCTGATGAAATGACATATACTCCATTGCATTCTGACCCCACCAAGCATGTGCAAAATATTATTAGAGTAGTTTTAACAGAAGCTGAATTACTTGGGGTCATTCATAACAAAACTGCAAAATTTTTACTTAATGACTCTCCTAGAACACCTGTAATTTATACTCTTCCAAAAATGCATAAGGGAATCTTGCCACCTCCAGGAAGAGCTATTATTTCAGGTTCAAATTCAGTTTTGGAGCCTTTAGCTAAGTTTGTTGATTTTTATCTTAAGCCATTTGTTGTTCAGATTCCGTCGTACATTAAGGATACTAAAGATTTCATATCCAAGATATGGGGAGGGACGGTGACTCAGTGGTAGAGCATCTGCTTGGGAAGCAGAAGGTCCCAGGTTCAATCCCTGGCATCTCCAAAAAAGGGTCCAGGCAAATAGGTGTGAAAAACCTCAGCTGGAGACCCTGGAGAGCCACTGCCGGTCTGAGAAGACAATACTGACTTTGATGGACCAAGGGTCTGATTCAGTATAAGGCAGCTTCATATGTGCATATATGTTCAAGATGGAAGGTTTAAATGTCCCACAGGATGCTTGCATAGTTACTATGGATGTTACATCCTTATATACATCAATACCTTTGGATGAGGCACGAGCAGTAGTAGAAGAACATTTTTTGAATAGACATGATCAAACCTGCCACATATTTCCTAATGGAACTGGTGGATATAATTTTTGAAAAGAACTTTTTTAGGTTTGATGAGGACTTTTATTTACAAATCCGTGGGGTGGCTATGGGGAGCAGTCTGGCTCCTTCTGTTGCCAGCTTATTTATGGCTGGACTTGAGAAACAGCGTATTTGTAATTCTAGGAATCCCTTTCTTGATGAAGTCCTAATATATTTTAGGTTTATTGATGATTTATTCCTGATTGTTAAAAATCGACAAGTGGTTGGTCCATTGTTGGAATGGATGAATGGGATACATACCACAATTAAGTTTACAGGCGGAAGTGACAGGTCTGAATTGCCTTTTTTAGATGTAACAGTTTACAAGATTTTTACAAATCAACTGGCAGTACGTCTTTACAGGAAGCCTTCAGATCGGAGTTCCTTTCTCCATTATCGCTCCTTTCATCCTCTACATGTGCGGAGGAGTCTGCCCTGTAGTCAAGAATCAAACGTAATTCAACAGAGGTGGGTGATTATAGGAGAGATAGAAGAAATTTAGCTCAGGATTTCAGGAAACGGGGTTTTCCAGCCCAAGTGGTAAATGAGGCTATTAATAAAGCTGATTCTGTAGCCAGAACATGTCTTTTTCAGGATCGTGAGGATAGGCGGGAAGAACAATTGACTTGTGCTTTTGATTACACTCCCCTTTCTTCCAAAATTCAATCAATTATAAATAAACATTGGCACCTGTTGAGTGATGTGCCAGGGTGTAGTAACAGACCATATATAGGACTTCATAGAACTCATAGCAGAAGAGATCTGTTAGTGCTCAGACATCAGGCAGAATCATCCAAATAGTAATATACCTGCAGTTGGAAATTTTCCATGTGGCAGGTGCAAATTCTGCCCTTTAGCTATGCAGACGAAAGAATTTGTGCACCCTACAACTGGAATGAAAATCAAGTTGAGACATCTCAGTTCTTGTTTGTCATGGAATGTGGTGTACGTGGTTCTGTGTGGCTGTCCAAGAATGTGTGGCTGTAATACTACTAGACAAGTAAGGGTCCGGATCCTTGAGCACCAGTCTCGGGTTTGTCTCGAAAACATGGAGGCTCCTTTAACGGAACATTATGTATCTGTTAATCATACTGATAGGGATATGAAGTTTTGTGTCTTATATAAATATCAAGGGATCAACAAAACTCAGAATGAAATTCAAAGGATATTACTCAGGGAAGAAGCTGCCCTGATTTTCAAGTTGAACGCATTGGAACCTTTAGGTTTGAATTCCGCCCTGGATTTATCTTGCTTCTTATAATATAGAGCTAATTTGGCAAACAATTTCCAGTATGGTTTACAGTAAGGGATATCTAATAATGAGGCTTGGGTTTCCAGCCCTCACGTTAGTAATGTTGTTTTAACAGTTGTACCAGCTGTTTCCAGTTTGTAAAGATAAAAGTAGGCTGTGAGGGACCATCCTTTGAGGTTTTCTCCAGAACGTTGTATGCTGGAAGTTGGTGAGTTTGATGTCCTGGTTGATTTGTATGAGTTGTATTTAGTGTTGAAAGATGTGTTAGAATGATGTGTTGTGTTGGTTACAGATAAGTGGAACACATCTCTCAGATGAAGACATTTGAAACAGTATTACAAGCTTTACTGTTAGAGGCTTATGACCATCCACTATATAATAAACGTCTTTAAAGAAATGGAGTTTAAAGGAGCGTCTTAACATCATAAATTCTTTGCTGAAGAACAAGAATTATCTTCAGTTGCAACACATTGGACACTGGCCCTTCAATTAATGGGTTTCAAGGACTTCAAACTGCATATGGACTAACTGCAGGCACTTTTGAATATTTATACTTTGTACTTTATATCTTGCATTTGTGATAATATGCTGTTGTATGTAATGATATGTGAAAATGTGTGAAGTTGAAATGTTTAATTATCTATTACACTTTTGAAGTATTTTTCACTAATTTTTTGTTATTTTTCCACAATTTTTTTGTTGTTGGTTGATCCACCTGGGGGTTGGCAACCCTACCAGGTAGCCCAGAGATCAGTAGCTGTTCCAGGAGATCTCCAGGCCCTACCTGGAGAATGGCGGCCCCACTGAAAGGACTTAGGCTGACTTTCCAGCAACTTACACATGAATCTTCCCTCTCTGCCCTTTGCTGACACTTAAGCAAGTAAAACCTAAGTGGCAGATTGTATTACCTGCTTCATCTCCCAGGATTAAAAATAGCCAACCAAGAGCAGATGGAACTCTTCTCCATTCTCTTTCATTCTCCTAGAGATCATCTTAACAGTTGAAGCAGCTGGGGGCTAGCAGTGAACAAAAACACTTAGGGGTTAACTGTGTGGACTGGGAGAACCGGGTTTGATTCCCCACTTCTCCACTTGCAGCTGCTGGAATGGCCTAGGGTCACCCATGGGTATCACAGAGCTGTCCTTGAAAGGGCAGCTTCTGGAGATCTCTCTCAGCCCTACATACCTCACAAGGTAAAGGAGATTGTGACCACTCTGAGACTCTGATTCAAAGAGAAGGGCAGGGTATAAATCTACGGTCTTCTTCTTTTTGTTGTACATACGGTCAAAAAGATGGAGATGTCTGAACATGTATAAAAGGGTTTTGTAAAACTATGGCAGAGGTGGCCAAACTGGCTCTTCCACACATATTGTGAGGCTCTTGAAGCCCCCACTACCCCGTTGGCCAGCTTGAAGAAGGCAGTTCTCTCTTTAAATCACTTCTCCAAGCCAAGCCAAACAGTGACTTGGAGAATGCATTTAAAGCTAGTTGTTTTCTTTCCACCTCTCTTTCCCCTTTGTCCCATCTATTTTCCTTCCTTCCTTTGGCTCTCAGACATCTGATATTCATGTTTTGCAGCTCTCAAACATCTGATGTTTATTCTATGTGGTTCTTACGTTAAATAAGTTTGGCCACCCCTGAACTAGGGGTTTGGGCCTCCTTCTACGGTCAAAAATTATTCCTCTATTTTCTTGGCCTGGATCCTGTGCCTTTAACGACAGCCCAACACACCATTCTTCTTATGTCATTTACAGTCTCTCACCTCAAGATAGGGATGCCAGCCTTCTAGTGGAACCTGGGGGTCCCCTGGAATTGCAGCTCATACCCAGACTGTAGAGCTCAGTCCCCCTGGGGAAAATGGATGCTTTGGAGAATGGACTCTGGCACTGCACCCCACTGAGGACCTTGTCCTCTCAGGCTCCATCCCCAAATCTCCAGGAGTTTCCAATCTGGATTCCAGCGTATGCCCTGCTGGTGGCCGGGGAGGGCTGCTGTCAACCCTACTCCAAGTAGGAGCTGGAGCTTGGGTTGCTGGCTTTGGGTTGGGAAATGCCTGGAGATCTGGGGGGTGGAGCCCTGGGAAGGGAGGGACTACAGAGGAAGGGAGGGGCCTCAGCTGGGTACAATGCCAAAGAGTCCACCCGCCAAAGCAGCCATTTTCTCCAGGGGCACTGATCTTGGTTGTCTGTGCCAAGCCCTACATATCTCTTTCTCTTAGAAGCTGGGTTGTGTTATTTGCTACCTAATAGCCAGGGCCATCTGGCAAAGCGGGGGGGGGGGGGGGGGGGGAGGGTTAGCTTCTCATTAAGTATTGCTGTGTCTCACGAGTGTGAGAAGAAGTGCCCTGGCAACTTCAAACATCCTTATCTCTTTGATATGTAGTTCTCTGTTGCTTATTGTAATATTGGACCCTTAAGGTAGAAGTGCCTGCCAAATCGTAACGGCTGTGAACCCCCATTATATATCTCTATGTATGCCTTGACTCTTCAGTTCTTTCAGTTACCTGTCCTCTAAGCATCTCCAGGTCTTAATAAATGAATCTATTTGAAATAAACAAAGGGTATCATTATTGGGACTATTGGAGCTTGACATTCTGAAAGAACTCACACTTTGGGACTGAACCAGATCCAGAAACTTTTAACACTATGGCGGAAGAAGCACCAGACAACAGCCAGGTCGACCAGCCTCTCCAGAAGCTGGGAATCAGGAGCCATCCCAAAGCAGCCACCGTGGCACATAATGGACATGAGGAGACAGGCTGGGAGGGCTTCCCCGCTGCACATCCAGCGACTATTCATCACCCCAAAGGACTGGGGGCCACGCAGATCCACCAGCTTAATGGACGCCGGCCCAGCCAGACGAGATGCGATCCTGGAACTACCCCCCTCCGACTATGAGGAGAAACAGAGGACGGCTAGGAGCAGGGGCGGGGGGTGAGGGAAGGGAAGGGAAAAGAAGAGAAGGTGACAAGTCTGATCCCTGATGACGAGGAGGAAGAAGACGGAGTGGATCTGAGAGACTTCCTCCAATTGATGAGGGCTGAGATGGTGAAGATGGCACACAACCCGAGGGAAGAAATGCGGGCGAACAATACACACTTTACACAAGAGGTTGCTCAGCAGATCAACCAAGCGTTGGCCCTACAGCAACCACCCGCCCTGCAAGGTAGACCGCCGCCACCACCCCAGCTGCCACCGGCCCCACAGCCTTTGCTTCAGCCACAGAGACCACAGCCACAACCCCAGGTGCCCCTGACACAGCCGCCCCCTCCTCCCCGAGACTACGGGAGAGGGCGAGAGCTGGCGACTACTTTCAACGGGGATCCTGAAAACGTAGAATACTTCACCATACAAGCTAACAGCTTCATGTACTATTGGGGGAACACTTTCCCCGATGAGTTTAGCTGGGTGGACTATTTGGGGTCAAAGCTACAAGGAGCAGCCAAGAGATGGTATGTAAGCCTCTATGAGACCCGCAGCCCCGAACTGGACACTGTAGAAACATTTCTACAAGCCATCCTAACCCAGTATGAAGACCCGCTACAAGAGACTCGGGCCCTAGCCACAGTGCGGACTTTTGGGCAGCCAGAGTTCGTGGGTGGAGTGAATTGATGAAAATGGAGCAGTTCCAAAGAGGGCTGAATGCCAGCATCCTGGATCGGGCCCTACACCAAGCCCAATCGACTTCACTGGTGGGGTGGATACAATTAGCGGGAGAAGTGGAGACTCACATGCGGCATGTCACTCTCCAAAAGACATCAAGGCCCCCTATTACTCCGAAGACCGGTGCACCCAAACCCAAGAAGACCGAAAGCCGCTCAAAGGAATCAGGATGGGGAAGCATCGCTGCAGTTGCCCCATGAGACGAGAATGTTATAGTAGTATTGAAGTCGGGAGAGAAATCCTGAGAAGAAGGGCCGGCGGGAAACAAGAGCAACCTGCACTGAGCGGCGCCGAGCGTCAAGTTGGAGATCGAATGGCGCCCCTGAGGGTGAGAGTCACGAGAACTTTATTTTTCATCCCACTAACTTTATTGAACCCTGCCCCAAAACACTTCATGCATGTAATTACCCCCCAAATGGTAGAGGTTCTAGGACTTGCCAAGAGCCCACTACACCACCCCGTCCAGTTCAAATGGATGGATGGGACAATAATAAAGGGGGATCCCTGCACCGAGCAAACCCAGTTGGTATCAGTGGGGATAGAGGACCACTGGGACACAAAGATTTTTGTAGTAGCCCCTCAGTTCTCGTTTGACTTGGTGCTAGGGGTGGGCTGGCTGGCCAAACAAGAGCCAAACATTAGGTGGGGTGACCAAATCATAGACTTTAAAGACCCAGCCTGTGACAGCCATAAGTAGCGAGACGACTTGGGTCCTGATCCACCCCCAGCAAATGAGAAATTATGCCTGACCATAGAGGAAGTGAGATGCCTGACCATAGAGGAAGTGAGATGCCTGACCATAGAGGAAGTGAGATGCATACCAAAAGAGTACAGAGATCACAAGAATGGTGTTTAGCGAGGAAGAGGCTAACGAGCTACCTCCCCACTGAAACACCGACTGCGCCATAGAGCTGATCCTGGTCAAGACCTGCCCAAAGCCAAAATCTACCCGATGGGATGGGTAGAGAAAATAGAGCTCCGGAAATTTTTGGATAAGAACTTAGCCAGGGGGTTCATCCACCCACCCACAGCACCTCACACCGCACTAGTGTTATTCCGCAAGAAAAAAGACGGGGGGCTGAGACTTTGCACTGACTTTAGGGGGATTAACATGATTTCGGCATCAAATGCCTACCCGATTCCGCTCATAAAGGATCTATTGAATACGGTGTCCCAGGGGGACATATGAACATAAGAGAAGCCATGTTGGATCAGGCCAAAGGCCCATCCAGTCCAACACTCTGTATCACACAGTGGCCAATACACACACACACACACACACACACACACACACACACACTGTGGCTAATAGCCACTGATGGACTTCTGCTCCATATTTTTATCCAATCCCCTCTTGAAGTTGGCTATGCTTGTAGCCGCCACCACCTCCTGTGGCAGTGAATTCCACATGTTAATCACCCTTTGGGTGAAGAAGTACCTCCTTTTATCCATTTTAACCTGACTGCTCAGTAATTTCATTGAATGCCCATGAGTTTTTGTATTGTGAGAAAGGGAGAAAAGGACTTCTTTCTCTACTTTCCTCATCCCATGCATAATCTTGTAAAACTCTATCATGTCACCTTTCAGTCGACGTTTCTCCAAGCTAAAGAACCTCAAGCGTTTTAACCTTTCTTCATAGGAAAAGTGTTCCAAACCATTAATCATTCTAGTTGCCCTTTTCTGGACCTTTTCCAGTGCTATAATATCCTTTCTGAGGTGCGGTGACCAGAATTGCACACAGTACTCCAAATGAGACTGCACCATCGATTTATACAGAGGCATTATGATACTGGCTGATTTGTTTTCAATTCCCTTCCTAATAATTCCCAGCATGGCGTTGCCCTTTTGTATTGCAATCGCACACTGTCTTGACATTTTCAGTGAGTTATCTACCACGACCCCAAGATCTCTCTCTTGGTCAGTCTCTGCCAGTTCACACCCCATCAACTTGTATTTGTAGCTGGGATTCTTGGCCCCAATGTGCATTACTTTGCACTTGGCCACATTGAACTTCATCTGCCACGTTGACGCCCACTCACCGAGCCTCAACAGATCCCTTTGGAGTGCCTCACAATCCTCTCTGGTTCTTACCACCCTGAACAACTTAGTGTCATCTGCAAACTTGGCCACTTCACTGCTCACTCCCAACTCCAGATCATTAATGAACAAGTTAAAGAGCATGGAGCCAGTACTGAGCCCTGTGGAACCCCACTGCTGTCTGTCTGTCATTCTTCTTTTTCTCAGGTAAACATGCAAAACTCTCACAGTAGAAGAAATTCTTAGACAGACTCCAGTCCAAATTTTATTCTCAAATGTGCAGTATATGAATATTCAAACATGCGGCTAAACGAGCCCTTCTGGAACTTTCAAACCTCATTTTCGCAGAAAGCTCCATCTTCGCATTCAAGACAAGGAATTTCATCACATCCAAATGCCATACTTCCCAATAGGTTCCCAGCACATGGAGGCAGTGCCTTTTTTCTCCTTGCCACCTGGAAGTTGGCAACCATAGAAGCAGATGATAATGCTGTTCTCCACATCCTGAAAAGCAGTTGTGGATTGCTGCCACTTAAGCAGACACTGAAGGAAGAGGAGCAGGATAGGTTGTTTATTTCCCCCGCAATAGGATTTGACTTTTAAAGCTAGAAGCAAGGTTGCCCCCCCAGTAGTACAGCTGTTCTTTCTATCATTATACACATTAGGTAAATAGTTCATTTTTGTCCTGGGCTTGCCAAAATTTACTTGGCTTGACTCCTGCCCTGGCCCAGGGCCCAGAATCTTTATCTCAGGGCCTCCCAAACTGTCATTCTGAAGAAGAGAAAAGCAACTCCCTTTGCGTTGTTTAAATTTTTTTGGGGGGGAGAGGGGTGTTGGGGGGAAAACCCCCACTGAGAATGGAGGCCAAGTGTTACAATGAAGGCCCCGTCCCCAAGAGCCCGAGCTGAGCCAAATCACACGTGAAGCAAGAACTCTGTGCCAAAAAGCTGAGACATTTTTATTCAGGCTTTATCACAGCTGTGAGGGGCTTCTAACAGTGATGCTGGGTTTGCTGTCAATGTCTTGAATGGCTCAAGAAGGTTAGCTGTCTTTGTCTGTAGTAGTCGGAAGGAGCAAGAGCCCAGGAGCATCTGAAAGGCTTTTTCTAAGCAGGGACGGCTGGCTTGGCGTCAGGGAGTGCGGCCTAATATGCAAATAAGTTCCTGCTGGCCTTCTTCTACAAAACAGAATTCTTGAGGAGCACCTTCAAGACCAACAGACCAAATCTGTGGCTGGATAAGGAGCTTGTGGGAGTTGCTGCTCATTTCTTCAGGTTTCTGCCACAAATTCTGACGGTCTCAAAGGTGCTCCGGGACTCCTGCTCTTGTCTGATGATGCCCATCTTGCTATATCTCCATTGAAGGCCCCACATTTACCTAGACAGAATGGAAATCCATCAGTCATGCGATGGTGTATCTGAAAAAGTGAGCAGTGACTCAAGCGAGCTCCTTCCCTGCCACACATTTTGAGTCTTGAAGGTGCCACATAATACACCACATAATATAGGTCCGTTCTCCTGGAGCAAATGGCTGCTTTGGAAGGTGGACCATATGGCATTCCATCCCTCTGAGCTCCCTCCCTAGACTCTACCTTCCCCTGGCTCCACTCCCAAATTTCCAGAAATTTACTAACCTGGAGTTGGCAACCCTATGCCACCTGGCATAAGCAAAACCAACTTCTATTGCGCAGCAGTTGCTTGAAATGACTGCCTTCTCTATTGCAAGACCCAGAAATTCTGGCATGCAACCCAGGCCAGGCTCCTCTGACTGTCTGGGCCTGCCAGCCTGGGGCCCAGTAAGCTCAGCATGCTCCTGAGGCAGGGTTGACAACTTCCAGGTGGTGGCTGGAGATCTCCTGGGGATCACATAAAGCAACATCAAGGAAAGGACCTTTGGGTGTGAAGCCCAGGGGTTGCTTTCGCAAAACCTGTGTGGATTTGCTGAGGTGATTTTTTAGCGACACAAATGGGGGCTTGTGAAACTCACCGGGGGGGGGGGGCGGTCTCATATTTCTCCCCTCATGGCTGAGCTGGCGAGCTCCAAGCCTGACCCCTGCTGCCCCCAGGTCCGGGGAGGCCACTGTGCTGTTCTGCTGAGGTCCTCTTCTCCTGACCCCAGTCTAGGGTTGCCAAGTCCAATTCAAGAAATATCTGGGGACTTTGGGGGTGGAGCCAGGCGACATTGAGAGTGGAGCCAGGATCAAGGCTGTGACGAGCATAATTGAACTCCAAAGGGAGTTTTGGCCATCACATTTAAAGGGACGGCACACCTTTTCAATGCCTTCCTTCCATAGGAAATCATGAAGGATAGGGGCACCTTCTTTTGGGGCTCATAGAATTGGACCCCCTGGTCCAATCTTTTTGAAACTTGGGGGGTATTTCGGGGAGAGGCACTAGATGCTATACTGAAAATTTGGTGCCTCTACCCTAAACAACAGCCGTCCCCCAGAGCCCCAGATACCCGCGGATCAATTCTCCATGATTTTCTATGGGAATAAATCTTCATAGGGAAAGAGTTCCCAGCAGACATTTCCCTCCCCTCCCCCCGCTTTCTGACAACCCTGAAGCGGGGGGAGGGCCTCCAAACCGGGGGATCCCCTGCCCCCACCTGGAGATTGGCAACCCTACCCCAGTCGCCATGGCACCCAGGCCCACAGCTTCAGCTTGCTCCATGAGAATGGTGTCGTTCTCTCCACTTCCTCAGCTTGTCCAGCGATTCTCCTGAGCTTTGTAGCCCCTCCAGCTGTGAACTCGATGCAGCTCCCTGAATGCTGCTCCTACCAAGTCTCCTCTGAGGAACACCAGAGGCATTTCACTTTGTGGGAATTAACCTCCTTGTGTGTGTGTATGTGGGGTTTTTTTTGTCAAAATGGCAAGATTTTCCAGCATACTTTAGGGGTTGCCCAAGCTCACAGAAAAGTCTGTTTTGGGTAAGTGTGGCCCCAACCCACCGATTAAGTATCCATAGACAGAGACCACACTTGGGAAATAGACATAGAGATAACTCACTGAGATGAATTACCAAAAAAATATTTTATTCCTTCCTCTAGTCTGTGTGCAGTTATACAAAAAATTACATACATAGTCAACTTTTCTTAAATATTCTGTTTATTTTGCCCAGTCCTTTTCCAAGGCTGTCCAGTGCTCCATAACTGATCCTTTGGCGCCATCTAGTGGCTGAATAAAGTTTTGACTGCCAGAATTCAGGACAACTGGAACTAAGAATTCCTTGAAAACTTTGTATGGAAGGCGGCTAAGAAAAAGCTTTGCCTGAAAGGTGCCTAAGAAAAAAGGGCCTAAAACTGATAATATTAATATTGCAAGATTGATGTTGCAGTCTGTTGCTTGGAAGTGGAACGTGTCACCAAATCCCAGCTTCTGGTGACCCTGTTGGCTTCCAAGGCAAGAGATATTCAGAGGTACAACCCTGCTGTAGGGTCTTTGAAGGTCTTTCGCCCAAATATTGGCCAGGGCTGACCCTGCTTAGCTTCTGAGATCTGATGAGATCAGGCTAGCCTGGAGTATCCAGGGCAGGAGAAACTCATCTGCAAGAGTTAGTTACCTTTGAGTTAAGACATCTGGGGTAGGGCTGCAAAGAGTTTTGATTGCTAAAGTCTAGTGCTGCATACAAAGTTTTGCCACTGCTGCTAAATTCCATATGTAAGGAAAGGAGGAACAAAGCAGCACCCCTATATTTAATGAACGATGTGGATTTCTGACTTAACACATTGGATCCAGTAGAAATTTCCACTGATTGAAGAGGGGGTGGGGGGTTGCTGATTTCTCAACCGTCTGTCCCCTCACTCCATGGCAGACCTCTGATGGTTTCGTGCATGGACTCTTATCTGGGAGAACCAGGTTTGATACCCCTCTCCTCCACTCACAGAAGAAGAAGAAGAAGATATTGGATTTATATCCCGCCCTCCACTCCGAAGAGTCTCAGAGCGGCTCACAATCTCCTTTCCCTTCCTCCCCCACAACAGACACCCTGTGAGGTGGGTGGGGCTGGAGAGGGCTCTCACAGCAGCTGCCCTTTCAAGGACAACCTCTGCCAAAGCTATGGCTGACCCAAGGCCATTCCAGCAGGTGCAAGTGGAGGAGTGGGGAATCAAACCCGGTTCTCCCAAATAAGAGTCCGCACACTTAACCACTACACCAAACTGGCTCTCCTGGGTCAGCCGTAGCTCCTGCAGGGTGTCTGTTTTGGGGGAAGAAGATAAAGGAGATTGTATACCGCTCTGAGACTCTGATTCAGAGTGAAGGATGGGGTATAAATCCAATGTCCTCCTCCTCCTACTACTACTACTTGAAGCTGCATTGGGAGAACAGAGGCAGGACTAAAATCTGCTGACTAAAATCCCTTCAATTCATCAGTGGGGATTTTATGAGAAATCCAGCCTTTTTGAGGGGGCCTGGGGGGTATCTGCCAAACCACTGCTTTCTCTGTGTGAAAACCACACTAACACAGATACGCCCTGAGTGGTTTTGAGCGTGTGTATGGAGATGCAGAGGAAAATATTTGTTCCAATTTTAGATTCAGGATCTGGGGGATTTTTTTCTGAGACTGCTGATTTTGGGGTCAGATATTACTCATTCAGGATTCAATTCTGTGTGGGTGTTTTGGGCTCCAGAGTCTTGGGACAATTCATTTCAGTGGGGAATCTATTTGAAGGTCTTTATAAAGATAATGGCGCCTCTTTATAAAGCAGCTCTTTATAAACATAATGGCACCAAATTGGCACCTGAAGGCCCCCTCTGTTTAAAGCTGATTGAACAAAAAGGGGGTTGATTTGATTTTACAAACCTCCTGAAATAGCTGCCCTTTTGCCCAGGCATGCTGCTCGGTTCCGATTCTGATGGTTACCATACCAAATCTTTAATGGCATAACAGTTGCAAATAAAAATACACAGAATATAAAAATTTAAACATTGGAGATTAAATCAAAATGAAACCGAGCTTACAGATGCATTCATACGCGGTCAGATTTAAATTTAAGGATGTCAGCCAAAACTTTTGCCACAGCCTCGCTAACCTCCCCCTCAGTATCATTCAATAAATAATAACAGGCTCTCTGGAAGATGATACAAGAAGAAATCTCCAAAATTTTGGGTTATGACTTTAAAAAAATTGCAGAGACTTTCCTATTTGGATTACAATTGGAAAAATTTCCAAAGGAAGACAGGACTTTAATTTGGTACTTGCTCTCAGCTGCTAGGACATTGTATGCGCAGCTGTGGAAACAAGAAAAAATACCAGAGAAATGGGACTGGATTGTGAAAGTTTTATCGTGGAGTGAGATGGACAAACTAACTAGAACTCTAAGATACTATGATTTAGATATATTCAAAAAGGAGTGGAAGAAATTTAAAGGATATATGGAGAAAGAGTGGAATGTAAAAAGACAGTGGACATTTTTTTAGTATTAATGAGAAGAAAATATTGAACTTTGATTGGTTAGGGGTACCTTTAGTATTGAACTTAATCTATAACTTTGGGGAAGTCAACATTGGAGGGAGGGGGGGTTGAAATATCATATGGGTTAGTACAGAAAATTAATAATTAAGTTTTGTAACCATATGTTATCAATAAATTGTTAAAACACAATAAATAATAACAGGCTGGTAGAATAGACAAATCTGGGGAGAAAGAAAGCTTGCAAAATAAATCTTTACAGAGATTATGATAAAAGGAACAATCAAGCAATATATGCTGAATTGAGTCGGGAATATTCGCTCCACAGGAACAGAGTCTGTCGCCTAAAGGGACTCGATGATATCTCCCTTGTAAAACTTTGGAGGGAAACGCATTTAGTCTAGCCAACATAAATGCCCTGCGATGACTTGGAATGGTTAAGTTTGATAGGTAATGGGGCATTTTGCCACAGAAAGCATAAAGACCTAAGGAAGCTGGGGAGCAAATATAAGGGTCTATTGGACGTAGTTTCGTTTCCTCCAACTCCAACAGTCTCAGTTTAATACATCTGAAGATATATGACTCATCAGAAGAAAAAAAATCATCAACCTCTAACCCCAACTGGTTAAGTTTGGACATAAGAACTGCTGACCAGGATGAAATATATGGGTCTCTTTTCATACAATCAAGAAGGCTGTTAGGATCACTTCCAGGGTTGGAAAATGCCGAGCTGAACTGCTTCTCAGAAGGGGAGCAGGCTGGAACTTCTGTTCGGGGTAGTGGTAGGCAATCTAATGCCTACTGCCTACTTTTCTCAGTCAGAGATCAGACCAAGTTATGCACAGGAAACTTTGAGGAGATTTACCTTGGCTAAAAGGGAGTCCCAGCGGGGGCTCCTTTGAGGCTTTGAGGGATCTCCAGAGATGAGTTGCATTTTCATCATCTGCAGAAGTTTCCAGAGTCATTTATTTGACATAAGCTCGACAGGATCCTAATCTTCTTTGATATTGCTAAACATCTAAAGCTATACAAGACCGGTGCTGATCTGGATAACTACAGAAAAGGTACAGATTGCTATCTTTCATTCCGGGACTAATTAAAGTTAAACAAAATAAAATCAGAAGGTGGGAAATTGAAATCTAGAAAGCTTGGAAGAAGAAGGGGAAAAGGGGCGAAATTTGGACTTTGTAAATTTAAAGGACAGTGCTAAAAAGTGGAAAGGAATTTATTGTTTTGTCTACTTGCGGTTTTGGAGAAAAAGCCCCATCGTCATAGACTTGCAGCTCCCACAGCCAACACAGGAAATATGTCAAGCATCGTGAGATCTCTCTACCAGCGAAAACGGGATTTGGTGGCAAGCAAAGCAGGAAGTATCGGAAGGAAAAGGGAAATCATTGAAGCAGCCAGCCTACTCTAGGACTATAATATCATAGAAAAACATCGGCGGCCATTGCTAGGAGGCTAAAAATGTGTTCGGGACATTAAAATTGGTGGAGCCGACAGAGGTGACGATTATAAGGTAAATACTATTGGACATTACTGTTAATAACTATTTTAGAAGCCTCTAGAGGAAAAAGGAAATTTTTTTTAAAGTGAGGCAGAAAGTCGCAACCGCCATGTTGGAAAAAATAAAAACTTTAAAAATTAATATCTGAGCCCAGGAGGCTCTGAGGGCAGCGAAATCAGGCTTATTGAAAAGAGCAAGCCTCGCTCTTTTAAATCTAATAGTTGAAATTTAATTTGGTGAGGTCAAAATTTTCGGTGTTTTTACATGTCAGACCATAAGCAAAGCCGTGCAAGGACTGCTTCACTGGAGAAAATGCAGGACCAATTAGATGCAATGGAAGCCAGGATAATGAAAGGGATGAAGGAGATGATAACTGCTTCCAAAAAAGAAATTAGAAAAGATATTGAAGAGCTAAAAAAAAGATATAGAGTATCTCAGAAATGAGACTGGGGTGACATAAAAAAAAAGTGCAAGAGGTGAAAGGGAGAGTGAAAGTACATGATTCCGCCTTATTAAAAATACAAGAAAAAGTGGCAATTCATGACTGCAAATTGATGGAGACCCAGATACGTCTGAGAGGAGTACCTGAGGATGAAGAAACTGATTTCAGTAATTGTGGGGGTTGCTAAGATAGGAGGGGATACACATGGAGCAGCAAAGATGTTAAAGAAGTAATCAACCCATCTTTGCGCAGAAAGATTCTTATGGAACATGGTGGTCGAGTGGTGGTCTAGCAGGGAAGTACCCGTTGGCCATTTGCATTAAAAAGCAGTAGTCCTGTTCATTTTCCTAGTGTTATTGTGTCCCTTTTGAACGATGTAATCCCGAAGGGCAGCACCAGAATGCTATTCCAATCCAAAGAATGCCTCCTCTGCCACCTCTACCAATCCAGACTTCTAGGGCTTCAGGGGAGAGCCAGAGGGGTGCAGTGGGTAGACTAGTTTGAATCCCACTTGTGCCATGGAAGGCTGCTGGGTGACCTTGGGCCAGTCACATATTGCCAGCCTAACCAACATTGCAGGGCTAAATGGCAGACAGGAGAATGGTGCAAGCAGACTGGGGAGAAAGGTGGGGCATAAACAACCTATATAAATATCCTTAATTATTTCTGGGCGAATTCCCCTTTCATTTGCATGATGCCCAGAAGGTGTGGCCCATCAGAGAGCTGAACCTAAGACTCGCATCATCGTGAGAACATCTCGATCTGTTATCAGTCTTGCTTCTTTTCATGTTAAAAAACTACATGAGAAATTTTATCAATGCATTAATTTGAGGGATCGCATTTGGATAAACCAGTCCCATCATTTCCACTTAGACAAGATCGGCCCAGGCAAGAATACATATTTGAGCTAAGTAGAATCCAGAAGGGTGATTATGAAACACAGCCATGTCTCACTAGGGATTTAACTGAAGACAGGAAATGAGCGGAAGATTGGGAGTCAGTGGGCAGTGGCCTAGCCCAGGAAGGCAGTCTTACAGGTTGTCTTCGCTATGAAAGGCAGTATCGGCATTGTGGAAGAGGTGATCCACCCAGCTAAAAACAACACTGCCTAGAATACTTCAAGCGTGTCAAACTGCGGGTGAATGCATGCAGGAAGTTTGAGCAGAACGTTAGGCATATCAGCCATACAGGAAAATCAACCCACTCAAATACCCAATAGCCACATTTTCTAAATACACACCAGCTCTTTGGAGAGCCCTCAGGGAAGCCATGCTGTGTAGGGCTAGAGCCAGGCCTCCTGGAACACTCCATGTACACTCACGAGGCCTTGCACAAGCATCCATAAGCTCTTGCACCACTGAGAGGACTAAAGCTGGCATGCATGATTTTAAATGGTAACTTTTTTAAAACATGTCTATTTTAAATTCTTAAGGGGGACACAGAAAGAACAAGAGGGGAATAGGGAACAGGACATGATCTGTATATTTTGTTATGATTTTGTTGTATCCCCCCCCCCCCCCGGAGCCCATTGTGGGAAGGGCAGGCTAAAAATCCAATCAATCAATGTCTTTGGGTGCAACGTAGCAGTGATATACCATTTTATACCAGTTTTCTCTACGTGCTTGATTCACTGTGAATTTTGTCTTTTGTCCATAGCTTTTCTCATTGTTGAAACGGAATCTCTTCCCCCAAGTTTTGCGACCATTTCGCCACGCAGGTCTTACTTCACTGTTTGTTATATTGTTCAATATTATTTTTTCCAAACTGAGTCAAATTCCTCAGTGTATCTCTTTCATGGTGTTTATCTTTAAGTCTTAATGAAAGTTGAGAAGATGTTAACCATTGTATCTTTCCCCCTTCATTAATTGCTTGCCAAGATTTGGTTAACTTATTTTTATTCATCATACCTTAATATGTTATAAAGTCATTTTTTCTCAACTTTGTTATGATAAGCATCTCATGTTGATATTAGAGGTGATATTAGGGGACATATTTTTCTGTCGACCACCATATTTTTAGCAGGCTGTCTCTAACAAGGGCCAGAATTTCTGAAGGGTAACTTTGACCATTGCCTTGTGTAGCTCAGAAGTGTAATGTTCTGCCAGTTCTTGACTCCACAAATCCATGCTCAAGTAAATATGGCGAGGGTTTATTAAAGTCAGGTACAAGACATGACTTTCTGCTAGAAAGCCATTGCCAGGAACAACCCAAGAGGCAAAGGGGCTACAATTACGAACAGCTCACATCATCTCCACCTTCTGGGTGGGTTGTTTCCCATAGAGGCATCTTCCCAGGCTTCCCACCTCCAAGGTCACAGCTGCATTCTCAGGCCAAAGAGGCCCACTGCTATAACTAGGTAAGCTTCAAATCAGCTTTCAGATGAAAGCACAAACTTGGCTTTTGTTCAGAACTAAATCTAGACTTGTGGAAAGGAGGACTTTTCAAAAATACAACCATGACAAACGTAAGCCATTTTTAATAGGTTCAGTGAAGTAGTCAATTTGTACAAAAAAGGTTATTTAATGATCCTACACATACAAAAGGGAGAACACGTAACAAAAATACCATTTTTATTGACACTGCACATAAGCCAAACTAGTTCAAATATACTTCAAAGAATGCAAGAACAATAGACCAGAGATATTTAGCCTTTCATTGCATGCCTGGACCTAAAGAAAAATGCAGAATTTTAAACCTGCAAAGCTGCTATTTGTTACAAAAATAAATTTGCATGACCAAAAAACCCAGCCTTCACATTGTACCTGCTGGCTTGTACCAAACGCTTTCCTTCTTCAACACAAAGAGTTGGAACCAGTGCAAAATTTCCACTTGCACAAGAAACAGCAGCTGCTTGTGCCAAGTCATCCCCATCTGCATTTCTGCCGGTGCAGGATAATGTGCAACAATCCCATGGTTTCAGTAAGTGAACTTAGTAGCTTCTTCATTTGCAAAATGGCATCCCCAAGACACAATACAGGAGGAAAAGGGAAACCATTGCACGAAATCTCACACATATACATCCTTGTATTAGCAAAACAGGATGGAAGCAGGAGACACTGCACACCATCTATTCCACAAGCAGAATTACTCTAAAAGCGCTTTCTCACACACACTGAGATTTCTGCATTCTGATTTTCCTCCCTTGTAAGTTTGTTTCTTTGGGGGCTTTCCATATTCTACACACATTTTGTTTCCTCTATTGGTTGACTTGATATTACAATGCTTTATGTCTGTCTGACATAAAACCTTATAATACTAGAGGGAGAGAAACACATGCTGAACAGAAAACCCCCTGAAAGAAACAGGAACTTACAAGGGAGGAAAAACAGAATGCAGAAAAGCTCACTGAATACTGCACTTTCAATCCACTTTGAAACTGCATTTTACTGTGCACTTGCAAATGATCACAAACATGCAGCATAAATGCAATGAAAGTACATTATTCAGTAGGTCAAAATGCCTAAGTTGATTTCCATTTGCACATCAATACATCCAATCCATCATCTTAAAAAAAAAACACCCAACCTTTAAATAGTTTAGCGTATTATATTTAGACATGTCTTCTGCTGCTGTTCAGAAACCGCGTTTTGAGGTATGCAGTTTCAAAACGCTTTCCTTGAACAAATTCACATGCACAGTTCTCAAGCATAAGGATTGCAAAATGCCAGCTCAACAAACACAGGCTGGTCCATTCACTTGTCTGAACGTGAACGCAATACTCATTTCAGACATAAAAATAAAGTGGACTGCTACCGGCAAGCCTTGCTCCCATACACAAAGTAATAAGGCATTTCTGCTTAATGTATTTTACTCAGTAGCTTTGATCTCCCTTGGTTTGCTGAAATTTTGAATTCCTCAAAATGTACCTGAGATGACAATGCTACCAGTCACTGTGACCTGAAGTACAGAACACATCAGTGCTACCAATGAGTTGAAGAGTCATTCCCTCTTCCCTCCGGGGACCCTGAGAACCAATTTAGGGTGCAAGAAAGAAGATGCTTCTCAGGATTACTTGTGCGCTTTAGGACAATTACCAGGACACTAAAGCAGATATCCCAATTGGGGTGCAACAAAATCTTGAGCCAAAAAAGTTCAAGGCTTGTTTCAGCTTGCTTCAGGGTTAACTTGCTCATCAAGTTAGAGAGAGAAGCAAAACAAGGGCTTAAGAATGAAGGCCTGCATTCCCCCTCCCCATGTGATCCTATCAGCATCGCCATGCCTTATAGCTTTGGACATTTTTTATTCTGGGTTTAACCTGAAACATGATAGCATGGACAATGCACCCAGAGAAAAGCAGAGCACATTTCAAAGTAATCCATAGTGATTATACTAGTTACTAGGGATGGGCACAAACTGGTTGATGAGCCAAAATCCTACACAAACGCGGTCTAATTCGAAACCCCCTACTTGGGCAATCCCCTCCTTTCTCCTGGCTGCAGCTTGCCAAAACTGGGAGGAAGGGGAATCTAAACTGGTTAGTTCTGCAAAATAAATGTCTTCCACTGCTCAAGATCTGTGAATCAATGAGCTTCTTTCTAAGGGTACAAAAGGAACTGGCTGGTTCGGTCTGGGACATTTTCAGCTCAGTTTGGTTTTTGGTTCAGGATCTGCCCAGAACCAGCATTTTTCAGTTTGTGCCCATCCCTATTAAGTCACAAAGGCCATAGTACTTGGCTAAGAGGCCATCACAGAGGATCCTAGCATGAGAGATGGGCTGACCAACGCATCTTTTAAACAGAGCCCTTCCCCATCCCGGATATCAAAGGAATTCACAGTTGCAAGCAGAACAGATTCAGTTATCTTCCATTTTTTTTCATGAAAATGAAGAAAGCTTCCTACAGCTCTGTTCTGTTCCAGAGTCAAACCCTAACGGTAGGCGCTCACAGGCTCACTTTAAGCAATTGATACAAAAATTTAACCTTCTCCACTTATTGGTGGCCCAGGAAAGGAAGGATCCAGAGAATTACAAGAAATCCATCAGCTCCACTGCTGGCGCTTCAACTGATGTTGCAGCAGATGGGAAGTGCTTATCTTTTCAGATTGTAAAGACAGCCTACAGAACATAACTTCAAGGTTTGTTACTTAGGCGATGAGCCTGCTGACAAACTCCGATGAAAATGAACCCGGGGGAAGACCCGCTACTCAGTAAGTCATCTCGACTGAGCTTCTGGAAACGCAACATCAAGACTCCTAGAGGTCAACAACACAGTCAACCACTTGACTGCCTGCGTTTGAAATATCGATCCGGTTGCTATAGATGTTGGTCAACAGCAGTCAAACACATTCACTTCAAATAGAGTTCAAGTGCCTTGAAGGTAGTTAGATGAGAATATGCTACTTAGGATTCTCGCAATTCAGAATTTACACATTTACTCAATTCCCAGTGCAGAAGATTGAGGTACTTGGAGGCTTTCTAACAGGCTTCTGCTAGCAGCCTTTGTTCTTGCATTTTTTCCAGTTATCAAACTTTCAGTTCTCAGCACTTATATAAAAACAGTACAACTCAGTTAAGTTGAAAGCACAAAATTGGACATTAGACCTGACTAAGCGGAGCGTCCCCAAATATTTCAACTCTTCCAGATGATGGCTCAGAAGTTTATTTTCTTTTCAGTACAAAATCCAGGAGAGAAACGCTTAAGAATGGATTCAGTTTCACATCGGAAATGATTTCCCAAAGAGGAGGGGCACGTCTGCTGTTAGGACAGCTGGCCACAGTCAGTGATGACTATCTTCTTTGAGGGCTTTCCACTTTTGGAGCCAAAGCTCTCGATTTTTTTCACAACATCCATCCCTTCCTTCACATAGCCAAAGACAACATGCTTTCCATCTAGCCTGCAACACAAAACAAGAACAATGCATGGACACAAAAAGCAATGCAAAACTACTTGCAAGCTTGTGGGACAAGAGCTTAACTAGAGTTTGGGGCAACAGCTACAAAGTAGGCTTGCAAACGAATAATTTGGCTCCTATAATTGTATTTGTCTTAGTGGGCCTTAGCAACATTAAGGGCTGCTGACCTTTTGGGAACAGCAATGTACAGTTTGGAAGATATTCAATGCAAACACTCAGTACTGGTGTTCAAGCCATCCAGTGCCAAATGGAATGGGCTGGGGGAATGGTTCACATCCCATCAGCACGTTAAATGTGACTGCCAAACACATGGATGGCAAAAACGGCAGCCTCTCTCTTTTTAGCATTTTGTTTCCAAAAGATAACCAGCCAGCCACAGCTAGAGGCAAGGGATGACTGAGCTTAGACCCTGCTTCTATTCAGAGTTATTCTGCTTCCAGACATGGAGGTGAATTTAACCATCATGATTAAAAGCCACTGACAGGACCGCCCTCCCAGAGCTGGCAACCTTAATAGACACACCACCTCTCATTCATTTCAAATCACAGCCTTCTGTACAATTGGCACATTACACATGGGCACAAAACAAGATTTTGCTAGGATTAACCAACATAAGTATGATGAGAAAAGAAAACAGAGAAAAGCACCCAAGTATTCCCACCAAATTCCATTTCAAAACAGCAGCAAAGAGAGAGGTAGTCTATTATTTAAATTTTAGATAAACTGTAGAATTAGGGTTTGTAGAATCTTTCGGGCTCAAGTGTCGTGTTCTACTGGAGAAAGTTTTCCTTCCAGACGTTTCGTTCTCAGCTGCGGAGAACATCCTCAGTGGCGTTGCAGCCGGAGCAGGCGCTCTGACCTTCTTAGCTGCTGTGCATTGAGTGAGGCCAGGGCTGCTGGAGAGCTGCTATTTCTAGGCTGGTGGGGGTGTGGTGAAAGGGCAGCTCTCCAGCAGCCCTGGCCTCACTCAATGCACAGCAGCCAAGAAGGTCAGAGCGCCTGCTCCGGCTGCAACGCCACTGAGGATATTCTCCGCAGCTGAGAACGAAACGTCTGGAAGGAAAACTTTCTCCAGTAGAACACGGCACTTGAGCCCGAAAGATTCTACAAACCCTAATGATGTTACCAGCCGTGAAAACCTGAAATCTTTGAAAACTGTAGAATGTTAGTAAAGGACACACCATGGGGAAAAGATGGAACCTGACGGGCCAGCTCTCCAGGGAAAGACACGCTCCCAAAGTATACTGGCTTCTCCATTCAGGACAATGGCATTTGACCAAGCTCTTAGGAGAGGAGACTAAATAACAGCAACATTACAGGGCAGAAGACTCACTTCTTAGTAGCATCTGACCTAATCCACTGGCACAGTCAGAACATGACATGAGACAAGAATACCAATTACTGATCTGCAATTCAAGGGTTTTTCTGACTTATGTTGGCTGTGGAATGGACAATCCAATTAAGACTAGCTCTCCAGCAGTCTGATTACATAACGGGAGTCACAGCATTAACATCGTAGACCTGAACACTCATTAAGCATTTGACAAGTAGTGAAACATGATATAAAATGTGTGTCTCCTCTCTTACAGTAGATACATAAGAGGAAGAGGGAACTGGATTTACATCCCACCCTTCACTCAAGAATCTCAGAGCAGCTTACAATCTCATTTCTCTCCACCAGTGAAGCTAGGTGGAGCTGAGAGAGCTCTTCTGAGAACTTCTCTAGAGAGGACAGCTCTGAGAGAACTGTGACTGACCTAAGGTCACTCCAGCAGGTCCATGTGGAGGAGGAGTGGGATTCAAACTCACTTCTCCCAGATTAGAGTCTGCACTCCTAACCGCTACACCAAACTGGCTAGGAAGGACACTATGTAATCCAGGGGTCACCAGACTTTGAGCCTATGGACACCTTTGGAATTCTGACACAAGGTGGTGGTGCAGCCACAAAATGGCTGCTGGGGTAGCGGAGACAGCCACAAAATGGCTGCTGTAATTTACCTTCAGTCACACAGTGAACTTTATTGTGTTCGGGTGACAGCTGCAGCCAAAGAAATACTTTTTAACATCTGCACAGCTAATCAAATCTCAGCCAATCAGAAGCCTTGGTGGACCCCACCTGGTTCCACCTACCTTCTAAAAACATTTGGTGGGCACCAGAAAAGGTGTCAATGGCCATCATTATGCGCCACACAGAGGACTTCAGTCTAGTCTTTCAGAAGAGGTAGGAAAATTTGCTGGGATTTACTTGAGGACACATACTGGCGTGGTTACATTAGAATTACACTGCCCAGCCACCTGTGAGTATTTCTGGCACACATTATTTGGATGTGAGGGACAATAACAGAATACACTTGCTTTTACATCTGATCATAGTCGATGGTTTCCCTTCCCTGCTCCTCCCACTGTCTTTGGCCCTCACATCCTAGTCAATTGGGGATCACATAATACACACACAAGGAAATGCTGTTCTCCACTTTGGGTCAGACAGCATTTTTTCCAGGCCAGTTTGGCCAGGGATCCCGGAGGGGTTTTTTTTTGCCATCTTCTGGGCATGCAGCAGGGGTCAGTGGGGGGGGGGGCGCGTGGGGAAGAGGCGTTTGTGAATTTCCTGCATTGTGCAGAGGGCTGGGCTAGATGACCCTGGAAATCCCTTCCAACTTTATGATTCTAAGACATCACATAGCCAACTGAGTAAAGCAGTACAGCAGCAGACTAGAAGAACTATGGAAAGGTATTTCCGCTCATGTCCTTAACTATCACCTGAAAAGACTGCTGATAAAGGGCTACAGTTCACGGGAGGGGAGGATCTTGTAAAAATTGTCAAGTCTGCTATGGGTTACTCAATATCTGTATTAAGGTTGGTTCTGAAGTGAAGGAGTCTGGGTACTTTACAGTGTACACCGGGGGCTGCTAGCTCACTCTCCTGCCCCCTCTCTAGAAATGCCTTTGTTGTGTAACCTGCTTTGAAATGCTAACCTGTGAACAAGATAGTGGCGCCTTCCCAGCCTTGTTCTCTGTGGGGAGTATGGGGTGTCAAGACTTCGGTCTGGGAACGAAAGAAGTAGCATCCTAGTGTGAAGATGTGTTGCATAGATTGCCCCCCGTAGGAATCCTTTAGATTCATACTTTAAATACTGGATTAGTGCATATGTGTTTCAGTCCTTCAATCTCTGCCATGGTCCACAGTTCTGATTACAATAAACTTGCTACTTTATCAAGAGACTCGTTATTGAATTCAGCCGACTTGACATTTTGAAGGACTCCCTATCTTGGAGTTCAACCTTTCCGGCAACTGAAAAGGCGATGTCCGAACAGTCTCCGGAGAATGGAGGATTCCCAACCAGAGTGGAGGGGGCCGAGACACCCTGGCACATCCATACTGCCAGAAGGACCGCGGCCTCCCCTCCACAGTTTCAGCTGGTGGCGACCCCACGGCAATACCAGCCAAGAACCTCCACTACGCTGATGGATCAAGCCCCGGTCCGTCGGGAGGCGATCATGACCCGCCACACCAAGCGGGTCCAACTGGCCGAGGCCGCCGCCGTCCACCCGGGCGAGGCGAGCGAAGGCGCCAGCGCCGCGGGGGCGCAGGACCTCGAGAGTGGAAGCGAAGGGGCCGAGTGCGGAGCGGAGGACGGAGGGGCGAGCCCCAAGGACCAGACCGATGAGGAGTACGAGACGTTTCGCGCGATGGTCCGCAGGGAGATCGACGGGGCGGTGAGAGACCTAAAGGACCAGATGCAGACCCTGACCGCGCAGCTGGGCAGAGCGCTGGGGGTGACCGGGGCTCACCAGCAACAGCCAGCCCCGGCGGGTCCGCGGGGACCCCCGGCTCGACAGGGCCCCGCCGCTCCTCCACCCGGAGCGGCCCCGCAAGCCCCAGCGGCGCCCCCCCCTGCCCCGGTCAGACAAAGAGACCTGGGGGGGGGGGCCGGGAGCTGGACGCCACGTTCGACGGGGACCCGGAGGAAGTGAACTACTTCGCGATCCAAGCAAACAGCTACATGCACTACTGGGGGGACTCATTCCCCGATGAGATGAGCCGCGTGGACTACCTCGGGTCGAAGCTACGGGGCGCAGCGAAGAAGTGGTATGTGAGCCTATGCGAAACCAACAGCCCGGTCCTCCATTTCGTAAACACTTTCGTGCAGGCCCTGCTGACCCAGTACGAGGACCCCCTGCAAGAAACCCGAGCGCTGGCGGCGCTGCGGAACATGAAGCAAGGGGCCCGATCCATCCGGGAGTACGCGGCCGACTTCCAGGCCAACGCCGCCCGGGCTCGGAACTGGAACGAGGTGATGAAGATCGAGCACTTCACCAATGGGCTGAACCCGAGCATCCTGGATAGAGCGCTCACGCAAGCCCGCCCCGATACCCTGGTGGGGTGGATTCAGCTGGCGGGGGAGGTGGAGACCAACCTGAAACGAGTGGCGATGCTGCGCCAAGCACTGGCCGCCGGCAGGGGAACGCCGAAAGCAAGCCCCGGGAAGGCTGAGCCACCTAAAGTCAAGAAGCAGGCGGTGGCTGCCCCGGGGGGGCCCCGACGTTGTTTTCGGTGTGGGGACCCCAACCATCTAGCCTCCGGCTGCCCCCAATCAGCCACCGGGGCCGCCCCACCGCAGGGAGCCACCCGCCCGGGCACCCCCGGCCCCAAGAAAACCACCGGCCGCCCTAAGGACGCGGCGAAGAGCAGCGCGCTCCTGGTGCAAGACGACCTACAAGAGGAGGAGGTGCGTCTGTCAGAGGAGCTGGCCGAGCTGGCGTGGGAAGAGGAGCCGGCGGGAAACGACGCCGACCTGCTTTGAACGGTGCCAACCAGCAGGTCGACCGAGAGGAGGCACCGCTCACGGTGAGACCCACGGGAAGGTTGTACTTTATAGTGGTCAAATTGTTGAACCCAAAGCTAAAAAGGTTCCTACAGATCCGGGCCCTCATAGACTCGAGCTGTAATAGAGAGCTGATTTCCCCCAAGGTGGTGGAGGCTCTGGGATTGAAACGCTTACAACTGCCCCACCCCATGCACTTTGAACAGATGGATGAGTCAGTAATGGGGGGGGAACCCTGCACGCAAGAGACTGAGCCGTGCCCCCTGGGGATTGAGGATCACTGGGACTCAGAGACGTTTGTGATCGCGCCCGCCTGCGGCTACCCCGTGGTCCTGGGAGTGGGGTGGTTGGAAAAGCACGAGCCCCTCATCCGCTGGAGAGCCCAGACTATCAGATTTCCCGACCCAAGTTGCAACCAGCACCTTTGGCAGGCAGCATGGGGGCCACGAGCGCCAGCCGCTCGGGAGAGGGCGTGCGTCCTGGTGGAAGAGGTGCACCATGTCCCGGACGCCTACCGCGACCTGATGGAGGTATTTAGTGAGCGGGAGGCCAACCAGCTACCCCCCCACAGGAGCACAGACTGTGCGATAGAACTAATCCCCGGGGAAAGCCTTCCCAGGGCCAAGCTCTACCAAATGGGGTGGGCTGAGAAGAAGGAGCTGCGAAAATTCCTAGACTTGAACTTGAAAAGGGGGTTCATCAGACCCGCGACGGCCCCCCACGCGGCCCCCGTGTTGTTTAGAAAGAAAAAGGACCACAGTCTTAGGCTTTGCACGGATTTTCGTGGGATTAACGCGATTTCCATGTCAAACGCCTACCCCATCCCCCTCATCAAAGATTTGCTAAGCACGGTGGCGGGGGGGAAGATTTTCACAAAGCTTGACCTGCGGGACGCGTACTTCCGAGTGCGCATCAAGGAGGGGGATGAGTGGAAAACGGCATTCAACACCCCGATGGGGCAATTTGAATATTTAGTCATGCCGTTTGGATTGCAAGGGGCACCGGGGGTGTTCATGAATTTCATAAATGATGTATTGCGGGAATTTCTGTACAAGGGGGTGGTGGTGTACCTTGATGACATCATTATTTATTCGCAAGACGAACAATCCCATGTGAAACTAGTGAGGGAAGTGCTGGCCACCCTGCTGAAGCACCAGCTCTACGCCAAGCTGTCTAAATGTGAGTTCCACCGCACGGAACTAGACTATTTGGGCTTCCGGGTGTCTGGGGACGGGCTGGCCATGGATCCAGCCAAAGTTCAGGCAGTTCTAGAGTGGGCCCCCCCGAGGACACGTAGACAGCTCCAAAGTTTCCTCGGATTCTCCAATTTCTATAGGACATTCATTGAGGGGTTCGCCCAGATCGCTCTGCCCCTAACAGACCTCCTGAAGACGAAGGGGAAGGGGGAGGAGGCAAAGCTGAATTGGACACCGACTTGTCAGGCGGCTTTCGACCGGCTTAAACAACTGTTCACAAGCGAGCCGGTCTTAAGCCACCCAGATGAGCGGAAGGGGTTTGTGGTCCAATGCGACGCCTCCGACGTCGCCGTAGGAGCCATTCTCATGCAGAGGGATGAGGAGGGGAAGCTGAGACCCTGCGCTTACATTTCGCGAAAGTTCTCGGAGGAGCAGAGGAACTGGTCAGTGTGGGACAAAGAGGCTTTCGCTGTCATGTTTGCACTGAAAACTTGGAGGTCCTGGTTGGAGGGAGCCAGGGTGCCCTTTGAGATATGGACGGACCACAAAAATCTAGAGGCACTAACAGGGAAAAGAAAATTGAGTGAAAAGCAAATCAGGTGGGCGGGCTTCTTCTCCAGATTCGACTTCACCCTGAAACACATCCCGGGGACCCGCAATTTCCTAGCAGACGCCCTGTCCAGGCTCCCACAGCATGAGAGCCAGAGAGAGGAAGTGGTAGATTCCCTGATCCCCCCCACACAAGTGGCGGCTATGGTCACTACCCGCTCGCAGAGGAAAAAGGAATTGAGCGGGCTAAGCAAAGAACGAATCACCCTAGAGGCCGAACGGGAGGGAGGTGGGCGGCCGGAGGGGTTGCAGAAAAGAAAAGACGCTCTTTGGTACAAGGGGGAGAAACTGTACATCCCGGAAATATTAAGGAAAGAAATTCTCCAACTATGTCACTGCTCCAAATTAGCTGGGCACTTCGGCTATGTAAAAACCTTGCACTTGGTGCACCGGCAGTTCTGGTGGCCGTCCCTAAAGAAGGATGTGTCGGACTTTGTAGCTGGTTGCCCGGTGTGTGTGATGGCAAAAAGGAGGGGGGGGAAAACCCCGGGACTCCTACAGCCTCTGGAAACAGCAAAACGGCCATGGGCCATGGTGTCCATGGACTTCATAGTCGAGCTACCCCCCTCCCGGGGGAAAACAGTCATACTGGTGGTGGTGGACACGTTTTCAAAACAAGCCCACTTCATCCCCTGCAGCCAATTACCCACGGCCAAGAAACTAGCGACTTTATTTTTCGACCACGTGGCCAAACATCACTCCATCCCTGACAAGGTCATAAGTGACAGGGGGCCTCAGTTCGTTGCCACCTTCTGGCGGGAGTTTTGTAAGTTACTAGGGATGGAACAGGGGCTAAGTTCTGCCTATCACCCCCAGACGGACGGACAGACTGAGAGAGTGAACGGGGTGCTAGAGCAGTACCTACGGTGCTTTGTGAGCCTACGCCAGTCGGACTGGGCGGACCTCCTCCCCTTCGCTGAATACGCTTACAACAACAGCGCTCACAGTTCCACAAAAGCATCTCCCTTTGCAACAGTGTTCGGGTATGAGGGAAAGCCGATTCCCATGCTGCCAGGGGGGGAGGGATTGACGGGCTCAAGTTTCGAGCAATGGTGGCAAGGTCCCAGCCAATGTTGGCCAGCCATTCAAGAAAACCTGAAGCTGGCCAAGGAGGCGTATAAGAAACAGTATGATAAAAGCCATGTGCCAGTCTGGGACTTGAAGGTGGGGGACTCCGTGTACCTGTCAACAAAAAACCTGCCTCTGGCACAACCGTCTAGGAAATTGGCTTTTAAGTTCTTAGGGCCATTCAAAATCAAGCGGGTAATCAACCCGGTGACAGTAGAGTTAGACCTCCCCCCTGCTCTTGGTAAAGTCCACCCTGTTTTTCATTGCAGCCTACTGCGCAGATCTCCGGGGCCGTCCAAATGGCATTCACAAGATTCACCAACCCTCCCCTCGAAGGGGGAGTGCCGGAGCCTCTCGGGGCCCGAGTTCCGGAGCCATAAATGTGACTCGCCCTCCTTGCAAGGCCGCCCGGCAGGAGGGGGATCCTAGGGGGGGCAGTATGTCAAGTCTGCTATGGGTTACTCAATATCTGTATTAAGGTTGGTTCTGAAGTGAAGGAGTCTGGGTACTTTACAGTGTACACCGGGGGCTGCTAGCTCACTCTCCTGCCCCCTCTCTAGAAATGCCTTTGTTGTGTAACCTGCTTTGAAATGCTAACCTGTGAACAAGATAGTGGCGCCTTCCCAGCCTTGTTCTCTGTGGGGAGTATGGGGTAAGACTTCGGTCTGGGAACGAAAGAAGTAGCATCCTAGTGTGAAGATGTGTTGCATAGATTGCCCCCCGTAGGAATCCTTTAGATTCATACTTTAAATACTGGATTAGTGCATATGTGTTTCAGTCCTTCAATCTCTGCCATGGTCCACAGTTCTGATTACAATAAACTTGCTACTTTATCAAGAGACTCGTTATTGAATTCAGCCGACTTGACAAAAATCACTCCCTATTCCTCCAATTTTGGGTAAGCCCTGGTGGTAGAAAGCACTGCCAAGTTGCAGACAACGTATGCTGCCCCCTCCTTTATGGGGCTTTCAAGGCCAGAGACGTTCAGAGCCTTTGCCTGCCTCCACGTTGCAACCCTGGACTTCCTTGGGGGTCTCCCATCCAAGTACTGATCAGACGCAGCCCTGCGTAGCTTCTGGAATAGGATGCGATTGGGCTAGGTTCAGGGTGGAGATCGGCCATCTAGGTTCAGGGTGGACATCCAGTCCTAGATATTCCCTTATTAAAACTGGAAGTAACCAGAAACAGTCTAGTAGAAGAGCACTTAGAATCATAGAGTTGGAAGGGACCTCCAGGGCCATCTAGTCCAATCCCCTGCACAATGCAGGAAACTCACAAACACCTCCCCCTAAATTCACAGGATCTTCATTGCTGTCAGGTGGCCATCCAGCCTCTGTTTCAAAACCCCCAAGGAAGGAGAGCCCACCACTTCCCGAGGAAGCCTGTTCCACTGAGGAATCGCTCAAACGGTCAGCAAGTTCTTCCTAATGTTGAGCCGGAAACTCTTTTGATTTAATTTCAACCCACTGGTTCTGGTCCTACCTTCTGGAGCCACAGAAAACAATCCCACACCATCCTCTAAATAACAGCCCTTCAAGTACTCGAAGATGGTGATCCTATCACCTCTCAGCCACCTCCTTCTCCAGGAGGGTTAAAAACAGCCACTGTTTCCAAGGGAGATCTTTACAACTTGGGAAGAGTCCTTCACTCCCTCCCTCCCTCCTCCCTGCCCAACCGTGAGCAGAACTGGAGCCCTTCACCAAGCCTTGTGACAAAGAGCCAGTGTGTGCATGCTTCCAGAATGCTTACCAGTCAGTTTTGGCTGTGCAGATGAAGAACTGAGAACCATTGGTGTTGGGTCCTGCATTGGCCATTGAGAGGACACCTGCAAAAGCAACAAGACAGCCATTTAATTCACCACACACACACCCAGCACAGTAATTCAGTTTGTTTTTGCAGCTTGTTCTCTGTCTGTGTCTTGAATGGGCGATGCTATTCCCAGAGCGTTCCTGACACAGTCTATTCAACATGAACTCTGAAGTGTTCCAGTTGGAATCAGGCACTATCCCATGACTCTTCGGCATTCAGGACCAATTAAGTGCTGACCCCCTTGCCCAAAATTCTTCTTTTAATTTCCCCTCCCCCAGTGCTCCTCTCCTCTTCCTATGCTGTTTTTGCAAAACAACTCCAAGTAGTGCTTCGTACACACACCACCCCTGGAATCCCAAGAGATGCTTCAGGCACGCCCAACAGCTTAGGGGTTCTGGAGGGGATTCCCCCCCCCCTTTTTAAAGACCAGTTTCCAAGACATAACACCATCTGGCCACTTCAGAAGCGAGGTCACCATACAGAATGGAGACCAGCTCTTCAAGAAACAAGCTCTTGGCGACACATAACTACTCTGCGCTGTCTGCCAAAGCCTGATCCAGGCCCCCCCACAGCCCCCACCAAGCGTTCTTATTTATTTGGATTTCTATCCCGTCCTCCCTGTCGAAGCAGGCTCAGGGTGTGGAAGTGGGTGGGGCCAAATAGGGCTTTTGTCCAGCAAGGCATCTGATTGGCTGGGCAGATATTTTTTAAAATGTAGCTTTGGCAGCAGCTGCCCCTGCAGCATAAGGATCTACAGTCTGTGACTGACGGTAACCTGCGGCAATCATTATGTGGCTGGCTCCGCCTCCTGCAGCAGCCATTTTGTTGATGCACCCACCATCCCATGCCAGAATTCCCCATGTGCCTGTAGGGTAAAAAGGCGGGGGACCTCTAGCCTGATCTAAGGAAATAAAATGTGGCTGCATTAGTCAGACCAAGAACACTCGAGGAGTTTAAAGGGCTTCACCCTCGAACTCACACAACTTTGGTGGGGGATCATGTCAAGGAGGACAGGACCACATTTTGCTGGGTCATCCCCCTCAAGAATGAACAAGCATGACCTCATGGTTTCCTCTTCCTGCTGCTCATCCATATGATTACAATTACAAAACATGACAACCACCATTTAATTACACTTAATTAGGGTTTAGACTGGAGCTTCATCTGAAAATATGAGCCACAGAATTCCTCTGGAACGGCACAATGCTATCCACCATATCTTCCAGTCTTTAACCAAACCTCTTCCAGATTAAGTTGGTCCAGTTCTGGAAGAAATACTGGAACTGGTCTGTAAATTGCCATCGTCCTGGTGGCTACTAGCAAGATAAAACACCATCTAGTAGCCAAGCAGAAAAGGGACTGAGGGAGCATCTAGCTATCAGCTAATCTACTGAAAACTTTTTCTGCTCCTGAACTTTCAACACCAGCTTTACCTAGAAGATGAGACTGACCTCCATTCCTGGAAAAACACATGATGAACACACAATGAACCTTATAATGAATCCAAGTTATCAATCTATCAAGGTCACTTTTGTCTTCTCAGGCTGGGAGGGGCTCTCAAGGGTCTCAGGCTGAGGTCTTTCACATCATCCACCCACATGGTCCTTTCAACTGGAGATGCCGGGGATTGAACCTAGGATCTTCTGCATGCCAAGAAGATACTCTAGAACAGGAGTAGGTAACGTTGGCTCTCCAGATGTTTTTTGCCTACAACTCCCATCAGCCCCAGCCAGCATGGCTAATGGTTGGGGCTGATGGAAGTTGTAGGCAAAAAACATCTGGAGAGCCAACGTTCCCTACCCCTGTTCTAGCCCCTCTCCAATTACATGCTAAACTTCTGTCAGGCAGTTATTAGAAAAGGTCAGGAGGGAGAGCAGAAGGTCTACATAGAGCACATAGCTTCCCACAAAGGGGGACACACATTCCACAGAAGAACGAGGTCACACACACAGAGCCCCAAATGGTCTTCACTGATACAGCTGAGCTGTGTGCAGGATGTCCAGCATGGCTTCTAAGGACAACAATGCTGGCCACCGGCCATGCAATGCATAAAAAAATCCTGAGGAGTCACATTTCTCATCCATAGGCCTACCACACTATTGACAATGTGTAAGGTGGTCTGGAAATGTAGGCCTCCCCTCTGGTTAAGTAACTAGGGGTGGGGGAGGAAGGACAGAAAGTTAGAGTCAGTTTGGTGTAGTGGTTAAGTGTGAGGACTCTTATCTGGGAGAACCAGGTTTGATTCCCCACTCCTCCACTTGCAGCTGCTGGAATGGCCTTGGGTCAGCCATAGCTCTCGCAGTTGTCACCCTTGAAAGGGCAGCTCCTGTAAGAGCTCCCTCAACCCCACCCACCTCACAGGGTGTCTGTTGTGGGAGGAGAAGATATAGGAGATTGTAAGCCGCTCTGATTCAGAGAGAAGGGTGGGGTATAAATCTGCAGTCTTTAGCTTACCTGGCCCAATGTGCTTCAGTTCAAAGTTTTCATCAGGAAATCGGCTGCCGTATATGGACTTGCCACCGGTGCCATTGTGATTGGTGAAGTCGCCACCCTGGAAGGAATTACAATTATTGAGAGTTCCGTGTAGTAACTTGTATCAAATCTATCTAAATGAAACTCATAATCAGAGAAACCTGTAATGTGCAACATTGTTTTTTGAGGAATCCAAGTGTGATAATTATTTGGTTAAACACAAAGTTTGAGAGCGCTGAGTTTGTGTTCAAATCTCAACTGGGTGATGGACCCACTAAGGAGACTTCTGAATGCCATTATTTTCTTAGCTTCCAAACTACAACATGGGATAATATTGGCCCAGTTTACAAGGATAACATACGGGAACACCTCTGAGTAGCTATCAAGATTGTTCTTACTCGAAGGCATGCTGCATAGCTTAGAGAAGGGGTCCCCAACCTTTTTGAAGATGCGGGCACATTTGGAAGTCTAACACAACAAAATGGCTGCAGCCAGCCACAAAATGATTGCCACAGCTTAACATTAGCAATACAGTGCAGATCCTCATGTTGTGGAGGCAGCTGCTGCCAAAGCATCATTTACAAAAACCTGCACTGCCAACCAAATCTCCAATAGTTGACCAGAAGCAACTGTGAGGTGGGTGGGGCTGGAGAGGGCTCTCACCGCAGCTGCCCTTTCAAGGACAACATCTGCCAGAGCTCTGGCTGACCCAAGGCCATGCTAGCAGCTGCAAGTGGAGGAGTGGGGAATCAAACCCGGTTCTCCCAGATAAGAGTCCGCACACTTAACCACTACACCAAACTGGTGACGCTGTGTGTTATACTTCATGTAGAAACTTTGCCAACAATACTAAAAATTCTTCCTTCCTTCCAATGTTCAATGTCAGTGTCATTCAGCTTACTGTTCCGATGGTCTCTCCATGCAATTTGCTACTGACAGGATCTCCAGCAATTTCTTATTGGTATTGCTGGTTTTCTAACCCAAAGACACCAGGCAGACTTGTTACGCAAGTTCTGCTCCGCTTCTGCGGTTGCACCTGGGGGACGCAGCCTCTTTGGGCAGCCCAGTGCAGAGGCTGACGTGTTACAAGACAACATGCCTATTTCTACTACTGTCTCTCCCACCCCACCCCACCCCACCCCACCCCCAAGCAGGAAACTCTGAGTCTGACATGATGCCACAGCTGCCGCATCCCTGGCAGCTGGTCAGGAGGTGTGGCTTTAAAACACCTTCCAATGACATCACAATCATGAGACGTTTCCACTAAGAGTCATGTGAGTACTGGACACAGGGATGTGGCTTTTGGCAACAGCTGTGTAACACCTAGAAAGTCTGTGGTATGAATCACGTTGGTACCTGAGGATTCATTCAAGTTCCACCTCTGTTGAGGATTTTCAGGTTGAAACTTTGTTCGGGACAAACTTACAAGAATTTTGAAAGACTACGAGTTGGAGAGTTTTAAAACGGAGTGGGAGAAGTTCAGAAGATATGTGGAAAAAGAATGGAAAATACAGGGACATTGGGTGATTTTTTATAATAACCGAATAATGAAAATGGACTAAAATAACTGAGTAGGTTTATATAGGTTTTGTTTACTCTCTTGTAGGATGATATGTAGTTTTCTTTTTTAAGGAAATTCTTTAAGTGATAAGGCTATCTTTTTTTTTTAAATTAGTATTTTAAGTAATTGACACCGGCGGGAGTCTTGATATGGGGGGAGGATAAAATTGAGTAATGTATGGGATAGGTATAGAGTGTTTTTCTTTTTACGGCATTAGTATTGGATATTATTACCATATGTTACTAAATAAAATTGTTTTAAGTAAAAAGAAACTTTGTTTGGGAGTAAAGAGAATGCCTTGGGAAGAAGATAAAGTAGCAGCTAAAGCAAAACAGAAACAAACCTCGGCTTTTTGAACCTTGACTTTACACCCCTTAACGACAACCCAGAGGACACCACCTGCAAGGGGTTTGATGGGTGGCAATGATTTAGATCTCTGGAAAAGGCTGCAGTCCTCTATGGTGCGGTCCCCAATGTGGTGCCCACCAACCTTTTCTGGTGCCTGCCAATGATTTCAGAAAGTGGGTGAGGCTGGTTGGAGCTTTTGCCCAGCAAGCCTTCTGATTGGCTGTGCAGATCCCCCCCCCCAAAAAAAAATGTTGCTTGGCAGCAGCTGCCACCACAACACAAAGATCTTCAGTGTGCATGAAGGTCAGCTGTAGCAGCCATTGTGTGGCAACCAGTTTGAGGCTGTGCCCACCACACTGGGTCAGAATTCCAAAGGTGCCCACCGGCTCAAAAAAGGTTGGGGATCCCACCTCCATGAAACTGCCGCGTTGCAGCTGAACAGGACTGAAAAGGGCTCCAAAGGACTTATACAACCACAATTCATGTGCCCAGCGGGCCAGTCTTTTCCGGTGTGCTTGTCAACAATGGAACTGCTAGCAAAGGGGGGCTCCCCCCACCTCTCTCAGTAGTGGATTCCACTGTTGAAAAACTCCGTCCAAAAGTTCTTCCCAATATCCAGCAGGAACTGTCCTGCCCATTATTGTGTTCCAACAACCTAACTCCTGCCACCAAAGGACACTGAAGAGAAAGAACCAGCCTTACCAGAGGTGCCCCAGGAGGTAGAAATGGAGATCCTGGAGGGATGACTGTGGCACTAGGAAGTAACTTCAGCACATGTGTTCACACTGGATTCTACTGGCCACTTGGTAGCTGCATATATGTTTCAGCTATGTTCCTAATACCTTCGGAACCATCTCCCAACACTCTTTGATGAAGGGCCCACATCCTCCTCCCTCCTCACTGGAGTTCTGCTGTGCGATACTCCCACAAGGGTTGCCAGTTCCAGGTTGGGAACTTCCTGGAGATGGGGTTAAGGTCTGCGTAGGGCTGGGATAGAGGTCCCCCCCACCCAAGCATCCATTTCTGCAGTCTGGAGATGAGCTGTAATTCCAGGGAATTCCCAGGTCCCACCTGGAGGCTGGCATCCCTACCACACAAACTGACATGACTATAAGATAACACATTTGGACTGCTTTCCCGGGAAACACTACAGCACTTTCACTTAGAGAAAAGAATTCTGAACAAATATGTAGGCTATGGATGGAAGGTGCTAGAGAACACTAAACTGCATAATAGCTTGCCTACCCCTGAGCAAACACGGGAGCATGCTGTCCATCATTTAAAAAAATACTTAAGCATTTAATGTACAATTCCTCTGGTTTAACGGCCATTAACTGCATCATGTTGATCTCATGCCTTGTCTCTGGGATGACAAACATCCCTCCTACAGCTTCATAGGGCAAAGGCAGCAACCCTGAAGCAGAGTTTGAATTTAAATTCTATAGTGACAAAGTTCTTAGCAAAGACAAAAACTTCCACTGCCTAACGAGAGAGGAAGAAGGCAGAGAGAAAGAAGCAGGGAGGTTATTCTGCTAGAATGGGAGGGGGGGGGAGTATAAAACAGATATTCATTTATGGAGCATCTTGTTTTTGTATTTTTACATTGTTGTGTACATGTGTATGCGCATGTGAGTATGTGTGCGCACCTGGGAGTTATAGTGACCTCTGGTGACTGACCCCTACTGGGGGCCTTGAGGATATTCTGGGAGGTGGTTAAATAAAGCCTGCCCCCGCCTCTCACCTCTGGTATTTTAAGGAAGTCTCCCATCCAAGTACTTGCCAGAGTTGACGCTGCTTAGCTTCCAAGATCTGAGATCAGGTTTGCCTAGGCTATCCAGATCAGGACATTTATAGAGCATCTTAACAGCAAGTCCACACATCTGACAATTTGGGCCCTAGTTCATGGCAGCTTATGCTAGAATGAAAACCTGTTTGTCTATTGCAGAAAACCTCAGCAGGAGTCACTGAAATTAAGCCCTCCTTTAACCATCAGGAAAAAAGGACTGACTTTATTCAAATGCAGGCACTATTTCTTCCATCCAACATCTCTGCTCCTCACAAGCAGAGAAAAGTAGAGGCTCACCACTAGTTCCTCACTGAAATTCATATGGAGGCCTTACAAGAACTAGGAAAATTGCAGCATCCACATGAAAACAGCTGCCCATACACGTACCATCCACAGCAATGCAGACTCGACTACTTTCGGGCCTTCTCATCTCTGTTCCCTAAGCTGAACATCACCAGTACCCTACCTCACTTTCTGAACAACCTTCTGCACTTTATTTTTACAGCCACTGTGAACGAATCAGCATTCAAATGAGAAGGAACTGCCATTTCATGCATGCCCCAAGTCACGCTTCACTGACTTAGAACCGCTTTAACTGCAACTCAAACTGAGCACATACTTATCTGAGGCGAGGTGTCTGTGGAGATTGCGGGCATGGTGTGCTCTGAAACACCTACTCTGGCAACAGCAACACACAGATTAGTCTCAGAGAACAAGAGGCGGAAAAGGTTCATTGCCAGCCTTATGTCCTACCAGCCAAGACTCCTGAGAATTCTGTTTTCTTAGCCAAAGCCCCCCTCCCCTTGAGAGAACAAAAACAGCAAGGGAGTATAATCAAGTAGGTTTCTTAAAGGAAGCTGGGCAGTAGTCTTTATTTTACTAAGCAACAGCCACAGAAACAATTTTAGAGTTGTCTCAATTGCTATATCCAGTTACAAACTGTTCTTCAAGTAGCAAAAAATAATTTCTTTGTATCTGACAAAGGGATATTTGACTCTCAAAGCTTATCTCCTGGAAATGCAGTTGAGCTGCCGGACGCGAATCTTGCTGTTCTAATGCAGGCTAACAAGGCTGAAACATTTCTAAAATTTTACTGACAGATATTTATAGCTCTGTTTTCTTTCCAATGCGGACCCATAGGAGTTTACACCACCTTATTCCCTCCATCTTCTCCTCACGAGAACCACCCTGTGAAGGTTGCAACTCCTGGAGAGAGCACTTGCTCAGCATGCAGAAAGTCCCAGGCTCAATCTCCAGCATCTCCAGTTAAAAGACCAGGCAGCAGGTGATGTGAAGACCTCTGCCAGAGATGCTGGGAGACCAGCTGCCCGTCTGAGTAGACGCTACCGATTCTGAGGGACCTGTGGCCCGATTTAGTGTGAAGAACCTTCATGCATGTGACACACAGTAAGCTTCCAAACTGGGCCAGAGCAGGAAATCAAACCTGGGTTTTCCAGGAGATGGCATCACACCCACGATACGACACTGATGGAGAGCCATGTTAGTCTGTCTGCAGCAGCAGAAAAGAGCAAGAGTCCAGCAGCACCAGAAAGACTACCAAAATCTGTGGCTGGGGAGGAGCTTGCGGGAGTCACTGCTCACTTCTTCAGATATCTGAGCAGTGACTCATGAAGGCTTCTTTCCTGCCACAAATGCTGTTAGTCTTTAAGGTGCCACTGGACTCTTGCTCTTTTCTGCCACTGTAAGACACCGGCTCTCTCAAATTCCTCCCAGTACCACCCCAAATTAGTGTCTACATTTCACCCTTAATGACCTGCTCCATTAATATAAATAACTTTGACATGGCATAATCAACCACTGAAAATGAGAATAAAATGCGCAGCTACAGAGATGGGGAATGAACATGATGACCCCCGATTCCAGCTCCCACAGAACTGCCACCCCTTCCATGCATGTGTTTCCTCCCTCTGATCAGGGACACCACTTTACAAAGGTTGCCATCTCCAGGAAGGCATGGATGCATGGACACTTCCTCCATGCATTTGACCTGGAAATCAGGCAGAGGTGGAGGGATGGTGCTCTTCTCTCCTTGCACACTCAGTGTACAGAGAACTTGTGTGAAGAAGGCGGCTGTAATTCAGCAGCATGTTTCCAAGGAGCAGTCAATGTGTGGTCAAGGGAAGGTGGTTTCCTCCATCTATACGCTTACTTGGCAATGGATTTATTTATTTATTTATCAGATTTCCCCCATCATCACTCACCTAAGGACCACAGAAGCAATTTACATGCATCATAACACAGACGTTAAGCAACAAAATCAAATAATACATATTTAAACATATTCAAACCAGCCCAGGTTATCTGGTTAACCTCTAAAGGCCAACCTGAGCAGTCCATCCCTGCAAGCCCCACAAGGCGTATTCCGCAAAGTAGGGGCCATCACTGAGAAAGCCCTCGCCGGGTCACAGCAAACCAATTCTCTACAACAAGTTGTGGCGGCAACCAAGACACCCCTGTGCCATTAGTTTTCTTCCTAAAATGTCACTACTTCACTATTCAAGGGTGGCAAAAATTCCCACACAAGCGACTTTTATGACAAGACCAATAACAGACCTTGTTGTGGATGTTATCAGCATCTTGGCCACCAGCTGAAACCTTTCTTCTGTCAGCTGACTGCAATTCATTGAAAATGATGATTAAATGGACCACTTTCTCTGGTCTTTAGGTGAGTGGCCTTCCACACCTTCAAGTTAACTGGTTAATTCGTTACCTGGCACATGAAAGAAGGAATCACTCTGTGGAAGGTAGATCCTTTGTAGCCAAAGCCCTTTTCGCCTGTGCAGAGAGCTCGAAAGTTTTCTGGTGAAAGAGAAGTCGGGGGCGGGGAAGGGAATAAGCACACATTGTGAAGCTCTGGGTATTACGAGTGCAAGACAAATAATCATTTCTGAACAAATCCACATCACTGCTTCTTTCAAGGAAACAGATCTTTGAAAAACAAATCTGGAGACAGTGTCCTCCTGCCCCTTGTTGAGACTGTAACTAGCTGCAGAAGGTTTAAAAGGCTTTGGAGAAGTGAAAAACTGGGCTGCTCTCCCCCCTCCCCCAATGCACATACAACTCCCACTAGAGTGCATTGAACAAGGTCTCATTAAGGCAATAAACCTTTCTGCACTGTAATATCTCAGAGGGCAGACAGAGGTCCTTGCAAGTGAATGCTTCTCTACGTAAGACAAAAATTCTACACTATAAACTATACATCCCGGGTGGAGGGGGAGAGGAAGGAGGCTTCTGTTTGACTACTTAGTTGTCTTTTTGATATCTACTTTTTAAGCTAGATGTCAGGAAGGCAACTAAGATATTGGGGGGGGGGCGCTACCCTTCTCCCTGATCAATAGCTTTCAATGTGTGTTGGTGGAAAGTCCCATCAAGTCACAGTTGACTTACGGCAACCTGTAGGGTTTTCTTCAAGGCAAGAGACATTCAGAGGTAGTGCTGCCATTGCCTGCCTCTCCATAGCAGCCTTGACTTCCTTGGTGGTCTCCCATCCAAGGACTAACCAGGGCTGACTCTGCTTAGCTTCTGAGATCTGATGAGGTCAGACCAGCCTGGGCCATGCAGGTCAGGGCAACACACACACACACACACAAATGGTTTGCCACTGTCTGCCTCTGTATAGTGTAGCGACCCTGCACTTCCTTGGTGGCCTCCCTTGCAAGTATTAACTAGAGATGACCTTGCTTGGCTTCTGAGGTCCGATGATACTGGGCCAGCCAGTGCCAGTGCCTCACAATCCTCACCGGCCAGCTGGGCCCCAGGGAGGCCGCCGTGTGGCTTGGCTCGGCCCAGCAATCCCTGAGGGCCAGACCAAGTTGACTCAAGGGCTGTAAATGGCCCTCAGAACGGACGTTCCCCACCCCTGCTATAAACCATAATCTGTAGTTGTTCAATAACTTGCCAATGTAGCATTCTGGAAAGCTGCAGCATAATGTTCCAAGAAAGGATCCCCCCCCCACCCCTTTTTAACAAAGAACAGAGGCAGCAAATAAAACTGATCTTCCTACATTCCCGTACTTGAAACCACAATGCTGACTGAAACAAGGACGTTTCAGAAAACCTTTTCAATTTTCCTTCCTTCCTGTTTTTTTCACCAACATGATCTAAATTAACCTTGTTTAAAAAATTAAGTACCAACAAAAGCATAATCTTACCTGCTGTTTTTGGCACCACATCAGCATTCAGCTAGAAAAAAGAGAGAAAACACCTTATAGTTTAGATTAAAATATGCAGCCAGTTTTGTTATAAAAAAGAAAAAAGAAAAATGAAGACAGACCCTGAACAGGGTGGCAGAAAGATTTAATGAGACCAACACAATATGTGTTGAGGACAGCCTTTGATCATATTAAGATTTATTTTTAATCACCTTTCTGATTGCTTTGATTTAATTTGAGCACAGCTGAGATGATCACTCACTGATGCAAGACAATCCCCCCCCCCCCCCACTATTTAAGCCCACTTTTCTCCCAAAGATTCAGAAAGGGAAGATAGCAGCCACATTATGGCTTCGTTTCCCCAGAGGTTTTTGGAAGGCAGATGAACAAAGCACAACTTTCTCCTACATCCTGAAAGGCCAACTGAGACAGGAGTCCTCCATGAACAGGGTTTGTTTGGAGTGGGAACATTTCAGTCTGGTGTGGAAGGAGAACAGTGAGTGAATTGGTAGCCACAAAAACAAATCCCTCCACTCCCCCAAAAACCTTCAGGGGATCTAAGCCTGTATTTCAGTTTCATCATATCTGTTCATATTAACATACTGAATATCACGTTTTTAAATCAGAGCTGTATATATGGCTCTCCTCTCTTCCATCTTATCCACACAACAGTCCCGTGAGGTAGGCTAGACTGAGAGGATGTGACTGTCAGCGGAGGGGCATTGAAGTTCCAAGAATGAAGAGACTTGTCTTTGTTCAAAACTAGTTTCCATTTATTGATTACAACAATGTTACTCTCTACGCAGGTTAATTGATACTAATAGCGACTTAGGTATGAGCTCAAGCATTTATAGGCATACATCAAAGCATAAGGGTTTTAAATCACCTCTCACAATAAGGCAGAGACTTTTCCACTGAAAGTAACCAGTTCCCATATCTGTTATCTCTTCACTTGCACAGTCTGTCTCTCCTCCCCTGCTGTGGCCTTGCTCGTCCCTGGCCAGCGCCTGGGAAGGGGCTAGATGTTTTACACTTCAAAGACCTTTGACACCTTAATCACCCCTCCTTCGCATTCCCTCTACGCTGGTGTTAGTGAGGCCAGAAATCATAGGGTTGGTAGGTTCACAGTAAATAAACATTTCAACTAAAAGTAAACTTCAAGGCATACAAGCTGACAGTGACTGGCTGAAGTAAATGAGTTCTATGGCCATCTGTGGATATGAACCTGACCCTCTCTTGTCCTAGTTTGGTGTAGTGGTTAAGTGTGCGGACTCTTATCTGGGAGAACTGGGTTTGATTCCCCACTCCTCCACTTGCACCTGCTGGAATGGCCTTGGGTCAGCCATAGCTCTGGCAGAGGTTGTCCTTGAAAGGGCAGCTGCTGTGAGAGCCCTCTCCAGCCCCACCCACCTCACAGGGTGTCTGTTGTGAGGGGAGAAGACATAGGAAATTGTAAGCCGCTCTGAGTCTCTGATTCAGGGAGAAGGGCGGGATATAAATCTGCAATTCTTCTTCTTCTTCTAGTTCACCTCCAAAACCACACCAGTGTTCCCTTTCTAGTCACTGATTCTGCACAGGCACATATGGTACGCTAACTGAAATCACCTACAGCCCAATTCTACCGGCTTCCAAGTCTACAACTGTGTTGCATTCAAGAACATTATGAGCACATAAATGTTTACTTTTCCAAGATCAGAAAAGAACCTGTGTTTACGCAACTGAACAATTCACTTCTCCCCGCACTGAAAGGAGTATAAAAATTTCACTGGGATCAAACCCAAAGTAGAAGAGAGAGTATGCCCGAATAGGGGAACACACGTGCCCATTCTTCCTGATCACAAATGCATTTAATATATCAAGTAGGAGTCCTGTAGCACCTTTAAAACTGACAAAGTTTTACTCAGAATGGAAGCCTGCGCACTAATGCTTCAGTTCAGACCAACGCGGCTGCCCACCTGCATTTAATGAATGAATAGTTAGATGGATTGGAGGCTAAAATAGCTGAAAAGTGAGGTAAAGATGACTTAAGAACATAATAAGAGCCATCCTTGATTATGCAAGCAAGGATTCATAGCTTCCAGGCGGGACCTGGGGATTCCTGGAATTACAGCTCATCTCCAGACTACAGAGATCAGTTCCCCTGGAGAACATGGATGCTTTGGAGGGTGGACTTTACGGCAGTGCACCCATACAATGCACATCTTCTAGGGAGGACTTCATGTCTATTTAGGGAAAACAGAAGGATGATGGGAAAGGGAGAACACTAACCGATCCCTGCAAACAATACAGGATTAATTCTTAATCAATCATTCTCAAATTCTTAATCCTCCTCCCCAGATCTCCAGGAATTTCCCAACCTGGATCTGGCAACGCTACTCTCCCATCCCCTGCTGGTGGCTGAGGCGGGGGGGGGGGGCAACCAGACAGACCACAACCAGGATGAGTGCGCAGCAGCCTTCCGTCCATGCTCCCCAGCTACTGATACCAAGAGGCACAATGCCTCTAGTACTGAAGGGAGTAGATATCCACCACAAGTAATAACAGACGATAGCCGCATTCCCTGTGAATTTGTCCACTCCCCTTTCAAAGCCTTCCATATTGGCAGCTACATCGCCACATCCTGTGGCAGCAAGTTCCACAAGTTAACTAACTGCTGCATAAAATTAGTGAAGTCCTGTGCAGTTTGGCCAAAAGTTTCTAAGGAAGAAATGAAACTCACTCCTGTTTGCCAGATGCAAACACACACAATACGAACATCTTCTAGGGAGAGCTTCATGACAGGAGGATGATGGGAAAGGGAGGAGTGAACATTAAACCATCAAGTCCCTGCAAATACTTCAGGATTAATTCTTAATCCTCCTCAAACTTAACTCCTTTTTCACCAAACAAAAAACCCTGAAAACCAGCCAGGAGAAAACCTCCTGAATTTGCCCTAACTCAAAATTATCTCAGAGGCGTACCGACCCAAACCCTACTGACCCTAAACTAACATGGGATGAGACGTGACAGAACTTCTCTGGACGGAACAGGCTTTTGTCTAATAAAACCAGCAGGCCTCTCAGTGGTTCTTCCGGAAGCCAGAGCTCAACAGACATCAGTCTCTTTAAAACAGTCAGGAAACCCCATAAAGAGAGGCCTGACACATTAACCAGGAAGAGGGAAGGCGGAAGGAGACCACATCTTTTGCTTCTCAAATTCTGCATATGCTTCAAATCTGTAATCTTGCCTCTTAACACGCAGAGAGAGTTTGCAGAGTGGAACTTTGCTACCGGGACTCTAGATTTAGGCCAGTATTTTGGTGACTTTTGTGACCAGGAACAGTTGGGGGGGGGGGACTGAAGTGCTGGGAATTTGTGAGGGGGAGTCTGGGGAGGGTGCGGTTTGGAAAGAGAAGGGACCTCAGTGGGGTCCAAGGCCACAGAGTCCACCATCCAAAGCAGCCATTTTCTCCAGGGGAACTGGTCTCTGCAGCCTAGAGATCAACTGTAATTCCTGGAGATCTCCAGCCCCACCTGGAGGCTGGCACCCCTAGGGATATACTTAATGCCCTCTACTGAGATCTGTCTTTGTGTAACCTTTCCACTTTTCCTAACAGCCCTGCTCTTTCACCTGGTGTCAGGGTCACCTGCCTAAGAAAGGCCACACAAATCACCTGGAGGAGTCATCAGGGCAATTAAAACAACGTGAGGCTTGTTAGTCTACAACGATATCCTGCAAGTCCCTGCATGAAGGAGCCCATCAAAACGACAGCCTCTGTGAAAAGCATGAGAAACAACACAGACACAAAGCTGCCTTATTCTGAACCAGGCCACTGGGGTCCATCAAGAGATGTCTGGTCTACTCAGACTGGCACTTGGCTCTCCAGGGTCTCAGGCAAAGGTCTTTCACATCACCTCTAAACTAGAGATGCCAGAGATTGAACCTGGGACCTTCTGCATTCCAAGAACAGGCTTACGATGAAAGCTTATACCACAGGCGCCGACATTCACACCTACAATGAACATATGACCTCACCCCCCCCAAAAAAGAAATCTTATTTACTTTGTTTACACCCTGCCTTCCTTCCCCGGGAGTGGGGGCCAAAGCAGCTCACCTGGTTCCCCTCTTCTTCACTTTGCCCTCACAACAACCCTGGGAGGTAGGTCAGGCTGAGCCATGTGCGTGACTGGTCCACGGTCAGTCAGCAAGTTCCGATGGTACAGGTGGGGATTCCAATGAGAGCCTCCCTGCTCCCAGGCCACAACACCATGAGGCCAGACAGTCAAACCTGACGGAGCCCAACAGCCTGAAAACGGAAGCAGGCCTCAGAAAACTTCCCTGCCCCTCATTTGCCAGCGATCGTTGCTTGCTACAAACAACACACCTTAGAAGAGGCCCAGAATTTCTAAAGGCTCTCAAGGGCACCATCCAGAACAACTCAACATTGCCCAACATCCCACACACACAGCTGAACTTCACTGATGGTCACAACGCAGGGCTTCCTCCTTTCCCTCCTCTTCACTTGGACTTTCTTCACTGCTGCCTCTGCCCAGTCCACTCACCACCCCGGAACAACTTGCCACACACTCTTGCTCAGGCAGATGTCCCAGGCTAGCCTGAAAAGCATCAGATCTTAGAAGCTAAGCAAGGGGTCACCTTTGGGAGACCACCAAGAAAGTCCAGGGACGCCACTGAGAGGCAGGCAATGGCAAATACCACTGAAGGTCTCTTGTCTTGAAAGCCTTTGAGGTTGCTGTAAGATGACCAATTTGGTGTCGTGGTTAAGTGTGCGGACTCTTATCTGGGAGAACCGGGTTTGATTCCCCACTCCTCCACTTGCACCTGCTGGAATGGCCTTGGGTCAGCCATAGCTCTGGCAGAGGTTGTCATTGAAAGGGCAGCTGCTGTGAGAGCCCTCTCCAGCCCCACCCACCTCACAGGGTGTCTGTTGTGGGGGAGGAAGGGAAAGGAGATTTTGAGCCGCTCTGAGACTCATTGGAGCTGAGGGCGGGATATAAATCCAATATCATCTTCTTCATGGCACCTTCGATCGCCACCAGTGTAAATCTTAACTCCGCATTTGGAATTACACACCACACACACATTAAGTGTCCAAAGCAGATCCACTGTGTATTTCTGTGGTGAACAGTGCAGCCTTTGGAGCAGGAGTGTCTGCAAACACACAGCAAAGACAGGTCCAGTCAATGTTCAGCCAGCTGCAGCTTTTGGACACCTCTGCCCATGGAGGTGTGTTGCTCTTTAGCAGGGGCGGCCAAACTGTGGCTCGGAAGCCACCTGTGGTTCTTTCACACATATTGTGTAGCTCTCGAAGCCCCCACTGCCCCATCAGGCAGCTTCGAAAAAGCATTTCTCTTTTTACATCACTTCTCCAAGCCAGCAACATGGAGAATGCATTAAAGTTAAAGTTGCTTTCTTTCCACCTCTCTCTCCAATCGATTTGGCTTCCTTCCAGCTTTCAAACATCTTCCTTTCATGTCTTGCAGCTCTCAAACATCTGATGTGCATTCTATGTGGCTCTTACATTAGGCAAGTTTGGCCTTTAGAATATTAAAATATGCACCCTGGGTATACCCAGTGTAAGCAGACAGACAATCCAATGTGGTGCAGAAGAATGTGATGGCTTCTGACTGGGTTCACTGGTGTCCCAATTCCTGCTAAACTACGAACGAACCTTCAACAAGCTAATCTTTCTCCAATCAATTTAACTTAAGTTGTCGCAATGATAAAAAGCCCCTCAAGCCCCTGGGAGGGACAATGTACACAAGTGTGACAGAGTGACCACAGTAACCTACCAACTTTTACAGAAAGAAACTTTTACAGACAGAAAGATCCATTTTAATAGCATTGTTGGATTCAGGGATCCATTTGTTTTGCTAAATCGATGGAAGTGATCTTTTTTTGCCAGGTAGTCTGTCCCAAGATGTCCCCAGTCCTTGAGACTGGAAAGATAAGGTGGGGTACAAATTACTTAAACAAATAAAATAGGTACAATAGTCAAGGAGATGGGAGGGGAGAGCGGTCACCAGATTATTCCAAGACATAGAACTGTAATGTTTAAAAGTGAACCACCACTGCACAATTTTTTAAAAAGTTTTTAAACTTTAAAAAGTTGTATTGACTGTGCTTTTCCCATTTACTGAAAGCATGTGGGGCAAAATGAATTGTGATCAGCTCATGAACTAGATTTTCAAGACCCCAGCACTTTGTTTGGAAGGACAAGAAAATGTATTTTATCTAATTGCTGCCCTAATAAAAAGGCATGGGGCCTTCTGCTACTCAAATCCTATGAAGAATTTTGCACAAGAGATGATTCTGTATTATTTTGGAGATGCGCTGATCTACTCAAAAGCTTTTATGTTTTTTTCCCTTGCCCATGACTCCACTCAGCCTGCCCCTGTTCTGATCCACGGAGAACTTGTTTACTTGGTTAATATCCTGCCTTTCTCCCCAAAGGGGACCTCCAAAGCAACTTACCTCATTCTCCTCTCTTCCATTTTACCTTTACAGCAACCTGCGGTAGGTTAGGCGGAGCCTGTGGCACTGCCCCAAGGTCACCCAGCAAGCTTCTACAGCAGAGTGGGGATTAGAACCTGGGGTTTACCAGATTCTAAGCCGACACTTTAACCGCTATGTCACACTGCCTCTTAAGTGAAAGCTGGAACCCTGTTTGGACTAAGTAACAGTTCCCACCTGACTAGCAATGCAGAAAAAATCCAGGTGAGAAGTTGCAACTTGTTAAATGTCAAAGTGAGCCAGTGAAGTCCTAACATTAAACCCCATAGCCAGAGGGCCGCTGCTACACAATAAAGGAAATGCTCCAGGAGGGCAAATACATCAGGGAAACAAGGTATCCTCTTCTAGACTTTCAATTATTTCCTTAAAACTTTGGAAGAAAGGTCACAAGTCGCCACCTCCCTCCCCAACCTCTTCAAACATCGTATTTTGTGACTTTTGTTACCCCATGGTTTTTAGAAAAGTAAAAGATCAACTGTCTCAACAGAAAGAAACAACAGAAAGCCTAAACCAGGGGTGTCAACCATGTGGCCGGGGGCCGTATCAGGCCCCCCGACGGCTCCTATCAGGCCCCCGAGTGACTGGCTGTCATCTGCTTCCTTCTCCCTCTCCCTTGCTTCCTTCTGCGTTACAGCTTGCTTTGCCAGACTTGTTAATCACACAGGAACTAGAGTAAAACCTCTGTTTTCTCCATTGGCTGAGGATCCTACCATGGGGAAGAAGGGCAGGAGGCAGAGCTTGCTTTGCCAGACTCTCTCAATTGCTCAGCAAAGCCACTGAGCCAAGCCTCTCTTCCTTCTATTGGCTGAGGCTCCTCTCCCTCCTGATCCCCTGGGGAAGGAAGGAAAGAGCCAGAGCTTCTTTAGCCCAGTTCCCTGAATTCCATGGGAGAAATACAAAGAAAGCAACTTTAAGACCAATGAGTGCTAACTTTTAAAGCATGTTTTAAGTTTTTAAAAAAACATATATTTGTGCTTTGTCTGTGTTCTTTATAAAACTTATCTCTGGTACCTAATCTTAAACAGGTACACTCATGGCCCGGCCCAACTCAACATGTTCCGGCCCAACAAAGTCTCATTTATGTCAGATCTGGCCCTCATAACAAATGAGCTTGACACCCCTCGCCTAAACAGAAGGCCCTTTCCTATCTTGTAATGTAGAGCAAGTCGCTCAAGATGTCTGTATCGTCTTGGTGGCCACCTGCTCCCCTATCAACCCACCCAAACATGAGTTCCAAGGGCCTGCTGAACATCCCAGGACAAAGCGGGCAAAACAGACAGGATCTTTTCTCACGACACCTTTTTTGCCAAGTTTTAGGCATCACATTTTAATTCTCCCAGACTTTTTAGTGATTAGTTTTATTAATTCGTGTACGTGGCCAGATTCCTACCTCACCTGATTCTCTGGGTGAGTATTTCTACTAAACTTAAGCCTATATAACCAACTGCTCATCTGAAACTTTCAATTTGTGCTTGCTGCTGTTACTTCCTGTCTCCACAGCAGAGGCAGGCATATCAAGCCAACAGCCTGGAGAATTCTACAGCTGAGAAAGCATACTTATTCTTTAGATAATTTATACACATTTCAAAACCCAGTTTCATTTATTTTTGTCATTAACTTCATTTATACCCCACCTACCTCCTCAAGGGGGATCCTCTTTTTATTTTCATAACCACGACCCAGTGAGGTAGCCTAGGCCAAGACAGTGACTGGCCCAAACCACAAGTGGGGATTCAAACCTGGGTTCACCTAGACCTTTGTCTGACATTTTAAACCACTTCATCACCCTGGCTTGCCGTCCAGATTTGGCTGAAGAAACCTCATTCCTACAGTTCAGTTCTCAGAATCTTAAACAGGGAATACACCATCCCATGGAAAATAAAATTCTGTTTAGATGACCCCCAGGGCTACAGAATTTCTTCTTTTCACTCCCAGGTTGTTATCTCCCAGCTAGGCTGTAGAACTTTCCTGATCTGAAAAGCTTTTTGCAAATAACTTTGAATGGATTTGACCCCTCTTTATCTTGGAATATGATCAGGTTCGTCTCACGCCTATTACTGAAGGGGGGGGAAGTGGAGATTCGACTTTATCAGGCAGCCAATGCTAACAATTTTTAAAGAGTGGTTTAAATTCATCTGCTTTGAAATAAGAAAGCAGTGGGATCCAAAGGTGGTGCAGGAATTTCTTTCAAGGAAGTCTGCTAAGAACTCGGTGGCATTTCTAATGTTCCAACCCCCCCACTGCCCAAACCGCCCTGAAAGATCAGTCACGCTCCAAGGTTATGTCTCCCCGCCTGCAACGCATAAGCACCAACACGCATCAAATCAACAAGTTTCCCTAACAAGAGGGTGGGGAAGGTGTCATGTTTGTCTTCCATTAACCACTTTTTAAGGCAGCCAAAGGCCTGGGTTACTATTGTTTTTCCCCCTCACCTTTGCAAGGCTTTTATATAGGGGGAAAAAAGAATTTTATGTTCATCTTTGTACTCTTTTTCTCCCCAAATGGGGACCAAAAAGCAGTTTCTATCTGTCTCTCCTCCCTTCCCATCTGATCCTCCAAAGGACCACCTCGATTTATTGCCCTCTGCCCCCCCCCCCCCTCCCTCAGTCCCTCCAGGGCAGAGCGGGGAATTCGAACCGGGGTCTCCCCGGCCAACACTCAACCCGGGACACTCCTTTTTCTTCCCGCGCCGGAAGTCTGCCCGAAGGAGCAGGCGAGCAGGCAGGCAGGCATCCAACCGGTCAGGAGCTGCTGCTAGAGGTGCCTTTCCAAAGCGGCCGGATCTCCCAAGGGCACCTTGGCCCGGCCTCCTGCTCCTGCTCACCTCCAGCACCACGCGGCCCAGCGGCTGGTTGTCGGCGCCCACGTCCATGTAGACCACCGGGTTGCTGTCGTCGTCGTCGTCGTCGCTGCGCTGGCCGCTGCTGCTGCTGCAGGGCCGGCGGGCGGGCCCGAGGGGGGCGGAGGAGAGCCGCAGCACCGGCAGCTCTGCCGAAGAGCCCGCCTGGCCCCGCGAGAGCAGCAGCAGCCCCAGGCGGCGGGCCGAGCTCAGCGCCAGCATCGCGGCGCGGCAAGCAGGCAGGCAGGCAAGGAGCGGGCGAGCGAGCAGAGGGGCGGCGGGTCTCTCGGAGGAGCAGCTTCGGCCACGCGGCTGCTGCGTCCCAGGCGGCGCACTGGCTGGAGAGGGCGCTTTTAAAGGGCTCCCGGCCCGCTCTGGCTGCAGCGCCCCTACAGGCCGGACTGGGCAGTGCCGGCCAGTGACGTCAGGGGGCTGGAGGAGGTTAAAATGGGCTGGCGGGGGAGGGGGAGGGGGTGACTCTCTGCCCTCCCCGGGGAAAGAGGCGGGTGTCGTGCGTGTCTTGCGTAAAGTGCTTCTTCCCGAGCGGAGTCGAGCTTGCAAGGTGCGTTTATAGGGTTGCCAAGTCCAATTAAAGAAAAATCTGGGGACTTTGGGGGTGGAGCCAGGAGACATTGGGGGTGGAGCCAAGAACAAGGATGTGACAAGCATAATTGAACTCCAAGGGAGTGCTGGCCATCGCATTTAAAGGGACAGCACACCTTTTAAAATTCCTTTCTTCCATAGGAAATAATGAACTATAGGGGCACCATCTTTTGGGGCTCATAGAATTGGACCCTCTGGTCCAATCGTTTTGAAACTTGGGGGGTATTTGGGGGAGAGGCACTAGATGTTATACTAAAAATTTGGTGCCTCTACCTCAAAAAATAGCCCCCCCAGAGCCCCCAATACCAACGGATGAATTCCCTATTATTCCCTATGGGAATCGTTCTCCATAGGGAATAATAGAATGCCCAGTAGACATTTCCCTCCCCCCCACACGCTTTCTAAAAGGGGGGAGGGCCTCCAAACCAGGGAATCCCCTGCCCCCTCCCTCTCTCTCTCTCTCTCTCTCACACACACACACACACTTACCAGATCTTCTTCCGGAGAACTCTTGCTGTGAAAGTGAAAGCAAAAGAAAGGGCGGGGCTGTTCTCCCAAGCCCTTCCTGCTCCCTGCCCAGCCTTAAAGGGGCAGACATTTTACAAACGGCTCAGGAGCTCTATAATGAAGCCTACAGGTATGTTCTCCCCCCCCTCCACCCCCCACCCCCACCCCCCGCTTCCCACTTCTTGAAGACCGGGAGATGAGGCTGCAAACCCAGGGGACTCCCGCCAGAGCGGGAGGGTTGGGAAGCCTATGCGTTTAAGAAGCCAAGCTGAGAAAAGAAGCCGGGCTCGACCCCCTGGCTAGAGGGCCTGATTTAGGATTAGCCAGAGTTTGAATCCAGGGTCACCTTTAAGACCAGTTTGAATCCAGGGTCACCAGTTAAGACCACAAAGTTTGAATCCAGGGTCACCTTTAAGACCAGCAACGTCTAATTCAAGGGATGAGCTTTCCTGTGCACACACTTCCCTAGATAGGAATTTACCAGTCCATACTTTTAGGCAGAGAGAAAGAGAGAGTGTAACAACATTACTCCCAGTTTTTTTTTACATTGAAGTCATCAGTCTCCAATTCTGACATTTATTTGCTTCTCTGTGTTGCTGAATCCAAACAAATGGTAGCCATTCAGCCTTAGCTTGTTATTCCTGTTTGGTCTTTGCATCTGTTAACATCTTCATGATATTAAAGTGGTAACCATATAAATGAAGCTCATTATTCTTGAATCTGATCAATATTTTTATTCTGATCATGCTAATGTATTTCCTATATGTATGGACTGGTAAATTCCATTTCATTGTATTTGAGGAAGTGTGCATGCACACAAAAGCTCGTTGGTCTTAAAGGTGCCACTGGATTCAGGGTTTGTTCACACCACACTAAATAATGTATTTTGCAACTGGATTTTTACTGTGTGAGAATAGCAAAAAATCCAGTTGCAAAATGCATTATTTAGTGGATGTAAATGCACCTTCAGACTTTGTTCTACTGCTTCAGACCAACGCAGCTGCCCACCTGAACATATTTTGAAAAGTAAAAAAGAGGACCTATTTCCCAACTGACTACTTCAAACAAGTGATCTCACTCTGACCAATCTCATTTTCAGTTCCCCTTCTACTTAAGAAGTGATAATTGCTACTTACTAGGAATATTCCTAACCTGCCAACCCCAAAAGAGGACATTTTCATTAGTTTCTTTTAAAAAGCCCAAAAGAAGATGGACATCAAAAAAGAGGGATCTCTGACTGACTCTCCTCTATGGACCCTCCAAGTTTATGGGGTCTGAGTTAGAGCCCTACCCCCCCCCCTCCAAGAAGGTGCACCCAGGAAAGTTCATGGAAAGTTCATGGTGGTTGACCTGCCACAAACATGAGTTTGTGACAATGAATCAGCCGGAATTCATTATGAACTTTAGATGTCAGAGGAATGGTTCTTAGCCATTTACTATCCTACAGGTGTGGCTTCGATCCTATGAAGGAGTTCCACATGCACTTGATAATCTTTTCTGCAGAATGCACTTCTTCCTCTAGCACTTGTGTTTGTGCTGGAACCCACTGATCTAGGGTAAACGGAATTCTTAGCAGAAGAGGAAGCACCTTCTCAGCAGAGACTAGCACATACACAGCATGTTCGTAGGATCCATCTAGGGTTGCCAACTTCTAGGTGGGGCATTATACCCCTCTGAGTCCTCCAGGCTCCACTCCACTCTTCAAATCTCCAGGAATTTCCCAAATCTGAGTTGGCAACCTTAGTGGCATCACAGTCCTCACTTCCAGGACATGAGCTCTATCAGAGTATCAGCCATCCGCTGTGTGTGGGAAGGGGATTATCCCTGTACACAAACTCCTGCCACATGTGAAGATCTCTGGATCAGAGATGAACATTCCTACCCGGGACACGCTGAGAAAATGTGGTTGGTTATCATATTTGTGACTCTCCAAGGCCAGTGTATCTGAGCGTCACATGACATGTGGCAGGCAGTAGCCACTGAAATATGTCACTGCATCAGACCTTTGGTGTGTATACATAGGAACGAGTGAAGGAGTCACACCTAATTGTTTGTGACACAGCAGCTTGTGACTTCATACAACCGCTGTATACTTCACAAGTTGTCCGGACTGCTAAAGGAACTTTCATAATCCTTCAGCGATTCATGCATCTTACTCAGGTAATGATTTATGATGAGCTATTCAGCAGCACATCATTATAATCCCGTAATTGTTAGCAGTGTTGTAATGGAAAGTTGAGTTTCTGGTTAGTAGTTGATACCCTGGGCTTAAGTTACAATTATCTGCTTGAGATTCAGGGCCACTTTTGAGTGGCATAGGTAATTTATATCTTCGTATTTGTAAAATGCATAGAAGGAATCAGCCACAAAACAGCTGAAGGCATGCCTTTCATGTGTCTGAAAAGTCAGATGTTGGACTTTTTAAAAACGCTCCTTGATTTAAAAAAAAAGTTTTTTTTCAAATTGTCTTGTAAGCTGGTGTGGCCTGGCGATTAGAGTGTTGAACTGGGACCTGAAAACCCCCGGTTTGAATCCCCATTCTGCCATGGGTGACCTTGGGCCAGTCATAAAAGTTCTGCCTAATCTACCTCACGGGGCTGTCTTGAGGCTAAAGTGGAGGAGAGAAGAGCAATGTAACCAACTTTGGGTCACCATTTAGTAGGGCTGCCCACCTCCAGGTAGCACCTGGGGATCTCTCACTGTTACAATTGATCACCAGGTGGTCAGGTGATCAGTTCCCCGGGAGGAAGTGGCTGCTTTGGAGGGCGGGCTCTATGGCATCATACCCTGCTGAGGTCCCTCCTCAAACTCCACATCCAAAATCTCCAGGTATTTCCAAATCCAGAGCTGACAACCTGACCCTTGGGAAGCAAGATGGGGTATTAATGAAGTAAAAAAAAAAAAATTAAAGCAGTTTTTGATCAATGAGAAAACTGCCATTGTAAAGACCTGTTTCTCTATCATACCTCTTTAAAAGAACAATTCCATTTCTTCTTTATTTAGAAACTAGTTGAAAAACCATTAACCAGACCAATCTCAAATCAGAGTGCTCTACTAGGATTAGAATTATGAAGGCGATCAGACGGGCAGTTTAGCCTGATATAGTTGCTTTACCCTAACATTAAATGTTCATTAAATGTATGGTTCATACAACCATGTCTGACAGCTATTCCCCACATCACACTGTTGACTCATGTTCAGCGTTCGGCCCACTAAGACCCCTAGATCCCTTTCACACATACTACTGCCAAGAAAAGTCTCCCCATCTTATAATTATGCATTTGATTTTTCCTACCTAAATGCAGAACTTTATATTTATCCCTGTTAAAATTAATTTTATTGGTTTTAGCCCAGTTTTCCAGCTTGACCCTGACATCTACTGTATTTTCTACCCCTCCCAATTTAGTATCATCTGCAAATTTAATAAGCATTCCCTCTATTCCTTCATCTAAATCACTGATAAAGATGTAGAGCAAAACAGGCCCCAGGACAGATCCTTGAGGCTTTTCACTCCTCTCCAAGAGGATGAGGAATCATTCACAAGCACTCTTTGGGTGTGATCTGTCAACCAGTTACGGAACCACCAAACAGTAATAGGATACAAACCACATTTTACGAACTTGTCAACAAGAATAGTATGTGGAACCTTATCAAAAGTCTTACTGAAATCAAGATAAATGATGTCTACAGCATTCCCCTGATTCAGCAACTTTCTCAAAAAAAAAAGAGATCAGGTTAGTCTGACATGACTTGGTATTGAGAAACCCATCTCTTAGTAATCATAGCCATCCTTTCTAAATGCTCAAGGACTGATTGTTTGATTATTTGTTCTAAAACTTTTCCAGGTATAGATATCAAGCTGACAGATTGGTAGTTACCTGGATCCTCCTTTTTCCCCCTGTCTTAGAATCATAGGGTTGGAAAAGACCCCCAGGGTCAATGCAGGAAATTCAAAGATACCTCCCCTTAAATGCACACGATCAGCATTGTTGTCAGATGGCCATCTCACCTCTGCTTAAAAACCTCCAAGGAAAGAGAACCCCCAACCTCCCAAAGAAGCCTGTTCCACTGAGGATCTGCTCTAACTGTCAGGAAGTACTTCCTGATGTTGAGCTGGAAAGTCTTCTGATTTAATTTCAACCCGTTGGTTCTTGTTCTACCTTCTGGGGCCACAGAAAACAATTCTGCACCATCCTCTATGTAACAGCCTTTCAAGTACTTGAAGATGGTGATCATATCACCTCTCAGCCGCCTCCTCTCCAGGCTAAACATGCCCAGCTCCCTCAACCTTTCTTCATAGGACTTGGTCTTCAGACCCCTCACCATCTTTGTCACCCTCTGGACCCTTTCCAGATTGTCTATATCTTTCTTAAAATGTGGTGCCCAGGGCTTTTTTTGTAGCAAGAACTCCTTTGCATATTAGTCCATACGCCCCTGATGTAGCCAATCCTCCAAGAGCTTATGGGGCTCTTGTTACAGGGCCTACTGTAAGCTCCAGGAGGATTGGCTACATCAGGGGTGTGTGGCCTAATATGCAAAGGAGCTCCTGCTACAAAAAAAAAAACCCTGGGCACCATATTTTAAGAAAGATATAGACAAAACTGAACACAATATTCCAGGTGAGGTCTTACCAGAACAGAGTAAAGCGATCTGGGTGCTATACTTCTGTTGATACAGCCCAAAATTACACCACATCACACTGTTGACTCATGCTCAGCGTATGGTCCACTAAGACCCTTAGATCCTTTTTGCACAAACTACTGCCCAGACAAGTCTCCCCTATCCTATAACCATGCATGGGATTTTTCTTACCTAAATGCAGAACTTTAAATTTATCCCCGTTAAAATTCAGCCCAGTATTCCAGCCCTGTCAAGAGCATCCTGGATCCTTTCTCTCTCTTCTACTGTATTCGCAACCCCTCCCAATTTAGTATCATCTGCAAATTTAATAAGCATTCCCTCTATTCCTTCATCCAAATCATTTTTAAAGATGCTGAACAGGACAGATTCTTGAGGCACTCCACTTGTCACTCCTCTCCAAGAGGATGAGGAACCATCTGGTAACCAAACGGTAATAGGATCCAAATCACATTTTACCAACTTGTCAACAAGGGTAGTATGTGGAACCTTATTAAAAGCCTTACTGATATCAAGATAAACTATATCTACAACATTCCCCTGATAAGGTTAGTCTGCCATGATTTGTTCTTGAGAAACCCATGCTGGCTCTTAGTAATCACAGCCATCCTTTCTAAATGTTCCAGGACAGACTGTTTGATGATTTGTTCTCAAACTTTTTCGGGTATAGACGTCAAGCTTACAGGTTGGTAGTTACCTGATCCTCCTTTCCCCCCTTCTTGAAGATGGGGACATTTGCCTGCCTCCAATCTTCTGACACGTCACCTGTTCTCCGAGAATTCTCAAAAATAGTGATCAGAGGCTTGGAAATTATATCCGCAAGTTCTTTTAGTACCCTTGGATGCAATTCATCTGGCCATGAGGTCTTTGTTTCATTTATATTTTTATATATTTTAGCAGAGTTGGACTTCCAACAGATGTCCGGGTAGTTGAACTCTCCCATGACCATTGTGTCCCTTCTCTTTGAGAGCTTTGCAGTCTGTTGTAGGATTATCTCATCCAAGTCCTCTGTTGGCTTGGTGGTCTATAGCAGACCCCCCCCACCATAATATCACTGTTATTTTTTGAAGATGGGGAGAACATTTGCCTCCTCCAATCTTCCGGCACTCACTTGTTCTCCAAGAATTCTCAAAAATAATTACCAGAGGTTAAGATATTATATCCTTAAGTTCTTTTAGTATTCTTGGATGCAGTTCATTTGGCCCCAAGGGCATAGTTTCACTTAAAGAAACTAGGTGTTTATGTACTACTCCTATGCCAAACCTAGGCTGCAACTCTCTTACCTCATCATATGCTCTGTTGTTGCCATGTTGAGCACCTTTTCCCTCACAAGAGAAGAAGAAGATATTGGATTTATATCCCGCCTTCCACTCCGAAGAGTCTCAGAGCGGCTCACAATCTCCTTTCCCTTCCTCCCCCACAACAGACACCCTGTGAGGTAGATGAAGATATTGGATTTATATCCCGCCCTCTACTCCGAAGAGTCTCAGAGCGGCTCACAATCTCCTTTACCTTCTCAACCCCCACAAAAGACACCCTGTGAGGTAGATGAAGATATTGGATTTATATCTTGCCCTCCACTCCGAAGAGTCTCAGAGCGGCTCACAATCTCCTTTCCCTTCCTCCCCCACAACAGACACCCTGTGAGGTAGATGAAGATATTGGATTTATATCTCGCCCTCCACTCTGAAGAGTCTCAGAGCGGCTCACAATCTCCTTTCCCTTCCTCCCCCACAACAGACACCCTGTGAGGTAGATGAAGATATTGGATTTATATCCCGCCCTCCACTCCGAAGAGTCTCAGAGCGGCTCACAATCTCTTTTACCTTCCTCCCCCACAACAGACACCCTGTGAGGTGGGTGGGGCTGGAGAGGGCTCTCACAGCAGTTGCCCTTTCAAGGACAACCTCTGCCAGAGCTATGGCTGACCCAAGGCCATGCTAGCAGGTGGAGGTGTGGGGAATCAAACCCGGTTCTCCCAGATAAGAATCCGCACACTTAACCACTACACCAAACTGGCTCGCCAGGAAAAGTCAGGAATTGAGCAGTTCTGCCCTCTCTTCATCATCTGTTACAATTTCACTTTCCTGTCCCCGCAAGGGACCTTCCATGTCCATGCTCTTTTTCTTATTTTGAACATGAAAAAGATTTTTTGTTTTGTTTTTAGCGTCTCTCACTGGCCTAAGCTCATACTGAGTTTTAGCTTTCCTAACTTTCTCTCTAAAAGCGCTGGTTATTTGTTTATATCACCCTTGGTTATAAGGCTCTCCTTCCATTTCCTTAATGAGACTTTTTTATTTATCAGGTCGTTAGAAAGCTGTTTATGGAGCCACCTTGGCTTCCTTTGGCTCCTCCCATTTTTCCTTCACATATGAATTTTTAAGAAACTCCCACCCCTCTTCAACTCCTTTCTGCTTAAGTATTTCTGGCCATGGGATTCTACCCAGCATATCTTTAAATTTGTCAGAATTTGCTTTTCTGACCTATATGTCTGACTACATACAGTTTTTCCCTTCCCCAAGACTGTAAATTCCAAAATTACATGGCCACTTCTACCCAGGGTGCCCACTACTTCCACCGCATCAACCACTTCTTCCCTGTTGGTGAGAATCAAGTCCAAGATAGCAGATCCCCTTGTTTCCCTCTTTACTTTCTGGAAAATGAAGTCAGCAAGACAAGTCAGGAATCTATTTGACCTTTCATTTTTAGTAGAGTTGGACTTCCAAGAGATATCTGGGTAATTGAAATCCTCCATGACTACAGTGTCCCGTCTCTTTGAGAATTTTGTAATCTGTTCTAGGAGTGTCTCATCCAAATCCTCTGTCTGGCTTGGTAGTCTGTAGCAGACCCCCAAGATATCACTTTTGTTTCTTACTCCTTTTGTTTTTACCCAGAGACTCTCAATTGAACTCCCACACACAGATTCATGTATTTCCTCGCAAGCAGGGATTTTTCTTGAGCAGGAACGCTATTCTGGCTGGCTTGGCATCAGAGGGTGTGGCCTAATATGCAAATGAGCTCCTGCTGAGCCTTTTCTGCAAAAACCCCATGCCAAACAATGTTGATGGCAGGGGGTGTGGCCTAATATGAAAATGAGTTCCTGCTGGGCTTTTTCTACAAAAAAGGCCCTGCTCACAAGTATATTCCTCTTTAACATATCACACAACTCCTCTGCCCTTCCTTATTCGTCTGTCCCTTTTAAATATGTTGTATCCACTACTCCTTCTCCGCTGTGGACATTATCAGTGCAGGAGGAAGCACCAGAAGAGAGTCTTGCCGGGGGCGCCAGACAGTCTAGGACGGGCCCTGCTTGTACCCCACTGAGGTCCCTGTCACCCCTAGGCTCCACCCCCAAAACCTGAAGGAGCTTCCCCACCTGGATCTGGCAGCTCGAACCCCTCCCCCCTGTAGGGTTGCCAAGTCCAATTCAAGAAATATCTGGGGACTTTGGGGGTGGAGCCAGGAGACATTGGGGGCAGAGCCAGGAACAAGGGCGTGACAAGCATAATTGAACTCCAAGGGAGTTCTGGCCTTCACATTTAAAGGGACAGCACACCTTTTTACATGTCTTCCTTCCATAGGAAATAATGAAGGATTGGGGCACCTTCTTTTGGGGCTCATAGAATTGGATCCCCTGGTCCAATCGTTTTGAAACTTGGGAGGTACTTTGAGGAGATGCACTAGATACTATACTGAAAATTTAGTGCCTCTACCTCAAAAAACAGCTCCCCCGGAGCCCCCCAAACCTTCAGATCAATTCCCCATTATACCCTATGAGAATCGATCTCCACATAGGGAATAATGAAGTACTCAGCAGATGTCCCCCCCCCTTTTCTGACGATTCTGAAGCGAGGGATTAGCCTCTCTACTCACGAGTTGCTGCCAACTTCTTCAAAGTCACACAGACACCCCATCCCAAGAGGAAGCCTTTCAATCAGAGACTGAAGCCTCTGGAGGGGGAAAGTCACATGGTGGCTGTGGGGGCGGGGGGGGCGGGTCTCCCCCCGCTGGTCAGCTGACTGGGAGTGGGAAGGAGCCTGGGAAAGCGGGAGAACTCCTGCTGGGACCTGGGGATTGGCAAGCCTAGCCCCCTGCCCCTCCTTAGTATCAGGGCGCAGAGCAAGAGGAGGGGCCTTGACCTCTGGGTCTCTGCTGTGGCCTTCCAGGGGCATCTGATTGTCTACTGTAGGAAACAGGATAGCGGACTAGGTAGACAATTGGTATGATCTGAAAGGGTCCTCCCTATATTCTCATCTATAAATAATATTATTTTTGCTGAATGTTCCTGGCCTACACCAGCTGCCCTTTTACACTAATCAAGGCAGCCCAGACTCATAATGCAGCCCTACTTTTCTGTTGCACTGGCACTTGGGAAGTTCTTTCAAGGCCACTGTTGGTCCCGTGTGTTGGCAGGACACCAGGTAGTGGTGGAAAGTGCTGTCAAGTCACAGCAGACTTATGGTGACCCCTTGTTGGGTTTTCCAGGCAAGAGGCATTCAGAGCTGAATTGGCCATTGCTTGCCTCTGCCTAGCATCCCTGGACTTTCTTGCTGGCCTGCCGTCCAAGCACTAGCAAGGGCTGGCCCCCTGCTTAACTTCTAAGATCTGATGAGGTCAGGCTAGCCTGGGCCATCCCAGGCAGGGGGTGACAGCACACCTAAGTCAGCCGATGTATGGTGCTCCCGTAGAGTTTTCAAGGCAAGAGAGGTTCAGAGGTGGTTTCCCATGGCCTGCCTCTGTGTAGCAAGCCTGGACTTCCAGGTTAGCCTGGGCTATCGAAGGCAGGGACTTGACGTTAGCTTCCGTTTATATATCCAGGGCAGGAAAAAAAATTCAGTGAGATAAAAACACCATTCCTCTACGTGGTTATATCTAATCCAAAATGTTGACGATTCTCTGTATTTTTACAGCTTATTAAATAGGAAAAAAAAGACACACTTCAGTGAAGAAAAAAAATATTTTGAGACCATGTCTTAATTATTCTCTTACAAGAAAAAAATGTTTTATCAGCTTAAACAACACAAACAAAGGCTGTTGCAGTGAGAAAGGCAGCTTTTAAAACGATAATTACTGCCATAACAGCAACTCCCCCCTAAACCAATGAAGGACTTTCGAACATGTTTTATAATTTATAATCTTACTACATATTTACAATGCAAAAACCAAATTTACTATGGACACTGCAAGAACAAACACACAGTTTACATGATGAAGTATTAAATTAACTATTACAGAACTATTACTGTATTGTCTACAGAGCTACTGTGTACCGCAGGAAGATAATTGGATCAGTCAACCAGAGGCAAAGGCTGTGGGGACTGGTCTGCTCCCAGCCTGCTCATTTAATCGTTCTTTTAGCTATGAATATGGTGCTCAATGTGCAATGCTCTCACATCCATTGGAATGCCCACACTTTCCATCCAGTGCTGTCATGACTCTTCTGGCTCTGGCTTGCACTCACTACATTCAGATTTCTTACAGCAGAACTAGATATATAATGCATACATTTTGTACAATAAATGTAGCCAAATCACTGAGAACAGAGTTGCTGGCAACTGTTTAAAATCGTGGCAACTGGTGGGAGGTGGATTGGGGGTGGGTTCACGTAAATATGTGGCATTCTGACTCAGCGATGTCACTTCAGGTGCAAATCAGTCATATTTCTTTCTCCTGTTCTGTGAAACTGGACACTGCTTTCCAAGATACAGTAGAAGGTGTTATTGGAGTATCAAAGGTAGGGTTGCCAGCCTCCAGGTTGGGCCTGGAGATCTGCTTTTACAACTGATCCCCAGCTGGCAGAGATCAGCTTCCCTGGAGAAAATGGTAAATATCAAGAGATTACGATGTAAATGAATAATTAAGTAAAAAAACACCGGAATAACAATAACACTTTTACACAATATAGTGCATATGAAACCTACATTTATCAACATACATGCATAGCAATAGTCATCCTTAGTAACTTGTTAACCACTCATGATACTTAATTCACAAATGCTCATAATACAAAAGAGCCCTGTGGTGCAGAGTGTTAAAGCTGCAGTACTGCAGTCCTAAGCTCTGCTTACGACCGGAGTTCAATCCCCAGTGGAAGCTAGGTTTTCAGGTAGCCAGCTCAAGGTTGACGCAGCCTTCCATCCTTCCGAGGTCGGTAAAATGAGTACCGAGCTTGCTGGGGGGAAAGCGTAGGTGACTGGGGAAGGCAATGGCAAACCACTCCATAAAAGTCTGCCGTGAAAACATTGTGAAAGCAACGTCACACCAGAGTCAGAAACGGCTGGTGCCTGCACAGGGGACCTTTCCTTTCCTTTCCCATAGTACAAACGCAGCTGGAAAAAGAGTTCTCTTTATTCCCCCACACTGTCTGCTGTATGAAGACAATAAAGTACAGTTCCTCAGAGGCAATTGCCTTCCTGTTGTTCTCCCTTATGTTCAGCAACTTGGGTGGAGTTCTCAAATCTCCAGCAAAGCTTGTCTCTGAGAGAGAAAGGGACCGCAGCTCGGGATTCCTCATGGTTTCAGTCCTTCGTCAGCCTTTTTCTCTCAGGCCGTTTTCCCACTGACCTTACTCCGGAACGACGTCCCTCTTCACCGCGCAGCGTCTGCGCGGATTTCCCACCAACTGCTGCGCACAACCAGGAAGTGCTGCGGCTTTTGCGTTGCAGATGTAAACCGCTAAAAACCAGTTTGCATCCGCCATGCAAAAGCCGCGGCTCTTCCTGGTTGTGCACAGCAGTTGGTGGGAAATCCGCGCAGACGCTGCGTGGTGAAGAGGGACGTCGCTCCGGTGTAAAGTCGGTGGGAAAACGGCATTAGTGTTTTATCCTGGAGCTATTTGTTACACAAAAAATTAGATCAGACTAATAACAATTTACCATGCTTATAATATACACATTTTATATGGCAATGCACATTCACCCTCAGTACAACGTTTAACAACTTGGATCAACACATGTTAATTGCTCCTTCGGTTTCTGGCTCTTGCCATTTCACTGCCCTTGTCTCACTAATAAGCAAAAGGCATTCTGATTCTTAAAGCTACGCAGCACCATCTAAGCTTCTCATTATTTCCCCACCCTTCACAGACATGCTGACAAATCCATAGCCAAATTCATGCCCTTTGGTGCAAGTGTCTGGAGCTTATCTATCCAGTAGCATTCTTGTTGAAGAAGGACCTTAACTATGGCCACACTGGTGAATGGTTAAGTTTGATATCTACGCATGGTCTTTTGGAAGTTCCACCCAGACTAACTGTAATGACTTATTCTGCGTAATCTGCCTTGAGTCCCAGTGAGAAAGGGTGGAATATAAATAACAGAAATAAAAATAAAAAATTTAAAATAGCTGTATATGGAAATTCCAGTTCTGGGTCATAGTTACACTCATGACATTATCTTGTCTTCTGGAAAGCAAAAGCTATACATAGCACATGGTGCCCTGATAACAAGTTAATTTTTTTTTTTTGGGGGGGGGGTGTTTTTGTATATTTGTGCGTGTGTGTGTCATGACAACTTCTAGGTGGCTGACTCCTACTGGGGGCCTGGAGGATATTCAGAGAGGTGGCTGAATAGAGCCTGCCCTGCCCTCTCAACTGGGTATTTCATGGACGTCTCCTCCCGTCCAAGTACTAACCAGAGTCAGCCCTGCTTAGCTTCCAAGAGCTGATGAGATCAGGCTTGCCTGGGGTGAGGGTGATAACAAGATAATGTATGGGATGGAGAAAGTAGAGAAAGAAGTCCTGTTCTCCCTTTCTCACAATACAAGAACTCGTGGGCATTCGATGAAATTGCTGAGCAGACAGGTTAAAACGGATAAAAGGAAGTACTTCTTCACCCAAAGGGTGATTAACATGTGGAATTCACTGCCACAGGAGGTGGTGGCGGCCACAAGGATAGCCACCTTCAAGAGGGGTTTAGATAAAAATATGGAGCAGAGGTCCATCAGTGGCTATTAGCCACAGTGTGTGTGTATATATAAATTTTTTTGCCACTGTGTGATACAGAGTGTTGGACTGGATGGGCCGTTGGCCTGATCCAACATGGCTTCTCTTATGTTCTTATAACAAGTGGATTCTTGATTTCAATTTGAGATTGATTGGGGTGATTTTAATTTGGGAAGTAGATGGTTTCCCAAAACCAACCTTTCCAACATCACCAGTATTTGCTGTCAGCTCCCTGTCTCTCAAAAGAACATTCACCAACTCATGTTTTTCCAACCAATTTAAATTCTTCTTGCTCCCAGCTGGATTTCTTTTAGGGTTGCCAGCTCTGAGTTGGGAAATACCTGGAGATTTTGGGGGTGGAACCTGGGGTGGGCGGGGTTTAGGGAGAGGAGGTTCCTCAGCAGAATCTAATGCCATATAATCCATTCTCCAAAGCAGCCATTGAAGGGATCTTGATCATCAAGAGATCAATTGAAATAGCTAGAGATCTCCAGGTACCGCCTGGGAAAGTGCACGCGCAATACACGCCTCTCCTTTCCCGGTGTAGTGAACGCTGCGTGGTCACTGTCTGGCTATGCCTGGCAGATGGTCACTGCAATGGCCTCTCCTACATTACTGCATCCGTGGCAACACCTTCTCGCTGGTCCCCCCCGTTTTCACAGAGTTTGCCATGTCATGGTGCGACTGAATGTCCGGCGGTATAACCGGATGGGCAGGCTGGGCTCACCAACCTCGCCAGCCAAGAGAAGGAAAACTCTAACATCAAGCCCGGGCAGACAGAGCTCGTTAATGTAACATCTACCACCTGGAGGACTCGCTGCCAGCGTCCCGGCTTACTGGGCCATGGCAGATGACCCCATGGTGAAAGGGTGGAGCCAGTACTGTGCACACTGCACTTCACCTAAAAATTCCTCTGCGCAGGCCTGAAGGGTATCCACATCCACAACCCACAAGTCCTGCAGCGATGGGCAAGGGGCGAAACGGCAGGTGGAAGATGCCACTGGAAGCCGCAGTCCCGATCCTGCATGTAGGCGGTTCAGGGTATTGGTCGCCTGATGCTGACCCGGAGACGAAAGCATTTTTTGGCAGCACCCTGAACGACCAAGCAGCCTTATTTAGGGACAGCACTGCTTGCTCCGTATGGAGAGGGGCCTAGAAAAGGTGGCCTAAATAAAGCTCGTCTCCTCCCCCCCCAGTTGGCTAGCCGCAGTCAACGGGCATCCTTACTTGCGGTCAAAAAATAACAACAAAGAAAAGGCATGCACCTGCCTCACAAAGTGTGCAAAGACTAAAGCTTGAGTGTTGGAACATCAGAACCATGCTTGACACAGTAGACAGTGGTCGCCCTGAACGACGCTCTTCTCTAGTTGCCCACAAACTTCTCAGGTTGAATATCGACATAGCAGCTCTCAGTGAGGTCAATTTCCCTGAGGAAGGTAGTCTTCAAGAACACGGTGCTGGCTATACCCTCTACTGGTCGGGTAAGTCAAAGGCTGAGAGCCGCCTTTCTGGTGTTGGCTTCATGGTCAGGAATTCCATTGCCTCTAAACTCGAAAACCTGCCAACAGGTCACTCAGATCGCATCATGTCTATGCGCCTCCCTCTTCAAAACAAGCAGCATGCAACACTCTTTAGTGTGTATGCCCCAACCCTTCAAGCAGATTGTGCAGAAAAGAACAAGTTCTATGCTGATCTACGCTACCTCGTACGGAAGACCCCTACAGAAGACAAGGTGATCATCCTTGGCGACTTCAATGCCAGAGTAGGTAAAGACTCGGAAGCCTGGAAAGGAGTACTTGGCAAACACGGCATTGGCAACTGCAATGATAACGGGCGCCTCCTGCTAGAATTCTGTACGGAGCATCAGCTCACCATTACCAACACTATCTTCCAGCAGAAGAACAGTCTGAAGACAACCTGGATGCACCCACGGTCCAAGCACTGGCACCTTATTGACTACATTCTGGTGCACCAGAGAGACCTTCGAGATGTCTTACACACCCGAGTAATGCCCAGTGCAGAATGTCATACGGATCATCGTCTTGTACGCTGCAACCTCCGTCTTCACTTTAAATCTACACCCAGGAGAAGCGGTATCCCCCGGAGGAAGTTTCAGGTTGGCAGCCTTCAGTCAGCCGAAGTTAAAGCTGCCTTCCAGGCAAAACTCCAGACAAGAATTGAGGACCCCAGTTGCCTCACAGATCTTTCTCCAGAAGCACTCTGGGAACACCTAAAAACTACCATCCTGTTGACCTCTGAAGAAGTCCTCGGGTTCTCCACAAGGAAGAACAAGGACTGGTTTGACGAGAGCAATCAAGAGATCCAAGAATTACTGGCAAAAAAGAGATCTGCCTACCAAACACATCTTGCTCAGCCCTCCTGTCCCAGGAAAAAAGCAACCTTTCGCGCTGTATGTAGCAACCTCCAGCGCAAGCTTCAAGACATTCAGAACGAGTGGTGGACCAAGCTTGCAGAGAGAACTCAACTGTGTGCAGACACTGGTGATTTAAGAGGGTTCTACGAAGCCCTGAAGGCAGTATATAGTCCATCATATCAGGCTCAGAGTCCCTTGCGTAGTGCAGACGGCCAAGTGCTCCTCACAGACAAGGCATCCATACTGAACCGGTGGTCGGAGTATTTTCAGGTTCTCTTTAGTGCCAATTTCATAGTTCAAGATTCAGCAATCCACCTCACCCCACTTCAACCAGTGAAAACAGAGTTGGATGAGATCCCCACCCTAGAAGAGACTGTTAAAGCCATCAAGCAACTGAAAAGTGGCAAGGCAGCAGGAGTTGATGGAATCCCACCAGAGATCTGGAAGCATGGGGGCATAGTACTACATAGCACACTTCACAAAGTACTTGTCACCTGCTGGGAACAAGGCAAACTACCACAGGACTTTCGCGATGCAATCATCATTCCTCTACATAAGAACAAAGGGGAAAAGTCAGATTGCTCCAACTACCGGGGGATAACCCTGCTCTCCATCGCAGGCAAAATCCTTGCTAGAATACTCCTGAACAGACTGGTGCCCACCATTGCAGAAGAACTCCTCCCAGAGAGCCAGTGTGGCTTCAGAACTAACAGGAGCACCACCGACATGGTATTTGTTCTCAGGTAGCTCCAAGAGAAATGCAGGGAACAGAACAAGTGTCTATATGTGACTTTTGTCGACCTTACCAAAGCTTTTGATACTGTTAGCAGGAATGACCTGTGGCAAATCTTGGAACGTTTAGGATGTCCCTCAAGGTTCCTCAGTATGGTCATCCAGCTACATGAAGACCAGCGAGGCCAAGTCAGACACTGCAACGATCTCTCGGAGCCCTTCCCAATAGGCACAGGTGTAAAACAAGGCTGTGTTCTCGCGCCAACTCTCTTTATGATCTTCTTTAGCATGATGCTTCAAAGAGCTGCAGTAGATTAGATGATGACAGTGGTGTCTACATCTGCTATCGCACCGATGGCAGCCTGTTCGACCTGAGGCGACTAAAGGCCCACTCCAAGACAATGGAAAAACTCATCCAAGAGCTACTGTTTGCTGATGATGCTGCACTCGTCTCCCACTCGGTATCAGCTCTGCAGCATATGACGTCCTGCTTTGCAGAGGCTGCCAAGCTATTCGGCCTAGAAGTTAGTCTGAAGAAGACAGAAGTTCTCCACCAGCCTGCACCCCAGGAAGATTATCACCCTCCTTGCATCACTGTGGGTGAATCCGTTTTGAAGACAGTCCAGCAGTTCAGCTACCTGGGGTGCATCATCTCCTCAGACGCCAAGATGGACAAGGAGATTGACAATAGGCTGGCAAAGGCAAACCGTGCATTTGGCCGACTGCACAAAAGAGTGTGGAGCAACAAGCATCTGAAAAAAGGCACAAAGATCAATGTTTACAAAGCGGTTGTGATGACAACCCTCATCTACGGCTCCGAATCGTGGGTTTTATACTGTCATCACCTGCGACTCCTTGAGCGCTTTCATCAGCGCTGCCTTCGCACCATCCTCAACATCCACTGGAGTGACTTTCTGACCAACACTGAAGTCCTCAAGCGGGCGGAGGTTACCAGCATCGAGGCATTGCTGTTGAAGACGCAGCTGCGCTGGGCAGGGCATATCTCCAGGATGGAAAACCACCGCCTTCCCAAGATTGCCCTGTATGGCGAACTTTCCACCGTCCATCGAAATACAGGGGCACCAAAGAAGAAGTACAAGGACTCCTTGAAGAAATCCCTTGGTACCTGTTGCATTAACCATCACCAGTGGTCTGACCTAGCCTCAGATCGCAAAGCATGGAGGCACACCATCCACCAGGCTGTCTCTTCCTTTGAGAACGCACGCATAGCTGGTCTTGAGGACAAAAGGAGATTGCTGAAGAATCGTACTGCTACAGCACCAACCCCAAATCAGACTTTTCCCTGCAGCCACTGTGGCCGGACCTGCCTGTCCCGCATTGGTCTTGTCAGCCACCACCGAACCTGCAGCAGACGTGGACTACTGCACCTTTCTTAAATCTTCGTTCGCGAAGTCAAGCCGAGAGAGAGAGAGGTGTTGTTGTTATCTCCTTTGTTGCCAGACCAGAGGAGTGCATTCCAAAATACCATTCTGATTCATTGCATTACAATTACAATCAGTATTATGCTATTTCAAATAAGAAATACACTAAAACAAAGAGGATGTATAGCCCTTTGTGACACAGCCGGGCCTAGCAGGGCCTTCTACTGACTGCCACCACTCTGGTAGAGGTCTGCATGGGAGGGCCCAAAGCACCCAACCACCCTTGTCTTCCTTATTAATAAATACCTCTTAACTGTGACCAAGGAGATGTGAGAACTTAGGCAGTCTAACAACAAAAGAAGTTTATTATTAGTGTTCTAAACACAATGTGGGTGATAAAGATTGAATATGAAACAGTAAAGGTAAACAAAAGCCCGGATGCATTTAGTTATACAGTCCATACTCTAGTACCAAAACTCACCACCTCCCTTGGGTGAGGGATCTTTTTTCTTTAAATTAACCAGATTTTTATTAACAGATTTTCAGTTTACAATAAAGAACACTGTAATCTATCACCTCAAATAATGCAGCCTTAGTGAGGATATAATAAACAAAAGTTAAAAAAAAAACAAGAAAAGGAAAGAGTAATCCATAAAATAGAGAATCATGGAGTAGTCATACAATTATACTGAAGAGCATCCAGTGAAAATACATTCTACTGACTGATTCTACTGTAGGAATGTACAAACAACTGTCCCAATATTCTATTAAGAAATCCAGTTAATCAAACGCAACTAATTAGAGCTCACAGGTTTTGTATTCAGATCAGAGGAGAGAAAGTGAGCCCAGAATATATTAGAAATAGAGCATATCATGATAAAAAACATTTTTTTGGGAGAATATTATGTTTGGTGAGATATTCCACTATTTGGAACCAGAACTCAGTAAATTTTTCTTGAGTACGTTCTGTCAGAGCATCAGCACTATAAATTGAGATTTTGCTTAGTAGGAAATAATCCCACAGTCGGGTTCTCCAAGCATGTATTGAAGGCAGAGCCTTGTCTTTCCAGTGTGCAGCAACCTCCAATTTTGCTACTGCCAGAAAGAGAGCAATCTTGTCTCCAGAAATTTTGTTTGATGGTACATTGGGCCACCAGCCTAACAGAACAGTCTCTGGATGAAAGGGGAGAGATTCTCCAGTGATTTCCTTAATTTCTTTTAATGTAAGAACCCCAAAATTATGAATTTTAGGGCAGGACCACCACAGATGTATGAAGTCACCACCTTGTCCACAATCTTTCCAGCAGAAAAGGCTACTAATAGCTTTCATGCTATAGAGTTGTTTAGGAGTATAATACCCATTTTTAGAGCCTGTTTAGGAGTATAATACCCATTTTTAGAGCCTGTTTAGGAGTATAATACCCATTTTTAGAGCCTGGAATTGTATGTTAAAAATTTTTGAAGTGAGCCCTGCACGTGGAACAGGTAGCACTTCTGAGAAGGCTACCTTGGAGGTCCTGGCCTTAAGTCTCCTGCCTAGCAGCCTAATTTTTTCCTCTAGGACCTCACGACTGCATTTCCCACATCATTGGTGCCAACATGCACCACGACCACTGGCTCCTCCCCAGCACTGTCTATCAGCCTATCTACAACACGCGTAATGTCCACTACCTTCGCACCAGGCAGGCAAATCACCATAGGTCAGTACATGGTTTTGCCACCCAGCTGTCTACTTGCCTAAGGATCGAATCACCAACTACCAAGACCCCCCCTCCCTCCCTGCCCAGGGATGGTTCCTTGGCGCGAAAGGATACCCGCTCACCAACTGAAGAAGAGGTCCCTTCTGAGGGCGCATTCCCCTTATCCTCAGCTCTATTCCCTCTCGAACCTCATGCTCCCTGGCAGCAATGGAGCTGCCATGTCCAGAGCGGGGCTCATCTAATACGTCCCCAAGAGTCTTCGAGTGCCTAACTGACTGTCTCTGCTTCTCCAGGTCAGTCACCTCCGCCTCAAGGGTATGAACGCGTTCCCTGAGGACCAGGAGCTCCTTGCATCGAGCACAAACCCAAGACTTTTGTCCTGTGGGCAGATAGTCATACATGTGGGCAGAGAAGGGTTGGGAGGGATTGGGAGCATAAAAATTGCACATCTGCCATCTTGCTTCCTGAGGCCCCGCCCCCCTTCCTCTCCCCACAACAGACACCCTGTGAAATCAGTCTACATCACTTCTGATATGACCTGGAAGTGACATCATCAAACAGTGAAGTTCGAATGGCATTCTGGTGTTTGGGAAAAAACTCTGATAAATTTGATGTCATGTCAATGTTGCCAACATGATGACATCACTTTAGGGTTGCCAAGTCCAATTAAAGAAAACTCTGGGGACTTTGGGGGTGGAGCCAGGAGACATTGGGGGTGGAGCCAAGAACAAGGATGTGACAAGCATAATTGAACTCCAAGGGAGTTCTTGCCATCACATTTAAAGAGACAGCACACCTTTTAAAATGCCTTTCTTCCATAGGAAATAATTAAGGATAGGGGCACCATATTTTGGGGCTCATAGAATTGGACCCTCTGGTCCAATCGTTTTGAAACTTTGGGGGTATTTTGGGGAGAGGCACTAGATGCTATACTAAAAATTTGGTGCCTCTACCTCAAAAAATAGCCCTCCCAGAGCCCCCAATACCCACGGATCAATTTCCTATTATTCCCTATGGGAATCGTTCTCCATAGGGAATAATAGAGTGCCTAGTAGACATTTCCCTCCCCCCACACGCTTTCTAAAGGGGAGGAGAGCCTCCAAACTAGGGAATCCCCTGCCCCCTCCCTCACACACACACACACTTACCAGATCTTCCTCCGGACAACTCTACTTCCTGTGAAAACGAAAGCAAAAGAAAGGGAGGGGCCGTTCTCAGAAGCCCTTTCTGCTTCCTGCCCAGCCTTAAAGGGGCAGACATTTTGCAAACGGCTCAGGAGCTCTACAACATGAAGCCTAAAGGTATGTTCTCCCCCCCCTCCACCCCCGCTTCCAGAGTTTTGAAGAGCGGGAGATGAGGCTGCGAACCCAGAAGTCTCCTGCCAGAGCGGGAGGTTTGGGAAGCCTACATCACTTCCAGGTCATGTCAGAAATGATGTAGACACATTGCTGCGATATCAACTGGGCCTCTCTCTTGGGGGGGGGGGTAAGTTCCCCCAGCTGGCCAGATGATTGGCAGTGGGGTCTGGAGGCAGGGAGGCCTAGGCTGGGCGTGGAGATCTCCCAGAATTACAACAGATTTCCTGACTACAGAGATCAGTTCCCTAGGAGAAAATGGCTGCTTTGGAGAGTGGACTGCATGTCATTTTACTGTCAGTCCCTGAATGATCCTCAATAATCAGCCTTTCTGGGATTCAGAAAAGGTTTACTTTATTGATAGACATATCACAGCGGTATGACTCTTTGTGTCACATCTGGCTATTACAGTTGGGGCCAGTTTGCTAGGCTGTTATGAGCCCACCAAAATTCACAGTAAAAACCAAGGGTGAGCATTTTTCACCCAGCCTCCCATTGCATGTTATCAGGTGCTAAGACAGCCTCTGAGAAAGCCAGACACAGGTCTCTCTCCACAAGGGCAGAGCGATTACTTTGTAAGGTGCAGACTAAAGCAAAGGAAGCCAAGCACAACTCCCCCATACATTGCAGTATAGTTACAGAGATTCACAGAAGCTTAGAGCAGCATCACTCATGGCATTTACCCTGCTGAGGCCTCGTCTTCCCCGAACCCCACCTGGCTGAGACTCTATCCCCAACTTGACTGGAATTTCCCAACCTGGAGCTGGCTGCTTTAAGGGAAAGTGGGCAGGATATGGGGATGCCAGGGAAGGGAAAGAGGAAGTAGTCAGAAGGGGGATACAGGGGAAATTGAAACCCCCCCCCTCCCCCCAAAAAAGTTCTTTTGGGTTTCCTGCTTGTAATTGTATAAACACAGATACAAGTATCAGATGTGAAAAAAAATACTGGAAATGCTTGGTGAGCTGGATACTGGAGGGTAAAAGGTTTCTATGTTCCTGAGCAGGGTGTGTTTACTTCCTTGAGTCTAGAATCTCTAACATTTCCCTTTTCTGGTGGCATGTTGGAACTCATTATTATAATTTGATGATGATTACCCTGCCAGCAATGTCATTGTAAAAAACAACAACCAATCACTAAACATCTGGTGACACCCAACAGACTGCATATCAGAGAACAACAAAGTCCCAAATAGTGGTTAAGAACATAAGAGAAGCCATGTTAGATCAGGCCAATGGCCCATCCAGTCCAACATTCTGTGTCACACAGCGGCCAAATATATATATATATATATATATATATATATATATATATATATATATATATATATATACACACACACACACACATACACACACACACACACACACACACTGTGGCTAATAGCCACTGATGGACCTCTGCTCCATATTTTTATCTAACCCCCTCTTGAAGGTGGCTATGCTTGTGGCCGCCACCACCTCCTGTGGCAGTGAATTCCACATGTTAATCACCCTTTGGGTGAAGAAGTACTTCCTTTCATCCGCTTTAACCTGTCTGCTCAGCAATTTCATCGAATGCCCACGAGTTCTTGTATTGTGAGAAAGGGAGAAAAGTACTTCTTTCTCTACTTTCTCCATCCCATGCATTATCTTGTAAACCTCTATCATGTCACCCCTCAGTCGACGTTTCTCCAAGCTAAAGAGCCCTAAGCGTTTCAACCTTTCTTCATAGGGAAGGTGTTCCAGCCCTTTAATCATTCTAGTTGCCCTTTTCTGAACTTTCTCCAATGCTATAATATCCTTTTTGAGGTGCGGCGACCAGAACTGCACACAGTACTCCAAATGAGACCGCACCATCGATTTATACAGGGGCATTATGATACTGGCTGATTTGTTTTCAATTCCCTTCCTAATTCCCAATTCCCTTCCCTTACCCTTGAGGTAACCCAGTAACCACTCAAGAGGAAACAGTCTGACAAGGGAATTTAGAAGTACCAGGATTTTAGAAGTACCAGAATTCTGAGAGAGCCCAGTGGTGAGGGGGAACAACTGCAAAATGGCTGCCACAGAAGGTGGAGCCAACAACACAACCTGATGAGTTCATACATGTGAGCTTATAAGTGGCCTGCATACTGCATACTGTGGCTTATCCAAAAAACTTCAAGGATAGGGTTTCCTGGCCTTTGAGAATCTGCAGACACAGCATAGTGGGTGCAGTCACAAAATGACTGCCACAGCATAACTTCAGCCACACAGTGAAGATCTTTGCGCTGTGGCAGCAGCTGCAGCTGAAACAGCCTTTAAACAAAAATCTGCACAGCCAATCAAATCTCCAACAGCTAATCTGAAGTCTTGCTGGCAAAAGCCCCACCTGGGCCACCCACTTTCTAAAAACACTTGGTGGGTTCCAGAAGAGGTATTTGCAGGTGCCGTGGGATCAGCAGGCACCATGTTGGCAACTGCTGTTTTAAGAAGAAGCCACCTGCTGGTTGTCGTCCTAGTTGTAATGAGTATTGCATCTTCACTCTCTCCAAATTGCCATCGGAGGAAATTAATTTTGCACCTTGCAAAAGTTTCAAACAAAAGACTTTGCCTCAGTTTCCAGAAGATGAACTCAGGACAGGGTGTTCATAGCAATTAATTCTCATGCCAATTACCTGCTGAGTCGTGTGGGCAAAACCCTGCCCTCCCACATGGCTTTCCCGCTTCTGACATTTGCATTTTCGTTTCGGACGGAAACCTGTCATTTGCTTGGAATCCAGGCTATAAGTGGCCTTGCATACTGCATAACAACTCAGTGCTGGTTTCAGTGGGGGCCACCCCATCTGTTGGCAGTGTTTCTCATCTTATGAAGTATATGCCAAACATTCAGAGATGAGAGAGAAGGCTGAAGCCTCAGCCACACCGAATGCAAGAGAATTCAAGCCAGTGGGGTTAATATTCACAAATCCATTTGGTAATTTCTTCAGCAGGCTCCTGTGCCTTTAACAAAAACTATAATAACACAAATCTAGGGTTGCCAAGTCCGACTCAGGAAGTATCTAGGGACTTTGGGGGTGGAGGCAGGAGCAAGGGTGTGACAAGCATGATTGAACTCTGAAGGGAGTTCTGGCCTTCACATTTAAAGGGACCACACACCTTTTAGATGCCTTCTGTCCAATGGAAATAATGGAGGATGGGAGCACCTTCTTTTGGGGCTCATAGAATACCATGGTCCAATCTTTTTGAAACTTGGGTGTGTGTGTGTGTTTTGAGAAGAGGCCCCAGATATCCATGGATCAATTCTCCATGATATCCTATGGGGACCAGTCTTCATAGGGAATAACAGAGTGCCCAGCAGACATTTCCCTCCCTTTGCTTTCTGCTAACCCGGAAGTGGGGGGAGGGCCTCCAAACAAGGGGATTCCCTGCCCCCAACTGGGGATTGGCCACGGTACATGAATCACGACCCACAATTTTGCTTGGCTGAACCAGGTCTGTCCCAGGGTTCATCCCCTTCAACTGTTACTACAATAAATGCTAACCTTTTCAAGCCCCTGGGCATCTTTGGAATTCTGAGGGAGCCCAGTGGTGAGGGGGAACAACTACAAAATGGCTGCCACAGGAGGTGGAGCCAACAACACAATATCCGGTGAGCTCATACATAACAGTAGAAAAAGCTCTACAGGAACTCATTTGCATATTAGACCACACCACCAGACACTAAGCCAGCTAGAACTGCGTTCCTGTGCATTCTTGTTCAAAAAAAGCCCTGACTGACAGGAACTTCAACTTTTCAGATAAAAGCTGCTTTTAACAGGATGCTTTTTAAAAATAAGCATGCGGTTTTAAAGTATTTTCTTGAATGGCGGTGGTGGTGGAAGATGCGGTCAAGTCATAGCTGACTTATGGAGGCCCCATGGGGAAGAGATATTTAGAGGTGGCTTGTTTATTGCCTGCCTCTGCAACTCAGATCTGGTGTTCCTTGGAGGTCTCCCTTCCAAGTACCTGCCAGGGTCGGCCCTGCTTAGCTTCTGAGTATGGTTGCCAAGTCCAGTTCAAGAAATATCTGGGGACTTTGGGGGTGGAGCCAGGAACAAGGGTGTGACAAGCATAATAGAACTCCAAGGGAGTTCTGGCCATCACATTTAAAGGGACTGCACACCTTTTTTAAATGCCTTCCTTCCATAGGAAATAATGGATAGGGGCACCTTCTTTTGGGGCTCATAGAATTGGATCCCCTGGTCCAATCATTTTGAAACTTGGGGGGGGGTACTTTGGGGAGAGGCACTAGATGCTATACTGAAAATTTGGTGCCTCTACCTCAAAAAACAGCTCCCCCAGAGCCTCCGATACCTCCAGATCAATTCCCCATTATACCCTATGAGAATCCATTTCCGCATAGGGAATAATGAAGTGCCCAGCAGACATTTCCTTCCCTCTCCCCCACCCCCACCCCCCACTCTGACATCTCTACTCACAAGTTGCAGCCAACTTCTTCAAAGTGACACAGACACACCGTCCCAAGAGGAAGCCTTAACAATCGGAGACTGAAGCCTCCGGAGGTGGAAAGTCACATGGTGGCTTTGGGGGCGGCCAGCTGACTGGGGGTGGGAAGGAGCCTGGGAAAGCAGAACAACTGCCGTTGGGGACCAAGATCTGTCAAGATTGGCTTACCTGGGCTTTCCAAGTCTGGTATTTTCTTGTACACAAGCAGCTTATTTTGAATCATACAGAGAAGATCCTTGTGCTGTGGTAGCATCTCCAGTGGACAATCAGAAAGCCCTGCTGAGCACAAGGCCACCTTGGCCTCACCCACTTGGCAAGAAAGCTGTAATTGGGTGCCCTGCGGCTTCCGGGCACAATGCTGGGCACCAACTCAAATCTTTGCCTGTTTATTTTAACCAGACGGGGGATGGTGTACATATTTTCAGGTCATCATTCAACTGGGTAGGTCTTCCATGTGGAATTACTGCTTGTGTTAGAGGACAGCATTTGCAACCAGGGATAAAGAAAATAATGAAGAGAAATAAAGGCCAGCAAAGGCCAAATGTCTCTCAAAAGCCCATCAGGAAGCATGGTTATTTCTGAGAACAGAAGGAATCACTTGGTGGCCTTTATATTAACAGGGGTTGAGACAGATTTAAGCTCATATGCAAGAGATAGTCAGTGGAAGTCAAATTGAATTGGTCTTTTCCTGGGCTTGTTTCCATCCAGTTGATAAATCCCTCTCTTTCTTGGCTGAAAGGAGGCAGCCATAAAGTTGAAGCTAGCTGTCTCTCTGGTGGTTATTACTGCCATGGGGAAGCTGGATCAAAAAGGGTTCAGAAGGAACTGGAGCTAACAGCATGCAGTGAGTGTCCCATGCTAATTCATGAGCAGGAAGGTGGTATGGAATTTTCTGACTTTCAGTTATTGGCTCCTGGCTGCATTGAATTTTTCTGACCGAGCAAGGAAAGGAAAGGTCCCCTGTGCAAGCACCAGTTGTTTCCGACTCTGGGGTGACGTTGCTTTCACAGCGTTTTCACAGCAGACTTTTTACGGGGTGCTTTGCCATTGCCTTCCCCAGTCATCTACACTTTCCCCCCCAGCAAGCTGGGGACTCCTTTGACCGACCTCGGAAGGATGGAAGGCTGAGTCAACCTTGAGCCGGCTACCTGAACCAGCTTCTGCAGGGATCGAACTTAGGTCATGAGCAGAGAGCTTGGACTGCAGTACTGCAGCTTTACCGCTCTGCGCCACGGGGCTCTCTTATTGTAATCTACTTTGTAAGAAATATATGCATATTTTTTATATCTGTAATTAATGTTTTTAATTTGACTAGCAGAATTTTCTGCCCCAGGATCAATGGATTGAGGGACATGACCAGCCTCATGTCCAGCAACGTTTTGCTCAGGGGGCCCAAGTGGGGCCTGCTATTCTATGACTGTGTGCAGCTGTCACACCATGCTCATAAATAACCAATAAATACAAGTGGTTTATTGCATAAAATGTTTCAGGGTTATTATTATTATTATTATTATTGTTACAAATAAAAGTGGTTTATTGCACAAGAATATTTCAGATTTGTTATAATTTATTACAGTAGTAGTCAACTCCAAAGTAAGGTCTGGACCACCGTATATCACAGGGGTGGCCAAACTGTGGCTCAGGAGCCGCATATGGCTCTTTCACACATCTTTCACACATATTATGTGGCTCTCGAAGCCCACACTGTCCCGTCCGCCAACTTGGAGAAGGCATTTCTCTTTTTAAAACACTTCCCCAAGCTAGGGTTGCCAAGTCCAATTCAAGAAATATCTGGGGACTTTGGGGGTGGAGCCAGGAGACGTTGGGGGTGGAGCCAGGAGCAAGGGTGTGACAAGCATAATTGAACTCCAAGGGAGTTCTGGCCATCGCATTTAAAGGGACCGCACACCTTTTAAAATGCCTTCCTTCCATAGAAAATAACGAAGGATAGGGGCACCTTCTTTTGGGGCTCATAGAATTGGACCCCCTGGTCCAATCCTTTTGAAACTTGGGAGGTATTTTGGGGAGACATACTAGATGCTATACTGAAAATTTGGCAACTCTACCTCAAAAAACAGCCCCCACAGAGCCCCCGATACCTGCAGATCAATTCCCCATCATTCCCTATGGGAATCGTTCCTGGAGGTGCATAATGGCTGTGCGGGACGGGCTTCCCCCGCCGGCCAGCTGGCTGGGGGAGGGGGGAAGCCTGTAAAACCGGGGGATCCCCTGCTGGGACCTGGGGATTGGGAAGCCTACCCCAAGCCAACCAAGCTGGCAGCTCGGAGAATGCATTTAAAGTTGCTTTCTTTCCACCTTCACCTCCCCCCAATCTATTTGCCTTCCTTCCTCCCTTTTCTCCCTCCCTCCCTGCGGCTCTCAAATATCTGACATTCATGTCTTGTGGCTCTCAAACATACGACATTTATTGCATGTGGCTCTTATGTTGGCCAACCCTGATATATGCCCCCACATTCAAGGGATTCTCTCCTTCCAGGGAACATGTGCTGGGTCCTTGTTCAAACAGCAGTTTTTGTGCCTGCTGCTCAAAAACCAAGTGTCCCCAGGACAATCACACAGGCAGAAACAGAACATCACTATGCTCTGGCACCTTTAAGACCAACAAAGCATTGTTCAAAATAGAAACTTTTGTGTGCAAGCACACTTCCTCAGATATAAACAATCAAATAAAATATCCTCAAGTCCTATTGAAAGCACACTGCAACTTTGCATCTTGACTTCTTTATTTTAAATAGTCCTTGTATGCTTTTATATGGATATAACAAAAATTTCTGTCTGGACAGACAAGCTTTGACAGTTGAAACCTCAGATTCCTAAAACCTAGACAAATTGTCAAGCATGCGGGTTCAATGACGAGTCTAAGTTGATACAAAGACTACGTTTATTGATAGACCGATACTTTGGTAACAGGTTCTTGAGAGTAATGCTGAACACACATTGATACAATACTTTTAAGGCCTACTTCGAAGGGATTCCAAGGGATGGGGTTGCGGGGTAGCATTCACACATAAACTATCATAAATGTCTACATTCCCATAGTGTTATCAGGACTGGGTCCTTGCTTTTCCCAGATGTCTCTTACTCCCTTACAGGAATGTATGGGAAGGTGCTGATTACTTGGTTTCAGTTTTCACTACTTCTAATTATGAGCCATAAAGCAAGACGGGGGAAGGGAAAGAATAACAAGCTAGCAAAGTTGGATCCTCCATGATACTTCACAGACCAGGTTAGGCAGGACTCCTAAACAATCAATTATCAATGGAATTTCACCATGCTTGACACAAATCAGTCACTGGACACACCAAGATATGCTTCAACATTGTATATTAAATGCCAGCAATTCCTTTCTGATTCAGTAGTAGAAGAAGATATTGGATTTATATCCTGCCCTATTACTCTGAATCTCAGAGCAGTCACAATCTCCTTTATCTTCCTCCCCACAACAGACACCCTGTGAGGTAGGTGGGGCTGGAGAGCACTCTCACATAAGGCAGCTTCATGTGTTTTCATGTGTGTGAGTGAGCTGGCGTACCCTTCAAAGAAGTTATTATTAGACATTTTACATAGTGAACTCCTTGAATTTAGGGGTTGTAGATGCACTGTAGGCAATAAGGGGAGCTCATTTTTAATGCAGTTTTCTCATTTTAAAAATACTTTTTTCTTTTTCAGTGTGGCCTCACAAGGAGGCTTGGGGAAAAAAAAAAGAGACAAGATTTACATTCCCCCCACCCCCCAGGCAGCTTTTACAATAGATGAAATGTAGGCCAAGCAGAGGCCTGAAAACAAAACAAGCAATTGATCCGGCAAATGGTCAGTTTTTTAGCCATGAAGGTGTGAGCAAATGTTAATTTCAGGGAGACAGGATAGCCAGCTGGAATTCTGAGTATCTCAGTCATTGAAGTGTGTAATTGTTACAGGGAAATCTCTGCAAATAGTTTGGCATGGACCAATGGAATGGAATGTGCAGTCAAGTCCAACTGACTCAACAAAGACCCCGGGGGCTATGGGTTTCTCAAAGCAAGAGGCAATCAGAGGTGGTGTGCTGTTGCTTGCCGCTCTGTAGGACTTCCTTGGTGGTCTTCCATCCAAGTACTAACCAAGGGCTAATCTAGGCCAATTCTTTAGCATTAGCTGTCACAGATACTTCCCTGATGAGACTGTAGTGGAGGAAGTGTGGTGAGCAGGCTTCCCAATCCCCAGGTCCCAGCATCCAGTATAGCAACCCCCGGTTTTACAGGCTTCCCCCCACCCCCAGCCAGCACTTACCTCTAGATCTCTGGCAGGTTTAGAAACCTGCAAACAGGTCCCCTTTCAAAATGCCTCTATGTGTGTGTGTGTGTGTGCCTTTAAAGTTAAGCAGGAAGCAGGAAGTATTCCATGGGGAAAGGTCAGTAGCAGAAGCTTTTCAAAGCACAGCCCCTTCGTTTGTTTTGCTTTTGTTTTAGAGCAAGTAAGTGGGTGAATATGAGTGTGTGTGTGTGTGTGTGAGAGAGAGAGCAGCATAGCAGCTGCCAATCCCCAGGTGGGGGCAGGGGATCCCCTGGTTTGAAGGCCCTCCCCCCCTTCAGGGTCATCAGAAAGCGAGGGGAGGGGAGGGAAATGTCTGCTGGGAAGTCCGTATGGAGTATTATTCCCATAGGAAATAATGGAGAATTGATCCGTGGGTATCTGGGGCTCTGGGGGAGGGCCCTCTTTTTTGAGGCAGAGGCACCACATTTTCAGTATAGCATCCAGTGCCTCTCCCCAAAATACCCCCCAAGTTTCAAAAAGATTGGACCAGAGGGGCAAATTCTATGAGCCCCCAAAGAAGGTGCCCCTATCCTTCTATATTTCCTATGGGAAGGGGGATGTACTAAAACGAATGACAAGATTGCCCATAGGAAACAATGGGAGAGCCTGGATTGCCCATTGGATATAATGGGAGAGAAGATTGCCAATTGACTTGCATGGGCGCCATTGAAATTCACTGAAGTACAGAAACGGCTGCAAGAAAAACCTGGAATGGATTTTCCAGGAAAGTCAAAACAACCGACAAATGTCCTGGAATGGGATTGCCAGCCCCTGGGACTGGCACAGATATTCTGGATTTCAATTGAGAGGGGGGAGGGTGGGTTGCCACCCTCTGGGACTGCATTGCCAGGGGAAAAGGTAGTTTGCCAACCTCTAGGACTGGATTGTCAGGAAAAAAAGTAGTTTGCCAGCCTCCAGAACTGGATTGTCAGGAGAAAAGGTCATTTGCCAACCTTAAGGACTGGATTGTCAGGGGAAAAGGTAATTTGCCAACCTCTGGTACTGGATTGCCTGGGGAAATAGTAATTTGCCAGTCTCCAGGATTGGATTCCCAGGAGAAAAGGTAGTTTGCCAGCCTCCAGGACTGGTTTGTCAGGGGAAACCTTCAGGACTGGATTGCCAGAGGAAAAGGTCGTTTGCCAGTCTCTGGCACTGGATTGTCAGGGGAAATGGTAGTTTGCCAGCTTCCAGGACTGGATTGCCAGGTAGTCTGCCAGCCTCCAGTAGTAGTCTGGATTGCCGGAGGAAAAGGTAGCCTGCCAATCTCTAGGACTGGATTGCCAGGGAAAAAGGTAGTTTGCCAGTTTCCCGGATTGGATTGCTAGGGGAAATGGTAGTTTGCCAGCCTCCAGGACTGGATTGCCAGGTAGTCTGCCAGCTTCCAGTAGTAGTCTGGATTGCCAGAGGAAAAGGTAGTCTGCCAACCTCTAGGACTGGATTGCCAGGGGAAAAGATAGTTTGCCATCGTCCAGGACTGGATTATCAGAGGAAAAGGTAGTTTGCCAGTTTCCTGGATTGGATTGCTAGGGGAAATGGTAGTTTGCCAACCTCCAGAACTGGATTGTCAGGGGAAAAGGTAGTTTGCCAACCTCCAGGACTGGATTGCCAGAAGAAAAGGTAGTCTGCCAGCTTCCAGGACTGGATTGCTAGGGGAAATGGTAGTCTGCCAACCTCCAGGACTGGATTGCTGGAAGAAAAGGTAGTCTGCCACCCTCTGGGACTGGATTGCCAGGGGAAAAGGTAGTCTGGCAACCTTCAATCCACTCCCGTAGGTTGGCAGACTAGCTTTTCCCCTGGCAATTCAGTCCCGGAGGTTGGCAGATGAACCAGTTTGGTGTAGTGGTTAAGTGCGAGGACTCTTATCTGGGAGAACCGGGTTTGATTCCCCACTCCTCCACTTGAAACTGCTGGAATGGCCTTGGGTGAGCCATGGTTCTCACAGGAGTTGTCCTTGAAATGGCAGCTTCTGTGAGAGCCCTCTCAGCCTCACCCCCCTCATAGGGTGTCTGTTGTGGAAGGAGAAGATATAGGAGATTGTAAGCTGCTCTGAGTCTCTGATTCAGAGAGAAGGGCAGGGTATAAATCTTCCTTTTCCCCTGGCAATCCAGTCCTGGAGGCTGGCAAAGCACCTTTTCCTTTGGCAATCCAATGTCAGAGGCTGGCAGAGAAGCTTTCCCCCTGGCAATTCAGTCCTAGAGCTGGCAAAGTACATTTTCCCCCTTGCAATCCAGTCCTGGAGGTTGGCAGACTACCTTTTCCCCTGGCAATCCAGTCCAACCTCCAGAACTGGATTGTCAGGGTAAAAAAATAGTCTGACAGCCTTTGGCACTGGATTGCCAAAGGAAAAGGTACTTTGCCAGTCTCTGGGATTGGATTGCCAGGGGAAAAGCTAGTCTGCCAGCCTCCAGGACTACCTTTTCCTTTGGCAATCCAGTCCTAGAGGCTGGCAGACTAGCTTTTCCCCTGGCAATCCAGTCCTGGAGGTTGGCAACGTACTCCCCCCCCCAACAATCCAGTTCTGAAGGCTGGCAGACCACCTTTTCTCCTGACAATCCAGTACCAGAGGCTGGCATTGTCCTCTGTCCTCTTGCAATCCAGTTCCAGAGGGTGGCAACCTACTCTCCCCCCCTGGGAATTCATATGCAGAACACCTGTGCCAGTCCTGGGGGGCTAGAAATGTCCCCCCCCCCCACAATCCCATTCCAAGGCACTTGTAAATTGTTTTGTCCTTCCTGGAAGAAAGAGCCATTCCAGATTTTTATTGCAGCCGTTTCTGTACTTCAGTGTATTTCAATGGAGCCCATGCAAGTCAACTGGCAATCTCTCCCATTATATCCAATGGGTTATCCAGGTTCTCCCATTATTTCCTATGGGCAATCTTGTCATTTGTTTTAGTACGTCCCTATGGAAGGAAGGCATTGAAAAGGTGTGCAGTCCCTTTAAATGTGATGGCCAGAACTCCCTTGGAGTTCTATTATGCTTGTCACACCCTTGCTTCTGGCTCCACCCCCAATATCTCCTGGCTCCACCCCGAAGTCCCCAGATATTTCTTGAATTGGACTTGGCAACCCTAGTGGTGAGAGAGCTGCATTTTAGGTACGTATTTGAAGCTCTGCGGCACGTGCCAATTACACCTGGGTACATGGTGGTTTAACTAGTTTTCCTGGTACTCCTCGCTGTGTGTAGATTAGAACTGGAAGTTCTAGAACAATGCGTGAATTAGTGAGCAAGCCACTATATGTTAACCCTCGTGCATTCACAGGTCATGGGTCATTTCTCTTGGTACATCCAGGATGTGGTTAAAGAAAGTTAACTATATTATAATAAATAAAACCAAGTGGGGGACCTACAAAGACTCATGAGGGGATCTCATTTCCCCATTCCCTCTCACTTTTCCATTCTGTCTCCACCTCGCAGTGCCTGCAGCCTCTCCCCTTTCTTTCTTTCCTTCCCATGAACTTACTTATCTCTCTCTTACTATTTCTCTCCCCCCTCAAGCAGCCTCTGGCCCTGTCTCTCCCCCCCCTTTCTTCTTCTCCTCCATCACCAGTTTCCCCTTTATTTTGTCTCTCTCCTTTCCAGTGTGATCATCTCTTCCTCCTCTCTTTTATGTTTTGTTTCTCTATCCTCCTTCCCCCCACATCCAAGGCATGGAATCCTCAGCAACAGGCTGCCAATCTCCAGGTAGGGCCTGGAGATTGGGAATTATAACTGATCTTTAGACATTGTTTCTACGTGTAACCCTTTTAGGCTTGAAAAGGTCAAGTAAGTAGTCATACTGTTGTGGATGTTCCCCAATGAAGGCTATGGTCACACACACTAAATAATGTACTTCCAATCCACTTCCAATGCACTTTCCAATTTGGTTTTGCCAGTTCACACAGTTGGAAAGTGTACTGAAAGTGGATTGGAAGTACATTATTTAGTGTGTGTGTGATTGCAACCAAATAGTTTCCATTAAAACTCAAACAAAGCAGGGGGTAAAGAACTGAGAGCATCAACAAAATAGAGTAATAGTAAAAGAGACTTAGGATGGGTGAGAAATAGCTCTCTGGCTCCAACCTACAAAGCCCTGGGAAGGTCTGGAAAAGTCTCCCTTTCTTTGCAACCTGGGAAACAGTTCTTTTTTCCTCACAGCTGAAGTCCCTCCTCTGCTTGGAGCCAGTTTGGTGTAGTAGTTAAGAGTGTGGACTCTAATCTGGGAGAACCAGTTTGATTCCCAACTCCTCCACTTGCAGCTGCTGGAGTGACTTTCTTGTGTCAGTCATAACCAATTCTACAGCTTAGAGGGAATATTGGTTGTGACTGACCCAAGAAGGTTACTTGTGAGCAAAAAATCTACTTTGTGAGCTGCTGGCATTAAAGTTAAGAGCTAGTGCATGAATTAATTTGCTCTGGGGTCATTCTTCCTAAGGAAAAAATGTGTGAGCTGGACGCTGAAAAACTGAGCTAGTTAACTCAGTTTAGAGAGAACACTGGCCAAAACTCTTTCAAAACTGTTCTCTCAAGAGCAATTCTCTCAACCCCACCTACCTCATAGTGTGAATGACAAAAAAAATCTCCTGTCTGAAGACTGGCAACCCCTCCCTGTGTGTGTACTCACTAGGACAAGATAGAATGGCAAACAAAGACCAACAGACTTGTGTATTCTTGCAAGTTTCAGGAAGTTGCTTCTCCTGGAGATAAGCAGCTGAGACACACAAGAATGTTAGGGAAAGATATAATGGGAAAGGGGGTTAAGAAATCAACACGTCCGTAGGTAGGTGCTTGCAGTAACAAGTAATAATTAATGGGGCAGGGCAATTAGATTGGGAGCAGAACCACTGGATATTCATTATGTATATAAGTGCTTGTATTACTTTTCTGTGGGTCTTCTGTATTGCTTGATTGCTGGGGGCCCTTTTACTATAGTAAAAAAAAGGTTATTGCTTTCCTAGCCACTTTGGATCTTTGTCATTGGCAGGGGTCTGAACCAGAGGTTTCTAACGAGGCTCCATCCACAACAGGAAGGGAAAGGAGATTGTAAGCTGCTCTGAGACTCTGAGTAGGTGTATAAATCCAATTTCCTCCTCCTCCACAAGTTTTTCTTTCCCAAGAAGAGCTTCTTTCACCCAGATTCTCCACTCCTTCCTGAGTGAATGCCTTACGTTCCTGTGAGAGTTGGAAAAACTGTTGTTCCTTGAAGTGTTCCTAGACCAGCATCCACTAAACATGGCAAAAGAGGCCATAACCCCTCCAGTGAAAGAAGTTCACTGGAGGGAAAAAGACAGGTTGCTTACCTGTAACCGTAGATCTTCGAGTGGTCATCTGTGCATTCACACCCATGGGATAGTGCGCCTGCGCTGATCCCCGAATCGGTACCTGAAAAGCCCGGGATTTTTCCATGCTCGGCGCCAATGGGCATGTGCAGGCGTCACTACGTATGCTCACCGGCGCCAGCGCGGGGATCCCGCCAGTTCCTTCCTGACCGGTGGAAGCCCCTACTGGAGGGAGATCGTCAGCAGTGGGGAAGGAGGGCGGGTAGTGTGAATGCACAGATGACCACTCGAAGATCTACAGTTACAGGTAAGCAACCTGTCTATCTTATTTATTTATCTATTTATTTATTTGTTCGATTTATATCCCGCCCTACCCCACCAAGGCGGGCTCAGGGCGGCTTCGTGGTCTCTGTGCTTCACACCCATGGGAGACTAGCAAGCAAAGCATACCTGGAGGCGGGAAGACGGTCAACCGGAAGAAACAGCTTGCAGCACCGCAGTTCCCAACCGAGTCCTCTGCTGAGCATGCACGTCCAGCGCGTAGTGCTTCATGAAGGCATGCGGAGAAGACCAGGTAGCAGCCTTGCAGACATCGGAAAGGTACACACCTCTCAGGAATGCCACCGACGTGGCCATCGCTCTTGTGGAGTGTCCACGAACAGGCCCAGGTAAAGGCTTCTTTGCCAACAAATAACAGAGCTTAATCGTCTCAGTGAGCCATTTTGAGAGCCTCTGAGACGAAATCCTGGAACCTAACTTGGGAGCAGCATATGAAACAAAACAGCTGCTTGTCCTTACGAAAAGCCCTTGAACGATTCAAGTAAAACAGTAAAGCACGCTTAACGTCCAGAGCATGCAACCTACGTTCCTCGTCCGAGGAAGGGCTAGGGTAAAAAGTGGGCAACCAAACTTCTAAATTAAGGTGGAACTGGGAGACCACCTTTGGAAGAAAACTAATGTCCGGAGCCATGGAAACCCCAGCCTCTCTAAACACAAGATAAGGGTAATCACAACGCATCGCCGTGAGCTCCCCAACACGGCGAGGTGATGTGATGGCAACCAAAAATGCAGTCTTCCATGACAAAAGCTGCAAAGAGCACGTGGCCATCGGCTCAAAGGGGCGATGGGTTAGTTTGTCCAGCACCAAAGTCAAGTCCCACAACTGTGGGGGCGATCTTGATGGTGGGTGCAGCCTAAACAACCCCTTCAAAAATTTCTTGGACTGAGGGTGTGCAAAAACGGAGTACCCCTCCACCGGATCATGGAAGGCAGATATTGCCGCCAAATAAACTTTGATGGAGGAGAAAACCAGGCCTGCATCCACTAGGGACAACAAAAAATCAAAAATGGCCGACAATCCCGCCCTATTAGGCGAGACTAAAGGGTCAACCAAAAACTTAGTAAACTTCTGCCACTTCCTGTCATAGGAAGCACGGGTGGACGGCTTTCTACTGTTCATAAGAACCTGCTGGACTCTGTCAGAGAACCCTACTGGTCGATGAACCACGCTGTCAGCTTCAGGTGCGCTACGTTGTGATGCAGAACAGACCCTCCCTGAGCTGACAGAAGATCCGGCTCTGCTGGGAACTGGTAGAAGACCCCCCCCCCGACAATTGGAGCAGGATCGAGAACCAGTTCTGGCGGGGCCACCAAGGAGTCACCAGGATGCAGCGTGGCCTCTCCCTTGCAATTTTGTTGACCACTTTCGTCAACAATGGCAGGGGTGGGAACATGTAGAGGAATCGACCCTCCCATGGAAGCAGGAGTCCGTCTCCTAGAGAGGCTGGATCTGCCCCCCCCCCCCCCCGGAGCAGAACATGGGGCACTTTGTGTTCTCTGCCGTGGCGAAGACATCCAGCTGTGGGTACCCCCAATGCTGAAATACTGGCTTCAGGAAGCGCCACTGCAGTTCCCACTCATGTGGGGAAGCCCCCTCCCCCCCCCGCTGAGGGAGTCTGCCTGGAGGTTGAGGACCCCCGGAAGGTGTGCTGCCTTTACAAAGATGTTGTACTGCAGACACTCCGACCAGAGATCCATCGCCAGTGCGCAGAGCCGACGAGACACTGTCCCACCCTGCCTGTTGATGTAGCACAGGGCAGTGGTATTGTCTGTGAGCAGTGCTACACTCTTTCCCGCCACTAGGGGGCAGAAAGAACACAGGGCAAAGTGAACCACCAGAAGCTCCAGATAGTTTATATGGAACTGAGTCAGTTTTGGCGGCCACTGGCCCCCCACACACAAACCTTCCATGTGGGCCCCCAGCCCCACAAAGAAGCATCTGTGGTGATGGTCACAGCAGGAGTCAGAAGGTGGAAGGGAGCCCCTTGGCAGATGTTGTTCTCCGACTCCCATCACTGTAGCGTTTGGAGTGTCTCGGATGGAATGGTGAACCTCTTCCGAGGTGAGTTTCTGAGCAGGCGAAACTGGCGAAGAAACCACAACTGTAGGCCTCTCATTCTCAGTTTCGCGAACAGAAGCATGCTTGTCATCACCGCCATCAGCCCCAGCATCCGCTGAAGCTGCTGCGCTATGCCCCACTTTCGCCTTTGAAGGAGTTGTACCAGACTGACAATGTCCTTTGCCCTCTGCGAAGGCAGGAATGCACGATGCTGATTTGTATCCAGCAAAGCCCCTATGAACTGCACTGTCCTTGATGGAGTGAGATGGGATTTCTCCAAATTGACCTGCAGCCCCAGGGTGTCGAGAAGACGCAGAGTGATGGCAATGTGTGTTGACAAACTTTCCCTCGACTTCGCCACAAGGAGCCAGTCGTCGATGTATGGGAAAACGACAACTCCCTGGAGACGAAGATGGGCAGCCACAACGCTCATCATCTTCGTAAACACCCGAGGTGCAGTAGACAGGCTGAACGGAAGGGCTTTGAACTGGAAGTGCAAACCTGAGGAAACATCTGAATGCCGGATGGATGCTGACATGGAAGTAGGCACCCTTGAGGTCCAGGGTTGCCATCCAGTCCCCTTGATGAGGGGCAGGATTGTTTGCAGCGTGGACATTTATTCTGGTACAGAATAAATTTGTTCAGATTCCAAAGATTCATAATTGGTCTTAAGCCCCCGTCCCTCTTGGGGACCAGGAAGTAGCGAGAGTAAAAACCTCCCATCCTGGCCTCCGTCGGAACTCTCTCTATGGCTTGTTTCTGTAGGAGGTTGTTCACCTCCGCCAGGAGAGGTGGGGAAGGGGGAGTGGTGATCACCACGGATTGGTTCGGAATCTGCACAAACTCTATTTTGTACCCTCTTTTATGATGGACAGAGCCCACCTGTCTAAGGAGATCAACTCCCAGGCAGGCAGGAAAGGGCGGAGGCGGATAGATGTACCAGTGGGGGCGATGACGCGTGCCACAAGAAAGTCAAAGGCCCTGCTTCTGAGGGCGGGCACCCTTGGACTTGGCTGTGGACTGAGAACTGTAGCGGTTCCTGTTGTTGCTCGAGTAGGATGGTCTGTCAGGCTGAGTGGAGTGGGGACGCCATTGCTTATCTGGCGAAAACTTTTGATAGGGCTTCTTGGCCCAAGGTTTGTGCCACTGCTTCGTCCTGGGTGTTCTAGAAGTGGCCTGCACACCCAGGTTCCTGGAGGTCTTGAGGCTTTTATCAAACTCCTGCAGTGCACTGTCCGTAGTAGTACTGAAGAGGCCATCTCCCTCAAAAGGCAAGTCCTCTACAAATGCCTTGGTGTCTTGTTGCAGGGCAGTCGATCTCAGCCAGGAGTGACGGCAGATACACATAGCAGATGTGATGGCCTTAGCCGACACATCTACCATGTGCTTTGCTGCAGCCAGTTGTTGCTTGGCCACAGCAAAGCCTTCCTTCTGCAACTTTCTAGCAGCAGCCTTCTTATCCTCGCTCAGGGAGGAGAGGAGAGGGGTGAGCTGTTCCCAAACAGAGTATTGGTATCTAGCCATGCAAGCCGCATAGTTAGATACCTTTACTCCGAGGGCCCCTGCTGAGTAAACCTTCCTTCCCATACCATCAAGCTTCTTCCCCTCCTTATCCGGTGGGGAGGAGTGGACCTTGTGAGCCTTGGATGAGGATGAGACAGCAACTGAGTTCGGTTTCATGTGGGTGAAAAGGAACTCAGCCCCCGTCTCCTGGACCCTGTACATGTGGTCCAGCCTTCTGGAAGACACCGGTGTTGTAGATGGTTTCTTCCAGGGTTCCTTGACTGCCTGCAGAATCACTTTGGTGACCGGCAAAATGATTGCAGTGGATGTGTCCCTCTGCATGATGTCGAAGACGTTATCGTCCACGACAGGTTGTGGCTGAGTCACAGGCAGAGAGAGGGTGGCAGCCATTCTCCTCACTAGGTCTCCATAAGACTTCAGATCCTCAGACAGTGAAATTGAAAGATCTTCGGCCGTCTGGAAACCTGGCGAGGGCTCCAAGGCACCTTCCTGGATGTCACTCTCTGAGTCCGACGAGGAAGACTCCTGATGAGCGGAGTGCTCCGACAGGATCGGTGTCGATTCCGCAACGGTGACCGAATCGCTGTCAATGGGCGCCGAGGAGGTTCAATCGGTATGATGCGCCTCTCCGGAGGGATCGATGCCGATGGCTTTTGGGAGTGATGCGAGACCCTGGACATGCAGGACACCTCCGACTGCTGCTCCCACTCCGGAAACTCCCTCAGCGGGTACCATTGGTACAAAGGGTAGGGGTACGAGTAGGGCTGCCAACGACGCTGCTCGCATGGTGGCAGTGGTGGGAAACGGCGTGGTTTGAAAGGAGGCTCAGGCTCCCGTCTGCCTCTAGGTCTCATCAGCGTATCTGGGTCCATCAGTGCCGATGCCTCCAACTCCGAGATCGACTCGCTGCCACTACGCCGTCACGACGCTGATGACGAGGATCGCTGGGTAAGGTCGATCTCCTGCTCCGACGTCGGGAGACGGGGCTGTAGAGTACTGCCTCTCGATGTCGATGGGCTACGGCGCGGGGAAGCCAGGATCTTCCTCGGCAGCTCGGAGGTCGTCGGTGCCGAAGCGTCTGGTGAAGGCGATGGAGTGTGAAGCCTCTTCCACTTCTCCTTCGACTTGGCCTTTTTAGAAGTAGATGCTCGGGTCCCCGAATCATCTCGATGCTTCTTGGCAGGCGTGTCCACTGATCCGTCATGGGACCGTTTGGTGGAGGAGCCTCGCTCTACCGGCACTTCGGTCGCAATCGGGGTCACATCGGCCGATATGACCGCCGAGGCATCCGCCATTGTCGATACCGACGGGCCCGGTGCCGACCTCTGAGGGCGGAGTGCTGACTCAGTTAAGGCTTCCGAGAGCCGCGCCGCCCGGTTCTTCCGCGTTTGCTTGGAGAAGCGGAGACAGTGTGGGCAGGCCTCCACATGGTGCGCTTCACCCAAGCAGAGAAGACACAAAGAATGGCCGTCTGGGGGGGCAATCTTCTTCCCGCAGGAACGACACCGCTTGAAAAACCCCCAGCGACAGTCCATAGACACCAGCTGCCAAAAACCCGCTCAGAGTCCTCTGAGGGGAAAAAACTGGGGGAAAACAGACGGAGAGAAAACCCCAAAGGGCAGTCCGACAAACACACACGGAAAAACTTTTTTTTTAAAACTATCTATCTATCTATCTATCTATCTATCTATCTATCTATCTATCTATCTATCTATCTATCTATCTATCTATCTATCTATCTACACTAACAAAAACAACAAACGGGCTATATACACGAGAAAGGCAAAGGCCAAAAAACTCTCACTGACCGGGGACACGAGAAGGGAAACCTCTCCGCTCGGCGGTCAGAAAGGAACGTGCTGGCGCCGGTGAGCATGCATACTGGGACGCCTGCGCATGCCCATTGGCGCCGAGCGCGGAAAAATCCCGGGCTTTTCAGGTATCGATTTGGGGATCGGCGCAGGTGCACTATCCCATGGGTGTGAAGCACAGAGACCACGAAGAAGATCTTGCTGGGGGGGGGGGGGGGCTGGGAGGAAAGCATAAATAGGCCAAGCTGCAGACAGGCTTGTTCTCTCTGGAGAGGTTGCAAACAGGGAGGGTGGTTCTCTCTGGAAAAGGTTGGACTGGAGGCAGATTGCAGCTGGGGAGAGAGCCCCTCACCCAAATGGGGTGGTGAGTCTTCGGCATTAGAAGAACGGGACATTTACGGTAGAAGTGTTGGGGGTTTTATTTCTTTGCACCAATCTTTACTGTTTCTTTATTCACTATTGCACTAAAAAGTCAACTTATTGTTTTTGAGCACTTAAACCTGTTGTTATGGTTAAACTGCCTGCGTCCTCGTGTGTCTTTGGTCACGGTTAAAAGGTACTTGCTAATTGGGAAGATGCAAGGGTCAGGTGGGTGCCCTGGGCCTTCTTTGTATGGTGGTGGCAGCCGGCAGAAGGCCCTTCCTGGTCTCCTGCTGTATGACAGGGCCGGGTCAGAATTAGATTCAATGATGTTGGGATGTTTTAATGTTTCGAACCCCTAAGATTCAGTGGGTTGGCATATGAAGTGACTCCAATTGTGTGATAGCTGCTGCTTTGTCATTCCCGAGGTTCTTGAACTAGAAGGATAGCGCAATTCTGAGCAGAGTTAGCAAAGTCAATGGACTTAGAATGTTGCAACTCTGTTTAGGATTGCAGAGTTAAATCACTGTAGCAGCTGTTAGCCCAGTAGGAACTCATTTGCATATTATGCCACACCCCCTGATGCCAAGCCAGCTGGAACTGCATTCCTGTTCAAGAAAAGCCCTGGGTGTAGGGCAGAAAATTGCCATATATGAAAATGTAGTTAATCTAATTTCCTGTGGAGAAATGTTCAGTGCTGCTTTGATTTGGTACTCAAATGCCTATCAGTTAAGCATACCAGTACTAGGTACACTCCAAAGCAGGACTCAGACGAAGATCCTCTCTTCCCAATTTCAAAGAAGTATAATAATTTATTTATTTATTACTTTCAATTTATATCCCGCCCTCTCTGCAAGCGGACTCAGGGCGGCTTACAACATCATAAAATACAATCAATCCAATAAAACATATAAAACCATAATTTATGTATATCAGCTTTAAAACCATTCTATGGCGCTATATCAGTACTGTATAGGCGGTATTAGATTCTCGACTGTGATCGCCAGCATTCTGTAAGATGTCCGGTGGCAGCCCTTTTTCAAACCACAAAAGCCTGTTTAAACAATTCGGTCTTACAGGCCCTGCGGAACGCAGACAAATCCCGCAGGGCCCTTATGGCTTCTGGAAAGGTGTTCCAAAGTTCTGGTGCTGCCACCAAAAAAGCCCTGGATCTCATCACACACAGCCTGGCTTCTTTTGGGCCGGGGCAGACAGCAGATTTTTTGTCCCTGATCGCAGTGCTCTCTGGCGGATATATGGGGAAAGGCGGTCCCGTAGATAGGCAGGTCCCTGACCATAAAGGGCTTTGAAGGCTAATACCAACACCTTGAAGCGAACTCGGAACACAACAGGCAACCAGTGAAGCTCCCTCAGCACTGGCTGAATGTGCTCCCATCGCGGCAGCCCCATTAGCAGCTGTGCCGCAGCATTCTGCACTAGTTGTAGTCTCCGGGTTAGCACCAAGGGTAGCCCCATGTAGAGAGCATTACAGTGATCTATTCTTGAGGTGACCGTGGCATGGATTACCGTTGCTAAGTCGTTGCGTTCCAGGTAAGGGGCCAGCTGCCGCGCCTGCCGAAGATAAATAAATAATAAATAAATAAATTCCAAAGAAGTATAATAAATTTCTGATACCAACCCTCCAGGTCCTTTCCTCTCTCTCTCTTTTCCGTAACTAGAAAATTCAGATTTACAAAAGAGCTGTTCACTAGACCATCTGTAATTTTTCCAAATTTATTTAGGAAAAAAAATAATAACATGAGCAAAAATGAGAGTACTTTCAGTGTTACAAGAAAGTATATAAATGTCTAGCAATAGTCAATCTGATTTATTTATTTTAAATACAAAATAACCACATGAACACCTAATATACAGGTTTCATTTGAATACATATTTATTAGATAAATATTAGGTTGTCACATCATCTAACTACATACAGTTTTGCAAGACTAAAAATCACAATTATTTTTTCTGACCAGTTTTAAAGTATGAAATGATTGCGTTGTACTGTACATACAATGTACAAACAAGAACAATGGCCATTTTTGCATGGTAACTTCAGATTGTACTTTTTTTTTTTAAATTCTCCTCTGATCACAATATTAAAAAATTGTACAAAGTATGAATTTGGTTACAATCTTTTTTTTTATTTAATCCCCTTATCTTCTTCATTATTTTTTGTAGCACCCTAAAAATACACAGGTGATAAGACTAGTACACATTAAGCTAATTATTACATGAAGGTAAAACAAAAACAAACAAAAAATGCAAGAAAAAAATTCTTTCCACAAAGGATTTCCAGAGTATATTACAAGAAATGAAACAAACGTGGAGACTTCACAAACGCTAACGAACAGGATTCATTTCCCACATAAGATGGATCTTCAAGCTTCATTTTTTTTTGTCTCTGCAAAATAAAAACAAATGCACATTCCAAGGAAAATGAATGCATTTCTGTTAACATGTCTCTATTTGCCATTTACATATGTACAGATGTCCCTGGAGCCTCCACTGCAGACATTGTGTTTTCATTATCCCGTAATAATAATAATATTATGTCTTGGCAGTAGAATTATAAATCTCTGAGGGTTCTTTTCCAGGTGGGCATCTAGAGGGAAACAATAAAAAAGACCAAACCAAAATGCCTCCAAAACAAAGGAATAATAAAAATAATAGTAATAAAATGCTTTGGGAATAGAATTCTGCCACTCAACACAACAGAACTCTAAATTGTCTCATAGGGTTTCACCTCATTCTAAGGTTATGGCAGTGAGCAAATTACAAACGAACCATCTCAAATTCTCTGAAACAGACCGTGGGTTTCATGACCTGATGGTGAGTAACTGCTTATGGGAAGGGGCCATTCTGGGCTGATTTTTTAGGTCTGCTCCTTAGATAAATATACCCTTTAATACAACACAAAAGGGCTCGGCTGGACCCTTGCAAATGCTCTAACTTGATGTTAACCCAGCTACGTTAGCCCTTAAATTTGGTCGGTATCATGCTCCCTTGCTACAGATCTAATCATTATACATAAAATCTACAGTTTTTAAAATAAGCACTGATTTTGGTTACTGTGGGGAAAAAACTTCACCGCTAAGACCAGGGTGGTTTTTTTTTTTTTGAGCTGAAACGCACAGGAATGCAGTTCCGGCTAGCGTGGCATCAGGGGGTGTGGCCTAATATGCAAATAAGTTCCTGCCGGGCTTCTGCAAAAGCCCTGTTATGTCAGGGGGTATGGCCAAATATGCAAATGAGTGCCTGCTGGGCTTTTTCTACCAAAAAAGAGAGCCCCGGATGGGACTTTCCCGAAAGACAGCCAGTGTGGTGTAGTGGTTGGAGCCTCTCGCTGGAGCTGTGGGGAAGCCAGGGGACCCATTCTGCCGTGAAGCTCAGCCTGTGGATGGAAGAACTTTGTGGAGGACAGGCAGGATCGCACAAGCCTAACAATGGGGGCAGCGGAAAGGGCCGTCAAGGGACAGCCGACTTATGGCAGCCCTGCAAGGCTTTCAGGGCAAGAGACGTGCAGAGGTGGTTTGCCATTGCCCGCCTCTCTGTCCAGACCCTGGACGTGTTCAGCTTAGTTTAGCTTCTGAGATCTGATGAGATCAGGCTAGCCTGGGCCAGCCAGGTCAAGGCTAACAATAGATGCTCAACGGGGGCATCTCTTCTCCGGCCTCCTCAGCAGGGCCCTGCATACGGTGCCTTCACATTCACCCGACCTCAACACATCCGATTGGAAATGGTTCTGTTTCCTAATCTGGATGCCTGCGCAATAGCAAAGGATCGGCTTTATAAAATGGGTGCTGAACTCTGAACAGGCAAAATACAATATATGGCTTAAAACAGGCCTCGACAACTTGCTAGAAGCAATGGTTAACGTGCCTGTTTTTGGAGAGGCAGATGTGAAAACAGCTGGCTTTCGAGCCCCTGACAACTGTGATTGCTTTAGCTGGTTGCCGGTTGGCTTAAAGCAAATGAGAATAATGGAACAACGCAAGGTCAACTGACCCTTCATTGCTCACATAAATGGAGCAAATGCTTATATGATGGAGACAGAATGGGGAAGCTACTATGGGGGGGGGGGGGAGACCCAGAATGCACTTGAAATAAAAGGAAGCTCTGAACTTCAGTTTCCCCTGGTATCCCACCACCACTATGACACTGCGTTATTCCTTGGGTGTTCAGTAACCAAGATCCTATGTAGTGTGCCGCCTATTGGACTGCCGTCTCCTCACCTACGTACGAGGCAATGCCATTTTCAAAGGATTTTTTTAAAATTACCTTTTTTGTTGTCTGACTAAAGAAAAGAATCTCAAAAGAAAAGAATCTCAAGGTGATATCGTGGCTCGTAACAATTTATTTTCTGGGCAGTTCAGGACATCGGCCAGATCCATTAAACTGGACTAAGAAATGGAGGGGGACTAATTTGTCAAAAGGAAAAAAAACTCCATCAATCCAAGACCCCTTAAAAAAAAAAAACAGAAGAGGACCTATGCTCCCCCCACAAAGACTATGCATTTTAAAACACAAGTATAACCAGATCAGGAAAATGTTGAATATTGTTATCAAAGACGATACTAAAATATTCACAAAAGGTATTTACAATAGCAATTCTTAAAATAATTGATTTTTGCATAATGAACAGCGCTTCTTATGAAACAAACAAAAAGAAAACCTCAATAAAAGGGAGATTGGGGAGAAAAGTAAGTGTCGAAACATCTCTACATAAAATGTTTTACAAATTCAACACTCCTACTGGAAAATAGAGGAACTAAAACTGCCATTTCCTGTAATATCTACAGCAAAGTGCTGCGAACTAGTATATATATCACAAGATGCATATACAGCTGTGGCGGTAGATGCTAAAAACAAAATGCGCAAAGAATTTACAAGCATGACTTTGGTGACGAGAGCAAGTTGGGAATGGAATGCACAGGCCATGCCATTCACAGGGGGCAAAGTGGGCGGAGCTTACACACAGAAACCGACAAGCACGAGTTCCATTGGGCACAAAATGGAAAGCCTACTACTGAAAATCAAATATGGGATATATTTGATCTGATTTATGGACGGGAAAGGAAGCCATCAAGGTCTTTTCTTTTTCTTCACAAAGAAAGCAAGATTTGCACACGGTGGGCAGAAGACGAAATGTTGGCCCGCCAGGGCGGAGTTGGCACACATGCACGTCTTGACAGACAGACACTATACATCATTTATACGAGAGCATGACCAAGAGCGCAGAAACGGGCCTGGGAGCAACGGGAAGCTCATGCAGGGGGGGGGGGGGAGGCAACCTGATGAGAAGCACAAGACCACGGAAGGAAGCACTGCATGTGACAAGGAAGGCCATGGGGCTGGGGCACCAGAGGGATTGACACTTCCCATGCCCATTGTCCTTGGGGAAATAATATATATATATATTTATATTTAGAAAACAGTCCTGGCAGCTAAAAAAAACCCATCAAAAAAAGAAAAGGAAAAGGGTGAATTCCATGTCACAATCTGAAAAACAGAAAGAAAGAAAAACCGGGGAGGTGTAGGACAGCTAAAGTTGAGTTCCGGAGCACCTGAGGGACCAACGAGGTTTGCAGGGTAGAAACCTTTGAGAGTCAAAGTTCCCTTTTGTCAGTTACCAGGCCCAGGGTGTCTCTTCCTCCCACTGCAACCACATAAACTCCTGCTGGGAGCAGATATTTTGCCATCTGGCTGCTCTACTTTCGTGTCTTCCCAGTTCTTCTCCCTGGCCAAGACTCTCCTACTGCACAGGTTAAGAAAAACTCTTGGTGAAATCCAACATTTTAGAGTCTCATGTGGGAACGTGACTTAAATCCCTCCCTCCCATTTCATGGTTGGCCTGCTAACGTGATGGCAAGCAAGTTGATCCTTTGAAAACAAACCCCTTAAGAAAGAAAAGGGGGAAAGAGAAAGACAGAAGAAAACAAGTCTCTGTGTTAGAGCAAAGAGGCTACCTGGCCTGCAAGGTTTAAAAATTGCTACAATTTAGAAAAAACGCACAGTTGCCGCAGCCCAGAGATCCACAGGACTCCTCCCATCACACAGAAATGACCGTCTGACGAACAGACGCCTCCCTTTGATGTGTTTTGCATTTTTATCTTAGTTGTGATATCATTATGGGTTTTTTTGTGCTTTTTTGGCATGTGTTACGTGGTTTGAGTTTGTTTGGCTAATCTGAAGGCATTGCCAAATAAATTCTGTCCGACCCAAATGTACAGACGGGGAGAGAGAGAACAAACACAGTGGAACAGACACCACACCATAAAGGAAAAAGAAACCAAACAAAACGCATGGAAGAACACAGTTGGAAGGGCATTCTGAAACAGAATAGTTCTGTTGCCTTTTCTTCCCTTGGTGAGACTGACTTCTGCCAAGATACTTCATGCTGCGCCATCTCCCAAGCGAATTCTCTTCTCTCTCTGCAGAGCTACGCAAACAATCTGTGATGTGGAGTGTCGCGGGGTCTGGAGGCCTTCCGCCTTCTCATCCTCTTTCTTTCTACCCCACAATTTGTGAAGCTTGACACGAGCAAGCGAGTTCTGAGATGAAGAACGTGTCCATCGTCTCCTCCAGCTGCAAGGTTCATCCTCGTGGGGGGGAAAAGGGCGGTGTGGGATTCCACACTGTGAAGCTACAGACGTGTCGAACGAGTGACAGGTGTCGGGGACAGAACACAAAAGGCTTCAGTTGTTCTCAAAGAGAGAGAGAAGGTCATCATTGCTATTGCTCGGTAAGTCAGGGGGATCCAGGTACGAAAGCAGCTCATCTGGATTTGTAAGTTCTGGAAGCAGCTGCGGAATAAAGACAGAGGAAATCTGAAAATAGTAAAAACGCATTGGCAATTTAGGTGCAAGAGCCCACCTTTGTGGCAGCATCTGAAGATATACTTGGTGGGTTGAGAAAATATCACCCCAACTGCATGGAGCAACACTGCATGGCTGCTGGAATGGAGCATGAGTCGTGGCCAAGCCCAAGTACATACAAAATCCTACAGCGTTCAGACTTGCTATAGGCAGGTGATTTGTGGTTGAAGCTGTAACACTAAAGCAGTCAGGATGGGTTGGGACATTTGAAAAGGCCTGGAGAGAGCTAAGCCCAACTCTGTGGCACTGTCAGCCATTGCTGAGGTTATTTTGCTCGACTTGCTCCTGGTGGTCAAGGCTCTCTGGGAACTCTCCCAGGAAGTGGAAACGTCAGTCTATCCCTGGTGGTTGGGACTGCGCAGGGTTTGTGTAGAGGAGGAGTGACATCAGCAGGAGATATCTGCCACAGAGTCCATCGTTCAAAGCAGTTGTCATTCCAGGAGATCCCCTGTTCTCCCCAGAGGTTGGCAATTCAACTATGTGTAGGAAGCAGTGTGGCCAGGGGAACTGTCTACAATGTGCTGCCCGTTACGCTAATTTATTATGTCAAGGAACTTTGTATATGGTAGAGATGTATGAAATGGTAGTAACTTTTGCTGCTCTTGAACCTTGACTATGGTCATCTTTGGAAGCTCACTTTTGGGCACCCCCACCAATGGAGGCTAGGTGAGTGGCAACCTGAGAAAGGGCCTTCTCCGTCATGGCACCAAGATTATGGAATTCCCTTGCCAGGGAGATTCATCTATCTCCACTTGTCACTGTCTTTCACCCGCAACTTTTCAGTTTTGGTCTGGCATTCCCTCACTGATACTCATTATTCACACTTTGGAGATTTTTAGGGGTGAAGTTTCTCACACTTGACTTGACTTCTTCCCACAGCTGTTTTTTCTGCAGCCTTGACATAGTTGGGCCCACCCCACCACAGGTAACGATGGCAGGAACGGCTTCTTTGCAAGGATCAGATCTGATCACAGGACCAGAGTTGGAAGGGGCCATCTTGTCCCACCCCCTGCTCAATGCAGGATCAGCCTGGACTAGCATCCCCAACAAGTGTTTGTCCAGCTGCTTCCTCTAGTGGTCAATTTGATATTACGTCACTTTGTCTGGCATAAAAACCCTGCAGTTTAAATCCGGACATAAACTGGTGTAATATCAAATTCACCACTAGAAGAAGTAAAACATGTGCGGAACAGGAACCCTCCCCCCCCCCCCCCCCCATGCACAAGCGAGGAAAAAGAGAATGCAGATAAGCTTTTGGTGTCACATCACAACACTATTGAGGAACAGAGATCCACAGTATTCTTAAAATAAATTTTAAAGCATGCTTAAAAACAGAGAGCCCAGTCCCATCTAGAACATTTAAAAATAGAATCCATGCTTGTTTGCTCCCAGACTAAGCTAGCCAACTTCAGAATGTATATCCAAACATTTCAGCTGTGCAGGTAATTCATGCTTATTTTAATCCTGCTCTGAGGAAGGATATCTTAAAGCTTTCTCTTCAAGCTTTTAACAACTAGTCAGGGTGAGAATAGTTAATGACAATTTCCCTTGAAAACCAAGGCAGATGACATACAAAGGATATTCCAGGGATAGTCATCTGTCCTCTTCCTACACCATCTTCCCCCAGCAGCTGAAGACTTTTTTGTTTAGCCTGGCATCTCCTCAATGGCTTTGTGTTTTTATATATGGATTTTACTTTTGGTTTTGCTTTAACAAAGGGTTGCTATTCCCCTGATGGGGACGAAGTTTCCCCCACTTTCAGGGCCTCCAATCCGCCACCACGGAGCTGGCTGGCGTGGTGGGTGGAGCTCTGCCCCTGAACATCTGCAGCGTGCCTGTTGTGATGACATCACGAGGAGATGATGTCATCATGCCAGCATGTTGTATAGGGGATGCTCTAGCATTTGGGTAAAAGCTCTGTGGTGACCCCAAATGATAGAGCGTTTCTTGCGTGACATGCTGATGACGTCACTTCCAGGTGACATCATTACATTGTATAGGGGACGCTCTAGCGTTTGCGTAAAAGCTTTGTGGTGACCCCCAAATGATAGAGTGTTTCCTGCATGATGTCATGCCTGCCCCTGCTGACTCGGAGCAGGTGCCTGCTTCAGACCCAGCCCCTGCTGTGCAGATGCCTTTACCAACATCGGACGTAAGTCCCGAAGGAGCAAGCCAGCAGCAGGGGCCACCTGGAACCGATCAGGCTACACCAAGCACTAGCTCATCCCCTCCTGAATCACCACCACCTGGAGACCGGCTACGCGAGAGGAGACGGCTGGAGTTCAGGAACAGGCGTAGAGAGGCACGCAGGCGTGCTAGGAGGGATCTGAGCCCAGAATACTAACAAGCTAATTAGCCAGCACAGTATATCTGGAATCCTGGCCTCAGTACAAACTGTGCTGGCAACAAATGATCACCCTCGGACGTGACCGCGCCCTGCACCCTCTTGCCTGCTGAGCAAACCTGTCTGTTCCCGACCCGGCTTGACTTTTGGACTGGACACTGGACCCTGCTTTGACTCTGCGACTTGGCTAAGTACTTTGGATATATTCGGCTTGCTTTCCCCGGTTATTGACCCTTTGCATTCCTGACACCGTGCTTTGCTACTCCCTTCGGCTGGACTGATTTATGGTGAAGACCAATTAGGACTGTTAAGATAACGCTTGAGCTCCCTTCGCAAGCACTACAGACGGCAGCCCGCGTCCTGGCCGATTGCCAGGGCAACAGAAGCTGCCCGTCGCTGCCTGCAGGTCTGGGTCGTGACACATGACATGTGATGATGTCACTTCTGGCTGACATCCTGCATTGCTTTGTGCATGTGCTGAACACTCTTGGAAAGAATACTGGGGACCGCTGCTGGCAGCCAGGGAAGGCCTGGCAACTCTCCTTCCACATGAGGCACTTTATAATGTTGAGAGCCCCTGACTGTGGCATGGTGGTTAAGGCAGAGACTCCAGTTCAAATCTCCACTCTTGCCATGGAAACTTGCTGGATCACCTTGAGCTCATCACACTCAGCCTCACCTACCTCACAGGGTTGTTGTGAGCTTACAGTGGAGGAGAGGAGAACAATGCAAGTTCCTTTGGGTCCCCGTCAGGGAAGAAATATTTTGCTTTTACTTGTTAATTGCCTCACGACCAGGATTGGGCAGAAGAGTGAGATGTACATTTTATAAATAAATAACAAATGCTCTACTGGAAAGTCCCCCCCCCCATGTCTCCCGTATCTGCTGCTTTCACTGAATTCTATATGGCCTATGGGGCTGAGTCAACTCACATGTGGAAATCCCCTGAAGAACTTGATCACAGCACCTCAATCAGCCTGTCGGTCACACCAGGGGACAGAACTTGGCTTTGCCTCAAAGGATTATCTTGGACTTCACTAACCATATGGAGGAGCACCCCCCCCCCCCCCACGCTGTGTCCCTGTCCCTCTTCTCTGCACAATCACTGAGTGGTCTTTGAGGGGCAAATGTGTGGAAGAGATGCCCGTGAGCACACCTGCTCTCCAATGTCTTCACTGACCATGGGGTTATGCATGGGCACTTTCTTTGCATGTTCAACATAGGCCATATCTCTACATTGCTTTTGGAAGTGACAACAGGTAGCTCTAGAGATGACCAGAAATTCTATGGTGCAGTGACATCAGCAATATTGCTTTAATTTTTTTTTTGCCCTGCCACCACTCTGAGAGGCAGTGGGCAACAGGGCTATGGTAAGCCTAGGTCACCCTGTGAAGACCACTTAACACTTGCACAGAGGCTGGGGGGCAGGCCAGAGTGCTCTTGCCCATTCTATCCCTCTCTCTCTCTGCATGGCAAGGGGTCCACAAAGGTCCTGCTCATGAGGCAGAAAGGAACACAGAAATAAATAATCACATATTTCTTTTCTTTCCCTCTCTTCCTCTTGTCTTCCCCACTGCTCCCAAACTCGAATGTAGATACTTTCCCTTAAAACCCCCCCACGTTTCTCTGTAAAGCGCCAGGCACGAAAACTCAGGATTGCGCTACAAGTATCAACCAGTAGTTACTGAATGGCAATATTCAAAGCCTGGACCCCCCTCCCCTGGCCTCCCTCAAGGCACCCTTCCACCCTTTCTTCAGTGAGGCCAGAGTTTTGCTTTGTCTGCTCCAACGATTCAATGTCAACCGTGCCCCAAATAATGAGGGAGAAGCTGCTTCTCCCACCCCTTCAGCAAGTCCAAGCCAGCACAAGCCTGACCAAATGACCCCAACTTACATCCAGCGAAGGCTCCGGCATGTCGGACGCGCCCTGCCCACCAGCCTGGCCCTCTAAGGCTGAGGAGGGGTTAAAGGCCAGGTCATTGTGTGGATGGTTGCTGGGAGCGGCCGGTGGTGGCTGCCGGCTCTGCTGGGTAGGCGGACCGCTGTGATGTAACGGCTGCCCTGACTGGCTGCTGGGATGAGGTACGTGCAAACCTTGCTGCATGGAACTATGGGATTGATCAGTGCTGCCGGGATGAGGGATCTGCGGAGGAGGAAAAGAAGCAGGGAAGGACAAGTGAGGCAACGAGCTGGCATGTGGTGGTGGGAGGCAATCAACATCAAGCTGCTTTGCTGTGAATTGCTCAACAAGCCATCATGATGTGAAACCAGTACTGTAAAAGCATCCATATGGATGGTCATCGGCCCCCAGAGGGAAAAAATGCAGGGGAGCCGGTGGGCTGGCTTTTTGATCTGCGGAGGGTAGCAACAAGGCAACGGATACATTTTTAAAAACCCCTGGGATGTTCTGGTTAGCCAGATTTGCCCTTCATTGTTAGAGAAAGCCTAACAAACTGATTTTGGTGCCGTAAGAAAACAAACAGTGCACAAGTATCCCAAGGTTAGGGTTTGTAGAATCTTTCGGTATCAAGTGCCGTGTTCTACTGGAGAAAGTTTTCCTTCCAGACGTTTCGTTCTCAGCTGCGGAGAACATCCTCAGTGGCGTTGCAGCCGGAGCAGGCGCTCTGACCTTCTTGGCTGCTGTGCATTGAGTGGGGCCAGGGCTGCTGGAGAGCTGCTATTTCTAGGCTGGAGGGTGTGTGATGAAAGGGCAGTTGGTTTGTGGATGTGCCCATTGTTTGGTGGGGCTTCCTGGAAGGGTAGTGATAAGGAAACTGGCTGTTGAATGTGACCATTGTTCTGTGTTAACTGCTGGGAGGGTTGGAAGGGGTTTGAAGATAAGGAAGATGGTTGTTGACTGTGCACAGTCAACAACCATCTTCCTTATCTTCAAACCCCTTCCAAACAATGGGCACATCCACAAACCAATTGCCCTTTCATCACACCCCCTCCAGCCTAGAAATAGCAGCTCTCCAGCAGCCCTGGCCCCACTCAATGCACAGCAGCCAAGAAGGTCTGAGCGCCTGCTCCGGCTGCAACGCCACTGAGGATGTTCTCCGCAGCTGAGAACGAAACGTCTGGAAGGAAAACTTTCTCCAGTAGAACACGGCACTTGATCCCGAAAGATTATACAAACCCTAATGATGTTACCAGCCGTGAAAACCTGAAATCTTTGATATCCCAAGGTTAATGATTGTGTTCCTCACTCAGCTGGTTAGGCTACTGAGCCTGGCACCAAACCCCTCCGGGTGCCACATTTGTGGCAGCCGTTTGCTGATCATACTCACGCAGACGCTAGCAGTCTGCAAAGCAGACAAATCTCAGTAAATAACATTTTATTGCAAAGGGGGCATAACAGCGTTACAGCCACGGACAGACCATCTATGCAAGATCCTGATGAGCCTTTCTGCAGAAGCTGGCCTTCTAAGGGGTTCCCTAATTCTTCCTCTGCCTTCTGACTGCCCAGTCTCTCTTTCTCTGAACAAACTCTGAACTGCTAGAGGAGAGATGCTGAAAATAATGGCCACTACGTGTGATAATTTCAGCGGGTAGCTCTGCTGGTCTACAAAAGAACAACTAGTTTCTATGTGACCAAACCAGAGTCCAATAGCATCAGATGCTTTGACTCTGGAAAGCTTCTACCCTGAAAATCTTGGTGGTCTCTTAGGTGCTGCTAGGCTCCTATTTAGTTGTGATGTAGGAGGCTGAATTGCAGAGTGAAAATACACACATATATATATGAACATATATGAAGCTGCCTTCTACTGAATCAGACCCTCAGTCCATCAAAGTCAGTATTGTCTACTCAGACTGGCAGCGGCTCTCCAGGGTCTCAAGCTGAGGTTTTTCACGCTTATTTGCCTGGACCCTTTTTAGTTGGAGATGCCGGGGATTGAACCTGGGACCTTCTGCTTACCAAGCAGATGCTCTACCACTGAGCCACCGTCCCTCCCCTGCTCTCCAGAGTCTCAAGCTGAGGTTTTTCACGCCTATTTGCCTGGACCCTTTTGGGTTGGAGATGCCGGGGATTGAACCTGGGACCTTCTGCTTCCCAAGCAGATGCTCTACCACTGAGCCACCGTCCCTCCCAATGGAGGACAACCATTTGCCCAGTAGTCAAGCCAGTCATATATGGACATATGAAGCTGCCTTCTACTGAATCAGACCCTCAGTCTATCAAAGTCAGTCTTGTCTAGTCAGACTGGCAGCGGCTCTCCAGGGTCTCAAGCTGAGGTTTTTCATGCCTACTTGCCTGGACCCTTTTTAGTTGGAGATGCCAGGGATTGAACCTGAGACCTTCTGCTTACCAAGCAGATGCTCTACCACTGAGCCACCGTCCCTCCCCTGCTCTCCAGAGTCTCAAGCTGAGGTTTTTCACGCCTATTTGCCTGGACCCTTTTGAGTTGGAGATGCCAGGGATTGAACCTGGGACCTTTTGCTTACCAAGCAGATGCTCTACCACTGAGCATCTCCCTCCCCTACATCTTTGCTTATAAAGTGATAATCTCAATGAATGAAGTTGCCATGGTAAATTTCAACAATCAAGTATAAATTCAGCGTAAAAAAAAATGCAAAGTGTGTGTCTTGGCCTCTGACTGTTGTTGCATTGTACTCCCTGAGCACGCAAGTGAGGCCTGAACCAACAGCATGAGACCAGTTGTGGAAAAATTCAACTTTTGTACCACCAACCAACCAGGTCACTGATGAACCCTACATGCCAACCAGCCGAGACCAATACAGAATGGGAGACCAAACCAGGTCGCGTGATAAGGATGAATCCCTTCATATTCAGCTTGCTCTCTGATGGATCCTGACCCAGCAGTATTGCTGGTCAGAAAGATTCAGGTGGGTGGCCATTTGGGTCTGAAGAAGCAGAACAAACTGCAAGTTCAGGGGCGCTTTTCAGACTAACAATGTTTTATACAAGATATAAGCTCTTGTGTACTTATGCACACTTTTTCAGATGCCACGAAATGGAAATTATCAATCCATGCGTATAGGATGAGCAGTAAATTAGCAAACAGCACAACAAAGATGTTTAACCAGATTCAACGACCAAACAGTAATAACAACCTTTAGTTTATATGGTTACCATTTGTTTGGGTTTAATTTCAGGGGGAAACATGGTGAAGGAAAAAAAATATGTCAAAATTAGAGGTTGATGGCCAGATGTATGCTTCACTGTGGAATGCTGAGAGTAAGAGCTGAATGAAGTTAATGAACGTAGTGAGAAAAGAAACTAATAACTGCATTAAGTCCTGGGGATTCAATTGCTCTGAGTGCTGCAATAACCTGCCACTCAGCAATTTCCTTTTCTTGTCTGTTCCTGAAGTTTTTTGGCAATAAAACAGCTACTTATATCAGTATTCTCACTAATCTCTCAGAAGGGCCACATGTCCTCTTTATTTTATTTCTTTTTTGGATTAATGGATTATAATAGTAGATTGTAATGTAACGTAATGAATGTAATGTAACTTAGAATGGTAGATTGGAATGTCCTTCTCTGGTCTGGGGACGAGGGAGGTAACACTACACAGCCAATCGTCCCACTTCAAAGAAGAAAGTGCCTCCATGCTTGAGAGGAGATAGATGGGAAATTAAACCCCCCCAAATGATAACCGTATAAAATAAGCTTGTTATTCTTGTTTGGTCCTTGAATCTGGTTTGGTTGTGGGATTCAGGGAAGTCCCTAACCGAACCCTGAACTGAGCCCCAAATCCTCAAACCGAACCAGCTGGTTTGGATCTCTCTTTTCCCCGGTGATGTTAAGCTGTGGCCAGGAAAAAGGGGGGGATTGCCTGGGAAGGGTTAAATGGCTGGCAGCTTTTTAACCTGTCCATTTCGCTTTGAAGCAGTGGGCAGGGGGAAGCAAATCAAATCAGTGAATTGGCCTGCAGCCATGTCACCCTAACAGTGGACATGCACATCTGCCCTGCAGTTACGTTTAAATAGCTGTAAACAGGGCTTTTTGGGGTAGAAAATGCTCAGCTCATTAGCATATTAGGCCACACCCCTTGGCATTGCCAGTTCAGTGGCAGCTTCATGCCTGCGTTTGTGTGAGGCATCAATTAGTCGGCTGCCGGGTTGGGCCAGCCGGAACCCTGGCCAGCCCAGGTGGAGCTCCGCTCCTGTGGGCTTCTGCAGGGAAAAAGCCTTGGCTAGAAGCCAATTCAGAAATCCGTTTTGCTCTGAAAAATTGGAGCTCTGAAATGGCTTGCAGCCATCTAAACCTAACGCTTAGGTTTAAATGGCCCAAACAGCCGAACCAGGCAGAAGTTTGGTTAAATGTCCAGGGGCTGCAAACCGGGCCAAATTCATGATGGCTCATGAACCATCCCTAGAATGGACCGGTAATTTCCTTTTCATTGTATCTGAAAAAGTGTGCCTGCACATCAAAGCTTATACCTTGAATAAACTTGGTTTGTCTTAATGGTGCCACTTTGCTTAACTAGTCAGAATGAAAGATACATCATCTGGAGAAAAAATGAAAACAAAACCAAGACGTGGTTCAACTTACGGGGTCCTGCATGGAGTGACTGAGGGGTTTGTCGAGGGCTGCCATACTACTGGGCATGTCGGGAGGGTGCGACAGTTGAGGCCCGTGCATGAAGTCGTTCATAGATGTTCCACCGGGATTTCCATGCGGAAAATCAAAATTGCTGTGACCTTGGTAACTGTTGCCTGGATGGGCAAAGAAAAAGAAAAGGAAGGGTTATTCAGAAAGCGTGCTAAGAAAGAACACTCTCCCATGCTGTGCAAACTTTGTAAAGACTGGACATCTTAATGTAGAAGTTACCTGCAAGAATTTATATGTACTCTGGACCATGGCTTACGCTTTTGAGATGGTGGTCTTCTATTGGGAGATGGTTTAACCTTACGGCGGTAGGGAAAAGGGTGTTTGGTAACAGCCTTGCTAACCTAATAAGGAGGGCTTTAAACTAAATTGTATGGGTTAGCGAGACAATAATTCAAAGCCTCGTACGATGCCAGATACTGGGGATAAGAACATTAAAGATTTGCAAAGAGTGGTGCATACCCTAGGTAATGTTAACTTGCAGGCTTGTATGGAAACTAAACCCTCGGGATGCATAAAAAGTGGATTCCGACGTTTCTACACTAATGCACAGAGTATGGGAAACAAACAGGAGGAACTGCAAGTCCTACCTAATAAAGGAAGGAGAGTATGACATAATAGGCCTTACTGAAACTTGGTGGGATGACACTCACAACTGGAATATTAGGATTCAGGGGTACAACTTATTTAAAAGAGACAGGCAAATGAGAAAGGGCGGAGGTATATACTTGTGAGGAAATATGTGAATCTGAGCACGGCAGCTCAGTTGAGGGTCTCTGGGTAAAAATAAAAGGAGTAAGAAATAACAGTGATATTATTGTGGGGGTCTGCTATAGACCACCAAGTCAGGCAGAGGACTTGGATGAGATACTTCTACAGCAGATTGCAAAGTTCTCCAAGAAGGGATACAGTGATAATGGGAGATTTCAATTACCCAGACATCTGTTGGAAGTTCAACTCTGCTAAAAATGAAAAGTCAAATAAATTCCTGACTTGTCTTGCTGACAACTTTCTTTTCCAGAAAGTGAAGAAGGAAACAAAGGGATCTGCTATCTTGGATTTGATTCTCACCAACAAGGAAGAATTGATTGAAGAAGTGGAAATAATGGGCACCCTGGGCAGTAGTGACCATGTGATCTTGGAATTTACAGTCTTAGGGAAGGGAAAAGCTATACATAGTCAGACTTATAGGTTGGACTTTGGAAAAGCAAACTTTGATAAACTTAAAACTATGCTGGGTAAAACCCCATGGTCAGAAATACTTAGGAGGAAGGGGGTTCAGGAGGGCTGGGAGTTTATTAAAAGTGAAATACTAAAAGCGCAATCACAGACTATTCGTATGAGAAGAAAAAATGGAAAAAGCCTAAAGAAGTCGAAGTGGCTCCATAAACAGCTCTCTAAAGACTTGAGAAATAAAAAAGACTCCTTTAGGAATTGGAAGGAGAATATAAACAAATCACCAGTGCTTGTAGAGAAAAAGTTAGGAAAGCTAAAGCTCAGTATGAGCTTAGGCTGGCCAAAGATGCTAAAAACAACAAAAAAGGATTCTTTTCTTATGTTCAGAGTAAAAAAAAAGACATGGTAGGCCCATTGTGAGGGCAAGAAAATGAAATTGTAACAGGAAATGAAGAGAGGGCGGAAGTGCTCAATTCCTACTTTTCCTCAGTCTTCTCTTCTGAGGGAAACGGTGCTCAATATGGCAAAAACAGAACATCTAAGGAGGGTATGAAGTTCCAACCTAGGATCAGCATAGGAGTAGTACATAAACACCTAGTTTCTTTAAATGAAACTAAGTCATCAGGGCCAGATGAATTGCATCCAAGGGTTCTGAAAGAGCTTGCGGATGTAATTTCTGAGCCTCTGGCTATTATTTTTGAGAATTCTTGGAGAACAGGAGAGGTGCCGAAAGATTGGAGGCGAGCGAATGTTGTCTCCATCTTCAAGAAGGGGAAAAAAGACGATTTGGGTAACTAATGTCCTGTCAGCTTGACGTCTATACCTGGAAAAGTTTTAGAACAAATCATCAAACAGTCAGTCCTGGAACATTTAGAAAGAATAGATGTGATTACTAAGAACCAGCATGGGTTTCTCAAGAACAAGTCATGTCAGACTAACCTGATCTCTTTTTTTGAGAAAGTGACTACCTTGCTGAATCAGGGGAATGATGTAGACATCGTTTACTTGGATTTCAGTAAGGCTTCTGATAAGGTTCCACATACTATCCTTGTTGACAAGTTGTTAAAATATGGTTTGGATCCTGTTATCGTTAGGTGGATCTGTAACTGGTTGACAGATCACACCCAAAGAGTGCTTGTGAATGGTTCCTCATCCTCTTGGAGAGGAGTGACAAGTGGAGTGCCTCAAGGATCTGTCCTGGGACCTGTTTTGTTCAACATCTTTATCAATGATTTGGATGAAGAAATAGAGGGAATGCTTATTAAATTTGCAGATGATATGAAATTGGGAGGAGTCGCAAACACATAAGAAGACAGAAACAGGATACAGGATGACCTTGACGGGCTGGAAAACTGGGCTAAAATCAATAAAATGAATTTTAACAGGGATAAATATAAAGTTCTGCATTTAGGTAGGAAAAATCCAATGCATGGTTATAGGATGGGAGAGACTTGTCTTATCAGTAATGTGTGCGAAAAGGATCTAGGGGTCTTAGTGGATCATACGCTGAACATGAGTCAACAGTGTGATGTGATGGCTAAAAAGGCAAATGCAATTTTGGGCTGTATCAACAGAAGTATAGTGTCCAGATCACGTGATATGATGGCATCGCTTTACTCTGCTCTGGTAAGACCTCACCTGGAGTACTGTGTTAAACTTTGGGCACCATATTTTAAGAAGGATATAGACAAGCTGGAACGAGTCCAGAAGAGGGCGACGAAGATGGTGAGGGTTCTGGAGACCAAGTCCTATGAGGAAAGGTTGAAGGAGCTGGGGATGTTTTGCCTGGAGAGGAGGCAGCTGAGAGGTGATAGGATCACCATCTTCATGTACTTGAAGGGCTGTCCTATAGAGGATGGTGTGGAATTGTTTTCTGTGGCCCGGAAGGTAGGATCAGAACCAACGTGTTGAAATTAAATTAACAGAGTTTCCGGCTCAACATCAGGAAGAACTTCCTGACAGAGTGATTCCTCAGTGGAACAAGCTTCCTCAGGAGGTGGTGGGCTCTCCTTCCTTGGACATTTTTAAACAGAGGCTGGATGGCCACCTGATAGCAATGAAGATCCTGTGAATTTAGGGGGAGGTGTTTGTGAGTTTCTTGCACTGTGCAGGGGGTTGGACTAGATGACCCTGGAGGTCTCTTCCAACTCTATAACCGTTTTCCCACACAGTTTACCTTGGAGTGATGTCCCTCTTCACCGCACAGCGTCTGCTCGGATTTCCCACCATCTGCTCCGCAGAAGCAGGAAGAGCCGCGGCTTTTGCGTCGCTAACGTAAACTGGGTTTTAGCGATTTACATTTGCGACGCAGAAGCCCCGGCACTTCCTGCTTCTGTGGAGCCGATGGTGAGAAATCCGAGCAGATGCTGCGCGGTGAAGAGGGACGTCACTTCGAGGTAAGCTGTGTGGGAAAACGGTTTATGATTCTACTCTGACACACTTTTTACAGACATAACCACGGAAAACACATTAAGCCTTCTAAGCAATCAGGGGCTTTTTTGACCCAGGAAGTCATGGAAAAATTGGTTTACGTATTTAAAACTTTCTACAGGCACCGAACTCCTGTTGAGCCTTCCCCTCAATGAACTGCCCTACCCTGAAATCCCTCTTCCATCCCTCCCTTCTGCCTTTCCTTTTTTAATTGTTCGTTTCATCAAAATGGGATCCATCTGGCCCCTAATAGACTTGGCTTGAAAATGAATGAAAACACTACAATATGCATCATCATTCCTGCGGTTTCTGTTTTCCCCCACAAGTACTGAAAAAAAAATGTTCCCATGTTTAAATAGATGGACCAACACCTAATGCCTCCTTTTATTGAAAGGTGGAGCAAGCAGTGAAAATAACCCCCCCCCCCCTCATAATTTATATCTATAGACATTTTTTGGCTTTGAGGTTTTACACTACTTTTGGGTTTGGGGGTTGCAATGACCCCCAAGGAAACCAGACTTTGCAACATGAATTGTTGAGTACATAGCAGGAGCAGGTAAAAGCCCTGAGTTTGTGCTCTGTCAAAGCTTCCCTCATGCCCAGAGCCACATGGAAGACTCAAATTGAACTGTACCACAGTTTAGGAAATGGGGTCCTTCTATCTCCCAGCAGGATAAGCCAGGACATGTCTTCAGGCATCCTCTGAACTTCACATTTTCCAGACTTGAAGGACCCATGAAGCCTGGTCCTCAACCTCCAGGCTGCAGACCGGTACTGGTCCACAGGCTGTTAGCAACAGGGCCATGGAGTGAGGGAGAGACCTTCACCTACTCCTCATTTAAAGACTCCCCCATGGAGGGGCAGAGACAGGGTGTAGGCCTGGGGGCAGCCTGGGGCAGCAAAAAACCCATCCCATCCCCACTGGTCCGTGGAAAAATTGTCTTTCACGAAACTGGTCCCTAGTGCCAAAAAGGTTGGAGGCCACTGCTCTAGATGACCCCTGGCCACCTGTTTTCGGAGCTAATGGCTTCCCCTGTCCTTCAAATTTGGCAAGCTTCAGAGTGATCTCCTCAACTTTACATATCGAAGGTGGGGGAAGTACTTCAGATAGCACCAGCCACCTGCCCACTGTGCTGACCTTTGCACTGAACTGTTCACCTTTAGATTTCCCAAACCTCTGATTTGACTATCTCAGCTTTACAAGGGGAAGTTACCTGTGACCCCTGGTCACCTGTCTTCTGAGCTAATTGCTTCTCTTTGTCCTTATTTGTTGTTCCACTATTATCTTGTTATGTTTCTATGCTGTAACAGTTAAAAATGACTGTTTTCTTAAAAATAAACAGTTTTATAGATTCCCAACCATGTCTTTGGCTTTAAAAATGGTAGGGTCAATTTGACCCCATTTACGTTTTTGTGGAGTTTTGACGTTTTCAATGAGGGGTATTTTTGACCCCAATTCCAAATTTTACTTTCCTTTGGCCTGCATTTCTGCTGGAAGTTATTCTTGAGCCCTGATTTTTTTTTCTTAATAGCTAATGCCATGACCGAGAGAGCTATCTGGTTTCCATTGCTTTTTGCTGTAATGTGGGGTCACTTTGACCCCCTATGCCAAAGTAGTATAGTTGGATTTTTTTCCCTTGGGAGAGTTAATGGGGAGGCAGCTGTGACAGACGGCTCTGGCCTGGCCACTGAGCTCCAGGATTCCACCCAAATCCAGCTTCACTCAGTCATCTGGAAAACTGAATACTAGTGACCTGCTGGCTGCATCCCAGTGGCAGCATCAGACTCCTTCCTTTCAGAGCACTTTTTGACCAACTATACCGTTTATTATTAGTGCAGGATTGGTCAGATAGCAAAACTACGCAACAAACCCCTGCAAAGATACTGAGAGGTCAACTTGCTGAAGCTCTCCAAAGCAGGGGGGCCAGAACTGCTCCTGGCAACGGCAGGATGTGGGGGGTGGCATTGCACAGAGGCACCTTCTCTTACCTTTTGCCCCTGCCACTCCACTGGGATGCCTGACACATCTTGAAGATAACAGTTTCGGAGGGCAGCCATGTTTGTCTGCAGTAGAACAGCTAGATTTGAGTCCATAGTGCCTCAGAGACCAAGATTTTTGGGGTAGCTCACCACCCCAAAGTCTCGTTGGTCTCTAAGGAGCTACTGGACTTGGATCTAGCTGCTCAAGTGTAGTACAACTCTTTATCAGAGGCCATTACAAAAATAATTTCAAATGTATCATTACAAACTTAATCCTTTATCCACTTTTGAAAACTTAATCCTGTTACCTTCTTAAAACCACAAATCCATCAATATGTACTGACACGCTTCCTACTCCATACCACACCATACCAAACCTTTAATGGCATAATAGATTCAGATAAAAATACACAGAATATAAAAATTTAAACATTGGAGATAAAATCAAAATGAAACTGAGCTTACAGATGCATTCAAACATGGTCAGAATTAAATTTAAGGATGTCAGCCAGAAATTTTGCCACAGCCTCACTAACCACCCCCTCAGTATCACTCAATAAATCATAACAGGGTGGCAGAATAGGCAAATATGGGGAAAAAGAAAGCTTGCCAAATAAATCTTTGCGGAGGTTATGGTAAAAAGAACAATCAAGCAATATATGCTGAATTGAGTCAGGAGTATTCGCTCCACAGGAGCAAAGTCTGTCGGTTAAAGGGACTCGCTGATATCTCCCCTTGTAAAACTTTGGAGGAAACGCATTTAATCTAGCCAACATAAATGCCCTGCGATGACTTGGAGTGGTTAAGTCTGATAGATAATTGGGCATTTTGCCACAGAAAGCATAGAGACGTAAGGAAGCTGGAGAGCAAATATAAGGGTCAGTTGGCCGTAATTTCGTTTCCTCCGATTCCCACAGTCTCAATTTAATATATCTAAAGATATATGACTCATCAGAGGTAGAAAAATCATCTACCTCTAACCCCAATTGATTTAGACAGAAGCACTGCTGTCCAGGATTAAATATATGGGTCTCTTTTCATACAATCAAGAAGGCTGTTAGGATCTGTTCTAAAGTGAATTTTGAGCCAGAATTTAAACACTGCAATCCAGGCTTTTGTCTCCACCAAAGACTGACCCACTTCAGAGCAGAGAGCAAAGTAGGACACACATTTTGGCAAACCAAGAATTTGTCTAAAGAATGAGGCTTGAATGCCCTCCACTTTCCTGGTAAAAGCTGAGATCCAAATAGGGATACCATAGAGAATTTGGGCAAGCGTTTTGGCTTTGAACACTTTAATAGCTGCTGGAACTAATTGGTTGCCCCTTGCAAAGAAAAACTGTTTAATTTGAGCAGCTGAACATTTAGTCAAGTTGACGGTGTTGTTACAATGTGAAACCCAGCTTAACTTGTGATTAAAAGTGATCCCCAAGTATTTAAAATTTTTTGTTTGCTCGATTGTTGAGTTGCCAATAAACCATCTCTGTGGGCGCCAGCAATTTGAAAAGACAACTACTTTAGATTTGGCATAATTGATAGAAAGTGAATTACAATTACAGTAGTCATAAAAGGCATTCGAATACCTTTGCAGGCCCACTCTTGTACAAGAGAGGATGGTAGTGTCATCGGCATAAAGTTATAAGGGGACTGCTCGGCCTGCAAGTTTAGGCGGATGACCGTTAATAGGGTTCAAAAATTGTGCCAGGTCAGTTAAAAATAAATTAAAAAGATGCGGGGCCAGCACACAACCTTGTTTAACCCCCTTTAACACTGGGATTTTACTAGTCAAGTCACCGCTAGAAGAAAATTTCACTTGGCAAAAGGTATTAGAATGAAGTTTCCTCAAGAGAAACAGCAGACGAGGGTCCATTCCCAGGTAACCTAGCTTGATCCATAGTTGGGCTCTATCTATTGAATCAAAAGCACCCTTCAAATCGATGAAGGCAGCGTATAATTTTTTTCACCCGGTAGGCATATATTTTTCAGCAAGGAAGGCCAGAGTGCAGCAGTGATCCATAGCAGATTTGCCTTTGGAGAAGCCAATCTGTTCAGGACCTATGATGTTGCCTAGGCGCATCCAGTCAGTTAATCGGAGTTCTAAACGTTTTGCATACAATTTGCCCACTATAGATAATAAACTAATGGGGTGGAAATTTTCTGGTAACTCCAACCCCCCCCCCCCTTTTGTATATTGGGATAATTATAGAATCAAGCCAAGAGTCCTACTCCTGATGGAGACGAGGGGTATGTCTCAGTTCAAAGGAGTGGGTGGAGCCAATATGGCCGCCCTACAGGCCCTCCGTTCAAAATACGTTACATTAATTAGGTTGGCTTTGTTGCAGGCTTTGGCACTCCTGTGCTAATTTTTTTTTTTGTCACCCATTCAACTACCTAGCACACACATTTTTCTAATAGCTTGTCTGAAATACACAATTTCCAAGGAAAAATGTGCCTATGGTGTCTTTGTTCACAAGGCTTGAAATCCTTACTGTACTCCTGAGAACATATTGCTATGGACCAGCCATTCCTAAATATTCTTAATTGTTTTATAAAGAAGCAATTAGTATTTTCTCCTTCCACGCAGGTATATCCTTCAGCACATGCCAAGTCTGATTAATACTTCTCTTTAACATCATACTTAGAGGGTCAGGCTACACATCACCCCGTCTGCTATAGTTTTTCTGCTGACCTTAAGTAAATTTATTTTTGGCTGACTCCACAAATCCCTGCTGGATATGCTCTGTCAATTAAATTGTCTGGCGCTCTAAATGCTTTCCAGCTTGAAAACAGAGCTATTGGCACCGTTTTTTTCTGAAGTGTAAAAAACTGGCCACAAGGTAAATAGTTAACTGATGTTCTGCAGATGTGACCTGGCACAATTTCAGTTTGCATTACTCGGCCTAGCAAGACATCCTGTCCATGTATCCACTCACTGGGGAGAGAGGCAGAATGGGTGCCACCTCTTTGGCCCTCTGATCACTGAGTGGTCCGTATGGGGTAAAAGTGTGATGGAAGGAACCACCCCCCCCAGGCACACCCTCACCAAAACAAATGTCACATGCTTAATAACTGTTTCGCTATTTCTAGGGTTACCGATCCCTGGTTGGGGGGCAGGGGATCTTCTGGTTTGGAGGTCCTCCATTAGCTTCAGGGTTTTCAGAAAGGGGGGGTGTCCACTGGGCACTCCAATATAACCCCCCCCCCCCCCAATTTTTTAAAAAGATTGGACCAGGGGGTCCAATTCTATGAATGGCAAAAGAAGGTGCCCCACTCCTTCATTATTTCCGGTGGAAGGAAGGCATTTAAAAGGAGTGTGGTCTCTTGAAATGTGATGGCTAGAATTCCCTTCGGAGTTCAATTGTGCTTCTCAGAGCCTTGCATCTGGGTCCACCCACAAGGTCTCCTGGCTCCACCCTGAAAGTCCCCGGATATTTCCTGGCAACCCCCACTAAATAGTACTTTTGTTCCTCATCTAGATAGGGAAGTCTGGAATGAATCTCTTCAGCATTCTGGAACTCTCCTCATTTCCCAGCTCCCTTCTCCAGAATGGTAACTAGTTATTTAGTCAATCTGTTGGACACTGCATTTCCATACGTTACTCTCAGTCTTGAAATGATCTCTGTAATATTTTTGTAAAGAACAGTAAGGAATCCCAAGACACACCCTAAGAGGTATAATATAGAAGTATAATAGGGCGGGGGATTCACTGAGCCAATGCCAGGGGTGGGGCACTTGGGCATGATGCCTTGTGTCATTCCCCTTCAAATATGAGAGCTGCAGAAGGACCGGTCATGGGCGCAGACAGTTCATAAGGCACCAACCCTTCTCATAGCAGCAGCTGTTCCTCTTCCTCACTTACCAAAGGCCAGCCATTTCCCCAGTTCCCCTGGAGAGCCGGTTTGGTGTAGTGGTTAAGTGTGCGGACTCTTATCTGGAAGAACCGGGTTTGATTCCCCACTCTTCCACTTGCACCTGCTAGCATGGCCTTGGGTCAGCCATAGCTCTGGCAGAGGTTGTCCTTGAAAGGGCAGCTGCTGTCAGATCCCTCTCCAGCCCCACCCACCTCACAGGGTGTCTGCTGTGGGGGAGGGAGATAAAGGAGATTGTGAGCTGCTCTGAGACTCTTCGGAGTGGAGGGCGGGATATAAATCCAATATCTTCTTCTTCTTTAAACAGGCAGTATTGGATGGAGGAGCCAATAAGACATAACTATAGCTTGGGGGCTATGTCGCACCCAGTTCCTAAGGGTGACTTTAGCTCCTGGGAACCCTTTGCCAGGTCAGGCTAACATCCCACCACACCTGTCCCCTGGCTTCCTTCCTTCCTTCCTTCCTTCCTTCCTTCCTTCCTCGCCAGAGACATCCAGGGCCTGAACAGCAGGAGGAGGATGGAGTTCTTTACCTGGAGGCTGAAGCTCTGGTATGGATGAGCATAAGACAAAGGAGATGTTAACATTACACAGTTTGCAGAACAGAATTTCATAAAAATCTTTTCAGATAAGGGGTTGAACATTTATTGACATCTACTTTCTGTAAGGGTTTAAGTGCAGTGCAGCTTTTCTTAAGGAACAATTAGTTCACTCCTTGTTTCCCCGTCTTTAAGAGGCAGCACATCTATTCTAATTTTATTAGCTGATATTTCACCCTCTCTCCTTAAGTCGTGTTGTGGCGCATGGTGATAAATGATGCAACAGGAAGACGCAGAAGAATGACTCAGTAAGCACTCGCCTGCCAAGTTAGTGGGGATAAATATTTAAGCTCTATTATGCAATCTCTTTCTACGTGAAATTTGTCTCATCGCACTTTCATGGACTCGTAACAAACGGTTTAGAATGTGCATTATGAGATTTTAAGCAAGATACATCCGAAAGGGCTGCCTTTGATCAAGTTAAACGACAGTCACACCACAGTGCAGTGACAGCAGCCTCACTTTCTCAAATCGTGGCTCCCCTTCTTCCTTTCTTTTTTTTAAAGTTTACAAAAGCAAATGTCAAATCTAGGCTGGTTTAGAAACTCATCCTTAAGTGGATTTTCAGAGTCACCAGTGTCGGAAAGAAATAGTTCCCAGCTGGTTATCTTGTACCTTCATTCTTTAAAGATTCAGCCAGCATGTGGACCAACCGCCAAATGATATTTTTCCTTGGGGGGGGGGGGGGGGGGCGGGGCGGGGAACACGGCACTCCACTGGCAGAAAACTCTGGCCATGTAACACATTTGCCATTAACCGTTGTCTCTGTATGGGCTACAACCGCTTCCCCTGAGAGTGATTAAAACATGGGATTTGCTGCCAGAGGAATAAGCAGCTTTCAAAAGGGATGAGATAGATTCATGGAGGACAAGTCTATCAGCGACTACCAGCCAGGGTGACTGAGAGGAACTTCCCAGAGACAGGTGGTGTCACACCGGCCTTCTACTGGCTGCCATTTTGGTAAGGGTCTGTCTGGGATGATGTCACGGGACACTTTAGGAATTTGGTTGAAACTATGGTTTCGTGCTGGGATGCTCTAGCAAATTGCTAGAAAAAGTTCCCTGCTGGCAGCCACGGGGGACTTGGCAATCCTACGGCAACTTCTCAAGCTCAGCCTTTTTAGAGAGAACACACTTCCCTCTCTAGCTGGCCTTTTATTGTTTCCTCCTAGGTCCCACCATTCTGGCTAAGTTTTCCTTCCTAAATCTCTGCCACCCAATCAGAGGGACAGAAAGGATCCTGGGAAATGTAGGTCCTGTAGCTACTCTGTTACAGGCTTCCCTGGAGCCTGTAGGGCTCACTAGGGCCTAGAATCGTGACAGGAAGGAATATCAGGGGAAGGCTCTATGCCTTATCGTTGACCCTCCAGAGGAAGTGGTTGGCCACTGTGGGAGACAGGATGCTGGACTAGATGGACCCACACTGGTTTGATGCAGCAGGGCTCTCCTGATGTTCTTACTAAAGCCACATGTGCCAGTGCAACATCTACAGCTCTGCCAACCCTACATGGTACCTTTTTCATTCTCCTTTCTACTGTAAAAAGAAAACTGGCTCATGCAGGTAAGGAGGGCTATCTGCCAGTGGATATAACCAGAGAAGCTGAATTTGGAGGCTGTATGTGGAGCTCTTCTCATCCACCCTTCCAGATGTGGTGGTGGAAAGTGCTGTCAAGGCACAGAGAATTTATGGCAACCCTGTAGGGCTTTCTGGGCAAGAGATGAACAGAAGGTTTTGCCATTGCCAGACTCTGCATAGCGATGCTGGATGTTCTTGGCAGCCAACCAGGCGAATCCTGCCTCACTTCTGAGATCTGACCCGATCAGGCTAGCCTGGGCTACCTACATAAGGGCCTCCCAGACTTACGGTGTATGCATATTAACAGGGCCAGATCTGGGGGGGGGGGGACGGGGGACAGAGCGGGGTGCTTGCCCCGGGTGCTGACGGAGGGGGGGGGGGCACCAAATTGGGTATGGAGTCCACTGTATTCTATGGGACCATAAGATATAATGGCCCATTTTTTTAATTTCATGCCCCCCCTCAAAAAACATGTAGATCTGGTCCTGCATATTAATATGTGAAGCTACTTTATACTGAGGCAGAGCACTGATCTAATCAAGGATGGTCTTCTGTGACTGGGGGCATCTCTCTAGGGCCTCAGGTAGACATCAAATCACTACAACATAATCCTGTTAACTGGTGATGCCAAGGATGGAATCTGTGACCTTCTGCATGCAAAGTGGATGCTCTACCCCAAGCCACGGCCCTTAGTCTAAGATTGGCATCTCGTTCCTGCTCAATACATCCCCTCCAGGATCCAAGCTGGGTGAGAAGATGATTTGAAGTCCGACTGATAAATCCTGACTGCAAGGTTTTAGATTTAGAACAAAATACAACACACGTACACATTTTAAAACACAGGTGTTGAGTCCATTGGTTATGAGGGCCGGGCCGTGTGTGTCATAAAATGTAATGCCAGGTAATGGAGACAGAAACTTTATAAAGGGCACAAACAAACTCGAAGTTTTTTTTTAAAACTTAAAATAGAACATGCTTAAAACATTAGCACTCTTGCAATATTTTGGTTATCTAACAGTCTCTGTTAACTGACACCTCTTGCTCTGAATTATTAACTGGAGACGATGCCTGCGCTGTAGCAATCTTAAGCATGCTTTTCAGGTGTTGTTTAGGTGTGCATCTGTAAGTTGCAAACTTACTTTTGATTTATTGACATTCATTACAGAAAACTCATGGTCAATGCTTTGAGCCTAAGACCCAGACGAAAACATGAAATGGCTGGGCATTGGGAGCTTTTGTACATAAGTGGCTTTGTGTGCTGGTCAAGAACATGTGAAGGCACCACGACACAGACTGAGGGCTGTGTGTTTGTCTACAAAACTATAGTCTTCCCCAGAGAAATAACTACAACTCCTAGGAAGCAGTGCAAGAATGGAGGTCAGTATCAACCTACCTACTAAGTCTAAGTTCAAAATCCTCAATCAATCAAAGAAAATCAAAGGAAAATGTGAAATGTGAAATGTGAAAGAAATATCAAAGGAAATGTGCTGGGTGAACTTAATCTGGATATACTCTTAGCCTAATCCTGATTGTTGATATTCTTCTTCTTGATTGTGACACCCATGAATACAGTGGAAAGGGAGAGACAAATTCAGTTGCACTCTGGAGAGCCCTGGCATGATGAACCAACAAAACACACACACTCACTCTCTCTGCATAGCAAGGCCAAAAGCTCATCCCTTGAATAAAACATTGTTGGTCTTAAAAGTGCTTTTGTTATATCTCTCCCATGTGATCAATGGAGGGAGGCCCCTCTTTCCCTTCCTCCCTCCCCAGGGTATGAGGAGGGGGAGGAGCCTCAGCCAACAGAAGGAAGAGAGGTTTGGTTCAGTAGCTCTGCAGTATGATTGAAAGAGCCTGTCACCCCAGGCTATCTCAATCACAGCAGAGATACAGAGTCAAGGCTGAGGTTCCTCCTTCCTTTGGGAAGAGGGAGGGGGGAACAGAGAAAAAGTGAGAGGCTGCTTTGCTTAACTGTCTCATCACAGAGGAGAAATAAAATGGCAACCAAAGGAAGCAGGAGAAGGAGAAGGAAGCAGGTGATGGCCAGTTTCTGGCAGGCCTGATTGGAGCCCTCTAGGGGGCAGATTAGCCCTGCAAGCTGCACATCTGACACCCGTTTTAAAACTTCGATTCTGTTCCTACCCAAGAGGTCTCTGTAAGTGAGAATACTATTCTGTATTACAGAACAGTCGGCATTTGCTCCCTACACAAGACAACTGGCCCCAATCCTGTTCCAAAAAGTGGGCATTCTTTTCCCCTTTATTGCCATTCTCTCTTGAGCACCTCACTGAAGACCCTACCTTCAGGAGCGCCAGCTCTTGTGGCTTAAATGATGCAAACGAGGATCAGAAGCAAAACTGGCAAGCTATTTCACGAAAACATCTGAAGGGGATCATGTGGAGCTTTGAAGTAATAGAGCGGCTTTGGCACTTGTCTGGAGGGGAATCCAGCTTTGTCAGCTGAAGAGCAGCAAGCTTTACAGTGCTCAAGCCAAGTCAAATGGGACCCAAATCACCTGCCCCATCGACTCTCCAGCACAACCTCATTTGGAGAAGCAGTTTAATTCCTGGGGGAGAAGACGTCATTAGCTGCATAATGCTGCCGTTTTGATTTGTTGTGCCAATTTTGCCAAGCCTGGCAAATTCTTAGTTTACTAATGACTAGCCCTACGCAAGACAACCGGCCCCAATCCTGTTGCAAAAAGTGGTCATTCTTTCCCCCTTTATTGCCATTCTGCCTGCTCTGGCGGGGAGGGCGGGATATAAATCAAATCAAATCAATGAAAATAAACAAATTCTCTCTTGAGCACCTCACTGAAGTCCCCAACTGTGGCACCAGCTCTTGCTGCTGAAATGATGCAAACTAGCAAAACAGAAGTAACTGGCAAAATAGTGCTTAAATCAGTCAGAAATCATGTAATTCAATCACAAATAGACATGCATGTCTGTCCAGCAGCAGTTGAGTCGTTCAATGCTGAACCAAGCAGATCTGGTGAGGGCCAGTTTTGTTTATTTATTTAATTCGCTATTTAGCCTGCCCTTCCCGTAGGACCAGGCTCAGGGTGGGTTACATCATAAAAACAACAGTAACAGACCAATTGAAAATATATAGAATCTAAAATTACAGAGAACAAATAGGTACCAAAATGGCAAATTCTGCCTCCCAGACAAGGCCTGTTGTCCAGATCCAGCAGGTCTTATAGCACTGGGAGGGAATGAAGGGGGGAGGCTGATAACAAGTGACGTCCGCTGCCTTAACTAAAAGCCTGGCGAAAGAGGCCCTGTGGATTTTACAGGCCCTGTGGAAGTGAAGTAGATCCCGCAGACTGTCCAACATGTTCCCCAAGACATTCGCAGCATCCCTGCTCTTCACCAAGTGCAGCAACTGTAATGAATTTCCAACACTGTTGATATACCAGCCTGGATCCTAACCTCCTCCTTTATGCTCCCAAAAAGAGGAAGAGGGCAATTTTTGCCAATTCCTCCCTTTACTGAATGCTTCCCTCTGGGATCACAATGGAGATACAATTCTGGAGGCTCAGAAGGCTGTAATGGAAGGAGCCAGAGAGAAAAGTTGCTGCACCAGATCCAGATCAATGTCTATTTAGTACATTATTGTTCCCTCAGGGAAAGTATCCAGAATTTCCTCCTCCTCCTCCATGTTATCCACACAACAACCCTGTGAGGTAGGTGAGGTTGAGAGCGTGTGACTAGCTTAAGGTCATCCAGTGAGCTTCCAAGGCACAGCAAAGATTTGAACCTGGGCCTCCCATATACAAGTCTGACATCTTAATCACTACACAACACTGGCTCCATGACTACCTTGTCTTTTTCTCTACTCTCAGCCTTGTAAGAGTTCTGCATGTTCTGTTTGGTGTTAGACAAGGGGCTCTTCTGCACTCTCACTTTCCTTGTTTGTGCACCCATATTTCTTCAGGGGGTGCGGCTTTCCTTTTTTGCATATGTATTGCAAAAAAGGTATGTCAGACCAACCTGATCTCTTTTTTTGAGAAAGTGACTACCTTGCTGGATCAGGGGAATGCTTTAGACATCATTTATCTTGATTTCAGTAAGGCTTTTGAAAAGGTTCCACATACTATTCTTGTTGACAAGTTGGTAAAATGTGGTTTGGATCCTGTTACCGTTAGGTGGATCTGTAAGTAGCTGACAGATCGAACCCAAAGAGTGCTTGTGAATGGTTCCTCATCCTCTTGGAGAGGAGTGACAAGTGGAGTGCCCCAAGGTCCTGGGACCTGTTTTGTTCAACATCTTTATCAATAATTTGAATGAAGGAATAGAGGAAATGCTTATTAAATTTGCAGATGATACAAAATTGGGAGGAGTTGAAAACATAGAAGATGACAGAAACAGGATATAGGATGACCTTGACAGGCTGGAAAACTGAGCTAAAATCAATAAAATGAATTTTAACAGGGATAAATGTAAAGTTCTGCATTTAGGTAGGAAAAATCCAATGCATGGTTATAAGATGGGGGAGACTTGTCTTAACAATAGTATGTGCGAAAAGGATCTAGGGGTCTTAGAGGATCATACGCTGAACATGAGTCGACAGTGTGATGCGGTGGCTAAAAAGGCAAATGCAATTTTGGGCTGTATCAACAGAAGTATAGTGTCCAGATCACGTGATGTGATGGTATCACTTTACTCTGCTCTGGTAAGACCTCACCTGGAGTATTGTGTTCAGTTTTGAGCACCACATTTTAAGAAGGATATAGACAAGCTGGAACGGGTCCAGAGGAGGGTGACAAAGATGGTGAGGAGACCAAGTCCTATGAGGAAAGGTTGAGGAGCTGGGGATGTTTAGCCTGGAGAGGAGGCGGCTGAGAGGTGATAGGATCACCATCTTCAAGTACTTGAAGGGCTGTCCTATAGAGGATGGTGTGGAATTGTTTTCTGTGGCTCTGGGAGGCAGGACCAGAACCAATGGGTTGAAATTAAATCAAAAGAGTTTCCGGCTCAACGTTAGGAAGAACTTCCTGACCGCTAGAGTGATTCCTCAGTGGAACAGGCTTCCTTGGGAGGTGGTGGGTTCTCCTTCCTTGGAGGTTTTAAACAGAGGCTAGATGGCCATCTGACAGCAATGAAGATCCTGTGAATTTAGGGGGAGGTGTTTGTGAGTTTCCTGCATTGTGTAGAGGTTGGACTAGATGACCCTAGAGATCCCTTCCAACTCTATGATTCTGTTGCTCCCCCTAATGGCCAATTCGATATTACATCGCTGTATGTCTAACGCATCTCCCTGCAGGTTTAAACTGCAGGTTTTTATATTTCCTCCTAGTGATGTAATATCAAGCTGACTGCTAGGGGGAGCAAAATATGTGCGGAAGAGAAAAAAAAGAACTAATTGACACACAAGTGATGAAAATGAGAAAGCGAAAAATCCCACTGATCAACTTCTGGCTTGCGTATTCTGAATTGCATGCTTTCATTTTGGCTTCCTCTTCCCTGAAGACCAGGGAGAAAATCCAATACCAGCTAACTCAAAATCGGTTTGCCTGCAAAACAGTATACAGAATGTGAAGCTTTGCTAGAACTCTCCCCTCTTTGGCTTTGGTCAGCAGCTGAAGGGTATGAAGGACAAGCCTCCCCTGCAATTCATCTGGGGAGGAGAGGAGAATAAACAGCCCTTTGCTGAGGTGTTATAGTGGGAGAATCAAAGCGAGGGGGGGCTTCTGGAGTTTGGGGCTATACTGAGGGCCAGAGGAGAAGATGGAACACATGAAGCTTTCTTATACTGAATATAAGTCCATCAAAGTCAGCCTACTCAGACTGGCAGCAGCTCTCCATGGTCTCAGGAGGAGGTCTTTATATCACCTACTGCCTTGTCCTTTCAACTGGAGATGCCGGGGATTGAACCTGGGACCTGCATGCCAAGCAGATATTCTACCACTGAGCCACGGCTCCTTTCAATGCTTTTGGGAGGCCAGTTGCTTATCCTTCGTCTAAGATGTCTCTTAAAAGACAGCTGGAAAATCAACCCAGAACGACTGGCACTCAGTCTTGAGTGTTAAATGTTTTCCTTCTATGTGAATCAGCCTGGCAAAACTATTCTCCCGAGTCCAATATTGCATTTACTCATTCACTTGCAAAATTGGTCTCTGAGACGCTGATAATTGCTGATCTACTTCATTAGAGAATTTTCCACCTAAATAACAGAATTTCCCCCTAAATGCTTCACAGGTCTACAACCTTAGCAGTTGTATTTTAAACTCCACTTCAAACAAGTGTGTTTGCCACTCTTATACCAATGCATGTGAGATGTGCCGAGGTCTATTCACTGTATGTATGTGCTATGCGAATAAGCCCATCAGTATTTACACAGCCAGTGTACAAGACACATGTAAGTGGGCCGTGTAGGAAATCCAGTAGGAGCCAGGCCTGGCCAAATTAGCTGAAAGGTTGGAATTGCATGCGTCCCGGGAACACACAGGTGGGAGCAATACAGACACCCATAATGTGATTGATCTGCAGAGCCAGATCTGTATAGCATTACCTTTGCCTGTTTTAAACCAGGAAATCTGACTTTAGATTGGTGATCATGGTTGGAGTTGGGGCCGGGGGAGGGGCAGGATTATAAAAGCAGCAGCCCCCACCTCCCAAAGCCAGCTTTTCCCATTGGGGGGCGGGTTTCTAGATGCACGTTTGTCCCTCCCCTTGCTTTTGAGGTGCAAAGCTCCCTACAAAATTATTAGTCAATTGCATGTTTTCAACAAACCATGGTTTCCTGTTACATTTGACCTGGTAAACTACAGTTTGCACTCTGGCACACTGTGATTCCACAGAGTAGCGTCTTCCTAGTGTCTTGTAGTTCTGCTGTACAGAAAAAAGCAAAACATATATTTCTGGCTTGGATAGGATGGCAAAATACCGTTTGCTGTGAAAAGTGGAAGTAACTAATTAGCTGGCTGTGTGGAAAGCAAAGAGGACAAAAGTGGAAGTGGAGGATTTATTGTCCTCATTTCACATAGGGGTTTGCCCCGAAATTTGTTGGCTATTCCAGAAGGTGTTTTCTTGCACAGTGTTGTTGCTTTGGGTTTGCTTGCACTCAACATTTCAACTCACCTTGGTTACTGTATTCGCTGGAGTTGGTGCTCCCTGGCGGAGGTGGGATCGATGGGTAAGGTGAAGGGCCAGGCCCCAGAGCTGCAATCATCTCCATCACATTGGGCATGATCATCTGGCTGGGACTCATGGTCTTAAACCTCTTGGAAGGCATCCCGTCAGGATCGTCTTTGATGTGAATGTCGGATTTGATTGGCACCGGCCTCCAGCTGCACGTCGGGTCGATGGTGACTTCCTCAAACTCCGAGCTGTAAAAAGCAAAAATGCTCCACAATGTTGCTTGGGTTTTTATACGCATTAGAAGCTGCCTGCCTTATATCAAGTTAAAAGCAAAAAAGAAGGAAACGTTCCTCAAAGACAAGACAAGAGAGGCAAAGCCAACACAGACGGGTGGGTGTGCTGCCAGCTTACGGCGACCCCAGCAAAGGGCTTTCGAGGCAAGTGGTTTGCCACTGCCGTCCTCTGCGGAAGCTTCCTCAGTGGTCCCCCTTCCAAGCACTGACCCTGCTTAGCTTCCGAGATTGGGCTCTCCCATGCTGCCTTCTCTCCTCCTTATGAATTAATGACCTCCAAAACGTCCTATCATTAACTGCCTTGCTGAGATCTTGCAAAGTGAAGGCTGAGGCTTCCTTTTTGGAGTCAGTTTCAAAAGGTCTCCAGTAGAACAGCTAGATTCCAGTCCAGTGGCACCTTAGAGACCAACAAAATTTGTTGCGGTATAAGCTTTAGAGGGTCAAAGCTCCCTTTTTGGTTATAGGCTCTCTCTTTACACCACCAAGAATCTTGTTGATCTCTATGATTTTACCAAACTTGAATCTTGCTGTTTTACTGAGTCAATCCATCTCACGTTGGGTCTTCCTCTCCTACTGCCTTCAACTTTTCCTAGCATGAGATTGTCTTTTCCAGTGTCTAAAAGGAAAATCCCAATATTCTTTATGTAAGATGGAGGAGATATTGAGACAATTAAAATGAGTACATGAGATCTCATAATCGTTCCATTTCTCACGATTTATAGCTTGCATGTAGTCAGCCGAGGAAAGATCATTTGTCTGCACCACTCATTATTTCATGCATTTGCCAATATGCTTTCCTGATTTTACTCCTGTGTAACTTATTCCAAGGTGTTGTGTTGTTAAGCCATATATTCCAGACACAGTTGGTTATGATTCTGCTTTTTATGCGCATTAGGCCTTTGTTATCTTTTCTTATATCAGGCCTACAGTCTCTTTGAAAGATTCCACTTGCAAAAAGTCAGACTAGGAGACTCTTATTTATTCAGCAACTTCAGACAAATAGACAGCAGCGCAGGCTTCTTGCTACGGCCTTGCTAAGGTGGCTAACTCTTTCACCAGGACGCCTGTTCTCCCCTTGTTAATCCGACTGGTCTGGTTGTCAAAACCAGGGCAAAGACAAGCTCTTTTGGCTGGAGCCATCGTATAAGTGGTGAGCATAACTGGTGGTATACTGCTTTAGAAAGGAACCTGCCACTGTTTTAACCCTTGAATGTTTTAACCCTTCTCCTTCCTTGCTACCAACTCAAAGAACCCTCACAAGCTAAGCCTCGAAAAGATATTCGCTTCTTATGTAGAAGGTTGTGAGCACCAGAAAGAAAGGGATATTCTTACTTTCTTAACAGCAGAGACCCACTTACTTTTGTATGGCGTTCAGAATGCCCCACATGTACTGGTCAACTTCGAGGCCTTCCAGCAGAGCTGTTTTACTGGAAGAAGAGGCACACAGATATTTATTATTCTCTTAAGAACAACTGTCATGGCACTTTATGCAGGCAAAAGGAGGGAGGGGCCCCTGCCCTTCAGGGAAAGCGGCCTGCATCCGAGCAATGCCATTTTATGTCACTACTGATCTTCTCCCCTGAGGGATTTCTGCAAGTTTCTAGCAGTGCAGAATTTGTTGTTCTCCACTGAAATCCGGGGGCTGAAACTGGAGCAACTCTGCACAGGGCCGCACTGCAGCAGAATCTTTGCTTCAAAACCCACCGGTTTAGGCAGGGCTGTTGACCCCTTTATAACTCACTACGATGGCTGCAGCAATGACAGCTGGAGTTTGGATGGAAATTTCATTTATTTACTTGTTGTTTCCATAAGTCTTTTAATTTCACAGCAAATTAAGCAACAGGAAAGACACAACCCAGCTAAGACTGCCTCTATTCCAATATCTTCACTTGAGATGTTTCCTCAAGAAGGCTGGAACAGAAGATTAAGGCGGCTTTTATCTACAATTTAACTTGTCTTTTATTTATATATTTATTTACCTCATTTATTCCTCCCCAAGGGGGACCCAAAGTTGCTTACAGCATCCTCCTTTCCTCCATTTTATCCCCACAACAACCCTGTGAGGTAGGCTAGGCGGAGAGTGTGTGAGAGTGGCCCAAGGTCACCCAGCAGGCTTCCATGGCACAGCAGGAATTTGAACCTGCATCCCGTGCATCTCACTCTGACACAACCAACACTACAACCACACAGGGTCTCTTTTGGATATTATTATGCTTTTTTGCCTCATCCACACTTTGCAGCCGTTCCCCACAGATTACAACTTGCCGGAAAGAAAGGAAAAAAGTTATCCATTCCAAACCTGCACTTTAAAGATCCTGAGACTTCTCTTTCAAAGAGGAAAGAAATGAAATGTTCAACATGGACGCTCTCCTGTTTTTCATTACATTTCCACACGGTCTTTGTGTGTTGCAAGGTTTTGTTGTCCAAATAAAATAAATCGGCTAGTGCAAATTTTAAACTTTCAAGGCATCCAGTGGCAGACCCCCCCCCCCAAAAAAAACAAAAAAACCCCAAACACCCCAGTTGCACTCACTTGCATACGGGACACCGCCACGTCCCCCTTTCACAGTTCAGCTGCAAGTAGGATTCCAGATCAAAGCACTGCAAGAGAGTTAGAGGGGAGAGAGTTAGAGACCATGGCAAAGAACATGAAAAAAACAGATGATGGAAACTATCCCTCCTTTGCTAAATGAATATATGAAATATTTTTCCTGAATGAATGTATGGAAATGTATGTGTCCGTTTCACCGGGCAATTAATAAAGGAATTAATGGAAACACTATTTCTTTAAACACATTGATCTTCGTTGCATCCTCTCATTTCACTCAACTGCCCAATTTTAAATATCTTAAATGTTGTCTTTATGCCCGGTTTTAGTTGTTTTAGTGATGTCTTATTCTTCTTTTGGTTGGTTTGAATGGTCTTAAAATGCAATTTTGTTATGTGTGTTTTAATTTGTTAGCTGCTTTGGCGGGCCTGGTAAGGACAGAAAGATGGGATATAAATTTGGTAAAATAAAATGAATAAATAAATCTTCTTCTGAAGGAAATCTTCTAGTAGTAGAAGAAAGTTCCATGTTAAGCTGAGCACAGTGAATGGCTACAAGTCCTGATTTTGAGCCCAAGCCCCTGTCTGGATACCCTATTCTAACCCCCCCTCCCCATTTTGCTGATAAAAGGCACAGCAATGCAAAGGAGCACGCAGGTAAGTGAGGCTAAATTTCAAATAAACCTTCTGCATGTTTTCAAGGATTTCCGGAGGTTTTATACACATTACAATGTATATAAACCATTGCAATGACTGAGTGCTAGTATACCGACAGAAGGAAAGTTAGTTTCAAATATCCCAAGAGGAGCCCAAATAGGTAATCTCTCTTGTTTTGAACTGATTTTAGATTACATGACAGTGGTATATTTCTACTCTCCTACATGTCACCTGACAGATGGTGGTTCTGTGGTACCTTGGATGAGTTTAGGTTTGAGACATTATGGTGAGCAATCTCCTGCCGCTGCTCTCCAGCCCCTGCTTGAATAAGTGGTGGTGGAGGGGGGAGACCTACATTTTTTTCCTCCGAGTTCCTCCCCCCACCCATGCGAGGCCTCCATGAGCCTGGCAACTCTGCATTCGTGACAGACTGACAAGAACTGGCAAGTGTTCAAAATTAAACAATATGCCTATAAAAATGGTAATAATAAGATATTTCAGTATGATGCACGTGAAGCTGTTGAATTTTACCTGGAACCTCAAATGGAGGGATAGCTCCCTAACTGACTTTGCAGTTCTTAGGAGACTTGTTATACTTTTTTGCCTCAGCCACACCTACAAAATCCACTGCATTGTCTTTCCAAAATGGCGGCCTTCACTCTGCAGAAACTCTCTGGAGGGATATTGACAGGGCACAGGACAGACATGCGGAACCAGCTCCCGGAGGAGGTGCGGGCCCTGCGGAACCTCGACCAGTTCCGCAGGGCCTGCAAGACTGCCCTTTTTAGACGCGCCTATAATGATACGGACTGCTGAGTTGCAATGAATGAAGAACCGCCATCTTTAACACCATTTAAATTGGCAGAATCAGCGCCAGAACAGCTATTACTGCCAGATATATATATAATGTAATGTAAATTAAGTATTTTAATTGAATTAACGGGTTTTTATGTGTAATTTTAATTGTTAATCTAATGTTTTACTATTTATGTTAATATATTATTTACTGTTAGCCGCCCTGAGCCGCTTTGCGGGGAGGGCGGGGTAGAAATAAAATTTATTATTATTATTATTATTATGCCACTGTTGGCCTGCTCAACATGTCGGCCCCTCTCCCCTCAACCAACGGCAGTCCCAGACAGAAGAGTCAACAAGCACCGTGCGGGATGCATTCAGTGTGGTGCGTTACCTACCTCTTGTGTAGGCCTGGCATTCATGAAACAAAGGGGGGCGCTCACCTGTACATGTTTGCAGTCGTGGCCTCTTGCTGGTAGCTGAATCCGCCGGAATGTGATTGGACACTTCAGAGACACCTTAATGGCTGTCTGCTCCACCCCGTCCTCTCCATTGAGGGTTGCGTTGCCTGAGGAGGCTGCCACGCTGCTAAAATTCCTCTTGACTGTTTTGGAAAGATGGCACAGGTTTGCACCAGTGAGTTAAGAATGCCATCTCAACAACAATGCATGCAATATAAAATTTCCAGGAGAAGCCCGACAAAACAGACCAGGGTACAGCTGAGTGACATGTCAAAGGACACAGGTTCAGTCCCTGGCATCTTCACCTTGGTCCATCAAGGTCAGTATTGTCCACTCAGACTAGCAGCAGGTCTCAGTCAGAGGCCTTTTGTATTACCTCCTGCCAGATCTTTTAAATGGAGATGTTGGGGATTGAACCTGGGACCTTCTGCAAGTAAAGCCGAGGCTCTTCCACTCAGCCATAGCCCATTACAGTGACCTAAGAGGGCTGGGAAAGCCCCTACCTGAGACAGTGAGGGGCTAACTGTCTCATTCAGTGCTCTGGATCCTATGACAGGAGCACACTGGCATGCATGGAAGGCAGCTTTCTGACACCCTTCCTCCTGTTGCACTCCTGAAATCTTGCCCAGGGGAGGGGAAGGTTGATGGGTGTCTCAGAGCAGGATGAGGGCGAGTGGGTGAAGTGGAGGCCTGCAGGGAGAGGGGCAAAGAGGCAACACTCCTCTCATCCCAGAAGCAGAAAAGGCAGTTAGGTACGAACCAAACCACAAAGTAAAATTCATGATGAATTTCACCCTGTTCATGATTTGAGAACAGAATTTGGTGAATTTTTCATGAACTTTTAGAGTAGTTTGTGCGATTCATGGATGCAGCTGAAAGCAAGCGTTTAAAGGGACTGCCTCCTCACCATGCAGCTGTTTTTCGGGCTGTCTTCTGCAGCCCCTGTGAACTTTAAAGGGGCTGCACAAGATAGCCTGAAGCAGCTGAACTACTTTTTGGGGGTGGGTGGGGGTGGGTGGGTTCCACTCAACTGTTTTTTGGACTTTCTACAAACTCTGTTTAAAGGTATGCGGTCACTTTCGACAGTTTGCAGGGCCACGAACCCAACTGCATTTTCCTGGTTTGTGACCATCCTTAGATAGGATCTAAGCCGCACTCATGCAGCGCTGTAGGAGCACGGTCACAGAAATCAGACACGTTGCTCGACTCACTTTTGGTGATACAGTGCTCAGCCGGAAGGAGACGTTTCTTTAGCAAGCCCTGGAGGACAGAGCGGACTGATGGCCGGTGTACTAGTTGCAATACGAACAAGTGTGACTGGAACAGAAGAAGAAAAAGAAATCAGAACAAACCTACGCAGGACATATTTGCCATTGGACTGATGGATGTCCGTGCCCTTTGGGTGTTCTATATTGTAGAGCCAGTTTTATAGACATACTCAGTCCACGCAGCAGCTGAATTAGGGCCACTGGAGAAAGGCCTGTCCTTGCAAAGCATCATCAACAGAGGGAAGATGCAGGGTCTGCACAGTGGTGATCCCAGTTCTCCAGAACCTTCTTCTCTGGGAAGACCATCCCTAGTTGCTCTTAGGAAATCTTTGGTTCTGCTTGCTGAAAGACTTGCAATGTGTTTTGGCTGGAGAACTGGGAAGCACAGAAGGACCCAATTGTCTGTGTGGACTTGGCATCTCAAGCTCTGAAAATGCGTTTTTGTACAAGTAGATTTGCTGGGGAGCTCTTTATGATTTGCTATGCTAGCTAGAGCAACGATAGCTAGAATTCATATGGAAGTTTTATTTATTTAGTTGTTGTCTTGAATAGGTTCATTGATTTCACAGCAAGCAGGACAACAGGAAAGACACAAGCCTCTTCTGTGCCAGCATTTTCAATGGAGATGCTCTGATTCACCGAGTAAGGCAAGAATAGATTAATGAGCCTTTTATCTACAATTTGTTTCATTTATTTATACATACTCTGCCTTTCTTCCCAATAAGAACCCAAAGTGGTTCACTTCATTTCCCTTTCCTCCCTATTATCCTCACAACCGTCCTGTGAGGTAGGTTAGGATGAGAATGTGTCACTGGCCCATGGTCACCCAGCAAGCTTCTATGGCAGAGTAGGGGATTTGAACCTGGGTCTCCAAGTCCTAGTGCAGACAGACAGTGAAATCCTATGCAGAATTATTCCAGTCTAAACCCACTAAATTCAATGGGCTTACATTAGAACAACTGTTCATAGGAAGTTTACTGGAGATAGCAATAAGAGGAACAAATAATTGAGAGAAAGCATGCTTTTAGAAATTAGATTTTTGATGGGATGGTCGCTAGGTCTGAGGCAAAATCATTTCCTTGTTTAATATAAATGATATCCTGATCAACAGAATAATGGTAGTGGAGCAATTCCTGTCTCTACCCATGTGGTGCCCCTTTCACAAAATCCAGGACTTTGGGAAAGAACTAGTTGAAATGATTACAGATGCCACCTCAATCGTATTTACCTTTCCTGCCATTAAAGATGCTTTTGGGGTATGTGGTTGATCTGCCATGGAACAGTCCTGAAGATAATTTTAGAAGAGGTAACATGGCTGTCTCCCCTGATTTGACTGGTGTAGGCCAACAGCTAGGTTATCACGTTCAGTCATTAATTTCATAGAGCTAGGATTTCTCCAATCCAAATTTAGCTAACTGATGGATAATTCAGTTCTTCACACAACCACAAGCAGCTCTGGAATTTGCTACTCACGGTGCATGAAAAGACCAAGCCTGCATTTTAAAACTTTTCCCTGGAAGTGGAAACTATAGGGCCTGGTTGAAGTACCAGGAAACAGAACCTTCCAGACAGGTGGTGCAAAGACACTTTAGTGTCCAAAGCAAAGCAAACAAACAAACCAATATATATTTAAAACATCGAATGGCTACCTTTATTCCTTATGGAGTTCATAAATCAAATGCATTCAAACCAAAATTTTAAAATCACAGTTTGGGGGTTGGACTAGATGACCCTGGAGGTCCCTTCCAACTCTATGATGCTATGACTCCTAGTAAACTGAATGAAATGCGGCCCTAAATCAACCTTGCCCCTGGCTCCACCCCCAAAGTCTCCTGGCTCAATGTCCCCAGATATTTCCGGAATGGGACCCGACAACCCTACTGGGCACAAAGATCTCAAAGGCAGCCCTGGGTGGGCAGCTGTCAGCAGGCAGAGCGGCTCCTGGGTCAGGATGAGCCTCCGGAGGGAGGGCCAGAAAGGTTATACAGGGCCTGGATGGTCAGGAGAAATGCGATAATAACCTAAATGATTAACTGTTCATGGGCTCCTAACTGAATGTCACAATCTGCTACCTCGTTCTATCACATGGGCTCTCTCATTCTACCTCATGGCTGCGACGACCTTGCTTGAAGTCTATCCCTACACTGCTAGACCATATTTTACCCACTTCTGGCACTGAATTTAATCCTTCTGGGCTCTGACAGTACCTCAGACTTGAACCTGAAGTGGAGTTCATTGGCTTCCAAATTGTGCCTTTTGCACATAAGCAGAGCTTTGAAAAGATCAGCTAAGACTGTGGAGTGCAGTGGAACGGAGACAGTCCAGCAGGCTGCCTTCCCCACACTAGGCTCAGTCAGCCAAGACTTCAAAGCAAACAGCTGAGGCAGGCCTAATATACTTACACAACAGCATGCTGTGACGGTAATTTGAATGGTGTTTCTTCCCGGCTGGCAGACGTGCTTGAGGTGCAGGGGTTTATGCGATGTCTTGTTGTCACCCCGCTCGATGGTGAGTGGCGTGGCATTGACGCTGACCTGGACTGACGCTGGCCAGTTGGTGTTCATCTGCCGGTCCTCATGATGGTAGCACTTGAACTGGAGCTCCAAGTCTGACCTGTGGAGCAAGCCTCGTGTTTAGTTGGCGCGAAAGAGCCTGCTTGGTCAAGCAGGAGGGGAAAATCCTGACCTGGACGGCTCAGGCTAACCTGATCTCATCAGATCTTGAAAGCTAAAAAGGGACCGTCTTGGAGGGGAGACCATCTCATCCAGGCTCAGTGTCCTGACATCATTCATATCAGTTGAGCTGACAGAGAAATTAAAGGCCAAAAGCTGTGCTACAACAAACATAAGAACATAAGAGAAGCCATGTTGGATCAGGCCAGTGGCCCACCCAGTCCAACACTCTGTGTCACTTAAGAGAAGCCATGTTGGATCAGGCCAGTGGCCCACCCAGTCCAACACTCTGTGTCACACAGTGGCCAATAAAAAAAGGAGGTTCACAAGTGGGGCTAGAAGCCCTTCCATTTTGCCCCCCCCTCTAAGCGCCAAGAATACAGAGCTTCACTGCCCCAGACAGTTCCAATAATATGCTGTGGCTAATAGCCACTGGTGGACCTCTGCTCCATATTTTTATCCAATCCCCTCTTGAAGCTGGCTATCTTTGTAGCCGCCACCACCTCCTGTGGCAGTGAATTCCACATGTTAATCGCCCTTTGGGTGAAGAAGTACTTCCTTTTATCCGTTTTAACCTGACTGCTCAGCAATTTCATCGAATGCCCACGAGTTCTTGTATTGTGAGAAAGGGAGAAAAGGACTTCTTTCTCTACTTTCTCCATCCCATGCATAATCTTGTAAACCTCTATCATGTCACCCCGCAGTCGACGTTTCTCCAAGCTAAAGGCAAAGGAAGAGGTGGGTCTCCAGTCCTTCTCTGACTGCATGGAAGTACAACTGTTTAAACACTCACCTGCCATTCCCAATGAACTGTTCCATACATATATTTTCACATGCGAACATGGGTACTTTTTGCACTGAAGTCCCCCCCCCCCCCCCACACACACACAAAAAAAGGAAAATACAGATTGGATCTCAAAAGGCTGCTCAATACTACCCGTTCCCAGTGCTGATTTCTCCATGCCGACTACCTCTCTGCATGTCACAACTAACCCAATCATGCCTGCTGTTGTCATGCACCTGCTATTGCCATTGGGCATCTGAAATGCCTCCACTCTCCAAGGCTGAAGGACAGACGGACTCACCTTCTAGCTGTATCTGAAGGAGCGAGCAGGAACTCAGGAAAGCTCACCCCCTGCCACAAATCTGGTTAGTCTTTCAGGTGTTCCTGGACTCTGGCTCTTTTCTGCTGTGACAGACGAACACCCAGGCTAACCCAATCTTGCCAGATCTTGGAAGCTAAACAGGCTGAGCCCTGGTCAGTACTTGGATGGGAGCCCACTAAGGAAGTCCAGCATTGCTACACATTGGCAGGCAATGGCAAACCGCCTCTGAACATCTCTTGCCTTGAAAACCTTACTGGGTTGTCATAAGTCACTGCACGGTGCAGGGGTTCGACTACATGACCCTGGGGGTCCTTTCCAGCTCTCTGATTCTAAGTCGGCTGTGACTAGATAGTGCTTCTCACCACCACCGACGAACACACAAAAAGTTTAATGGCATTTCAGGTGGCCTGCATCTTACTCACACTCCTCAGCAAAGTCTTCAGATTGAGGAAAGCTTTAAACTTTGCTGAACAGAGTGATGGGATGCAAATCCATTTTCTTTGAACAGAAGTGGGTCCTGAAGAAGAAGAAGAAGATAGAAGATATTGGATTTATATCCCACCCTCCACTCTGAAGAGTCTCAGAGCGGCTCACAATCTCCTTTACCTTCCTCCCCCACAACAGACACCCTGTGAGTTAGATGAAGATATTGGATTTATATCCCGCACTCCACTCCGAAGAGTCTCAGAGCGGCTCACAATCTCCTTTCCCTTCCTCCCCCCACAACAGACACCCTGTGAGGTAGATGAAGATATTGGATTTATATCCCGCCCTCCACTCCGAGGAGTCTCAGAGCGGCTCACAATCTCCTTTCCCTTCCTCCCCCACAACAGACACCCTGTGAGGTAGATGAAGATATTGGATTTATATCCCGCCCTCCACTCCGAAGAGTCTCAGAGCGGCTCACAATCTCCTTTCCCTTCCTCCCCCACAACAGACACCCTGTGAGGTAGATGAAGATATTGGATTTATATCCCGCCCTCCAGTCCGAAGAGTCTCAGAGCGGCTCACAATCTCCTTTCCCTTCCTCCCCCACAACAGACACCCTGTGAGGTCGATGAAGATATTGGATTTATATCCCGCCCTCCAGTCCGAAGAGTCTCAGAGCGGCTCACAATCTCCTTTACCTCCCCCCCCCCCAACAGACCCCCTGTGAGGTAGATGAAGATATTGGATTGATATCCCGCCCTCCACTCCGAAGAGTCTCAGAGCGGCTCACAATCTCCTTTCCCTTCGTCCCCCACAACAGACACCCTGTGAGGTAGATGAAGATATTGGATTTATATCCCGCACTCCACTCCGAAGAGTCTCAGAGCGGCTCACAATCTCATTTCCCTTCCTCCCCCACAACAGACCCCCTGTGAGGTGGGTGGGGCTGGAGAGGGCTCTCACAGCAGCTGCCCTTTCAAGGACAACCTCTGCCAGAGCTATGGCTGACCCAAGGCCATGCTAGCAGGTGCAAGTGAAGGAGTGGGGAATCAAACCCGGTTCTCCCAGATAAGAGTCCACACGCTTAACCGCTACACCAGACTGGCTCTTTCAAGGACAACTCCTACGAGAGCTATAGCTGACCCAAGGCCATTCCAGCAGGTGCAAGTGGAGGAGTGGGGAATCAAACCCGGTTCTCCCAGATAAGAGAGCTATAGCTGACCAAAGGCCATTCCAGCAGGTGCAAGTGGAGGAGTGGGGAATCAAACCCGGTTCTCCCAGATAAGAGAGCTATAGCTGACCCAAGGCCATTCCAGCAGGTGCAAGTGGAGGAGTGGGGAATCAAACCCGGTTCTCCCAGAAAAGAGAGCTATGGATGACCCAAGGCCATTCCAGCAGGTGCAAGTGGAGGAGTGGGGAATCAAACCCGGTTCTCCCAGAAAAGAGAGCTATAGCTGAACCAAGGCCATTCCAGCAGGTGCAAGTGGAGGAGTGGGGAATCAAACCCGGTTCTCCCAGATAAGAGAGCTATAGCTGACCCAAGGCCATTCCAGCAGGTGCAAGTGGAGGAGTGGGGAATCAAACCCGGTTCTCCCAGATAAGAGAGGTATAGCTGACACAAGGCCATTCCAGCAGGTGCAAGTGGAGGAGTGGGGAATCAAACCCGGTTCTCCCAGATAAGAGAGCTATAGCTGACCCAAGGCCATTCCAGCAGGTGCAAGTGGAGGAGTGGGGAATCAAACCCGGTTCTCCCAGATAAGAGAGCTATAGCTGACCCAAGGCCATTCCAGCAGGTGCAAGTGGAGGAGTGGGGAATCAAACCCGGTTCTCCCAGATAAGAGAGCTATGGCTGACCCAAGGCCATTCCAGCAGGTTCAAGTGGAGGAGTGGGGAATCAAACCCGGCTCTCCCAGATAAGAGAGGTATGGCTGACCCCAGGCCATTCCAGCAGGTGCAAGTGGAGGAGTGGGGAATCCAACCCGGTTCTCCCAGATAAGAGAGCTATGGCTGACCCAAGGCCATTCCAGGAGCTGCAAGTGGAGGAGTGGGGAATCAAACCCGGTTCTCCCAGATAAGAGAGCTATAGCTGACCCAAGGCCATTCCAGCAGGTGCAAGTGGAGGAGTGGGGAATCAAACCCGGTTCTCCCAGATAAGAGAGCTATAGCTAACCCAAGGCCATTCCAGCAGGTGCAAGTGGAGGAGTGGGGAATCAAACCCGGTTCTCCCAGATAAGAGAGCTATAGCTGACCGCAGGCCATTCCAGCAGGTGCAAGTGGAGGAGTGGGGAATCAAACCCGGTTCTCCCAGATAAGAGAGCTATAGCTGACCCAAGGCCATTCCAGCAGGTGCAAGTGGAGGAGTGGGGAATCAAACCCGGTTCTCCCAGATAAGAGAGCTATAGCTGACCCAAGGCCATTCCAGCAGGTGCAAGTGGAGGAGTGGGGAATCAAACCCGGCTCTCTCAGATAAGAGAGCTATGGCTGACCCCAGGCCATTCCAGCAGGTGCAAGTGGAGGAGTGGGGAATCCAACCTGGTTCTCCCAGATAAGAGAGCTATGGCTGACCCAAGGCCATTCCAGGAGCTGCAAGTGGAGGAGTGGGGAATCAAACCCGGTTCTCCCAGATAAGAGAGCTATAGCTGACCCAAGGCCATTCCAGCAGGTGCAAGTGGAGGAGTGGGGAATCAAACCCGGTTCTCCCAGATGAGAGCTATAGCTGACCCAAGGCCATTCCAGGAGCTGCAAGTGGAGGAGTGGGGAATCAAACCCGGTTCTCCCAGATAAGAGAGCTATAGCTGACCCAAGGCCATTCCAGCAGGTGCGAGTGGAGGAGTGGGGAATCAAACCCGGTTCTCCCAGATAAGAGAGCTCTGGCTGACCGAAGGCCATTCCAGCAGCTGCAAGTGGAGGAGGGGGGAATCAAACCCGGTTCTCCCAGATAAGAGAGCTCTGGCTGACCCAAGGCCATTCCAGCAGCTGCGAGTGGAGGAGTGGGGAATCAAACCCGGTTCTCCCAGATAAGAGAGCTCTGGCTGACCCAAGGCCATTCCAGCAGCTGCCAGTGGAGGAGTGGGGAATCAAACCCGGTTCTCCCAGATAAGAGTCCGCACACTTAACCACTACACCAAACTGGCTCTCCTGAAGCATGCAGCATAGACTCAAGCTCTCTGCCGGGAGCCCTTGGAAGCAGCTGAAGTTAGCCTGTTCCTACAGAGTGTGAACAGCATCACCTCCAAGACAGCACCATGGATGGCTCCATAATCCCCAAGATAAGCCAAGCAGGGGCAGCCCCGGTTGGTACTAGGATGGGAGCCCCCCAGGGAAGCCCAGGGCTGTGATGCAGAGGCAAGCCACCTAGAAAGGCATGAGGGTTTTCCATTAGTCCGCTGTGACTTGATGCCACTTTCAACCACACAGTCCGTGGCAAGAGAACAGCTAGTGTGCTAAGTGTATTAATTATACTAGATTAGGGTTGCAGGCAACGGCAAACCACCTTTGTTTGTCTCTTGCCTTGGAAACTCCAGAAGGGGCTGCCTCAAGTGGGCTGCGGTTTGATAGGTCTGCCCACCACCACGGGTGAACTTTAACAAGGGGCCACCTGGGCTAATAGGGTTGCCAGACTCCAGGCGCTCCAGGGCAGAATTACAGCTGCTCTCCAGATGACAGAGATCAGTTCCTGGGAGAAAACGGCTGCTCCTTCCTAACCCCCACCACTGTTCCCAGGCTCCGCCCCCAGATCTCAGCTCGACCTGCCAACAAACCGGGAAGGCAAAACTAGAGCACCACAGTGAAAGACAAATCATACAAACTCCAAAAAGCTGTGGGAAATGAACGAAAAAAAAATCTAAATATATGTTTATAAATTTTACGAATGTAGACAGTATTATTCTGAATCGCCTCATACAAAAATCTCGATTTTTCTCCAGGGCTAGTGCTGAGTGAAGTGTCTCAGGATGTTCTTTGATAAAGGTGTATTCGGAAACGGTAACACAGGCGAGCTTTACCGTCGGAGGCTGTCGGCTGCCCACTTTTAAAAAGCTTTTTATAAACAGCGAAGCTTCGAGTTTGGCAACTTTGAAAAAAAGGAACTGAAGAAATACCAGCGAAAAATAAGAACGGGTTGCACGCGGAATTCTTATAGCACTAGCGCTTTCATTTACCTGCGGATGTGGGCAAATGGTTTACAAGCGCCTGAAGCTGGAGCCTGACATGATGAATGGAAAAATAACTGTCACTTTATTCTGCTCACAACCGACTTATGAATCTGTGATATTTGGCATGTTGCTCAGTGATATGTATTTTTGTAGAAGGCGATTCAGAATAATAAAATTTATAAACATCTATTTGGCCTTTTCCCCATTTTTTTGGAGCTTGTATAATAACCTGGGAAGAGCAGGGCCTCCTTGACTCATTTTGCTGCCCAAGCAGGAAGGGGTAGAGTTGCCAAGTCCAATTCAAGAAATATCTGGGGACTTTGGGGGTGGAGCCAGGAGACTTTGGGGGTGGAGCCAGGAGACTTTGGGGGTGGAGCCAGGAGACTTTGGGGTGGAGCCAAGAGCAAGGGTGTGACAAGCATAATTGAACTTCAAGGGAGTTCTGGCCATCACATTTACAGGAACTGCACATCTTTTTAAATGCCTTTCTTCCATAGGAAATAATGAAGGATAGGGGCACCTTCTTTTGGGGCTCATAAAATTGGACCACCTGGTCCAATCTTTTTGAAACTTGGCAGGTATTTTGGGGAGAGGCACTAGATGCTATACTGAAAATTTGGTGCCTCTATCTCAAAAAACAGCCCCCCTAGAGCCTCCGATACCCGCAGATCAATTCCCCATCATTCCCTATGGGAATTGTTCATGGAGGTGCATGATGGCTGTGGGGGTGGGGCTTCCCCCGCCGGCCAGCTTGCTGGGGGAGGGGGGAAGCCTGTAAAACCGGGGGATCCCCCTCTGGGACCTGGGGATTGGGAAGCCTAGGAAGGGGCCTAGCACGGGTTGGGGATGTGCCCGCTCTCACCCACTCCAGTGGTTCTAGTAGACAGTGGGACAAGCTGGGAAGCAGCACACATGACCTTCTTGCTTCTGCTGCCCAGCTCCTACCGGCTGCAGACAGCTGTGGTCCACTGGAACTAGGTGGCAGCGACATCTGTGGAAAGCCCCTTCCTCTCTGCTTGGGTCACCTGACGCCAGTCTGCTTCAAACCAACCCCCCCCCCCCTTTCACCAGGCACAGGAAGACCCCAGCAAGACCCGACCTTGCGAGCAGAAGAGGTTAGGCAGGGATGGCCAGTGATGTTTTCTCTACTCTAGAGAGTTAACACTGAAACCCACTCCTAAACCATATCGAGCCATTTAAACGTAGTGCTTGCTTAACCTTGTTTAACCCAGGAAAGCAAACCACTACCAAAGCATCATGCCTGAGTAACCTCTATGTCCTTTTATTTCTCGAATGCAGCCGCGAACAAGGACTGGGAATGGGTGCTGCCTTTCATAGCGTAAAGACCACTCTCGTAAAGCACGCTTTTTGAAGGGAAATTCTTGAGGGTGCATTATATTGTGAAGCGCTTGGAATTCATTTAAGCACACGTCTGTATGCTTTGGTTTGCTAAGCTTTCTCTGTTTTGTTTTTGTTTGGCTGCCTTGAAAAGCATTAAGAACCAGCCCCACGCCCGAGTGCGGCTCCATAAATCTACAAAATGAGCCTGCGCAGTCCCAGGGGTGATTACTTATTAATCAGAATCAGCAAATAACCACACAGGCTCCCTCTGCTGCGGTTACTCCGAGATAATGAAAGGCAAGTCAGCTATAAGGATCTCAAATTTAGAGCATTAACTCTCGGACATGACCTGTGGAAAACTGCTGTCCGTTTCAAATTAAAGGAGACAAAGTGGTCGCGGCCAATTTGCCATGTCCCCCAGCTGGTGCCACAACACTCGGGTGGTTCGGCCCGCAGACTGATGCAGGCTAACAGCTGCTTGTCCCTTGATCGTGCTTAAGGGCCTGGGGTCATACGAATCATGGCAAAGGTCAGTAGTGATGTCACCTTTAACCACAGCTAATGCAAAATGGAAAGCGTTTGCAACCAGGGACAGGTCAGGGCAGGAAGCATGTAGTTCCACAATTAGGGTTGCCAGCCCATGCCCGGCAACCCAGCCAGAAGTTCAGGAGTGGAGACACAAGGGTCCAACGTCATGCTTGCTGTGGGATTGGATAATGCTGGGGGATTGGATAAACATATGGAGCAAAGGGCCATCAGTGTCCAGCATAGTGTATTCAATCTATATTAAAGAAGCCAGATCTTAGAATTGTTACCTTTACATTACATAATTCGGATTGTAGAGTTGTTACTGACCCGAAGTTAAAAATGTGAGCACATCAAAGTAGCAGCCCCCACCTTTCTTCTTTCGCTTTTACAAACAGATGCAGGAATGTCCTCTTTGAAGATAAGACCTCCTGGGACTTGTTCCCAGGCCCAGCCAGGCCTGAACCCAGGATGCGCTAGCCGCAATATAGATAAGGAGCCCAGAGTGTGAATTTCACACGTGAATGTAGAATTGTTTATAGAACCTTTGATGTGCCATTTTAAAGCATGTATTCTAGTGCTACAAAGTATCAGTTCCAATCTTCAGCTCGAATGAGCCGCATGGATTATCAATAAACCTAACTTTGTTTCAAAAACCAAGGACTGGTTATTTTGAAATCTCATGCTTGACATCAGTGGCTATTAGCCACAGCGTATTGTTGGAACTCTCTGTCGGGGCAAGTGATGCTCTGTATTCTTGGTGTTTGGGAGGGCAACAGTATGAGGACTTCTAGTGTCCTGGCCTCACTGATGGACCTCCTGATGGCACCTGAATTTTTTGGCCACTTTGTGATACAGAGTGTTAGAATGGATGGGCCATTGCCCTGATCCAGCATAGCTTCTCTTATGTTCTTATGTTTTTATGTCACTTCTGGGGCAAACCAGAAAGCAGCAAGCCAAGATTTTTTGGGGGTGGGGGAGCTGGAGTGCTTGGTGTTCAATGACAATTTAGAGATAGTGGGTGTCTCAGAAACAGGGTGGGATGAGGAAAATCGATGGGTACAGTCATCTCTGGTTATAAGCTCTATAGGCAGGACAGGGTTGGGGGAGGTTTTGCGTTGTATATCAAACAAGTGGCAAGCAGCATTTATCTAGGCGTGTAAGAAGGGGCCACAAGAACTAAGCACTGATGCAACCCTTCCTGCCCTCCTCCTCATGATCTGTCCATGTTCACAGAATCAGCATTCTTGTCAGATGGCCATCTAGCCTCTGTTTAAAAACTTCCAAAGCAGGAGAGCCCACCACCTCCCGAGGAAGCCTGTTCTACTGAGGAACCGCTCTCACTGTCAGGAAGTTCTTCCTAATGTTTAACTGAAAACTCTTTTGATTTAATTTCAACCCATTGGTTCTGGCCTGACCTTCTGGGGCAACAGAAAACAACTCTGCACCTTCCTTTAGTGCTTGAAGATGGTGATCATACTACCTCTCAGTTGTCTCCTCTCCAAGCTAAACATTCCCAGCTCCTTCAGCTTTTCCTTATAGGACTTGGGTTTGCAGACCCCTCACCATCTTCACTGCCCTCCTCTGGACACATTCCAGCTTGTCTATATGCTTCTTAAATTGTGGTGCCCAAAACTGAACACAATACTCTAGGTGAGGTTTAACCTGAGCAGAGTAAAGCAATACCACCACTTTGCATGATCTGGTCACTATATTTCTATTGACACAGCCCAAAATTGCATTGGTCTTTTTAACTACTGCATCATACTGCTAACTCATGTGACATGAGCTACTAAGACCCTTAGATCCTTTTTGCACATACTACTGCCAAGACAAGTTTCCCCCGTTCTATAATTATGCATTGGATTTTTCCTACCTAAATACACTTATTCCCATTAAAATTCATTTTATTTTTTTCAGCTCAGTTTTCCAGTCTGTAAAGATCATTCTGTGTTCTACCATATTTATTACCCTCCCAATTTAGTATCATCTTGAAATTTAATAAGCATTCCTTCTATACCTTCATCCAAATCTTTTATAAAGATGTTGAACAAAACAGTCCCAGGACAGAACCTTGAGGCACTCCACTTGTCAATCCTCTCCAAAAGGATGAGAGATCATTAACAAGCATTCCTTGGGTGAAATCTGTCAACCAGCTACAGATCCAGAAAACAGTAATCCACCACAATTCACCAACTTGTCAACAAGAATATTACGTGGAACCTCATTAAAAACCTTACTGAAATCACAACAAACTATGTCTAAGCATTCCTGGATCCAGCAAGGTAGTAACTTTCTTGAAAAAAGGGATAAGGTTAGTCTGAAATTACTTGTCCTTGAGAAACCCATGCTGGCTCTTAGTCATCCTTTCTAATTACTCAAAGACTAACTGACTAATGATTTGTTCTAAAAATTTTCCCTGGTTGTCAAGTTGATGGGTCAGTAGTTACCCGGATCCTCCTTTTCCCCCTCCTTGAAGATGGGGACATTTGCCCAGTCTTTTGGTGCCTCATCTGTTCTCCAAGAATTCTCAAAAATAATGGCCAGAAGCTCAGGAATTACATCCGTAAGTTCTTTTAGCACCTATCAATGTAGTTCATTTGGCCCTGAGGACTTAGTTTCATTTAAAGAAACTAGGTGCTTATGTACTACTCCATGCTGATCCTAGGCTGCAACTCCCTTCCCTCATTCATGCGTTTGCTTTTGCCATGTTGAACACCATTTCCCTTGCAAGAGAAAACTGAGGAAAAGTTGGAATTGAGCAGTTCTGCCCTCTCTTCATCACCCGTTACAAAAACCTGTCCCCGCAAGGGGCCTATTTGCTCTTGTTCTTTTTCTTGTTGTGAACATCAGAAAAGAACCCTTTTTGGTTGTTTTTAGCATCTCTCACTAGCCTAAGCTCATACTGAGCTTTAGCTTTCTTTCTCTACAAGCACTGGTGATTTGCTTATACTCATCTTTGGTTATAAGGCCCTCCTTTTGGGTTGCCAGCCTCCAGGTGTGGCTGGAGATATTCTGCTTTTACAACTGATCTTCAGCTGGCAGAGATCAGCTCTCCTGGAGAAAATGGCTGCTTTGAAGGTTGGGCTCTGTGGCATTGTTCCATGCTGAGGCCCCTCACCTCTCCAAACTTTGCCTTCTCCACTCCCAAAGTCTCCAGGTATTTTCCAACCTGGGAACCCTACCCTCCTTCCACTTCCTAAGTGAGTCTTTTTGATTTCTCAAGTCCTCAGAAAGTTGTTTATGGAGTCACCTTGGCTTCTTCAGATTCCTCTCATTTCCCCTTATCATAGGAATTGCTTCTGGTTGTGCCCTCTTGAAGCGGGCTATGCTTGTGGCCGCCACCACCTCCTGTGGCAGTGAATTCCACATGTTAATCACCCTTTGGGTGAAGAAGTACTTCCTTTTATCCGTTTTAACCTGTCTGCTCAGCAATTTCATCGAATGCCCACGAGTTCTTGTATTGTGAGAAAGAAAGTAGAGAAAGAAGTGCTCACAATACAAGAACTCACAATACAAGAACTCGTGGGCATTCGATGAAATTGCTGAGCAGACAGGTTAAAACGGATAAAAGAAGTACTTCTTCACCCAAAGGGTGATTAACATGTGGAATTCACTGCCACAGGAGGTGGTGGCGGCCACAAGCATAGCCACCTTCAAGAGGGGTTTAGATAAAAATATGGAGCAGAGGTCCATCAGTGGCTATTAGCCACAGTGTGTGTGTATATATAAAATTTTTTTGCCACTGTGTGACACAGAGTGTTGGACTGGATGGGCCATTGGCCTGATCTAACATGGCTTCTCTTATGTTCTTATGTTCTTCAATTTTTCCCTTTTAAGAAACTCCCACCTCTTTTCAACTTCCTTCTGTTTAAGTGTTTCTGGCTGTGGGATTCAACCCTGTATAACTTTTAAGTTTGTCAAAATGTGCTTTCCTGCAGACCAACCTATATGTCTAACTACATGCAGCTTTTCTCTTTCCCAAGACTCTAAATTCCAAAATTACATGTAATTACTACCCAGGGTGCCCACTACTTTCATCTCATCAACCAGTTCTTCTCTGTTGGTGAGAATCAAGTCCAAGATAGCAGACCCTCTTGTTTCCCTCTCTACCTTCTGGAAAATGAAGTTGTCAGCAAGACAAGTTAGGAATTCATTTGACCTTTCATTTTTAGCAGAGTTGGATTTCTAACAGATATCTGGGTAATTAAAATCTCCCATGATATGACTACTGTGTCCCGTCTCTTTGTGAACTTTGTAATCTGTTCTAGGAGTGTCTCATCCAAGTCCTCTGCCTGATTTAGTGGTATATTGCAGACTCCCACCATAATATCGCTGTTATTTCTTACTCCTTTTATTTTTATCCAGAGAATCTCAACTGAACTTCCATGCTCAGATTCATGAATTTCCTCACAACTATATCTCTTCTTTTCATATGCTACTTCTCCCCCCTTCCTTAATTTTAAGCAAGTTGTACCCCTCAATTCTAATATTCCAATTGTGAGTATCATCTGACCAAGTTTCAATAATGTCTATCTTGAGATGGAGAAAGAAATAAAGGAGGTGACTAAAGCAGATGTCATTATATTTGGAGACACACACTGACTATGTAAACAAGTGTTCGAGTCTTGCTGTAGAAACGAGATTCCTAGACATCATAAATAACTGTGCACAGTCGTTCTGTCACGGAGCCAACCAGAACAGTAGTGATCCTGGACTTGGTTCTGAGTGGGTCTCAAGGTCTGATGAAAGCTATAGCGGGTTGTCACATCAGCTGGGAGCAATGACCACAATGCTATTAAGATCAGCTTTCAGATCAATGGGAAGTTACCCCTGAAGTCCAAAACTGCCGCGTTTGATTTCAAAAGAGGGACCTTTACAAAAACAAGGAGAATAGTGAAAAGGAAGCTGAAGGGGAAACACAAAAGAGTCAGATCCACAGAGGATGCTGGAAGCTACTTAAAACCATCCTAACTGAGGCCCAAATAGAATGCATCCCACAGATTAGGAAAGGCCTGCACGGTTAACAATGCAAGTGAGGGAAGAGTAAAAAGTAAGGACAGGCTTCTTTTAAAAAATGGAAGGTCTGTCCCAATGAATTGAACAGGAAGGATCATGGGGCCTGGCAAAAGCAATGTAAGTAAATTATTGACTTACAAATCTCTTTTTGTATGCTTAATTATTGACAAAAAGAGATTTTGAGGAATGGGGTGCTAAGATGCATCAAGACAAACAATAAACTTAAAAATATATATATATCTGGAGCTGGAACCAGTCAGAGAAGCAGCGGGGCCTGTGAATGACAAATGAATAAAGGAAGACGGAGAGGGCAGAAAGGCTCAATGACTTCTTTGCTTCTGTGTTCGCTACGGACAGTGTGGGGCACGTATCCTTGCCACAGCCTAGAATTTAATTTCCTACTGGGGAAATTAAATCGTCTCCAGGTCCTGATGGCATACATTTGAGAGTTCTTAAGGAACTCAGATGTGAGACAGTTGATTTGTTAACCTGAATATGTAACCTATCACTAGATTCAGCCACTGTACCAGATGACTGGAGAGTAGCAAATGGGACATCAATTTTTAAAAAGGGATCCAGAGGGGAATCAGGAAGTAACAGGCAGTCAGCCTAATGCCTGTCCGTGGCAAATTAGCGGAAGTTGTGATCAAAGACAGAACTGATAGGCACCTGGATAAAGCCTGCTGAGGGAAAATCAGAACGACTTCTGCAAAAGGAAGTCTTGCACCACCAATCTTTTGGAGTTCTTTGAGAAAATGAACAGTGGTGACCTGGTAGACATTATATACTTGGACCTTCAAAAGGCTTTGACCTCACCAAAGCCTAATGAGTAAACTTAGCAGTCATGGGAAAAGAGGACAGGTTCTCTTGTGGAATAAAAACTGGTTACATGAGAAGGAATAAATGGACAGTTCTTACAGTGGAGGAAAGTAAGCAATGGGGTCCCCAAATGATAAGCATTGGGGCTGGTACTATTTAATTTATTCATAAATGATCTGGAACTAGCAGGGCTTTTTTGTAGCAGGAACTCCTTTGCATATTAGGCTACACCCCCCTGATGAGACCAGTCCTCCAAGAGCTTACAGGGCTCTTCTTATAGGGCCTACTGTAAGCTCCAGGAGGACTGGCTACATCAGGGGTGTGTGGCCTAATATGCAAAGGAGTTCCTGCTACAAAAAAGCCCTGGAAAGCCTTGGTGAAGAGCACCAAGAGGACCTCCACAAAGTGGGTGAGTGGGTGACAATGGGGCAAATGAAGTTCAACCTGTAAAGTGAAGTACACTGCGACAGAAAAAGCCCAACTTCAAGTATAGCCTAACAGGGTCTGAACTTGCTGAGAATAAGAGGGAAAAAGATCTTGGGTTGTAATGGATAGTTCAATGAAAGCGTTCATTGTGCTGCAGCAGTGAGAAAGGCAAACTCTGCGTTAGAAATATTAGGAAAGGGATTGCAAATTAAACAGCCAATAGTACAATGCCTCTGTATAGATCTATGGTGTGGCCACATTCACTATGAAAAGTTCTGAGCACCAAATCTCAAAAAGGACATTGCAGATCTGGGAAAAAAATACAGAGGAGGGAAACCAAATTATTAGGGAGTTTGAGCCCCTTCCTTATGAGGAAAGGTTGAAGAGTCTGGGACTTTTCAGTTTAGAAAAGAGATGACTGGGGGGGGGGGGGGCATGACAGAGGTTTATAAAACCTCTGTCATGGGGTGAAGAGAGTTGACAAAGAGAAGTTTTTCTCCCTCTTCTAAAAGACTAGAACCCCAAGGGCATCCTGTGAAGCTGATGGGCAGAAGGTTCAGGATGGACAAAAGGAAATACTATTTTACACGGAGAGTGATTAAAAGGTGGAATTCCCTGCCAGAGGATGTAGTGAGGGCCTCAGGAATAAACATCTTTAAAAGGGGATCAGATAGATTCATGGAGGAGAGGACTATCAATGGCTACTAGCCATGGTGACTGAGGGGATCCTCCATATTCAGTGACACTAAACCCCTGAACCCCAGAGCCAGGAGGCAGCCTTCAGGGGAAGGCCTCGGCCTCTCTGCCCTGTTGCCGGGCTCCCAGAGGAACTGGATGGCCACTATGTGAGGCAGGATGCTGGCCTAGATGGGCCACTGGTGTGATCCAGCAGGGCTCTTCTTATGTTCACATACGCTATTTCTAGGAAACACCAGGAACTGTGTGGTTTTATCATAGAGTTTCTGGCAACTCCCAGAGGTACCTTGTGTCACTTCAAGATTTTTGCTGGAAGTGATGTAACTCCTCAGCTGCCATCACAGCCCATCCCCCTCCACTTCCCCACCCACTACTTGCCAGCAGCACTGCTTGGCAACCCTATCTGCCCATGATCTTGCCAATTCCGCGTGCAGAAATATGCTAGCCCTAACTGGCCCCCCAGTGTACGTGACATAACATTAAGGATACAGATTGCTTGTCTGTTCTCTAAGGAGAACGCACTTATGTCCCCGCGGCAATCTTGATTTCTGCTTAAAGTGCGGAGCCCCTCTCAGCTGTTCCCCATCCTAGCATTCAGATTCTGGGGCTAGTCCAACCTTAGTCACTGAGCTGCTGCTATGATGACTGTTTGATAACATTGTTTTATCGCCAACCCGATGGATAGCAGGTTATGTGACAAGTGAGATTACAGCAGCTGTCACGGAAGCCATTAGAAGCCAGAGTCATCCTTTAGATGAAACTTAATTTGGAAACCTTCGCTGCTCTTTTGTTTCTCTAGTGGTTACTCAAAGGATTGTGACACCAGAGAGGGGATTTGCAGATCATTATGCCTTGTGCTTCTGGGCAGGGGGGAGGGTCCATGCACCTTTCAAGAGAATTGAATACTACGTGTGTTGCTAAATGTCCTTATTACAATGTGAAACACATGACTGCCTTCCACCCTCCCTGCCATGGAAAGAGAATATTTTGCCTTAAATCCCCCCCGCCATGGCATACTGAGAAACCTACCTCCACATTAGCGTCTGGTGGACGGTGGGCCGTAGGTGGAAAACGTGGTTGCTGACTGCCAGGTTGTGTTCCAGCCGGAAGGGCTCTAAGACAACCCCGTCTCTCACAGGGAACGTCAGGCGCAGCTCATCGTTGTGGTTGGCTGGGATCGAAGAGGGAGAGAAAGTGTGAACTTTCCCTTTAGCATCTGCAGTGTGATAACAATGCATAGATTTGTACCAGACAAGGGTCATATGGTTCGCGGGTCTTTGGCTGGGCTGATTTTAGGGCGGCCAGATCCAGTTTCCTTCATACACTTTTGTAGGGGATGTGGAGAACACCGCTAGCCCTTTTGGGCAGAATGCTATGCATGGAAATGACTTCCAGAGGATGGCATTCAGCTGTTGGGTCTACCAAGAAGTGAATCTACTGTGATAACTTTTGAGAGAGCTAAAAACAGTAAGCAAAGACCACTGCATTCAAAGCATAACCAAGGGTCGCGTCTGAGTTCCTCATCTCTGTCAGTTATCTACAAACTGTTCTATAGAGTGCCATGCAGGGATATTTTTCCCACATCCTTCAGATACTGAAAAAAAGTACGCTTATTAAAAAAGGCCACCCTGTCCGAAACAATCTTGACATTTATCCTTTTCTTGGTCATTCATCCTTTTCTGGAATATAAAGTTCTCCTAAATGCATCACAGAGGGTAAACCCGCATTTCTGTACTGATCAGAGATGTACACCCAGTCCTAAAGCCCTGTTGTCTACTAGATTTTTATTTTAAATTTTCAGTAAGGGTACAGAAGGGAAAAAAGGGGAGTAGGGAAAAGGGGAGAAACATATATTAAATAAGCTTTGTTATAATTACCCAGAAACACAATATATGGGCAGTTTTACTAATATGAACACTGAAGATATTAGCATAGTGTATGGAAGATATTAGCATAGTAACATGAATATATTTCATGAGAAAATGTGTGTGTGTGTATAATGTAACATATCATGTATAAAATATGTATAGTGTAATATGCCATGGCTATTTAAAAGTCCAATATAACCTCCTATTAAAGCCTTTATCTATAGTCTATAATATTCTCTTACTTTCTTAACTTTGTTATCCTATCTTAACCTCATAATGGCCATTATAAAGTTTTCATATTAGCATTTGTTATATTTTTTTTAAATAGTCACAACTAGAACCCATGAGATTTAGAACTACCAAGCTACTTACCCAATCCTAAACCCGTTGAATGTAGCTGTATGATAGCTGTGTCTTTTGGAAACACATGCTTTGCATTCACAGCTTACATTAGGGGCAGAGCTTTTTTTTGAGCAGGGAGGCCCAGGAACGCAGTTCTGGCTGGCTGGGCATCAGGGGGTGTGGCTAAATATGCCAAGTGTGTTCCTGCTGGGCTTTTTCTACAAAAAAGCCCTATGTGAAACAATGGTAACATCAGGGGGTGTGGCCTGCTATTCAAATGAGTTCCTGTTGTTTTTTTCCTACAAAAAAAGGCCCTGACTAGGGGTCTCCAACACAGTGACAACATCTCTGATCTTTCGTGGTGCCCACCAAGTGCTCTTAGAAAATGTGTGTGGCTAGGTGAAGTTTTAGCCCAGCTGGCCTTCTGATTGGCTATGCAGATTAAGAGGCATTCTGTTAAACAGAGCTTCTGCTTCAAATGTTGACATGTCACCTCCCATAGCAGACATTTTGTGGCTGCACCCACCACCCTGTGTTAGAATTCCAAAGGTGCCCACAGGCTCAAAAAGATTAGGGACTCTTGCCTTAGATTTTAACATAAACACTAAAATATCTTAGATGCACCCTAGAGATGTTATGTACGAAGACCCAAATGCTGAAACTGTTGTTTGCATGTAAATAAATAAATACAAATACTCATAATCTGCTATCTGTACACAAGTGGACCACAGGTACATAAAGCTAATCTACCAGAAATAATGGCGTGAGGGAGTATTTTCTACTCTTCCATAAATTGTAGAGTTTATTGTTGATCAGCTCCAGAGCTGGCTGGCGATGGATCACTGGGCCTGAGCCTCAAAGGGAGTTAATTGCTTGAACTTCTATCTCACATCTCCTTTTTATGATGTGCACAGTGCGTTGCTATATTTTGCTTTTATTGCCGCTAGGGGTGTCAAAGCTAGAAGAGGACCTAGACCTCTCTGGAAGAGACAAATCAGCATTCATGAACATCACAGATTAGAACACAGGGCACAAGCACTAGCTCCCCCCTCCCCCTCACAAAGCAACAGCCAAACAGAACTGTGAGGCAGCTGAGTGGCGGGAAAGCAGCTGCCAGCTTCCAGGACACCTGTGGATTCAGGTGGGCAGCCACGGTGCTCTGAAGCAGCAGAACAAAGTTTGATTCCAGGGGCACCTTTAAGGCCAACAGAGTTTAATTCTGGGTTCATGTGCAGGCACGCTTCCGTTGATTGAAGAAGTGGCACACACACAAAAGCTTATACCCAGAATTAAACTTGGCTGGCCTTAAAGCTGCCCCTGGACTCAAATTTCATTCTGCTTCTGCGTCTGTTTCACATGGAGCTTACTCAATTTCACCAGCTCTTCACTTCACAGGCAAAAGTGAACAGCCATTCCACAATTATTCAGATGTGTGATCCCTCAGGGCCAGGGAAGCTCCAAATAATGGTGAGATCTCCCAGCCTGATTATTTACTTCCCTGAAGAGTGAAGAACAGACAGGGCAAGAGAGAAGTAGTCAGCAAGTCTTTCTGAGCACAAAAATAACATCTGGAGAGGTCTGTTTCATTCACTGAAAGCAAACACAGGCATCTATTTAGGGAACGGGAAAGAACTTAAGACTCAAAGCGTGCCATCCTGCCAATGAAGGACACTTGGGGATATTATAAAAAAATGTTTACAGTGCACGCTTCCTAATTCTGATTAGCTCTACCCAGCTAAGCCTCACTGATTTCAGTGAGACTTCTATCCAGGTAAGTATGACTCTGCTTTTCCAGTTCTGTCAAAATTTCATAGATTTGCTGGTCACTCCAGGCCTCAATTGGCAATCAGCACTTCTGTCAAGGATGCAGCAATCAAGGAGCTATTTAAAAAGTGTCATTTTTATGACACGCAATTTGTGAAGAAGAGAAAGCTGGGCCAGTAAAGGACTTCAAGGACACTTCATGCGTTACTCACTTGGAGGTGGCGGTAAAGCGTTGATATTTGGCTTAATGTCAGGCGGGAATGGCGGTTTGACATCCTGATTAGGGGACAGGTATGGAGGAATACTGCTCCCTGGAGTCATAGGCGGTGTGGGGTTTCCCGGAACAGGTGAGTGAGGGTAGTTTGCCACAGGAACAGGCCTTGATGGCTGCAAAAGAGGAATCACAGTTCAGAAGACACGAGAGAAAAAAGAGGTCCTGCAAATGTCCTGCCACTGTAGAAGATGGGCTAAAACTCTGAACAGCCTCCACACAAAACAGCTCTGCTGACAGGGGGCGGGAGGGTTACAGCTTTTCCCTTCACCTGCAGCAGACCTCCGACTTCCTTCTTATGCTGTTCCTGGAGTCCTCTGTTCTCCTGAGGCAACCTTTCGGGGCATTTCGGGCTGCCAGGCAGCTGGAGAAATCCCAGTCTGCTCATGGAACTTCCTTCCATCAGGAGAAACCTTTGTGCAGGATGCAACTCACAATAACAACAGATGAAGTCGGGCAGACTTGTATGACTTGTGCTTCACCAAGCCAGACAGACTATCGACGGTGTATGGCAGCTCAGATTCCTGACTCGGGTATCTACCTGGATCTCCAACAATAGGAGGATGGTGGAAGTTACCAGTCACTTGTTACCATGTGTGGCTGGTGGGCTGTCTTTAGCCTGGAGCATCATTTGTAAAAGGCTAATGCATGAGGTTTACTGTTGTGAACTCTGGGTTTGGAAATTCTTGGCGATTTGGAGGTGGAGCCTAGAGATGGTGGGATTTCGGAAGGACCTCAACTGGGTAGAATGCCATAGAATGTCACTATCAACCATTATCTCCATGGGAACTGATCTCTATAGCCTGGAGATCAATTATAATTCTGAGAGATATCCAGGCCTCACTTGAAGATTGAGAACCCTGCTGGAATTCTATAATGTGAGAACACTGCAAGTTCCTTCCAAGAAAGCATTAAAATTGCTTGGAATGTTATTGCAAATCACCCATTCACATTTTCTACAAATCATTTAGGAAACAGGAAGGGAAAGAAACAAAGCCAGTCTGATGGAAGAGCAACATAGGATATGGAATGTGAGGCTGCCACAGAAAATGGTGGCCCTGTGTTAAGTTCTCCCCTTTCCCCTTGTGATTGAAATTTGCCTTGATCTTGTTACCCTGAGCATTTTTCACCCCATCAGCATCATCCAACAACGTTGACCAAGGTAAGGAAATATTAATATATAACCCAATTATGTCAGAAAGTGGGGGTATGTTGTAATAACATGCAACAGAGAGGAGAACCGAACACAGGGCTACCATTTTTAGCAAGAGCACCGTTCCCTTTATATCGTGACTCTGTCCTGGGTGGTCTCCAACGGAGTTCTTGCTTAATCTCTGTTAAATTAGCAATTTCCTTTGTAGTACAGGCTTCATTGATGTGCACTACTGTAGCTAACTGCACAAACGGAGAGGGAACCCCTCCTTAAGCATTGTGGGGGGGAGGGGCTAGCCTCATCAGCTCTTTGTGGATAATTCTAGAGTCTACCCCTGATGGCAACAGTGTGAGGGACCCTCTGGCAGTGACCCCTGCCTTGCTCAGCACGGCCCTCTCATGGGAGTCTGCCATCACTACCTGGACACAGCTGGGAGGGGCTCTCTCCCACCTTGTATGCTCTATTTTGCAGGGGTCACAATGTCAAGTGGAGCACCCCAGCACGGCAACAGGTTCTGTTCCTTGATCAAGATAGGCCCTGGTAAGGAAGTGGAATGCATGGACTACTTTTTGATATCCTCAAGGCAAGCAATGGGAGGAAGACTCTCATGTGACCACACCCTATCTCCCAGGGTCTGTGGCTGCAGCACAGCTAGGGCATCTGCAGTGTGATCCCAATGCACAGATTTATACTGGACAACGGTCACATGGTTCACGAGTCTTTGGCTGGGCTGATTTTACATCTTATTCTAGCAACACGTTTCCTCATGAATCTTGGCCTCCCTGCCCCTTTTTCGTTTTGCTCATTGCGCTTTTAACACAACAAGAACTGTGTCTCTCTGAAGACACAAGAGGCTCCTTGCCCCGCTTGGGAAGGAGGGGCACAGGACTCTTCACGCCACGCACAGAGATGGAGGTGCGGGGGAGGCATCATTCTAACAAGCCTTGAATGACTTCTACTCCAACCAAGGCAGGTAACTTGACAGCCACAGCGTGATGCCTGTGACGTGCCACCAGAGGTAAAACACTCCTTCAGCCAGTTAATCACATCCAGTCACGCTGTGGCATGACACTTCATCTGCATACCGCTCAGCCTACATAGTAGGGGCTACTGTGTATTCTCCTAGCTTAATCTGAGATTCTCCTGTTATTGCTATATGCAGGCCTCAGATGCAGCAGGAGCTCACAAGAGCACAGCTCTTGAACCTTTCTGAGGGTTCCCCCTCCTCCTCCCCACCTACCTTCCTTGTCCATTGAATAGCAGGTGCAGCTGCATAACAATCCCTGGATTAGGAGAGAGGGCAGCCAGCCAGCCAGCCACCAGGGGCTTTGCCACGCCCCCAACAGCCCTCGTTAACCACTGGAGAAGCCCCCCCCCCTTTCTCCACTTCTTATGTGATTTCCGGCAGCAGGTGGCTTGCTGGCCTTCTGACCCACACATGGATCTCTAGCCAGCCCAAGCAGGCCTTGCTCACCTGGGGCTCTCCTTTTTTGCATGGGATTGCATTTGGTTAATGAGTTATGCTAATGAGCCCCACCACCTATTTTTCTACAAAACGACCCCTGGTTATATGCCTTTAAAACATTACTGAGCTGAGACTGTATGGCCGTCAGTACATTTAATGGACCCACAATGGGCAACATACAGTTAATGCTGAAGCAATACTTCCCTTTTGCAAACTGCAACAGAGCCAGCTATGCAAGTGGGGTTTAACTACAAGTTCTCTTTTCGGTTCAACTTTAATGGATCCATCCTACATATTTAAAGTCCTCAGAAGGGAGGATGCATACTTTGACGTAATTAATTCTCCTGGCCTTAAGAGATGGCCAGCGACACAAGATGCCACTCACCTTATAATACTGTCCCATGTTGACCGTTGGAGGAGGATATTGCCCTGTGTTTTGTTGGTTTGGCATCCTTTGTCCAGGGTAGTTGGGAGATGTGAGGGGTCTTGGAGGGTTGGGAGCTGGATACTGACCAGGCTGGGATGGAAACTGGCTATTTGGTCCATACTGCTGGTTTCCATAATTTGGCTGTTCGTAAATGAAATAAATACAATTTTAACATGCTGCCTCTAGTTGAATGCAACTGACCTTTAAATAGCATAAGAGACATTTTTTTTCAAACACAAGACCGAGAGTACAGCTAAAGGCAAGGGGGAGTTCCATTTATGACAATGCAAGGTATTGGAAAATATCCTTAAATCTCACCCATGAAACCTCTGGGGAGGATCTTAAGCTGAACCCTATCCTACTAAAGGCTGAAGCCCTTCTTCAGCACCAGGAAACTTCTTTCAGTTTGTAGCTGTTCCACTGGAAAAAGTCTCTGAATCAGCAGCACCTTTAAGACCAACAAAATTTTATTCAAAGTATTAGCTTTCATGCGCAAACACACTTCTCCAGTACGCTGGAGCGTTTTACCTCTGCTGGCCCATCTGAAATATGACATCGCTGACTTCCCGGCCAGCTGGAAGCTGCAGGACAGGACATGACATGACAGACTTTGTCTCTTGCTCTGCAATTGGGAGGTCTACATCATTTCAACATACTGTTGAAATACAATAAAGCAATTAGGATGGATACGTTGAAACCAATAGTTTCAACGTATCCATCCTAATTGCTTTATTGTTGATAATGTTGTAATCCGCCTTGAGCCCATTCATGGGACAGGCCAGAATACAAATCTATTTTTTTTAAGGAAAGCTTATTCCTTGGACAAAATCTTGTTTTAAAGGCGCTGCCGGACGCAAACTTTGTTCTGCTGCTGCAGACCAACACGGCTGCCCACCTGAATCTCTCCTTGGAGGATGGCTGGATTTACTACCAGGATTTAAATGTGCTTAGCTCTGACTGGAATGTTCCCATTAGAAATATGCAAGCATACCCTAACCGGGATAGCCCAGGCAAGCCGACTCTCTTCAGATCTTGGAAGCTAAGCAGGGCCGACTCTAGCAAGTACCTGGAGGGGAGACCTTCACGGAATACCAGGCCCAGGATGCAGAGGCAGGCAACAGAGCCCTCTCTGTCCAAGCCCCTGGAAGGGTTGCCAGAAGTCAACCATGACTTTCAGGCGTACACACACACACAAAATATCCAAAAAAGAGATAAAATAAATATGCAAGCATAACCTACTCAGCATTCATTATTCATTTTCAAATGCTGCAGGAAGAATGATTTCCACTGTAAAACGCATGTGCCTCTGAACAGCAGATCACATTCTGCAGACCTAAAGAACTGCAGTATTCAGTATTATGCTTATGGTGCCATCCCAGGCTGGGGTCCTCAGAATCCTACTCGCACTGATTCAGTGGGGCTCACTCCCAGGAAACTGTTCTTAGGACAGTTCTGTTAGTAATCCACAAAATGGAGTTCAAGCTAAAAATGCAACATTGCTGGGGAGTAGTTATCCAGTGTGCCAATCCAAATTTCTTTGATTTCCTTCCTTGGATATTTCTTGCGGTTCACAAAGTCTTGGAGAGTTAGGTTCCTCCTCTTCTAGCATTAAAGGGATAACCTGATTCGATAAAGGATGTTTTGTGGTGGAATAAACACACATGAAACTGCCTTCTACTGAATCAGGCCCTTGATCTGGTGAGAACCAGAGAGGATTGTGAGGAACTCCAAAGGGATCTGTTGAGGCTGGGTGAGTGGGCGTCAACGTGGCAGATGCGGTTCAATGTGGCCAAGTGCAAAGTAATGCACATTGGGGCCAAGAATCCCAGCTACAAATACAAGTTGATGGGGTGTGAACTGGCAGAGACTGACCATGAGAAAGATCTTGGGGTCGTGGTAGATAATTCACTGAAAATGTCAAGACAGTGTGCGTTTGCAATAAAAAAGGCCAACGCCATGCTGGGAATTATTAGGAAGGGAATTGAAAACAAATCAGCCAGTATCATAATGCCCCTGTATAAATCGATGGTGCGGTCTCATTTGGAGTACTGTGTGCAGTTCTGGTCGCCGCACCTCAAAAAGGATATTATAGCATTGGAGAAAGTCCAGAGAAGGGCAACTAGAATGATTAAAGGGCTGGAGCACTTTCCCTATGAAGAAAGGTTGAAACGCTTGGGACTTTTTAGCTTGGAGAAACGTCGACTGTGGGGTGACATGATAGAGGTTTACAAGATAATGCATGGGATGGAGAAAGTAGAGAAAGAAGTACTTTTCTCCCTTTCTCACAATACAAGAACTTGTGGGCATTCGATTAAATTGCTGAGCAGACAGGTTAAAACGGATAAAAGGAAGTACTTCTTCACCCAAAGGGTGATTAACATGTGGAATTCACTGCCACAGGAGGTGGTGGCGGCCACAAGTATAGCCACCTTCAAGAGGGGTTTAGATAAAAATATGGAACACAGGTCCATCAGTGGCTATTAGCCACAGTGTGTATATATAAAATTCTTTGCCACTGTGTGACACAGAGTGTTGGACTGGATGGGCCGTTGGCCTGATCCAACATGGCTTCTCTTATGTTCTTATGATCCATTGAAGTCAGTATTGCCTACTCAGTTAGCTGTCCAGAGACTCAGGCAGAGGTCTTTCACATCTGATCTTTTAATTGAAGATGCCTGGGATTAAACCTGGGATGTTCTCCCTGCAAAGCACCACTGAGCCACAGCTGGTTGCCACATGTCCATTTTACAAAGTCTATGGTCACTCCTGTTCGCAGAATCCTGCGGCTACTCACCTCTCCCGGATACGGTCTCTTCATGCCCTGCATGGGTAAAGACTGGGAGCGTGGGCCAGGGTAGGCTTGCTGGGGCATCCTTTGCCCATGGGTGAAGGGACTCATTCCAGGTGGCCTGGGCTGGTTCATGCCCATAGGGGGCCCGCTCATACTGGAAGGCGTCATGCCCGCTCCCATGGTGGCTGGGTTCATGCTGCCCGGCATGGAAGGCGGCCCACGAGGGCCAGGCTGGTTCATGAACTGGCTGTTGTACGCTTGAGTTGGACCCATCTGGAAAGAGGAACAAACCTTCAACAGAAGAAAAAAAAAGAATAAAATGCGACATGCATTTAAATGGGAGGGGGGACCAAGTTGATGGGGGGGGGGGCAGAGTTCAGATGAATCCCCCTTTGAATCAAGAGTCCGGAAACATCTGTGAAGTTCTCCCCTCCTCTCTCTCTCTTCTTTACATTGGCTTAAGAGAATTAGAAATGGTACTCTAAAGGAGAACGGGAAAGTAGGGAATCATTTTTATGTCACCCGTTTTCTGAGAAGCCCTGAAAAATCCTATATGAAGTGAGTGCCTGAAGCTTCTGAACAATAATGGGGCCAAATTAACTCATGCATTGCTTATGTTTGTGCGTTTCGTGCCCCACGGCACAAAAGTCAGAGAACCACCACCACGGCGGCTGATTTCATCAAAAGACATTAAAATGCAGCCATTTCTATTTCTGTGAGGTGGGCAGCCGGGAGAACAGCAGGCATGGAGAGCACGATACACCTGAAGGGTGAACCAAATTGGAGTAAGATTCTATTTATCTATGCGGATATTTGCACTCCACTTTTCATCATCACAACACATCTCACAACATCGTTCTCCTCTCCTCCATTCTATCCGCAGAACCCCGTGGAAAAGAGAGACGGAATAACTGGCCTTCCTTTGCCAGGCTGCCAGCAAAGTCTTGCTGTGGATAAGCTACCCCGGTGCAGACAACCCCTACACATGGGAGAGGGGGCATGAATGTACTGGCCTGGCACCACCCCGTCTCCTCCTGATTGCCTGGTTGTCTGCAGAGCATGGATGTGCAGAGAAAATGGCCATGCGACGCCCCCTCCCTGGGACCAGCAAGGTTCTGAAAGAAATGTAGCCGATCATGGGAGAAGGGATCAGTCCACAGCCTGTATGTGCAGTTACACTCTGCAGCCAGCCAGCCAGTTACGCCAACGTGCTTGCGCCTGATCTCGCTCCCCATGTGGTGAGTCAGTGTGGATGTGTGTATGCGTGGGATATCAATACAGGGTCATTCAGGCGGGTAGCCATGTTGATCTGAAGCAGCGGAACAAAGCTTGCGTTCGGTGGCGTCTTTAAGACCAACGAAGTTTTATTCTGGATAGAAGCTTTTAAAGAAGAGTGCATGCAGAATTAAGCTTTGCAGGTCACTACAATATTATAGCAGCATCATTCATATTTATACCCTTGAGCTCTTAACTAATTACTCATAGCGCAAAGTCTGAGTCCAGTGGCACCTTTAAGACCAACAAAGTGTGCATGCACACAGAAGCTTCTGCCCGGAATTAAAACTTTGTTGCTCTTAAAGCTGCTCCTGGACTTAATGTCAAGAACGGTTCTTGCCATGAGCACATCCATTTTGGTCCAGGCTGCTGTAACCACGATGATTTGCTTTGTTTAGTTGGCTTGCTTGCTAATCTGCTGTGCTATGTCTGTAACTCTGCACAAGTAACTTCCCACCCTGGGAATGTGGTACAACTAGCCGGTGAAGGTCAGCCGCCCAGAGACTTCTGCTTTTGAGACAAACCTGCTTCAGCCTGCACTGATAACAGAGGGGGGATGCTCTCATTGGTAGCGGGAAAGGTGCTCTGAGTTTCAGCTTGTAACCGTCTGGACCCAAGGTTATATCCGGATGGCTGAGCCTGGGGAGGTCCGTTTCACCAAGACTCAGTCTTGGAACTGTAACCTCTTCGTTTAACGAATAAACCTTATTTGATTACATCATGGAGGTGATCATAGATGGGGATTGTGCAGCACTTGACACTTAAACGTTGTTCTGTTGCCTCAGAACAACACGGGGCCTCATCTGAATCTAATCACTCATAGACATTTTCCTGGGCTGTACTGTGGGGGCTGAAGGGAAAGCAGCTGTGGCGGGAGCTGAGTTGTGAACTGGTCTTGACAGCAACATTTTTTTTTTCTGTGGTGCAGTTTTGTATACTGTGTGATCTGAAACCGAATAAAAGTGTTTGGTTAAATCAGATCTTTAAACCCATTGCCTTTTAAATCCCCCCTCCCCCCTCAGGTGATGCTGAAGTCAGTGAAGCACATTCCTCCTTTGTGAGGCATCAGCTGTATGAAGGAGGGGCATGGAGAGAAGGGAGGAGGAAGTGACTTGAAAACGCACCACTCTAGCTAAATGTAGCCGGAGCAGCTGGATGTTCTGTTGCTCTGTGCTTCTGCCTGCTTATGCCAGAGGCTAGGGAGAGGGGGTGGCACTACTGAACAACTGGGAATTGACATTTGACATCGTGGCAAACTGGCCAGTTTGAAACCACAGTTGAGCATCCACCAACACATCATAGTTTCAGAGAGTTGATCAACGAATGTTGATTTGCAGGACATCCGCTGGATTTGAGTCCTGTAAACACCTTAGAGACCCACAAGATCTTTGGGATAGAAGCTTTCCAGGATCAAAGCTCTCTTGAAAGCTTATCCTCTGCATTTATTTTTTTTATTGCATTTCTTCACATTTCTATCCCGCCCTCCCCAAATAGGCTCAGGGTGGGTCACATAAAAAAAAAAAACAAATTATATATTTGTAAAACAACTAACTAAACATAAAACTGAACAAACCAATTTACTAATTGAAATCCGCTAATTTAAAAATTCAGATGGTGACCATTTCAAAAACCTAATTCCTGGCTACAGTAGTCATAGGTAGTCTCTAAACGACTACTGGATTTGAATAATAGTTTGTTGGACAGATCCAGGCAGGCAGCCGCGTTGGTCCGAAGCAATAGAACAAAGTTGGAGTCCAGTCGCACCTTTAAGACCAACAAAGTTTTATTCAGGATATAAGCTTCCCTGATGAAGTGTGCATTTAGCACATGAAAGCCTACATCCTGAACGAAACTTTGTTGGTCTTTAAGGTGCTACTGAACATATGAACATCTGAAGCTGCCTTCTACTGAATCAGACCCTGGGTCCATCAAAGTCAGTATTGTCTACTCAGACTGGCAGCGGCTCCAGGATCTCAAGCTGAGGTTTTTCACACCTATTTGCCTGGACCCTTTTTAGTTGGGAGATGCCGGGGATTGAACCTGGGACCTTCTGCTTACCAAACGGATGCTCTACCTCTGAGCCACGATCCCTCCCATACATATGAACATCTGAAGCTGCCTTCTACTGAATCACACATTGGGTCCATCAAAGTCAGTACTGTCCACTCAGACTGGCAGCTCCAGGATCTCAAGCTGAGACCCTTTTTAGTTGCCTGGACCCTTTTCAGTTGGGAGATGCCGGGGATTGAACCTGGGACCTTCTGCTTACCAAGCAGATGCTCTACCATTGAGCCACTATCCCGCCTACTGGACTCCAACTTTGTTGGACAGCCTTCCCTTCAGACATCATCCTAAAGTGGAATTTAATCAGACCACTGATTACAAACTGAGGTTTACTGGGCTATCCAAATGGAGTCAGTTTTCAAAAATCCTTTATATTTATTTATAAAGCATCACTAATGCTTTATAGTAACAAAAGCCAAATCATGTACCCGCTCGAAGGAGCTTCCAATATAAAAACAGTCTAAATTTGCACACAAGGATATGCAAGGAAACACTAATGCAACTTGGGAAAAAATAAAATTAATTTTGGGCGTGAATTTCAGTAAAAAAAATAAATCTATGGAGCTAGAAGGTACTTCACACTCTTTCCAATAGTGTCCTTTCTATGCTCCAAACTGCTACCCGGCGCTTATGCCTGTGAGAGTCCAAATGTCTGTGTACCCAGGGTTTGAAACCCAGAGAGGGAGTGATTTAGGGGACATAAATATTGGATGGGGAAAGGGTTAAGCACCTTCCACTGCTACTTCTCTACTCGTAACCCTGCCTGAAACTACTTTTCATATACAAAAAAAATGTAGAGGTTTATTAAGAACATAAGAGAAGCCATGTTGGATCAGGCCAACGGCCCATCCAGTCCAACACTCGGTGTCACACAGTGGCAAAAAATAAATTATATATACACACACACTGTGGCTAATAGCCACTGATGGACCTCTGCTCCATATTTTTATCTAAACCCCTCTTGAAAGTGGCTATACTTGTGGCCACCACCACCTCCTGTGGCAGTGAATTCCACATGTTAATCACCCTTTGGGTGAAGAAGTACTTCCTTTTATCCGTTTTAACCTGTCTGCTCAGCAATTTCATCGAATGCCCACAAGTTCTTGTATTGTGAGAAAGGGAGAAAAGTACTTCTTTCTCTACTTTCTCCATCCCATGCATTATCTTGTAAACCTCTATCATGTCACCCCGCAATCGACGTTTCTCCAAGCTAAAGAGTCCCAAGCATTTCAACCTTTCTTCGTAGGGAAAGTGCTCCAGCCCTTTAATCATTCTAGTTGCCCTTTTCTGGACTTTCTCCAATGCTATAATATCCTTTTTGAGGTGCGGCGGCCAGAACTGCACCCAGTACTCCAAATGAGACCGCACCATCGATTTATACAGGGGCATTATGATACTGGCTGATTTGTTTTCAATTCCCTTCCTAATAATTCGTAGCATGGCGTTGGCCTTTTTTATTGCAAACGCACACTGTCTTGACATTTTCAGTGAGTTCTCTACCACGACCCCAAGATCTCTCTCTTGGTCAGTCTCTGCCAGTTCACACCCCATCAACTTGTATTTGTAGCTGGGATTCTTGGCCCCAATGTGCATTACTTTGCACTTGGCCACATTGAACCGCATCTGCCACGTTGACGCCCACTCACCCAGCCTCAACAGATCCCTTAGGAGTTCCTCACAATCCTCTCTGGTTCTCACCACCCTGAACAATTTAGTGTCATCCGCAAACTTGGCCACTTCACTGCTCACTCCCAACTTTAAATCATTTATGAACAAGTAAAGAGCATGGGACCCAGTACCGAGCCCTGTGGCACCCCACTGCTTACCGTCCACTGCGAAGACTGCCCATTTAATACATTTATTAAATGTATGTGTGCATGGGCTTCATAGTTAGCCCCTTAGGCATCTAGTTTTCCAGTTCCCAATCTCAGGTCCTGTTCTTGAAGCTTCATCGTTCAGTTTGCATTTCTCTTTAGAAAAAGTCCCGAGAGAGCCCTTGTACTTAGTTCAAAGGAATATTTGTAACTAGGTAACTTGTTAAAGGCCCAGTATTATTACGGAGCAAATGGGTTGCAAATGCATACTTCTGATTCACAGAAAAGAAGTGGAAAGATCATTTACCGTAACGATTCCCAGACTGTGTTTTGGGCTCAGCCAAGAGCTGCTGAACGCCAGAAGCCACCCTGCCAAGCCAGACCGCGAAGGGGACCAAGGGTAGGAACACATTTCCTTTCCTGTTCCAGAGTTAGAACCGGGAGGGAGGAGATTCCTCCTGGGAGCTGTTGATTTATGTCCTCATATATAAACCCATTTCCCTAGAAATATGTTGTCCTTGTTTATGAAGTCTAAATTACATTGGGAGTAATCTCTCTAAAATCAGAAGCAGGTCTATTGCTAGGAGCAAGGCCGGGTGAATGTGCCACGAAGATATTGTACAGAAGCCAAACAAGGTTCTCCCCAGCTTGCTCTAGGGTGGAAAGACGACAAAGTACAAACTGATTGCTTGATGAGAGACCATAATTTCACACAAAATGGGCTCAAGCTGCAGACTGACCTCTTTGAACTGCAAATCTGCTTGCAGAGAGCAGACAGCGGGAACTTGTAAAGAGAGATTTATTGACTAACTGGTAAGATAAATATGTGCATCCGTGTGAGTGTTCACAAAACACACACATACACACACAGAGGGTAAGCAGATGCTGCTGTTTCCCTTTTTCTCATGCGTATCTATAAAGAAAGCAGAATTTATTCCAGAAGCTGTGTGCAATTAGCAGTTACGGTCCACAGGTCCCGGCAGGGGTTTCCCTACTTTTGGGGGCTTTCGTTCACCACCGGCTGGCCAGCAGGGGAAATCCCACACATAAGCAGTGACATCGTTGTTCAAGGTCCCCAATGCAATGATGTCACTTCTGGGTGACATCACTGCACCAGAGACTTCATGCAATGATGCTCTGGTTTTGGGGCAAACTCTACAGTTTTGAAGCCAATAAAGCCATAGTTTTGCCCCAAAACCAGAGTATCGTCTCTGACACAATGATGTCTCTTCTGGGTAACATTATTGCATTGAGGATGTCTCATGTGCATCCCCCGCCCACCCTCGGAACGCTCCCCAAATCCCTCCGCTGTGACGAAGAAGGGCCCTGGCTGCCCTATGAACAGTCCTGAGAGGAAGTCTTGCCAGGACACAAAAATGGCATTTTCATAGAAGGGAAAAGCTTTCAAGTATTTCTGCAGCCACCTGAAACTGACCTAAACCACCACGGAGAGGGCAAAGGACAGTGCAGTTTTGAACAAAGTTACATCTCTCTGCTTAGGATTGCATTGACAGTTAGCTAAAGCTGGTGTCGCAGCAAGGCTAAGAGGGAGCGAGGAAGACCCTGGCCTCAATTAGGACTTCACTGGAAATCAGGCAAGTTTTAGGTCCATAATAGGGGGATTAGAATACTGGTCTACCTTGCAGGGCTCTTGTGGACCATGGAGTGTTTTGGATGTGTTACAGCTCACCGTGGTTGGTTTGGACATAACCTTGTTTTCCCGCTGTATGAAAGAGCCTTGAAGGAACTTTAGGATCAGACAGAAGATCCCTGCTCCCTTTTCTTTCCCACTCCACAGTGACTTCTGCTGGTTTGCCACTATTTCCAAATAAGCTAGATGGCCATCTGACAGCGATGAAGGTCCTGTGAATTTAGGGGGAGATGTTTGTGAGTTTCCTGCATTGTGCAGGGGGTTGGACTAGATGACCCTTGGAGGTACCTTCCAACTCTAGGATTCTAAGCAAAAGTGTCCTCCAAAGTGGGGACCACCCCAGTGTTTGGAACCTTGGGCTGGCAGCAAACAAAGGTTAGCCGTGGAAGTGGAAGCAATGCATCTCCTCAGGAGACAAGCTGAAGGGTGAAAAGAAAGCAGGGGTCACATGACCAAGCCTGAAGACCCTTCAGTTCTCGTTCATAGGCAACAAACTGCAGTTTGCCAGGATTGAATCTTTGCTCATAAATGGTCATTACCATCTTCATGTCTGAATCAAGCCTACAAAAACTGCCCAGAAGCCCAGTAAGGCTCACCCAAAAGATCATAGAATCACAGAGTTGGGAGGGACCTCCAGGGTCATCTAGTCCAACCCCCTGCATTTCCACAATGCAGGAAACTTACAAATACCTACCCCTAAATCCACAGGATCTTCATTGCTGTCAGATGGCTATCCAGCCTCAATTTAAAAACCTCCAAGGAAGGAGAGCCTACCAAGGAAGGAGAGCCATTGGCCTGATCTAACATGGCTTCTCTTATGTTCTTATGTTCTTACCTCCCGAGGAAGCCTGTTCCACTGAGGAATCGCTCTAACGGTCAGGAAGTTCTTCTTAATGTTCAGCCAGAAACTCTTTTGATTTAATTTCAACCCATTGGTTCTGGTCCTACCTTCTGGGGCCACAGAAAACAATTCCACACCATCCTCTAGATGACAGCCCTTCAAGTACTTGAAGATGGTGAGCCTATCACCTCTCAGCCGCCTCCTCTCCAGGCTAAACATCCTCAGCTCCTTCAACCTTTCCTCATAGGACTTAGTCTCCAGACCCCTCCCCATCTTCGTCGCCCTCCTCTGGACCTGTTCCAGCTGTCTATATCCTTTTTAAAATGTGGTGCCCAAAACTGAACACAAGGTGAGGTCTTACCAGAGCAAAGCGATACCATCAGATCACGTGATCTGGACTCTAGACTTCTGTTGATACAGCCCAATATTGCATTTGCCTTTTTAGCCACCGCATCACACTGTTGACTCATGTTCAGCATATGATCCACTAAGACCCCTAGATCCTTTTCGCACAGACTACTGCTAAGACAAGTCTCTCCTATAACTATGCATGGGATTTTTCCCACCGAAATGCAGCACTTTACACTTATCCCTGTTAAAATTCATTGTATTGGTTTAAGGCCAGTTTTCCAGCCTGTGTTGTTGTGCCTTGCCTGCCCCTCAAAGGGCCTATGTCAGAATCCACAGGTCTTCTGCCATGCTCTGAATTATAATTGCTTCTGCATTTATTTCAATGTAATTGTCTTTCACCATGTTTTGCTGAGTGACTGCCTTTCCCCCCACCCCCCTTTCCCGCTCTCCTGTTCCCCCCCCCGTACTCAACTGCATGGGAATTGTATAATGTCCTGGAGATTAGAGATGTAACATGAAAGCATTCCCAAGTGAATTGCCCTGGGCCTGGGAACACTCTGGTGCTAACGACTCCTCGGCATACTATCCTGGGAGGAAACAGAGCAGTGGCCTTCAAGGTAACATCCCGTACCCTTTGAACTATGTTGTTTAGCCCATCGAATAACTGCTTTTTGGTCCTTTATGTTAGAATGGCTAGTGGGGTGGGGAGAGGGAATAATGGGGCTATTTTAGAGTTGTATTGTATTGATACTTTTCATTCCTAGCAATGCCTTTGTGTGGCAAGAAGGTGTGTACTTGCAACATCTCCGTAATAAATCTTCACCTATCTAAACCCAGGAGACGTCTACCTGAGTGTTTCTGGCAAACCTTAACAGTCTACCACTCTCTGCCATTGTTCTCACAATCCCTGGAAGTAGCTGGAGATCTCAGAATATGGAGGGGAAGCACCACCTTCCTCCTCTGCTGTTCTTGCAAGCTCTCAGAATGGCTGGAAGTCACCGGATATGGAGGGGACAGGGTTCAATCACTCCTCCTCTCTTCTGGGTTGTGTCTGGTATAGCCTCCAGAGCCCAGTTTGTCTTCTTCCCCAGCCTCCCCGACTGCTCCCTTTTATCCTCCCATCTCCCCATCTTCTGCGCTCTGCCCTTGTTGCTCTCTCATGAGCCTGCATCCACCTGTCCTGCGCGACAGAGCAGCAGGAGGTCCTGAAGCTCAGAGAGGCCACCTTGTCATGAGGAGTCAGGTCATTTGCTTGAGACTTCCATAGTGTGACAATGCATCTTGCAAGTTGCTGTGGTTTTTAACCAACTACTGTTTTTACTGTGATGTGGTGCTTAGGGTTTTCATTCTGTCCATTGCCTTGGACACCTTGAGGCAAAAAAAGCAATGAATCCCTTTCACAAACCAACCATGTGGGGGTTTTGTGCCTGTCTCGGGAGGCCTCCGTCTCCATCTGAGTGATATTTCCCCCCCCCCTGCCCACTTCCACTTTTCCTGTCTGGGCACAGGAGCCAGCCAGGGCCCCCCTTGGAGGAGCCTCTTTCCTCCAAATCTTGCAAGATCTCCTGAGATGATTTGACCCTGGTGTGAGGAAAAAAGCCCCCTACTTCTCATACATATGGACATCGTGATCACCAGTATGGTTGCCAGGGTGCCTGGAGTTTTGACTCTCACCCATCTGCTCTAAGAAGTGGACTTTGCTTACAGTTTCTAAGGCTTATGTGGATACTATAAGCCTCAGCTTTGCAGCAGCATTCTACAAATGAGCTGCCGGCTACTCCTTGTGTGCCCAGTCTTGGCCACTGCAGTGGCAGTAGCCACACCACCATGAACTGTACAGGCAAGCAGTTTCTAGCCTGTTTTCCATGAACCAAGGGCTAACACCACTCGTAGCCATCTTCCTGCCAGACTGGACTTCATTCCTTCATAGTGGAAGGCTCACGTACACACCCTGTGTCACCCTTGGCTCGCAAGCAACCCATCTGCCCCATGAATGGATTAACAGCTCAACTAATGTTCCTGATTGCCGGGCAATACCCTAAACAATAACTCCTGCCCAGAAGATGATGAGAAAAGAGGAAGAACATCTCCTGTCACAACTAAGTCTTTTGTCCACACCGGGGATACCTAGGTCAATATTTGATTCCCTATTGTCACCTTCCCAGATAAGCCCGCTTAATCCCAAGTACCTAGCCATTTCCATACTGACACCCTTGGAGCCGCCCCAGGCCTTCTTGCAACTTGGAAATTTCCAGGTTCACAGGACTAAGGTGAAGTTCACTGGTTAAAGCTGACACCCAATTGGATGTCACCAAAGGACTCACCATTGGCTGTGCTAATGACCAGCCTTCATGGTCATCACAGAGCCTCCCATCTCTCCTCCCCGTCACCTCCCACCCCCTAAGGGGCCGAAGGGAGCCTATTTAACCTCTGACCCAACTCCACTCATGTGTGCATCTAACAGTATCCCAGGTCCGCTGTCTAGATCCATCCCCAATTCTGGCCACAGTTTTGGGTCCATTTCCCCTGTCCTCTTATGTCGCCATTGGAACCTTCCTCGAAGACTACGATGGTAAATATTACCCTGTCTGTTTACCCTTATATGTTCCCCTATCAATCTATCTGTGTTTCTTTGGCCTGTGTGAATGTGTGATTGTATTGTATTTTTATCTTGTGTGGAAGAACTATTATTCTAAATAAATTACAATTGGTTTTTATTAAATTAGAGTCCTTTTTATTGAGCATTTTACCCTCTGGATGGTTGAGCCTGGTATAAATTGGTAAAAAGATTCCTAGTGAGCCAGGTGCCCACCTAACTAATTCCCCAACCTCGTTTTGAGGGCATTTTGGCTAACACTGGCTGGCCCAGCGAATGGCCCAGTACTTCAGAGGATTTCCCCGCCATCTTCTGGAGATGAGATAGTTCCATGGGGAACAGACTTGAGTCCTGGCATGGGTACACAGTCTAGAGTTCTTCATTCAGGCATCTCCCTTCCAGTGTGGGGTTCTCTGGCCCTTGCCAAATGGGTGGAGCTCTATCACCCATCTGATAGAACAAGGACCCCCAATGTGGTGCCCATGGACCTCCTGGGTAGCCCACCAACAACTTTTTGGTGCCCAAATGTTTTTAGGAAGTAGGTTTTTTGATGGGAGACCTGCTGGCTTTCCTGCATCTCTGTTGAAAAACATTTCAAAGACAACCAACATATTGGGGGATTTTCAAAGTCCAGCTTTCCAGACAAGAAACAAAACCTAATATTCTCTAGGAAGCAGACTTATTAAAAAGACTAACCTACTTTACTTTTAAAATGAAATCAAAGAACTGTAAACTTGCTTTTTCTTCCCCTAGTAACGACCAATCGCTTCTCATCTAGGCGGGGTCTTCCGGAAATAGGCTAGTTCTGTAGTCACCACATCACAAAGCAACATAATATAGAAAGGAGATGAGACCTGAGAGGGGGAGAGCGATTCTCTTACCGGTCCATACTGGTTCATTTCCTTGTTCTGCGTTTCTTGAAGGGCTGCGACGGTCGCCGTGGCTGTGGCAGTGGCAGTAGCTGCTGCAGCTGCAACGGCTGCTGCAGCAGCGGCAGCCGCTGGCTGAGTAAAATCAGCAGGCGGCCTGGTGTGGGGTGGGATCCCCATTCCTGCAGGGTTATTAGGGCCTCCTGGGTAGCTAAGAGGTAAGACAGAAGAGTAAAGTTAAACACCACTGGTGCAGTTCAGGGCGATAACTGCCAGCATGGAGAATGAAGACGCAGAGAACGGAAGTCAGAGATTAGACAATTAGCAACAATTTGAGAAAGGGGACTTTTTACCAATACATCATCCAGGAGCCACCAAAAACTACCAACAACCAGGGATGCATTTGCAGACTAGGATCCATTGCAGGATTTTCATGGATGGAGGATAGCGGTGGTGGTAATTTCATCAAAATCCCCTCCTACCCCAGACCTGTTTGTGTGTGTGTGTGTGTTGTTCTCTGTTCTCCAGAATTCTTTTGAAATACAAGTGGGCTCTAGCAAAATCCATCGAACACCCTATTATCCAAGGTGAAGGGTCTATGGAGAAAGAGACTTCTTCGGTGGGCAGTAGCCTGTGAAGGTGCTCTCGTTTATTGATAGACCGGTACTTTAGCCGAAGCCATTTCTTGAGAGTAATGAAACTGATACATTGATACAATACTTTTAAGGCATACTTCAAAGGGATTCCAAGGGAGGGGGCCGCGGGGAAGCGTTCACACCTAAACTATCAGACTGTCTACTTTCCCAGGACGTTTATCAGAACTTTGTCCTTGCTTTCGCCAGATGTCTCATCCTCCCTCCGGAGGATATATGGGAAGGCGATGATTACTTTGTTCCCTTCACACTACTCTAAATTAACATCCATAAAGCCGGGAAAGGAAAAGGGAAAGAATAACAACAAATAGACTTGGATCCTCCATGACAATTCACAGATCGGATTTAGGCAGGACCCTAAAACAATCAATTGACAATATATTCAACCATGCTTGACATACTGCCCCCCCACCCCACCCTAAGGTCAACCCCGGGGTTTGTTTGGGAATGCTCGATGAAATTTATTAACCAACTCTGGAGCCAATACAATTCTGCATCAACATCCATGACCTTAGTCAGAACTGACCAAGGTAACCAGGGGTGCGCAAGCCCCAGCACACAAGCTGCACAGTAGCACAACAGACCACTTTGCGCAGCATATGGGACTGTTTCTCCACCTAAGCAGCTGGCAGCGCGGGGGAAAGCAAAAGGCATCCTCTATACAATTTGAACCCCTCCATCTATTATGCACTGCCTCCCATCCTCATGGGCTAGCCCCAACTCATCAGATCTGGGAGGTCAAACAGGGTTGTGCCCTGGTTAGTACTTGGATGGGAGACTACCAAGGAAGTGTGGGGTTGCTACATGGAGGCAGGCTATGGCAAACCACTTCTGAATGTCTCTTGCCTTGGAAACCTTTATGGAGCTGTAATGTCAGCTGTGACTTGGCGGCATTTTGCAGCAACACTGTCATACTGGCTTAAACAAAGACTTGGGTTTCCTCACTCACTACAGTTTCTAATACCACTACAGATCCACTTTTTAGGAACTTTAATCGGCTGCTGCTAAGATGTTTTATCAGATTATAACCTTATATTGATATAATTTAATTTTCTTAAAACTTCAGCATGTGTTTTCCTGATCGGCTGTACTTTATTGCATTGTTTGTTTGTACCCCAAAAGAGGATGGAGTGTAAGCGCTAAGCCCATTTTCAACACAGAGAATTACACTTGAGAAATCTATGACAGGATTCACTCCAAACCTCTCTCTGCCTCAGCTGCTATTGCTTTTCTCTGCTGGTTAGACCTCCCATAAAGTACTGTGTTCAGTTTTGGACTATAGACTATAGACAAGCTGCAACATGTCCAGAGAAGGGCAATGAAGATGGTAAGGGTGTCTGGAGAACAAGTCCTTTGAGGAGGAAGCTGGGTATGTTTAGCCTGGAGAGGAGGCGGCGGAGAGGTTATGATCACCATCTTCAAGTACTTGAAAGGCTGTCATATAGAGGAGGGTGTGGAGTTGTTTTTTGCCCCCAGAAGGTCAGACCAAAACCAACAGGATGACATTAAATCAAAAGAGTTTCTGGATCAACATCAGGAAGAACTTCCTGACAGTTAGAACAGTTCCTCAGTGGAACAGGCTTCCTAATAGGATTTTTAACTGTCCCCAAATATTCTTTACTAAGGCCAGATCAAATGCTTAACCTGTCAAGCATTGTTTATTTCTTTCTGATGGTAGCTATCAAAATATAGAAATGTTACTAACCATGAATGAGACTCAGGCACATCAAAGGAGAGAACTCTTTTGCTTTTACTAACAAATGCAGGAATGTACTCTTTGAAGATAAAACCTCCTGGGACCAATTCCCAGGCCAGCCAGGCTTGGACCCAGGAAGCCTAGCCATAATAGAGATAAGAAAGTTACAGTGTGAAGTTTCACACGTGAATGTAGAATGGTTTAGAGAATGTAGAATTGTTTATAGTAGCTTTTGATGTGCCATCTTTAAGTAGGCATCTCACTGTTATAATGTATCAGTTCCAATACCCAACTCGGCTGAGCCACATGGATTATCAATGAACCAAACTTTGTTTCAAAATCCAAGGACTGGTTATTTTGAAATCTTATGCTTGACATAACCATTTAGGGAGTCAGCAGGCAGATTCCTAGGGATTCCATTTTCTGATTTTGGGACTTTAAATCAGGAAATCTGGACGGTATTTGGCATCTCATTGATTGTAAGAAGAATGAACTCACTTTATTTATTTATTTATTTATTTGGGATTTATATCCCGCCCTTCCCACAAGTGGCTCAGGGCGGCTTCCAGTGATAGATCCAACAAAATTACAGTACGTAAACATATAAAGGGATCAACATATAAAGGGATCAACATATAAAGGGATCACTAGAGATTAATGGATTCCAGGATATATTCAGAAGTGAGGACACATCTCTAAACAAGATGTAGTTACAACTTTTGGTTGATACTTTTTCAAGTGAAACTCTTGCTGTGGCAAAGTTTTTATCTATGGTTTTAAATTACTCCTTAATGGAATATTTTATACTTTACGATTAGCATTTCTGGTTGTTTGGTTATTTTCTGTACTACTGAACTATATTACTCTGTATCATTAGATTGTACTATATCAAATTTGTTTGCTTGTGAGCCACTGGTCTGGGAGCATGAAGTATAGAATAAAGGTTGAGCTTCCTCGTGAGATGGTGAGCTCCCTTCTTTAGTGGTTTTCATACAGAAGCAAGATGGCCATCTGACAGCACTGCGAATTCTGTGAAGGTATTTGTGAGTTTCCTGCATAGTGCAGGGGGTTGGAATAGATGACCCTCAAGATACCTTCCAACTCTATGATTCTCCCCTGCCTATAATTTCCCTCTACAGGAGTTCCCAAAGTCTGATGGTCGCTGCGTTGATCTGCAGTAAAAAAAACTAGATTCGAATCAGAGTAGCACTTGAGAGACCAACATGAATCCCAGGGCAGAAGCTTCCCAGAGTCAGAGCTTCCTTTGATGGTCAGCATCTCATGCCCTGAGGACACTGTCAGTCTCTAAGGCGCTTTTGAACTTGAATCTAAAAATTCCCCAATTGACTCATGAAAGCTCATGTTGAAATAAATGCCATTCAGTTTCAGTTTATTATTGTTATAGCCCATGGCCAGCATAGAACAAAACAAACTAATTTACATAAAATACAGAAAGTGCACGGCCGATGAGAGTATTACAGTGCAATAAACAAGGACTTAAGCAGGAGGTATTTAAGGGGAGAGGGGATCTTATAGCATTCTTGACTGGGGGTGGGAAGGAAGAAAATAAAGAAAGAAGAATGCAAAGCCCTCCAAGTCTTTGCAGGTTCTCAACCACCCAGCTGGGCTTGACTCTATAGTCAACATGTCCAGTCTCTGATAAACGCTAAGGAGTTTTAAATACTTTCAAGGTTTTTAAGCTGCTTTTTTAGCCCTTCTGTGTTTGACTTGATGATTTCTTGTTATTTTTAAGTACTACCGAGGAGTCTTCTTTGCAGTCCAGTCACGGCGATCACCTGGCCAGGCACAGCCAACTAATTTACAATTGGCCTTGAAGACCCGGAGTTAGGGTTGCCAAGCCCAATTCAAGAAACATCTGGAAACTTTGGGGGCGGAGCCAGGAGCAAGGGTGTAACAAGCAGAATTGAACTCCAAGGGAGTTCTGGCCATCACTGACACTGACTCCCATCTGAACAGGGACTCCCATCTGGACTGGAGGAGATCGGGCTGACGTAACTGGCATCTTTGGACACCTAGGTTAAGTGCCTACCTTTTCCACATTGCCTTGATTTGCACTTAAATTGAGCTATTGGCTCAAATTTTAACTTTTAAAATAATAATAATAATAAACTTTTATTTATACCCCGCCCTCCCCGCCTAGGCAGGCTCAGGGCGGCTAACAGGACATGGTAGAAACCATGATACAAATAAACAATAGATAATACAGTTAATAATTTAAAGAATAAAACCAAAAAACAGTAAGACATTAAAATACAGTCAAATGGCATATAAGATGGCTCGGTATTATTGATCTTATCAAGAGTTCTGTCTTAAAAAGCTAGCCAGAAGAGGGCAGTTTTGCAGGCCCTATGGAACTGGTTAAGATCCCGTAGGGCCCGCACCTCTTCCGGCAATTGGTTCCACCATTGGGGGGCCTTTGTAGAGAATGCCTGTTCTCTAGTAGCTTTTAATTTAGTTTCTTTTGGCCTAGGGATTTCAAGAAGATTTTTTGAGCTTGATCACAGTGCTCTCTGGAGAACGTATGGAGAGAGGCGGTCCCTAAGGTAGGCAGGTCCTCGGCCATATAGGGCTTTAAAGGTAATGACCAGCACCTTGTAACGAACCCGGTAAACAATTGGCAGCCAGTGCAGCTCCCACAGCCCAGACTGCACATGTTCCCACCGAGGCAGTCCCAGTAGCAGCCTGGCTGCTGCATTTTGCACTAGCTGCAAAATGCCTTAACTGTTTAATTGTTTTATTTATCTATTGATGTACTGTTGGTTTTAATTGTGTGATATGTTGGAATCCACCCTGAGCCCTTATGGGAAAGGGCGGAATAGAAATCCACTGAAAAAGAAACATTTAAAGGGACAGGCACCTTTTAAAATGCCTTCCTTGCATAGGAAATAATGAAGGATAGGGGCACCTTCTTTTGGGGCTCATAGAATTGGACCCCCTGGTCCAATTGTTTTGAAACTTGGGGGGTATTTTGGGGAGAGGCACTAGATGCTATGCTGAAAATGTGGTGCCTCTACCTCAAAAAACAGCCCCCCCCCAAAGCCCCCGATACCTCCAGATCAATTCCCCATTATACCCTATGAGAATCGATCTCCACATAGAGAATAATGAAGCGCCCAGCAGACATTTCCCTCCCCCGCATTTTTGGCAACTCTGAAGTGAGGGATTGGCCCCTCTACTCACAAGTTGCTGCCAACTTCTTCTAAGTAACACAGACACACCATCCCAAGAGGAAGCCTTTCAATCGGAGACTAAGGCCTCTGGAGGTGAAAAGTCACATGGTGGCTGTGGGGGTGGGACTCCCCCCCCTCCCGTCGGCCAGCTGACTGGGGGTGGGAAGGAACCTGGGAAAGCAGGAGAACCCCCACTGGGACCTGGGGATTGGCAAGCCTACCCGGAGTCTTTCTTTGTTGTTGCTAACTTTCTATGTGGAGCTTTTCCCCGTACAGAGAATTTGGGAACCTCTTCAAGTTGCAAAAGGTTATTCTACTTCTGCTGCTCTTTCCTCTTGGAAAAGGAGTTTTGGAGCAAAGAATATTTTTTGCATGTATCATTCCAACTAATTAGCTCCATCTTCGCTTGAACATTGCTTCACTTTGGCTCCTTTTTTTTGATTTTCTTGCTATCTACGGGGGCGAAAAGGACATACCCATTTGAGGAAAAGGCCACCACTCCCTTGCTTTAGCCATCTACACTGGAGGACTTTTACACATCGATTCCGCTGCAAAATAGATCTGAGTGCTTGGAGGCAGACGTTGAGGGAGATGGGCACCCAAGTCAACAAACTATTGCAGGCAATGAAGAAACTTCACCCAGCTCTTCAGTCCCTAGCAGCAAACAGACTCCTAGTTCTTGGGAGGGGCTGGAGCTACTTGCTCAACAAGCATTCCTGGTGGCGGAATCCCTAAAGAAAATATTTTTCCAACAAGAGAGGATGCTGGCTCTGCTTCATGAACAGACTTGGTCCCCTCCCCGCAAGAAGCCAAACAGCACTCCAGATAATGGAGAACTCCCTATTGTACATTCTTTAAGCTGCCATTGGCCTTTTGTTTGATATGGCCAATGCCCGCTATAATTTTACATATCTGTGCAGCCCCCGTCTGCCCCCACGGCACTAGCAGCATTGCTCAGGCTCAGCTTGGCCAGTCTTTTCGCCCACACTCTCCCTTCATCTCCCAGTAGACCAACTTTGTCCCAGGCCTGTGATTCTTTTTTTTGGCGGGTGGGGCACTAGGGCCCAAGAAGGGGACCTACCCATGCAAAACTCTGTCATATAATTTTACTTGCAAATGTCTTAAAATTCCCATGATTACCCAGCTGCATTTAAAGCAAGCATAACACTGGTGTGATTGAGCTGCACCGGCCGGGGTTCGTTCTTCCCACGCAAAACGGCAGCCCTTTGATCCGTCAGTATCCTTCACACACCAGCTTAGCAAAATGTTAATCATGGTTAAACCTGTGGTTTGTGTCACAATTTTCAATGTTAATTAAAACTTTTATTTTAGGTGTTTATTAGAGCTAATTGATTGACCCTGAGTCACTTGCAAATCATTTCCTGCTACTGCGATTAGTTTCCTTTTAAGCCTGAGCAGACTTTTTTTTAAAGCACTGATGTAATTTTACTAGGCAGGGCTGCAGCGACCCCGTGGGCTTTTTAAATAATCTGGGAAAAGCTTGCAATGAGGGCCTGATTATCCACTACGCCAAGTATGCTATACTTAAGGCCCCAGCCAATTTGCTGTCCCTCTTCGGGTCTCAGGATCCTTCCTTCTACGTCCAATCATCCTCCTTGCTTATTTTAAAGAACGCCCTGATGATGAGGCAAAGTTTTTATTCTCTTACAACATACACGGGCAACTACCAGTTGTCCTAGTCTGGGTGGGGGTGCTGCAGATTCTATAGGGGGCACCACCCCTGTGCCCCTCCTGCTGGCAGGCCCCCGATATGCCGGCTCCTTTTCTCACCAAGGAAGGAGAAGAATTCAGTCCAATTTATAGTCTGCCTTTCTCACTGGGAATTGCATAGTGTAGGGCAAATGCAGTCAACAGAACGGGACATCCCATAAACAGTGCAAGAGGGTTTGGACTGAAGAAATCTGAAACAAGCAGAAACGTGAAGCACCTGATAACGAAGCATAAGCATTTAAACATGACCATGTTAAATGATGCAGAAATTAGAAAGTAGCTCCACAATTATTTGAAAGGTCTCCTTGACCTTACAAAATAGGACCTGCTATAAATTGGAGTGTTTTATTGTAAGGTCAGGAGTCAAATAAATGTGGGTTCTTCCCTGCTTGATGCTATTTATACTATTTCTCCTCCAAAGTGAGGAGGAATTCGGGGGTGGGGGTGGGGGAGAATGAACCTAACATTTGTTTTCTAACCTGCCATAATACAAAATACTTCCTAACAGGAAGCACTGGCTACTTCTGCAAACATCTACTTGAGTATGGAAGTCACTATGCAAAAAGAGGAAACAACTATGGTTTTAATTAGGTTGAAGAGGAAGTTAAAATCTAGTGGATAGGTTTGTCATTGGCTATTACCAATTATAGCTGAGTGGAACCTCCATGGACAGAGAGCGTATACCACTGAATTCCAGATAATAGGAACAAATAACAGAGGAAGGTTATCCTGACCTGTCTGAGAACTTCCCAGGTATCTGGATGGTCCCTGTTAGAAAGAGAACATGAGGACAGATGGGCCTGGGTCTGAATACAGTAGAGCAGCCCTGACATGCATACGCTATTAAGAAGAATTATGCCACGGCGGCGGCGGCGGTGGAAATGCTACCATGTTGCAGACCCCTTATGGCAACCCTTTAATTTTCAAGGCAAGAGATGAAGCGAGGCAGTTTACTGTTGCTTGCCTCTGCATAGGGACACTGAGCTTCCGTAAAGGTCTTTCATCCAGGTGCTAAACAGGGCTGACTCTGCTTACCTTCGAGATCTGATGAGATGAGGCTGGCCCATACAGGTCATGTGACCTGGTTTCTGTCCTACCAGCCTCCTCTGCCCCCACCTGAGGCTTTCCCAGCTGACTCGTTTCAGTCTTACCTTCCTGCGAAACCTCCACTCCCTGGATAGTTGGGACGCCCGTACATGCTCTGCTGTATATAGGGCTGGTTGGAGCCTGCCTTGGCTGAGAACTGCTGCTGCTGCCCTGCAAACTGCGGCGAATTCATGCCAGGATTGCTGGTAGTCATCCCAGAAGCCATGGGGTTTCCTCCTGGGTTCATGGGATTGTTTGCGTTGGCCATGGGGTTGCCCAGCACCTGAGCGGGAGACAGAAAGGAGGAAAACAGATCAGATCTTTTACCTGGGCAAGGATGAGGCTTGAAGAAGGGCTTCTGCTTTACACATTAGCCAAGGAAATCTTAGTGGGAAGAACTCCTTTAGGTGAGAGATTTGGGGAGAGTGCAGCTGCCCCAACTCCTTACACCACTACTGGTCCACCTGGGAGGAATGCAAACAGATCAGACAGTGAGGACCCAGAGAAAGAAGGTCCCCATGGATCACAAAGGGTGGGATGCTCTGAAAGGGGGCTGCAGTGTTCATCGGAGGGGGGCGGTTATTGTTGCACCAATTGGAACATACTCTCCAGCTGTATTGACTTTCCACAGATAGTAACAGGACTCTATAACAAGTCTCTCAAGCCTGCCTATGTAGACCAGGCTTTCCCATGGTCCAATGGGGAAATCTAGGAGAATCATCCAATACTCTTGTTAGCTAGAATTTAAATGAGGACAAGACTTCAGTTAGTATCTTGGGACGAACCACGATTTCTTCCACAGTACCCTGGGAACTTTAGTTTTTTAGGGTACTGGAGTCTGTCTGAAAGAAATTCAATATCTGCCCCCAGGATTGCCAATCCAAGGTTTTAAAAGCAGGGCCAAACCATCACAGTGCAGCCATGTGGGCTGTATGGTGAGGGAAAGAATTCTCTTTTTTTGTAAATAGCCATTGGCCCCATTTCTTCGCAAGCAGAAGCCGTGGAGGTAAGTGAGTTTCTTGGGCTGTGCTCCTTCAGGTGGGGGCCTGCACAATGTAAAAAGACATTCCCCCCCCCAAAAAAAAATTCTTACACAGAGAAGGCTAGCAGGATGTAGGCCAGGTTAGAATCCTTTTTTGGGGGGAGATGTTACAGTGTGGAACAAAAGTCTATGCTGTTTGTTGTTAGCTGTGCTGCCTCTGAAGGAGGATAGCAAGAGCAACTGAATTATGTTCACTTTGAAAGGTTTGCCCTGATTGCCAGTTTGTATCCAGACGCAGTTCAAGCCCTGGATTCGACTAAGGCCTTAGAGTGAAGGTATCCAAAAGCATCTCTTCTCCTCTATGCTTCCAAATATTAAGAATGTTAAAGAAAGCTCCAGTAGGACTTCTTTTGCAGAAGCATGAGTGAGAGTGGCCGGATCTGGAATCTGAGTTTTGGTGGGCGCCTCTCTTTGGAACAGCCTTTCCAGAAAAGCATGGCAGGCTGAACTCCCTTGCAAATTTCAGGAGATCAACCCACACCTTCCCCTTTTGTGGAGGCAGACAAAGCTTACTGGGTTAGCGATAACTTGGGCGAATTCTAATACATGAACAGCAGACACCAAAGAAAGAGCATCTGACCTGGGAATTGTGCCACAGTGTCTTCTGCAACATCACACAGGGGTTTGGAGCACAGCTTCTGGCTGCCACAGCATGCTGACCAATGCACTGCCTCTAACAGAGCTGGTGCTCCAAGGAACTGTTTGTGATGCTTGTAATATCTGCACCAGCGCTACTCTTATCACTGCTGGTGGAGGGGGGGGGGGCGGAATGGGACCGGAGGTTCATGCCCACGTAAGATTGCCTGATGATGCAAACATGCACAGGAGCAAAATTTTTTTAAAAAAAATTGAAACTGCTGCAAATGTCTCACAGCTTCTTTGAAGCTAAGGAGGGAAGAGCCCTATGGCAGAGCCAAAAAACAATTAAGGCGCAATAAAATAACAGGCAAAACATCCAGGACAACCATCTTTAAATCAACTAGATCAGGGGCGGCCAACGGTAGCTCTCCAGATGTTTTTTGCCTACAACTCCCATCGGTCCCAGTCAGCATGGCCAACTCCCATCAGCCCCACCCCTGAATTAGATCATCCAAATACACTGGGGTTTCCTCCACATAAACCCCATTAGCACTTGAGCGTTTCCACCTCATTGCAAGAAGGCAGTCACTGAAATCCCACCAGTTGACGAATAGGGCTGCAATGGAATGCCTCACAATCTAGTGAAAAAAGTATCAATTTGCAGCTCTTATGAACATATTATTTTTGCTTTTGTGCCATTTCCCTCCTCTTTGGCTTTTTCCTCCTCTTTCGTCCGGGCCTCTTGGCCCACCTAATGGGCGGAGCTGCCATGCCCAAAGCTATGTGGGTCACTACACCCAATCCAATGGCAATGTAGGCAACTGTAGCCAAAGAGCCTGAAGGAAGGAAAACAGTGATGAGAAAAAGCAGCCACTGGTGCAAATGTTCATCAAAGTGACCTTTTCTTTTTTTTTTAATATTAATTTGTTCAGCTGCATTGAATGTGTGATTTTCAAGCAAAAATTGAACTACTTGGTGTCTCGTTGTCTTAGAATCATACAGTTGGAAAGAACCTCTACTAGTCCAACCCATTTGGACAATGCAGGAAATTCACAAAATCCCTCTCCCCAAACACCCCCAGTGACACCTGCTCCATGCCCAGAAGATGGCAAAAAACAAAACACAACTCCAGGATCTCTGGCAAAACTGGCCTGGAGAAAAACTACTGCCTGTCTTCTCACGCTTCTGATTTTTACTTTTTTGGGTCACTTGTTTTTAAGCAGCTTTCTGCTCCAGTCTCCGAGTCTGACCTGAAAGAGGGTGACGATGGACAGTGTGTGCCCAATGGAGCTTACCTGGCTCTGGGATGTATTAGTCACACCCCATACTGTAGTGACCACTGACAGGGAACCTGGTGGCTGATTGGCGTTCTGCTGCCACGGAACAGAATCGTAAGGGAAAGACCCATCACTGTGGGAAGAAAAAGAAGAGACCAACATGGAAGATCAAATAATGCTGTACAACTTAAATGAGCGCGGGGGGCGGGGGGGGGGGAGAGATGGGGTGGTGAGTGGGAAGAGCCATCTTTTAATTTTTTCATGGAATCACCCCAAAACACTTGGTGAAGTACCCAGCAAGTGATAACATTCATGAAGTGAATCGTTTTCTGTCTGGTTGCAAGCAGAACAATTGCTTTTTGCATCAGCCAAGAAAAGAAACACATTTGTTGGTGGAGCACAAAGACGCATGATTGTGATTATGGAGGGGAATGACAATGAAATTAGTTGAAGCATGGCACGTTCCCCGTTTGGAACTAGACCACCTGTAGAGATGGCAACATTCTTGAATATTTTTTAGCATGAGAGGTAACACGTGAAGCAAAGTGGGAGCTTGCACCATGGCTTCTACTCTCCTCCCCAGTACAATCCAGTCTCAGCTCTGGTCCTTTTGACCTGCACTGGTTAATGGATCCCTTGCAACAACCAGTGACTTGAATTCAAGTTCAGCTGGGCATCTGATCACACATCAGATGAGAGTAAATGTTGTATATAGTGGATCAGACCCTTATAGTGGATCAGACTCTCAGCGAATCAAGGTCAGTCTTTTCTACGTGAACGGGCAGTGGCTCTCCAAAGTCTTTCACATCACATCCTACCCGATCCTTAACTGGAGATGCCAGGAATTGAACAGGAGGCTTTTGGCATTCCAAGCAGCTGATATACCACTGAGCCATGGCCCTTCTCTAATGGCTAAAGCTGAGCTGAGAAGTAGGAAGCATCCCATTCAAATTCAGAAAGTCGCCTTGGGCAGGTCACTGTCTCTCATCCCTGGGCCCCTGAACCTGCCAGATGGAGATTGAGATGACAGCAGTGACCTGTCTCAGCATCCTAACGCCAGGTACTTTGAATGCCTGTAGCCTCTTGGTGTGTCTGTCTTTCTCTCTTGCTCTCTTCATTGCTGATGAAATAAAACTAGAGGTTTTCTGATTGGTTTCCCCTCCCCCAATTATGCCCATGTAAACACAATCCAGTCCCCACTTCCATATCTCTTGCTCAAAGGTGATACTGATTCAGAGATTTAAAAAAAAAAAATCCTGGCTATACAGCGATCAAACGTGTTAGAAAAAAATCGACAAATTATGGGCACGAGCCAGACTTGGGCTGCAGGTGAAGCTCTTGTGCTTGGAGGATTCTGAAGGGACTCAAAAGAGCACCCAGACCTCCACTTGCACAGATGGGACGTGTGGTATGTGATGCCTCTCATATGCCTTACATTTCCTTTGCCTGCAAGATACCTGAGTTCAGACAGAAAGCCTGGACTGGTTGGGGATGATGGGACTAACAGGTGCCACGGGGCTCAAGCCAAGGGCCTTCTGGGTCAGGCTCACTATGCTTGTCAGAGGCAGGAACTACCAGCCATCCCACTAGAAGGTTGACAACACAGGGTGCCCCTCCTGGTTCAGAAAACCAGCTGATTTTGAAGAGCCATCATGAAGGAAGATCCTCCCTCCACACTCCAGACTTCTGGGTATCAGCCAATTTGTCAGTCTCCACCCACTCTACCTCCAGCTTGGCAGCCTACCTGGTTCTAAGGCACTCCTGGCCGCCCTGGTCTGGGCAGAACGACACCTGGATCTTCCTTTCCCTCTAATATCCCATCATGTTTCCTACTCACAGAGAGCGGGGTGGGGGCGGGGGCAGAGGGGGGAGCCTGGTTCTGGTGAGCTCAGTTGAAAACCATCATGCACGAACAACGTGTCACTGGTGGGTGCAATCATGCCCGTAGCAGCTACCCCAGCTCCCGATTGTTCATTTTCTTTCGTTTGTGTCTGTGTTAAAATGACAGACTTGGATGCTGCATTTTTGTTTGCTGGGACAGATGCGAGGCACCCACTTTGTGGTGCCAGCAAGTCCAAGCTGTCTTACGGCAATCCCGCATGAGGTTTTCAAGGCAAAAGAGGAATGGAGGTGGTTTGCCATTGCCTGCCTCTGGACTTCCTGGGTGGTCTCTCATCCATGTACTAACCAGGGCCCACCCTGCCTTAGCTTCTGAGATTTGACGAGGTTTGGCTAGCCTGGGTCATCCAGATCAGGGCAAGAACCATTTGAAAACATGGGCATTTAGTGCCAAAGGCTGGCCAGTACAGCTTTGTTGCGACATCTGACTTTGGCTAACTTTGGCTGCTATAACTTCCAGCACTGAAGCAGTTGAGGGCTCTTGAATTGTACATTTCATTCAAGACTGTGACAGGGCACACCCATAACGGAAATACCCCAAGTGCAAAAGCTCCCCTTTGAGCATTGCTCTAAAGCATGGGGGTTGGGATGGGTAGCACCACTTAAAAACCTGCACTGCAGCAGTGTATTGTAGTGGGTATCCAAATGTAACAACAGGACAAAATCAAAACTGACCCAACAGGTAAGGCCTGTTGAAAATGAGTGCCGTACAGAATGTTAACAATACATCAAATGAAACATCTAAGCCCTTAGCAATGAGGTCTATTTGATCCAGAAATGGTTACTGGGATTTGCAATGGATACTGTGCATGACTGAGGGAAATGATCCACAAGATGCAATGGGAACAGAAACTCAATCCAATGGGTATTTTAGAGACTCCCCCCCTCCCCCAGTTATTCACCTTACAGTGGGTAGAATAGATTATTTAAGAGCAAATGTGGGGAAATTCTAGCTTAGGAGGAGAATGTCCTAAAGGCAATTCCTTGGACAATTTCCTAAGCCATGAATGCATTAGCTTTCAACTGGTGAATATCATTGGGGCCCTATCACCAAATACTTGTTATTATGTAGGGGGTTTGTTTTTAAGAGACGGGGGAAAGAAGCCAAACATACCAAAAGAGAGAGGGAGGGATTGCTATACGTGTGAAAAAGGGGGAACTAAACCTAGACCTAAGGGCGAGTCTCAAAAAGTTGAAGACCAATGCATCCTAAGACATTTGATTAGGTCTACTGACAATCTACTGACTCAAGATACCAAGGCCTGAAAATGCTCCCTTGGTGTCTCTATTCTTAAATAATGATCCCCTAACTAACGATGGGAGAGAAGCCTCCATTCTTGTGTTCCTTGGCACAATTCAAGGAAACGAGTCCCACTCTGAACACTGAGACACACAGAGGATTAGGATGTCACCTTCAGTGAGGTACTATGAAAACATGACATGCAAAAGCCCTCCAGTAAATGAATACACAATACCAAACAATGAAATTAACTGCAGAGCTCAAGAATGTAGCACTGGGATCCTACTTTCCTACACTGGCTGGAAGCCCACAGATAACACACCCAACTTGCAACCCCAAACTGCTTTGCTTGAAGCAAGCAGTGCTTGAAGGGGAGCGGGGGGCGGGCATGACAACACGGAGGAAGCCTGAGGTGGGGATGGGGTTGTTTGATCTTTCCTGACTTCTCTCTCCCCTGCTGCTTCTGTCCAGCCAGCGGCTGCAACCACACCTTGGAAGATACTGCACTATCATTGCCCCAACCCAACTCATTAAAAAGGGCAATGGAGTGGATCCATCCATTTTCCAAGTAGCCTCCCCTCAGCCTACAGAGCTATCCCTCAACTTACGTGGCTTTTCTTTCAAAGGACTGTAGGAAGACCGTCATCTTTGCCCAGTGAGGCGGTAATGCTGAATTTGGCCCTCACAGCTGTGTAACTTGGGTTTCCCAATTAATGTCTCGTGCATTATCAATGTCTACAATGTCTCTTCTCAGACTCTGCCATTCCACTCATTGGGCCATGTTGGTTGAACCTCTGCTCCTTAGTTTCATAGGGTAGCTGTGCTGGTCTGCACCAGAAGAGCTAGATTCGAGTCCAGTAGGACCCTAGAGACCAACAAGATTTCAGGGTATGGGTTTTTACTCCCTTTTACTCTTGAAAGATCATACCCGCGAATCTAGCTGCTCTGTTCCTTAATATCTCAAATCCCATTATAACTTACTAAGTAGCATCTTGCCAGTGGGAGCTTTGGTAGGATCTCAAACACCAATAAGTTAACACTGCAGGTGGGGAGGAGGCATACCTCCTATTATTTGAAAAACCTACTATGAATATTCCCATGAGCCTTTCCTTTTATTTGTTAGCTTCTTTGACCAATGGTGTTCCCATGAGCCAAAGACTTGCACCCAGGCGAGTTCAAACCCTTGATCAGCCTTGGATTGGCTGAAGAATCTTGAAAAGTCTCTCTTGCTCTTGGGTTCTGATCCCCATAGATGAAGAACAAATAATGTGGAAGTGTCTCATCACTGAGTTACTGTGTGAATGAGGTATGAAAAGTGATTCTACCCATCCTTAGCAACAGGGAAGGTTAGAAATTGGAATGATTAATTCATTATCTAGCTCTCCCTGAAGCATCCTAGGGATATTTCCTCTCAACTTTGGGTACAAACACTGCAACCCTTTCCTGTTAAATCTCTACCTTGCCTCCATATTTGACATTTCCCTTGATCCAAGACACTGCTCTTCTACTGTCCTCAACAAATCTTCACCTCTCCCCTCACGAAGGAATGAAAACGCCTTTGTTTGTGAGTTGCCTCAGCAGTGAGACTAGAGGTGGGGATTTGGTGGTCCAAAGGGGGAGTGACCAAAGGACAGAAATCAGGCCCATGGCGAGAATAATCTGTTGTGGGTGGGAATGCACAGCACAATGGATGCTATCCCTGATCTACTAAAGACAAGAAAGGGGTGGGGGGAACCTGGTGACTATCAGCTTCAAGTGAACCTCTGTATTTATGAAGTCCCCCCTCTCCGTGGCTGGCCCACAGAGGACAAGGGAGCCTTTCACAGCCTATTTCAGAGCCTGGCTCTTTAGCGCAAGCTGCAGAGACTCACGCTTTCAGCTCTGGAGGTCCCCGTTTCAATCTCTGGGGTCTGTCAAGATGGCAGCCGTCACATATGCACCTATGAATTAGAAGGGAAAGTGTAGGTCCAGAATCAAAATTGAAAGCCCTAAAAATATACATAGATCACCTTGCTTGATACCTGGGCTTTATAATTAGTTTATTTCACTCCCAAGGCTAAGTTATGCTTATAACTCATCCAGGCAGCTGACAAGTGGACTCACATACACATGTACACAAACACAGCCTGTCTCTCCTCCCTTGGAACCTGCACAATTTGGTTTAGGTTACATCCCTATTTTCAAACAGCAAAATGGCAATATTAGTTAATGGAGCTCTGTTATTACTCCATCAGCGATGAAAACAATCTCATTGTCTGATCACAAAGGGAATTAAACTACTAATATTTCATTATATAATAACTGATGCTGAAGAAGAAGCTACAGAGAGTCCAGATATGGCCTAATGGTGGACCTGGGGATGCCAGAGAAAGCAGCATCTTCATGTCAAATTCTCCGCCATAAGATAAAGCAGGGCTTCCCAGCCTTTTCCAGTCTGTGGGCACCTTTGGAATTCTGACACAAGGTGGTGGGCTCAACCACAAAAATGGCTGCCATGAGAGGCAGAGCCAGTCACAAAAATGGCTTCTGCGGGAGGAGGAGCCAACCACAAAATATCAGGGAGTGAAGTGGTCATGCAGAACTCTAAGTACCGTAACTCTTCAACATTTCAGGCAGAAGCTCTGTTTAACAGGATGCCTTTCAAAATGAAGACATTAAAAATACTTTCTTGCACATACAAACACGCAGTAATGCAGAGAAGATTCTTATGCTGCAGTGGCAGCTGTTGCTCAGGCAACTTTTAGGCATTCTGCACAGCCAATCAACTCTCCAATGGCCCTGCTGGGCAGAAGCCCTACCCGGCTACATCCACTTTCTAAAAACATCTGGCAGCTTCCAGGAAAGGAGCCAGAGGACACCATGTTGGAGATCCCTGATGTATAGGATCACTAAGTGCATGCCGTGACAATATTGGCCCTCCAGGGAATAATGCAGCGTTGAAGAAGTACATAACATTAAGACAATGCAACATGCGGTAATTATTTCTACATGCTATGCAGATAAAGATAAGAGCTCAACCCAAGGATGCCATTTTTGGTAGCATCCTTGTGTTGGCCAACACCTATGCACTAAAACACAAGCCTCAAAATAAAGCATGGATTTGATGTTGGAGACTGCAGATTATGTAAACTGTACATGTGGTTTCTGAAAAGATACCTGCTCCTATTAAAAACCCTATTAATTTCACAGTTTTTAGGCCACTGTGCTGGACTAAGTAACGGCTCTGACATGGAAATATGTCCCCCCTAGACTGATTCAAGCAGCAGAACCATTGACAAATCTGCAACTTTGTGAAGATTCAGCTCCAGGACCAGTGCCAGAGGTTAGCTCAGTTGGGGATGCAGTCCAGAATACCATAAGGACACTAAGCAAGCTGACTCTACAGCCATTGATACTCTGTTTTGGGTGCCCAGGAAGGTTGGAAGTTATGTGAATCTCTTGCAGGAGCAAAAGTGAGCCATGGTGCATGTCACAGAGGACTTGAAGTGAGAGACCTAGTGAGTACTGGCTGGAAGGAAGAAGAAGGTAAACGGCTATAAGGGAGAGAGAGAACCAAGAGAGATAAGAGGCAAGGGGAGGGAGAGCCACGTGAGCACTGGGTTGGAGAAAGAATAAAGTGAGGGGCTGGGAGGGAAGGGTACAGAATGATCCCTTTAGTTTATATGCTCTCCCCTTTCTCCTTCTCTTGCCTATGGTTGGTCTCTTTGTCGGTAGGCTCCAAAAGCCATGGAGGGAAGCCATGAACATGGCTGCCAGATCCATAAGGCTACAGGTTGCCGGGACGACGGAGGAACAACTATGAGGAAAAACACTGATTCCTCTCTGTGCATGCACAAAATATAACAAATATATGCGTTTACTAGCAAATCCAAATCACTGAAAACACTACGATATTTGTTAGAATTTGTGTTTACACGGAGAAGATCCATAAGGCTGTCAGGGATGGCCAAAGAGAGAACTAACCTCTCGTTTCCTTTGTGGACTGAAACTGGAACAGGGACCACGGAGATCTGGTGAGCTAACCATGGCACCTCAGAAAGGCCAAACCATTCCAGATGGAGGTTGAATCATTCTTTTAGATGGCTTTATCCCACAAAATTTTTTAAAGACATTATGTTTGGGGTATTCAACTGCACGTGCAGGAGTGGCAGACCACCTGTAATCCTCCTGATGTGAGAGGTGTCCCCTTCCAAATGACCTGATGTAACTTTAAACATAGGGAGGCTTGTGGAAAGTCTGAGCTCCCACAATTGTACATATGTTTGGATATCTCCCCCAAAGTCTGAAAAACTTAAAATAAGCTCATGTTCTAAACCATCTTCTGCCTGGATCAGGCAAAACCAATTGCAGTCCAATTCACAGAGTCCTCCCTATACCCGCCATTGTTCTCCAAGCAACTACTGCAAACTGCCAAGGTAAAATGTTATCTGCCAAGATAAAATTCTATGGCCAAAAAAGAATATTATGAAGTTATAGACTTGCAGAACATATTTCAACCACAAAATTCAACAAATAGATCTCTATTTTGTGAGATATTTTTAAAGGCAGTTTCAAAGTAATTCTGGGGATTCTCCACAGTCTCTTCTCCACAGGTAAACTACATCACAAAGTCTCATAGATGGAGCTTACCACTGGATAAAGCTTCACTCAAGGAAATGTAATTCCATTCCTTGGAACTGAAACTATGAATGTCCTACTACTGGACAAAAATCAAACCTTCTACCATCCCACGGGGCCTGCAAAATGGAGCTGTTTCACCAAACTTTTGGGTAGGGCAGTGGGCATCCATTTTAGTTGGCCTTCCTTCTCTAATTTCCAACTTGTTAAAGGATTTATTAATTCCATCTCTATGGCCCTAACAGGGCATTCTACTGCTGCTACCTTGTGATCTATCATTTTAAACTGAAGTAATTTTAAATTGATGAAATTTTAAACTGATGTAATTTATTGTGATGAATTTGTTCCTGTTGAGATCTGCCCTGAGCCTGCTTGGGGACGGAAGAACAGAAATCTGAATATATATATATATATATGGCTGAAAATAAGTTTTAAAAATTACAAACCAACAGCCTGCTTTGGCAGGGACGGCAGGATACAAATCCAATAAATCTAACGTTTCTTTCAGCCTGGAACAAAATGGCCAACTGACACTGTAGCTGCACCAAATGGATTGAAAATGATGCGATGCAGTTTGGCCCTGAAATGATACGATTACCACATGATGGTTGTCCCTGACATTGACTGAATGACAATTTGGAAAAAGCAAAACAAAAGCCTGTTAATTTTCTCCCTCATTAATTCATCTTTTGGTGTGCCTAAAACATCGAGAAAGTTCCAAGGAGCCCAAGTTCATTGTGGTGTCCTTTGCTGGGCTGTTCTGGCTTCCAGTCCGCCCCTGATTTGCTTAATATAATCCCAGTATTTGCCTTCCACTTCCTTCCTCGGTATTTGTTCTTCCCACACGGGCAACACTTAAACAGTAAGCTCCTCAGAGCAGGGGATTGTCATTTCCCCTACAGATATTTTGAAAAGGGCATTGAGGAACCGACATTCATTTGGTGGTGGAAAGCGCCATTAAATGCAGGTGACCCCTTATGTTTTTTTTTTAAGGTTATGATAAAATATTTTTATTAGAATTTTTGTACAATAATAAAAAAGAAAAAGAAAAACCAGACAGAAACCCACCTACACCCCAAAAAGAAATAACTACGGTTTACGGGGTTTCCAAGGCAAGAGATGCCCAGAGGTGATGTGCCACTGCCCTGCCCCTTTGCAGAGACCCTGGACGTCCTCGAAGATCTCCCTTCCAAGTGTTAACGAGGGCTGACTCTCTTTAGCTTCTGAGATCGGACAAGATTGGGCTAATGTCCATTTACTCATCTAAAATACTTTTCCCTTGCCTTTTCCCAAAGCAGACTCAAGGAGGTTTACGTTACTTACTGTTAGCTATCCATAAAAACAGCCATTAATAAAGCTAGACCATAAACCCAATACTGCAAATTAAGGGGGAGAAACACCCCTCCAGCTTGAAAAGCCTGGGAAAACAGCACCAATTTGTACCTTTCTAAATACCTGTAAAGAGGGAGGCTTCCTTGCCTTTCTTAGTAATAACAACTAATAACACCCACAGTTTGTTATGGTGAGCACTGATTTTTTTCATTTCAAAAATATGTGTGTGTGCGGAGGGGGTAACTTAGTTCTAAAACTACGGTATGTTTCTGTGGGTTATATACACAAGAACTGTACTATGGGAGCCACAAACTCATGCAAGATTGCACTTCTCCTTCCAGAAATGTACACTGAGAGTTCCAATTTTTCTTTTCAAAGAAGGGATGCAATAACGTTACGTGAGCTCATGGCTTTTATGTTATCTTGGAAGCAGACAGTTAACTTGAGACTCCCTGGGCCCTTTCAATGGCCAACGGTGGCTAACTCGAAGAGCTGGTTTGCATGACTGAATTTCTTCAAGAGTTGGATACACAGATCCACGCCTGTCAGCCAGTTCTGTGATCGACACCCGACAGGAAAAAGGGCAGCTGCTTTCACAAAGATGATGGTTGGTCCATCCCATGAATCCTCCCCCCCCCCACCACCCCCAGTTTACACCAACCTGTCTCCAAAGAATGAAGTACCCAGGATGGATGATTGTGGGGAGAAACTCAACCGTGTGAGCCTATCCTCAGAGGCTGACTTTGGTCATACGAAACATTACCCATGGACATGATCACAGTATTGGCTTTATTTCTTGCTGTGCCATACACGATCTGCAGGCTATGCCATTGTCCCACTCAAAACAGAAACTCAGGAAGACAGGGCGTCACTCAAGCAGAGACACGCATTAGTTCCCAGCGGACTGGGGAAAAATAACCCCAACATGCTCATGGGACACGAAAATGATGGAAGTGGGTGTATTGACAAATGAATTAACAGGTATTTTTAAAATATGGCTGGTTTCCCACAAACTGCAACAAAATTTGCTGCCAACCTGCAGATCACAGCACAGATTGGAGCGACAGGAAGTCTTAATCACATGATTTATTTTATTCGAGGCAGAGCCTATTTACTACAAAATCCAAATCTGAGTAAAAAAAAACCTAATGAGGGGACTACCCAGCACATCCAAAGATTGACTTTTCATTAATGGCAGCAGTGATCAATATGACAAATGGCCAGGGGGAGCAATAAGAAGGTAGCACAGAGATCAGATCTGCTCAAATATTCCTAGTTAATGTGCAGGATGAACCGTGGTTGAGGGATCACACCATGCTCAGAATCTTGACACAGCAGCGTTGTGAGAGCAGCCATAAAATGCCTGCCAGAGGAGGCAGAGCCAGCCTCCAAATGTCTACCGCAGCTGACCTTCAGTCACACAGTGAAGCTCCTTGGGCTGTGGTAGCAGCTGTTGCCAAAGCACAGCTGCATAGGGGTCAATATGAAGCCTTGCTGGCCAACAGTCCTCACGCACTCCCAAAAGACACTGGGTGGGCCCCAGGAAAGGTGCTGGTGGGTGCGAGGGCATCGACTGGCACCAAGTTGGGGACCCTGCCATACACAGCGCTGGGTGATACGCAGAGTAAAAATTTGCAACAAACAGAAGGCTTAAGACTCCGTCCCATAAGTCTGGAAAGAACGCGGATTTAAAGAAATAACCGTCAGGGGCCAGTAGGAAATTTTTAAAGAAAGAAACTCTGATCCCCAGAGACCTGCTGATTCTGTGACTTGGCTTCTGCCACATCAGGAGGCCATGTTCTAGGGACAGGAAGAGGAAATGCTACAAGTGAAGCCTCCTTTTTGCTCTCGGAGACAGCAACGGTCTTAGGTCTAGTACTTAAAAAAAAAAACTTTAATACTATTAGTATTAATAACATATTAATATATATACCAGCAAAGAATATTATAAAAATCAATAGTTATACTAATCATCAGGTGCCAAAAGCCATAAAATGTTTTCCAAACACTTGGGGAGGGGGGGGGGGAAGAGATGTTATTTGGCCCTTTAATCTGTAGGTCTATTTGCTTTCACAGGATGGTTAAGTGTTTTGCATTTTGCCAAGATTTTGCAATTACAATTTTCACAGCCCCAAGCAATTCTGAAGTCTTGTTGGGGGGGGGGGGGTTGGGGTTGGGGGGAGGTATTTCCAGTAGGTACATAACCTCTCAGTCAAGCCAGCAAAAGACACTGGGGGATCATAAGCTTTATAATGAGTCAGACACTCTGTTTCAGCTGCCACCTCCACCCATAATTTCTTAACAATTTGCTACGTTGACTGACCTGTTTGGCTGCAAAAAGAGCCCCTCAGTCTTCTGGAGAGATGAATGAATGCCCAAAATATCAAGATTTATTCCTTTATCAAATTTATATCCCACTCCCAATGGGACTCCAGGAGGCTAACAGTATATACAATACACCCAATAAAAACAATACAAAAACACAAGAAATCATCTTAAAAATATAAAATCCCCATTAAATTCTATCCAATGTGAAGCAGGGTAGGATGTGTGGCTGGTGAAGACACCGCTGGAGCAGACCAGCTGCCTGGTGGGTCACCATCGCCTTGCAAGGCCTCGGGAGATGGAGATGGAACAAAATGTCCCAACTGGCACCCTGGAGAGCTCCTTCCACTCACGGGGAGGTTTTACCACAGCCTCCTTTCCCTGAACCTGGGGTGAGGGAATCACCTTCTCCTGTCCCACATGATTTGGTTTCTTTGCACAAATTACCTGCTGCTATTACAGTTCTGCAGTGCACACAGAGCTGATTTGGCCAGCCCTGCCTTTGCGGGTTTGGCTGGCTGCAGCGAGGGTCAAAGACATTTGGGTGTCCTAGCTGAACAATCCAAATGCCCCTCCCCCCCCCCCCCCCCGCACACAACTGAAGTTCTCCAGAGCCTCATTGAAACAAACAGGAGCTGCTCTGGTGGACTGTGGAGCCTCTTGAGGAAAATCTGCCCATTCCCCCAGTCTGCTACTCTTAGTGCTGGGTGGCCAACTCACATGGCCTTTGAGTGGAATGCAGACCCCTGAGCCCTTCCCTCCCAATTAGGAGGTGGGAGGGGGTGCTATAGAGAAGGATGCAAAGGTACAACGCAAAGTACAATCAGCTGGATTAAAGTCCACTTGCGGAGAGAACTGTCCTGAGCCCGACAGGGGAGGGTGAGATATAAATATAATAAAATAAATTAAATAAAAATAAATTTAAAGTAAATAAAAATAAAGTGAGGGAGAAATGCTTGCAGACCACCTATCCGAGTTGCTGCCAACTGCAAAAGATCTCTGATCACACCAAGCACAAACTGGGGAAAAGAGGCCCTGCCCACGCTTCCCTACTTGCTGGCCCACAGCGTAGATGGTACTGTTATTCTGCAGAGGGGAATTTCCAACATTCACTTTCTATACAGCCATTGAGTCCTCTTTTTTCTTCCTTTAGAAAAGGGATTTCTCTTTCTAGAGGAATCAGTGCCCTCTTTTTGTATGTTCATCCCGTGAAGATGTTTTATGTTACATATTACTGGGGGTGGTCTAACAGGAGGACAGGAAGGTTTGGGATGCTGTTGATTGCCTCTGAGCATCTACAGAGTGAAATTCTGAGATTTTGCAGAACTTTCATTTCTGCTCCATCCCTTTCAGCAAAACAGAACAGATTAGAAATGGACTCCAAACTCCTAAAAAAGCAGAAAAGAAATGGACTCTTGGATTTCAGGGAGAAATTGGGTAAGGAGAATTTCTCTGTACAACCCTAACTTGATGGCTCTCAAAGACATGCCTTTTGCCAGTACTAGTTTTCTTCTCCTCTCAAATCTTTACTGTTTTAACAACCAGCCTAAAAAAAGAGCGCCGTGGAACTCAAACACGAGCTTTCAATACATAGACTTGCTCCCAAAGCAAGTATTTTGCTACAGACTGCCTGAATAGGAACAGGAGGCAGGGAGGAAACAGGAATCCGGACAATCAGGATCTGACAACTGAAAAGAAAAAAAAGAGAGAGGGAATCTTGCTTTGATGTATGAGAGCAGCTTAGGAGCCTATAAACGTAAATTTGTAAATCACAATTACAGCAGTACTCTTGCATACGTCTTGTACATTCCTTTTCAATCTTCATGAAACAGATTTCTGTGCCTCTAGGTTCGACATTCATTATTTCTATTGCGCCTGCCACTTTATAAAGTTCTTATTTCTCTTATTCCCACAGCAGTCCTCTGAACTCTAATTAGGTTGAGTCACTTGCTCAAAACCATACCAGTGGGGAGCAGCTGGGGAGACCAGGGTTAAAATCTCTCCTTAACCAAGCAAATCAGCCTACCTTGCAGGGTTCTTGTGATAATAAAAGGGTGGAAGAGAAACCTTTAGGTCAAAATGGGTATACCTGGAGGATACAAATGTTTAAAAAAGCCCCTCCAAAAGCAAAGTTGTGACGGAGGAGAAATCTAAAAGAAGTTGTACACCTCTTTCCTTTAAATCAGGCATGTTCAGGCAAAGCCTACAAAGTTCAAACGTAACACTGAATGAAAAAGTAGTAAACTTGCTGTGAGATTTACTTGCAAATATCACACTATATATTTTATTAGTTCCAGAGAAGAAACACATGGAAAAAGGTAGTACCAATCGTGCATCAAGACGGCAGAACATTTTGCTTGTTTGCCGAATGCATTTCTCTACTGCCTTTCTCCCCAATCACCCCCCCCCCCAAATTACATCCTTCTCTTCTCCATTTTATTCTCACAACTGCAGGGCTCCCATTCTCCTGCTAGGAGTGGGTTCCCTCCTGATTTTGTAGCTTCCAACCTGCCAGCCAGTGGTGGAGCCCCGCCCCCAAAGAGCTCCATAGGTGCCCAATGTGCCCAGCATGATGATGTCACCCAGAAATGACATAATCACACTGGATACATTGTGCAGGGATGCTCTAGCACAGAGTTTTTTTGGGTAAAAAACTCTATGACATCATAGAATTTCTCACCAAAATGCTAGAGCATGCATTCCTGTGCAATGCACATGGCGCAATCACAGCATTTCCTGGTGACATCACTGCATTGTGCATGCAAAGGTGAGACCTGGGAGCCCTACACAATGTCCCTGTGAGGGAAGTTAGGCTGAGTAAGTGCGTGACTGGCCCAAGATTTCCCAGCAAGCTTCCATGGCATCAGTGGGGATTCAAACCTGCGTCTCCCAAGATACTAGTCTGACACTCTAATCCAGAGGTCTTCAACCCATTTGCTAGGTACTTTTGGCATTCTGGCACAGGGTGGTAGGTGCAGCCACAAAATGGCCACCACAGGAGATGGAACCGCATATACAGAGGAAGCTGAAGTGCAAGGGAGAAGAGGGGTAATTAAAAATACAGAGGGAAAGATGGAGAGAGACTAAAACAACCACTGGGGTGGCAGCTGCGGCTGAAACCGTGTTATTTTAATCTGCCTAGCCAATCAGGTCCTCAGCAGCCAATCAGAAGCCCTGCTGGGTAAGAGTCATACCTGGTCCCGCCCACTTTCTAAAAACACTTCCTGAGCATAAAGAAAGGTGTCAGTGGGCACACTGGTGGTGTGATCCTCCCCAAGTCAGATTATGAACCAGACGCAAAGTTTTCATCTGAATCTTAATTTGCCCACTTCTCAATTTGGAAACGAAACAACTGGGGCCCACAGAAGAGCACTAGGAACTTCCAAGCACCAACAGGCTGTTTACTGGAATGGAAGCCTCAAGTTTTGAAAGTGGGGAAAGGATGGCGTTTCAGAAACAGTTTGTGATGTGGCATGGTGGTGGTGGGGGGGGGGATCCCTACTGAAAGACCACATGCTCCAACCCTTTGGATTCCAGGCTGAACATGCAACAGAGTGCAATTCCACTTGCAATGTGCCCTTGAAAACTATGCAGGCACAAATGCATACTGCGTGCCCAAGAAAACAACACCAAAGCTATGCTGGAAAAGTGGAGATGGAATTATTAAGCCTTTCACATTATAGGACAGAGACCATCTATTACTGTTAATGACAATTTAAAGAAAAACACTCCCCCCCCCCCCAGATTCCGGCTATCATCACACACACAAAAAACTAGGGCACTCGAATACACTCTTACAGCCACAAAAAACCCACCTGTTATCAACATTCCACCTGTTACCTGCATTTTGCAGTTCAGCACAGAGGAGGCAATTCAATCTTTATTGCATTTCACAGCCCTGTTTGCACCCATGACTTATTGTAACCCACGTGCTGGCATTTGAAACACCATTCCTTAGTTTATTCCCTCCCTATTAAAGTAGCAAGACATTCGCTATTATTTTATTTTAAAAAACTTGTACTTCTCGATATACCTAGGATCCCACATCCGGCTAATCCTTCAATAACGATAACCATAATAAGAAAAACAAGAATTTAAAAAACCAAGACACCCACCCGGCATTTCCACCCTTGCCTGTTGCCTTGGCAATCCAAACGCCCGGAAACGCGCTGTTTCTCGGTGAATGGGGATGGCATTGTTCACACCGCAGTGCCTCTGCTATGTTAATGGGAGATAATGGCAGCACGGAGAATCCTTTTGTTTCCAGCTTTGCTGTTTATTCATAGTGCCCGGAGGTCAGTCAGCGATTGCTACAACAATCAGGGAAGGAGCCACTGAAACAGATCCCATGGCTGGTTTGGAGTGTGTGTGTGTGTGTGTGGAAGGTTGGTTTCTTTTTTTGCCTTCCAGACAAGGGAAAGAGGAGAAGGAGGAGAAGAAAGGGCTCTGCACGGAAACCAGAAGGACGGTCTTTGGGGAGAGGGAGTCGGAGAGAGGTGTTAGCAGGCAGCGTGCATGAAAGGAGATGATATGCTCTTGGAGGTTACGGATCATGCTCCTGCGCGGGTCCAAAGAGGGGCAAAAAGTGCATTCCTTCCAAAATAGAGGTGATTTCTGCTTATAACTTTTGCCAAAGTATACATCCACGCTCACACACTGCTGGAGCTGTGCCAAGATCATAAAATGTGCCTGTGGCTTATTGATGTGCAGTTCAACGCTCTCCGTGTGTAGAAGAGCCAGGGAAAGGCAGTGTGGCATAGTGGTTAGAGTCTCAGACCAGGCTGTGGGAGTCTCAGGTCTGAGTCCCCACAATGCTATTGAAGCTCACTGGGTGACCTTGGGCCAGTCACACACTCAGCCTAGCCTGCCTCACAAGGGTGTTGTGTGGATAAAATGGAGGGGAGAAGGATGGAAGCTGCCCTGTGTCCCCACTGGTAGAAATGAAGTAATGACCAGTGCTGATACCATTATTTGACAAGATGGAATAGAATGGGCTCTTTAAGGAAAATTTTCAATATACTCCCCTCCCTTTAATGTATATGGGGGGTATTAGCTTTAACTGGGATAGTCAACTTTATTTGCCTACTTGCCAAATGTACAAACAGAAACTAAAATTCCCAAATGCATTCTTTTGTCGGTTAATCATCAATGCCTGTATGTTGCTTAAGTGCAGAATTCAGCCCCCTTCCCTTAAAGCAGACATGTTCCAATTCCACTACGCGGACTGTGATTCAGGCTCACTGAGGCTGACAGTTGTTAAATTCCATTGTTTTTTGTGGTTCTGAGCCAGGACGAATTTACCTGGACAGTGGCTTCATGTTTTTTTTTTTTTTTAAGATTATGAAGATAGGCTTGAGTGTCTAAGCCATGGCTGGGTGAAATCAGGGAGATTTCTGCACAGCCTCCTGGGCTTCTCTGAGGTGTGCCAAAGCAGACTGTGCCAGTGTGGTATAATGGTTAAAGTTCGGACTGGGAGCTGGGTAAACCCAACTTCGAATCCCCGCGCTGCCACAGAAGCTTCCTGGGTAACCTTGGGCCAGTCACATTCTCAGCCCAACCTATCTTAAAGGGTCGTTGTGAGGATAAAATGGAGGAGAGGGGAACAATGAAATAAATAAATAAATAAAATTAAAAAGCAACCACATGGCACAGCAATGTATTATACACATTGCATCATTTTAATGGTGCAGACACTGGATTAACTTGGTACAGAAGTTTCTTCTTTTTGGGGAGCCCCGTGGCGCAGAGTGGTAAAGCTGCAGTACTGCAGTCCTAAATTCTGCTCATGACCTGAGTTCAATCCCAACGGAAGTTGGGTTCAGGTAGCCGGCTGAAGGTTGACTCAGCCTTCCATCCTTCCAAGGTCAGCAAAGTGAGTACCCAGCTTGCTGGGGGGAAAGTGGAGATGACTGGGAAAGGCAATGGCAAACCACCCCATAAAAAGTCTGCTGTGAAAACGTCGTGATGCGACGTCACCCCAGAGTCAGAAACGACTGGTGCTTGCACAGGGGAGGGGACCTTTCCTTTTGCTTTATTGTTTTTTTTCAAATATCATTTTTTAAAAAATAAATTAAAAATCCCTTTTGGCCAAATTGCAAACTTCACACCAGTGAAAAGAAATGAAACATATTTTTATAAAACATGTTGGTAAGTCCTTTGCACTTTATACAGAGATATATTCAGGTTGGGCGATTATATCAGTTAACTCCAATATTTTGGGGGGATGAAGCAGATCACCCCAAAGTATGTTTTTAAGCACAGACTCCCCGCGGCCCTGTCTGTAGCTCTGGTGTGCTGGACAGGTGGGCTACAAGACTTTCCTTGAGTGCTGGGGAAGGGTTGGCACCATATGAGAGACAACCATCGCTAAGGGGCACCTCCACGTTCCTAGGCAGTCTCATGGCACAAGCAACAAGAGAAAGGCCGTCACCACCACAGCCTCCTTGCGGATGCCAAAGACATTCAGCTGGCAGCTCCAAGACAGGCAGGGCTAGAAAAGATGAGCTCTGGGCTGACCCTGAGAAACAAGTTGTTTTGTTTTTCTCATTGTTAAGTGTTTAAATTTAACTTCATCGGGCAAATTAAACCATTTGTCCACTCCTTACAACGATCTTCTCTTTCTGGACATCTCTGAATACATCTGAAAGCCAGCAACGTGTATTTCAAGTTCTTCCTCTTAAATAATACTTGAAATGAGACACAGAGATCTTCTTGTCTCCCTTCCCCTCAAGCAAGGCTTTTTTGCCTTCTCAGCCTCTGTGTCCTCTCTCGTCCTTTGGACTCAGTAGCACGCAGCTAATGCTTTTTTGAGCGGCCCTGGACACAATGCTGCTTTTAACACAATACACTGCCCTGACCTTTAGTGCGAACAGCATCTTGTGTGAAGATCCAAGGTCAGGTTTTTTTGTATCTCTTTCCCACAAATTGTCATTAGATCCAGGTGGGTAGCTGTGTTGGTCTGAGGCAACAAAACAAAGTTTGAGCTCAGCAGCACTTAATGTTGCTGACACTTCTCTTCCTTAGAGGAGCAGGGAGACCTTCCGCTTCCTTTTTCTTTCAGAGCCATGAGCATTCCATGCAAAGCGCCTGCTCGTCCAGAGCTAAAGAGAGCAATGGGCAAAGCCACAAGTGAATTTCCCAAACATTGACCAGGTCTGATTTTCACCTCAAAAGCAGTAATTTCAGAGGGAGGGAAACATTCATGTTTTTGTAGCTGTTCACAGCCACTGCCTTCCCTGTCTACTACTGCTTGGGCATTTTGTCTGTTTCACCTCAATTGATCCTAGCCAAGAAGGGATCGCATGTTAGACATGGTAACAACACAACACTACATATCCAGTCAGGCTTAGCTACATGCAGATGTCAAGAGGAACCCAACAGAAGTGCAAGATTTCCTGCACTTGCTCCATGGTCAATCCCGAGACAATCAGTGATCCCTTTAAATATCAAATAGTTCCACAGCATGAAAAATTCGCAAAACAAAGCTTTCCCTCTTTATTCTGATGTAGCTTTTTCAGACCGGTGCCTGTGCAAGTGGGTTGGGTGCACTGGAATTTACATCCAATCCTAAATCTACACCACTGTCTCCATCTCCTCTAAGAGTTTTATAAGGTTTGTGGGACTGGCACAGCAGCCACAGCTTAAACAAGCCATCCACAAAGCATGATATGAATGTGTGGCTAAGCAAAGTTCTCATCCCCAAAGCCAGAGAGACCATCCGCAGCCAGTGAAACAAAAAAACTGAGGGCTGCTGGCAGCATTAAATATGCACATCGAAAGGAAGTCCGCTTCAAAATGATGGCATGCAAACTGCCTCAGAGTTAGAAAGAACCATGAATCTTAAAAAACAAACCCACAATCATGTCAATGAAGGAAAGGTATTATAAATATATATTTTTAAAAATCTTTGAGTACAGAATAACTGGGAAACAATCTGGTAATATATCCAGGGTCATTATTAGAAAGATACCTGCTTGTAAATGTATAATACACACACTGAGCTAAAAGGCCACGAGGCAAATACGATACACACTCCCAAAACAATATTTTCAGAAGGTGGCTGTGTTGGTTGGCAGCAGAACAGCCAGCTTTGAGTCCAGGGTTCACTTTAGAGTCAACTCTCCTTTTAACTTTAACTGAAAGGAGTTCTGACTCTCAAATGCTTATTACCTCCCAAATCTTGTGGGCCTCTAAGGTGCTCTCAGACTTGTGTCTAGTTGTCCCAAAACTATATGGCTGAAAGCAGTGATGGCCCTACATATTTGAGGTCTACTTTGCTCTCCAGAGGATCACCCAGTGCCTGAAATGGATTTTGCTAAAAAAGTGAGACCTTTTCAGATGTTAACTTTGGGGGCACCCAACTGCACATATTGGAAGTGCCCACTCCACTTGACTCTCCCAGTGTGCACAGTTACTATTTCATCTGAAACCGATTACACGAAGACTGCATGTATCATGAGGATTGCAGGTAGCCCATGTTTCCAGCATGTGCAGCTGGGGAGCCCCAAATCTAATGTCAGAAAAGGACTACTGACTTCCTTACAGGCAGCTGGGCTTCTAGGCAAATATTCTCAGGCAGAGGGTTAAACATATGTACAGGTGCCAGTTTGGTGTAATGGTTAAGTGTGCAGACTCTTATCTGGAAGAACCGGGTTTGATTCCCCACTCCTCCACTTGCGGCTGCTGGAATGGCCTTGGGTCAGCCATAGCTCTGGCAGAGGTTGTCCTTGAAAGGGTAGCTGCTGGGAGAGCCCCCTCAGCCCCACCCATCTCACAGGATGTCTGTTGTTGGGGGAGAAGGTATAGAAGAAGAAGATGATATTGGATTTATATCCCGCCCTCCACTCCAAAGAGTCTCAGAGCGGCTCACCATCTCCTTTACCTTCCTCCCCCCACAACAGACACCCTGTGAGGTAGATGAAGATATTGGATTTATATCCCGCCCTCCACTCCGAAGAGTCTCAGAGCGGCTCACCATCTCCTTTACCTTCCTCCCCCCACAACAGACACCCTGTGAGGTAGATGAAGATATTGGATTTATATCCCGCCCTCCACTCCGAAGAGTCTCAGAGCGGCTCACCATCTCCTTTACCTTCCTCCCCCCACAACAGACACCCTGTGAGGTAGATGAAGATATTGGATTTATATCCCGCCCTCCACTCCGAAGAGTCTCAGAGCGGCTCACCATCTCCTTTACCTTCCTCCCCCCACAACAGACACCCTGTGAGGTAGATGAAGAGATTGGATTTATATCCCGCCCTCCACTCCGAAGAGTCTCAGAGCGGCTCACCATCTCCTTTACCTTCCTCCCCCCACAACAGACACCCTGTGAGGTAGATGAAGATATTGGATTTATATCCCGCCCTCCACTCCGAAGAGTCTCAGAGCGGCTCACCATCTCCTTTACCTTCCTCCCCCCCACAACAGACACCCTGTGAGGTAGATGAAGATATTGGATTTATATCCCGCCCTCCACTCCGAAGAGTCTCAGAGCGGCTCACCATCTCCTTTACCTTCCTCCCCCCACAACAGACACCCTGTGAGGTAGATGAAGATATTGGATTTATATCCCGCCCTCCACTCCGAAGAGTCTCAGAGCGGCTCACCATCTCCTTTCCCTTCCTCCCCCACAACAGACACCCTGTGAGGTAGATGAAGATATTGGATTTATATCCCGCCCTCCACTCCGAAGAGTCTCAGAGCGGCTCACAATCTCCTTTACCTTCCCCCCCCCCCACAACAGACACCCTGTGAGGTAGATGAAGATATTGGATTTATATCCCGCCCTCCACTCCGAAGAGTCTCAGAGCGGCTCACCATCTCCTTTCCCTTCCTCCCCCCACAACAGACACCCTGTGAGGTAGATGAAGATATTGGATTTATATCCCGCCCTCCACTCCGAAGAGTCTCAGAGCGGCTCACAATCTCCTTTCTCTCCGTCCCCCACAACAGACACCCTGTGAGGTAGATGAAGATAATGGATTTATATCCCGCCCTCCACTCCGAAGAGTCTCAGAGCGGCTCACAATCTCCTTTCTCTCCGTCCCCCACAACAGACACCCTGTGAGGTAGATGAAGATAATGGATTTATATCCCGCCCTCCACTCCAAAGAGTCTCAGAGCGGCTCACAATCTCCTTTCTCTCCGTCCCCCACAACAGACACCCTGTGAGGTAGATGAAGATAATGGATTTATATCCCGCCCTCCACTCCGAAGAGTCTCAGAGCGGCTCACCATCTCCTTTACCTTCCTCCCCCCCACAACAGACACCCTGTGAGGTAGATGAAGATATTGGATTTATATCCCGCCCTCCACTCCGAAGAGTCTCAGAGCGGCTCACCATCTCCTTTACCTTCCTCCCCCCCACAACAGACACCCTGTGAGGTAGATGAAGATAATGGATTTATATCCCGCCCTCCACTCCGAAGAGTCTCAGAGCGGCTCACCATCTCCTTTACCTTCCTCCCCCCACAACAGACACCCTGTGAGGTAGATGAAGATATTGGATTTATATCCCGCCCTCCACTCCGAAGAGTCTCAGAGCGGCTCACAATCTCCTTTCTCTCCGTCCCCCACAACAGACACCCTGTGAGGTAGATGAAGATAATGGATTTATATCCCGCCCTCCACTCCGAAGAGTCTCAGAGCGGCTCACAATCTCCTTTCTCTCCGTCCCCCACAACAGACACCCTGTGAGGTAGATGAAGATAATGGATTTATATCCCGCCCTCCACTCCAAAGAGTCTCAGAGCGGCTCACAATCTCCTTTCTCTCCGTCCCCCACAACAGACACCCTGTGAGGTAGATGAAGATAATGGATTTATATCCCGCCCTCCACTCCGAAGAGTCTCAGAGCGGCTCACCATCTCCTTTACCTTCCTCCCCCCCACAACAGACACCCTGTGAGGTAGATGAAGATATTGGATTTATATCCCGCCCTCCACTCCGAAGAGTCTCAGAGCGGCTCACCATCTCCTTTTCCTTCCTCCCCCCACAACAGACACCCTGTGAGGTAGATGAAGATATTGGATTTATATCCCGCCCTCCACTCCGAAGAGTCTCAGAGCGGCTCACCATCTCCTTTACCTTCCTCCCCCCACAACAGACACCCTGTGAGGTAGATGAAGAGATTGGATTTATATCCCGCCCTCCACTCCGAAGAGTCTCAGAGCGGCTCACCATCTCCTTTACCTTCCTCCCCCCACAACAGACACCCTGTGAGGTAGATGAAGATATTGGATTTATATCCCGCCCTCCACTCCGAAGAGTCTCAGAGCGGCTCACCATCTCCTTTACCTTCCTCCCCCCCACAACAGACACCCTGTGAGGTAGATGAAGATATTGGATTTATATCCCGCCCTCCACTCCGAAGAGTCTCAGAGCGGCTCACCATCTCCTTTACCTTCCTCCCCCCACAACAGACACCCTGTGAGGTAGATGAAGATATTGGATTTATATCCCGCCCTCCACTCCGAAGAGTCTCAGAGCGGCTCACCATCTCCTTTCCCTTCCTCCCCCACAACAGACACCCTGTGAGGTAGATGAAGATATTGGATTTATATCCCGCCCTCCACTCCGAAGAGTCTCAGAGCGGCTCACAATCTCCTTTACCTTCCCCCCCCCCACAACAGACACCCTGTGAGGTAGATGAAGATATTGGATTTATATCCCGCCCTCCACTCCGAAGAGTCTCAGAGCGGCTCACCATCTCCTTTCCCTTCCTCCCCCCACAACAGACACCCTGTGAGGTAGATGAAGATATTGGATTTATATCCCGCCCTCCACTCCGAAGAGTCTCAGAGCGGCTCACAATCTCCTTTCTCTCCGTCCCCCACAACAGACACCCTGTGAGGTAGATGAAGATAATGGATTTATATCCCGCCCTCCACTCCGAAGAGTCTCAGAGCGGCTCACAATCTCCTTTCTCTCCGTCCCCCACAACAGACACCCTGTGAGGTAGATGAAGATAATGGATTTATATCCCGCCCTCCACTCCAAAGAGTCTCAGAGCGGCTCACAATCTCCTTTCTCTCCGTCCCCCACAACAGACACCCTGTGAGGTAGATGAAGATAATGGATTTATATCCCGCCCTCCACTCCGAAGAGTCTCAGAGCGGCTCACCATCTCCTTTACCTTCCTCCCCCCCACAACAGACACCCTGTGAGGTAGATGAAGATATTGGATTTATATCCCGCCCTCCACTCCGAAGAGTCTCAGAGCGGCTCACCATCTCCTTTACCTTCCTCCCCCCCACAACAGACACCCTGTGAGGTAGATGAAGATAATGGATTTATATCCCGCCCTCCACTCCGAAGAGTCTCAGAGCGGCTCACCATCTCCTTTACCTTCCTCCCCCCCACAACAGACACCCTGTGAGGTAGATGAAGATATTGGATTTATATCCCGCCCTCCACTCCGAAGAGTCTCAGAGCGGCTCACAATCTCCTTTCTCTCCGTCCCCCACAACAGACACCCTGTGAGGTAGATGAAGATAATGGATTTATATCCCGCCCTCCACTCCGAAGAGTCTCAGAGCGGCTCACAATCTCCTTTCTCTCCGTCCCCCACAACAGACACCCTGTGAGGTAGATGAAGATAATGGATTTATATCCCGCCCTCCACTCCAAAGAGTCTCAGAGCGGCTCACAATCTCCTTTCTCTCCGTCCCCCACAACAGACACCCTGTGAGGTAGATGAAGATAATGGATTTATATCCCGCCCTCCACTCCGAAGAGTCTCAGAGCGGCTCACAATCTCCTTTCTCTCCGTCCCCCACAACAGACACCCTGTGAGGTAGATGAAGATAATGGATTTATATCCCGCCCTCCACTCCGAAGAGTCTCAGAGCGGCTCACCATCTCCTTTACCTTCCTCCCCCCCACAACAGACACCCTGTGAGGTAGATGAAGATATTGGATTTATATCCCGCCCTCCACTCCGAAGAGTCTCAGAGTGGCTCACAATCTCCTTTATCTCCCTCCCCCACAACAGACGCCCTGTGAGGTGGGTGGGGCTAAGAGGGGTCTCACAGCAGAGCTGCCCTTTCAAGGACAACCTCACCCTAGGAGATTGTAAGCCGCTCTGAGTCTCTGATTCGGAGAGAAGGGCGGGGTATAAATCTGCAATTCTTCTTCATCCCATACATGTAAGATGCAACATTGAAAAGGGTTCCCAGGTTTTCCATTCTGCTGTGAGGCTTCCAGCCCTGCAGCCCTGGTTCTCTGCTGTCACTCAGCGGTGTGTGTGTGTGTGGGGGGGGGGGGGGATTGCCATTGCTCTGATCATTTGATTTCTGGAGCACAAACTTGGATGTGACATCATTGCTATAGGGTGATATTCTAGGTAAAATTTAAGTAAAGCCCTATCGTTCCAGGGGAATCCTAAAACTCTGCCCTGACAAGATGGTGTCACATTCGGGTTCACTCCAGAAGTGCCATCATGCCAGTGGAGTGATGTCGATTAACATCTCTCCCCCCACACTCTGTCTCCCAACAAACTACACCACATTTGTCTCTTTAAAAAATGATTCTCCCCTCTGAATAAAACTTTTTTATTTTTAAATCTCAACTAGATCAAATTTTTGCAGGATCTACAAGTTCAGATAATATTGCCTCTGGCACCAGATTCAGCCCACAAGTCACCAACTGGCCTTTCTCCTGCTAAAAAAAAAAGGTAAAAGGTAGTCCCCTGTGCAAGCACCGGTCGTTTTCAACTCTGACACTGCTTTCACAACGTTTTCACGGCAGACTTTTTATGGGGTGGTTTGCCATTGCCTTCCCCAGTCCTCTACGCTTTCCCCCCAGCAAGCTGGGTCCTCATTTAACCGACCTCGGAAGGATGGAAGGCTGAGTCAACCTGGAGCCGGCTACCTGAACTCAGCTTCTGCCAGGATCGAATCCAGGTTGTGAGCAGAGCTTAGGACTGCAGGACTGCAGCTTGACCACTCTGCGCCACGGGGCTCTTCTTTTTCCCCTGCTAGGCAGCTGCAAATGTCACAGTGCAGTCCCAAACACATTTAAATCTATTTACAATCATAGAAGAATATAAGAACATGAGAAGAGCCCTGCTGGATCAGACCAGGGAGGGTCCTTCTAGTACAGCATCGTGCCTCTCCCACAGTGGCCAACCAATTCCTCTGGAGGGCCAACAACAGGGCCGAGGCCTTCCCCTGATGCTCCTGCTGGCTCTGGGATTCAGAGGCTTCGTGCTGCAGAATGTGCAGGTCCCCCTCCGTCACCAGGGCTGGCAGACCCCTTCTCCACAAATCTATCCAATCCCCTCTGAAAGCTGATTATTCTTCTGGTAACGTGTTGAAGAGTGCACTGTAATTGTTCCATCCATTTCTGAACACATGAGCTTAGATTTCGGATATTACTCAATGGGAGACATTCTTTGAAATGATGTGAAGGGAAACGGCAGGACGTGGGTTATCAGGCCTGATGGACACGTCACATTAATTAGTAAGACTGAAAGGAAATGCCATGGGAACTGTAATCTATTGAAGGAAGCCACAAGGGCCCCCCAGTTCGCAAGACCACGGAAAGGCTGTCAATGATCGATTGATTTCGTGGTCATTAATTTGCAGGATCACCCTAAGTCAGAAGCCAACTTGAGGGCACATAACGCAATGATGATTTAACGTGGAGTCTTCTAAACTGAAAATTAAAACACAGGCCGCCAGAGACAGAACTGTGAACTGAAATTCAACTCTAACTACAAATGTTATGTTTCACACTGTGGTTATGAATTTAGTTCATGAACTGCAAAATCTGATCCCAGCTATGATAAGCATCTTATTATTAGGGTTTGGGGGGGGGATAATTTTAACGGATGTTCTAGCTGTAACCCCGCATATCTCTCAATCTTCGGGATTCCTCTTTTTCCTCTAGTGCAAATAATAATAAATAAATGGGAAGCCCCACAATCTTTCTATCGTTAGAGCTTGTAAGCACCCTTCCCCCAGTGCTGTTGCTTGGATGTCAAACAATACTAATAATGCTAATTAATAATAAAGTCCCATTCAACGAACTGAATTACTAGTTAATTTGATATTCTGTTTAATTTTATCAAACCTCTGGAACCAAATCACTTCTATTATATTTTTCAAAAAGACTTCATCTCTTTATTTTAATTAATTTTGATTGCTCCAAGAAAGCATCCTAGTACAACCATTGGCAGTAAGGAAATTGCGGCTTAATTAATACTGAAGACCCCAAAAAACTGGGATAAGATGCAGCAGAAAAAAAGGACTTATGATACCGGGGGAGGGGGGGCGGTGAGCATGCTGCAAAGAGCAGCTGTGTGTTTGCAGACATTGTTATTGACATGGCAAAGCATTAACATGCGCTAAGTAAGCTGCAACAAGCACTTTTAATAAGGGGGGGAGCACAAGAACAGAGCAAGGAAACAGTTGTGTTTAAAATAAATTCAGAGTGAGCTTTGTCTGCAGATGAAAACATCGCCTCCCTCGCTAAGATGACTGTTAGTAAAACAGGCTATAATGACCAGCTAATGATTAATTCTACATCATCATACGCTTTCTCCACTCTTTCTCCACCACTCTTTCTCTTGACTTCCCGCTGCCCTGATGACATATGTGGGGAGACATGAGGCTAGTCGGGGTTGCTTAGGGGCAGGAGTCGTTTTGTAGAAAAATAGGTGCCAGAGCTCATTAGCATATGCCCCCCCAGCCAAAGCAACCTGACACAAGAAAGGAGAGCCCTAGGTGAGCGAGGCCTCCTTGGGCTGGCTAGAGATCCAGCCAGCCCAAGCAGGCTTCGCTCACCTGGGGCTCTCCTTGGCCACCACCTCTCCACAGTCAAAAGGCCAGCAAGCCACCTGCCACCCAAAATCACATAAGAAGTGGAGAAAGGGTGGGGCAGTGTTCTCCAGAGGTTAATGAGGGCTGCTGGGGGCATGGCAAAGCCCCTGGTGGCTGGCTGGCTGCCCTCTCTCCTAATCCAGTGATTGTTATGCAGCTGCACCTACTATTCAATAGACAAGGTAGGTGGGGAGGCGGAGGGGGAACCCTCAGAAAGGTTCAGGAGCTGTGCTCCTGTGAGCTCCTGCTGAATCCAAGGCCTGTGTGTGAGCCATCAGGACCCTTGTTCAAATCTCATTTCAGCCACAAACACCATCATTTAGGGAGGCTGCTTTTACTTTAGGTCTGCATAACTATAGTTTAGGAACGGTCTGCCTCACAGGCGTGTTGTAAAAGCTTGCTTAGACCCAGACTTCCAGCCTTTTTGGAGCCTGCAGGGGTGGCGGTGGTGAGCTCCATCCCAAAATGGCTGCCACAGTGGGAGGAACTAAACAAAGATGGCTGCCACAGGAGGCAGAGCTGAATAAATACCTCCCTCCACATGCCTCCTGGGAAGAAGGAAACCTTGGAAGAGGAAATGGAATGACACACTCACTAAAGAAAGCCCAGTCTTCCTGGCCCTCCAGTGGAAAACCTTTTCATTTGAGTAAGGGCAGCGATAACAAACCCTGCTCCACCCAATATCTGAAAAGCTCAGCAGGTGCCAAGGGAAGGAAGTCCTGGCAGGAATCATGGTGCCCGGGGGCACCACGCTGGGGAATGCGGACTTAGTCCATGGATGTGAAATGCTTTGGGGGCTTTCAGTGTACTATAAAAATACAAAGTATGAACACAAAAGCTGCCTTTGTTTGTTTGTGGTGCAGCTGCACAAGGTTTTGCTTTCAGGTCACCACAGATCCTCCCTGGAAACCTCCTGCTTCCTTGAGGGCTCCATCGAGGAGGGGAAGAGGTTTCTGCCCCCGAGTCCTTTGCCTGCACTCCCTGGCCTGCCTGGGGGGCTGGCAGGGGAGTCTTCCTTGGCCAAGCCCTGCCAGGGTTTCAACACCCCTGAATAGGTGCTTTGGGCTCTGCTGCCTTTCTCAAACCCTCACAAGGCTTCTGGGTTCCTCACTCCTCCAAGATCTGCCCCCATCACCCTGGCAGCTAGACCACCCCATATGCTTGGGGCAAGGCAGCCATGACACCCAGGGCTGCTTGAGAGCCATGAGCTGCCCTGGGCCAAGGGAGGCCAGATTGAAGACCACCTGGGATCGGGCCTTCTCCATTGTGGCCCCACTGCTGTGGAATCAACTCCCAGAGGAGGTACGGGCCCTGCGATGTTTAGACCAATTCCACAGGGCCTGTAAGACCTACCTCTTCAAAACAGCCTTCACCCATACTGAGCTAAGATAGTGTCGCTGTATATGTTTTTCCCACTGAACTTATGAAAGACCTATTATAGCACCTTAATGTTAATTTTAATGTAATTTGTAAATTGATTTATGATGATTTTATTGCTATGTATGATTTTATTGTATTGCATTTATACGTTGTGAGCCGCCCTGAGCCTGCTTGTGCGGGGAGGGCGGGATATAAATAAAAAGTATTATTATTATTATTATATCAGAGGAACACACACCGGATGCTTGATGACACCCAACACACTGCCACTATTCTGTAGCAGCACATGGCCCAGCTCTGTGCGCCCCTGGAATCCTGCACCCCCTACCTAGCCACCCCCCCCACTCTTGGCAGCTCTGATGACCCCAGATGGGGCAAGAGGTGACCTCTCTGACACAGCATGCCCACTTGGCCAAGCCCCTTTCCTAAAGGAGTTGCACACCCTGGGCTGCTTTGGCAAACATCAGGGCTCCATTCTCAGGGTCTGCGAAATAAACAGAAGGCTTTGCTAGTCTTGATGCAGCAAGGCGAACACGAGCACACCTTTGTGTTCTCAAGTCCATTTCCTTCTCTCAAGCTCAAGACAATAACCCACAAACAACTGTTCCAACTTTAAAAAGGCAGTCTAGAGCAGTTGTCAAACATGCTCCACCCAATATCCGGAGGGTCCTATCAGGCTCCCAAGCAGCTGGCTATCTTCTGCTTCCTTCTCCCTCCTTCTTGCTTCCTTCTTGCTTTGCCAGGCTTGCTCAATCGCACAGGAGCTATAGAGCAAAGCCTCTATTTTCTCCATTGGCTGAGGCTCCTCCCTCGGGCAGGAACAGCGTGCTTTGTCACGGTCCCTCTCAATCGAACAGCAGAGCTACTGATTCAAGCCTCTCTTCCTTCTACTGGCTGAGGCTCCTCCCCTTCCTGGTCCCCTGGCGAAGGAAGGAAAGAGCCAGAGCTTCCTTTGCCCAGTTCCCTGGATCGCACAGGAGAGGTACAAAGAAAGCACCTTTAAAACCAATGAGTGCTAATGTTTTAAGCGTGTTTTATTTTAAGCTTTTTAACAAATCTTTGTGTTTGTCTGCATCCTTTATAAAGCTTATATCTCTGCTACCTGGCATGACATTTTATGACACACACGGCCCGGCCCAACAAAGTCTCATTTATGTCAGCTCTGGTCCATTTATGTGTCACCTCTGGGAGGGTCTCCTTTTGTGCAATCCAAAGACCTTGCAACATACCTTTGTAAAGCCTGGGAATGGATTCAATAAAGAAGTGGGGGGGGGGGGGGAGTTCAGTCTTTTAAGCAGCTGCTTCCAGCACTTAAATCTTGCCTGAGCACCATTAAAATACTTCAGGGACAAAACAGGGTGAATTTTGCTTTCTTGCCGAATTTAAATAATAGCAACTAATTCAGCCACAGTATATGGAAATCTAATCTGAGCAGTTTATAGCTGTCAAGGGTACATTTTACAAACAATTTCTTTTTAAATGATGGAGTGTTGTCACTTTCTATTTCTGCAGTACTGGGGGTGCAGCCCTGTGGGTCACGCAAACATAACCTGTGGTGCCACTCCAGTGAAGTGAGCAGGACCCTTTCTTGCTGCAACGCTGTGTCTAGCCCAGATGCTCCACGATCAGGCCCTTCCATGCCTTCCTGGGAAGCGTTCCACAGCAGAACCTTCTCCAGGGCTTGAGTGTGTGAGCCTATTCCTGAATTCCGTTTCCTCCCCAAACACCCAAAATGTGGTGAACGTTTGCCTTCTCTCAGGAATTCTGATAATCCCAGAGAAATTCTGCAAAGGTCCAAAAGCCAGATATATTTCCCATCATATTTTGTACTTCAGTGAATGTAGAGTAGGCCCTACATTTGCCATTCGCTTTTAGTCTTCGAGTGTAATCACACAGCAAATTTGGCCTGACCTAGCCACACCTCCCATCTGGATTTAATGTCTGCAACCACACCTGCACATCTGCCCCCGAGTCCCGCCCATACCTACCTCATCTTAGGACAGGCTGGGACTGGATTAAATAGCTACCAGGAACTTCCAAAGAGCAAACACAAGTAGGGCGTGTTTCTTGAACATCCAGGCACGTGCTTCACCTGCCCGGCAAGTGCATGAGAAGTCTAAATGCTCCTCTTGAACATGTGCCGCCCGTGCCACTCCTGGTAGCAGGACGGGGCTGTGTGAATGCCGCAGCATGGATCAAAGTGAACAGGCTTTCTCAGAGCCAGATCTCTCATGTGATCTTACCCTTACTCTACATTGTTTTAGTTTTTAGAGCTTTGCTGAATTTGTCTGGCATTTCCCACCATCTGGGGCATTTGCTGTAATGTATCAGTAAGATTTAACTTCTGCAGCCTCGTCTAAGTGAAAACTTGAATGCATTTGTCACTTTCACTAACAGAACAGGGGCCATAACTGACCTTTGACTCAGTCCCTGACCCTCTTGCCTTCCAGAATCCCTCCTATCCAACATTTGTATATGCAATCTTGGCCTCTTGTTCTTGCTAGCTTCGTCTATCCCGTTATCGCAATTCCCTGATCTTGGGCCCACAATCACATTACAACAACTTATGAGGGTCCTTGCATTTTTCCTGTCACGTTTGATGGGGATTGAGGTACATGAACCTATGGGAGAAGGATCCCCCCGGGTAATCGGTTACTCTTTTAAACTTTCCATTTACCACTCGAAGATGCAAGCCAGATAGGAAAGGGGGTGGGATGGAGAGGGAAGACAGCCTTTGACTGCACTTGAGATAAAAAGGTACACTGCTCCCATCATTCTTCTGTAACTGCGATAACGGCACATCTCAGAAATTTCCTGGAGAAATCTTGTAACAAAGATTTGTAGAACCTTGGTTGTGGGAGGAAACTGTACATGTTTGGCTCTCACAATTGTGTCTGAGGTATTCAAATGGCTCCTCGAGGGTCCGCCTCCTCACCTGGCCATAAGCTGAGGCACAGGGTTAGGTGGACAGAACGGCCAAGGGTGAACGACCAGGAGATAGGGCTGCCAACCCCCCCGGTCTGGGCGGGGAATCTCCCGGCCGGGAGGTTCTCTCAACCCGCCAACCCACATTGGGCCGGCAGGGGGAACCTCCCCCTGCGATGATGTCACCCGGAAGTGACATCATCAAAAATGGCAGCGCCCGTGCAGGGCCGCTCTAGCCGTTTCCGGGAAAACTCTATCCCAGGCGCTCTAGCCATTTGGGAGGTTAAAACTCCCCCGTTGGGGGATGAAGAGGACTTGGCAACCCTACCAGGAGAGAGCCAGGTCACCTTAGGAAAATGTCAGGAAATGTGGCCAAAGCCCAGCTGGAGGAAGGACTGGAACAGAAAGGAAGGGAGAAATGAGCAAGGGAGGGACAGAGAGGGAAAGGTCAGTGAGGAAACCAGCCAAAGTGTGGGGGGGAGGATGGTGTCTTTCCTTGCAGGGAAACTCCCTTAGAGCAAGGATTCCCTGGGAAACACCCCAGGGAACCAGCAGCCACCACTTACGACCTCTAAACTGACCCACTGAAAAAGGTTCCCTTCTGGTGTAGCAATAAAGAAGTGTGTGGGGCGGGGGGGGGGTAGAAACCTTATAAAACACCTTATGGCAAACCAGGTAGGGCCTGTGCAGTACAGCACATGGGGAAGAGATTCAGAGAAACACCCAAGAGACAGATCCAGGTTGGGAAACCTCTGGAAATTTGGAGATGGATCCTGGAGAGGACCGAGACCTCAGTGGGGGTACAGTGCCTGAGAGTCCGCCCTCCGAAGCATCCATTTTCTCCAGGGGAACTGATGTCTCTCTAGTCTGGAGATGAGCTGTAATTCCAGTGGATCCCCAGGTCCCACCTGAAGGCTGGCATCCCTACATCATTGTTTGGGGTCATGGGAACAGAATCAAAGCCAAGCTGTCACCTCTCTTCCACAAAATAAATGTGGCTATTACAGGGGTGTCAAAGATGCAGCCTGGGGGGCTGAATCAGGCCCCTGGACGGCTCCTATCGGGCCCGCAATCAACTCACTGTCATCTGCTTCCTTCTGCATCACTGCTTGCTTTGCCTTGCTCAATTGCACAGGAGCTACAGAGCAAAGCCTCTATTTTCTTGAGGCTTGTCCTTTAGGGAGAAAGGGGGTGGGGAGAGACAGCTTGCTTCAAAGGAAGCTCTGGCTCTTTCTTTCCTTCCCCAGGGGGCCAGGAAGGGAAGGAGCCTCAGCCAATAGGCTTGGCTCAGGAGCTCTGCTGTTCAACTGAGAGAGCCTAGATTGCACAGGAGAGCTACAAAGAAAGCACCTTTAAGACCCCAAAAGTGCTAATGTTATAAGTATGTTTTAGTTTAAGTTTTAAAAAAATCTTTGTGTTTGTGTGTGTCCTTTATAAAGTTTATCTCTCTGCTACCTGGCATTACATTTTATGACACACACGGCCCGGCCCAACAAGGTCTTATTTATGTCCGATCTGGCCCCTCAGAACACAAGAGTTTGACACCCCTGATCTGTTACCCTACTTGGTCGCAAGCAGTCCAGTTACATGCTTTTGTGGGCTTTTTAGCGGGGCTGAGGGGCCAAATGGGCTACCGTGCGCAGGGCCAAGTGCTGGCGGAGGACTCACCTATGAGAAAGGGAGGGTTTCATGGAGCTCATGGAGTTCATGGGCGGCTGCATGGGGAGCTTCCCTGGGGGGTCGTTCTGCCGGCTCTTCTGGTGGCGCAGCAGTAAGAGCCGTCCCAGCTCCTCACACCACGACGAGAGCAGCGCTAGAAACGAAACAGAACAAAAAAAGGTCATTGGAGGAGGGAGGGAATGGAACAAAAGAAGAGACAATCAAGGATGGTTCCCCCTTCCCTTGTTTTGCCCTGCACCCAAATGCTCGAGCAACTGAATTAATTAATCCAGCATCTGATCCCCCTGATTCTAATGCTTAGGATGGATTGTATGCAGAGGCTAAGGAACATTAATAAGAGGCCACTAGGAAACAAACAAACAGCTACCTGAGAATTGTCAACAGGCTACTTAGTCGCCAATCTGTGAGGGAGAGGTGGTTATTCATAGGCTTCCAGGGACAGGAGTAATGGGACAAGCCCATCTCTTCAAATACCTCCTTCAAGGTAGTCCTCCTGTAAAACGAGGGTGGCTCCAGTAGGAAATCTCCCACTGGTAGGTTGTTTTTATTTATTATTTGGTTTCTAGCCCTCTGTCCCCTGCCTATAAGGCTCAGGGCAGGTTACAATGAAAGAGTAAGACAAATACAGTAACACACACTCATTAAAACCCTCTGTGATACCAGAGTACTACACCATTAGATGGCAATCCTGTAGCACAGGTGGACAGTCTCTCCCAGAAAGTTCTACAAGGGTGCACCCACAGATGGTAAAGTCTTTTAAAAGGTGGGTAACACCTGAGGAAACAAATGGGGCAGAATAAAGAAGAGCAGGGAAGAATAGGGCAGGGGAGGCCAACGCAGAGAGAATCCCGCTGCTTCAACCACAGGCCTGACAGAACATCTCCATTTTACAAATCCTGTGGAACTGTATTGAATCCGGCAGGGCCCTGATCTGGCTGGCCCCAGGGCTGAAAAAGCCCCGACTGGATGAAGCTAAGCGGATGTCCTTTGGGCCAGGGGTCACCAAGAGATGTTGGTCCACAGAGCATAGAGCTCTCTGGGAGGACATACTGGGAGAGACAGTCCTGCAAGTATGTTGGTCCCAGACCGTATAGGGCTTTGAAGATTAATACCAATACCTTGAACTTGATCCGGTATTCAACTGAAAGCCAGTGCAGGTTGTATATGTGCTCTTGCCGGTGCCCCAGTACGGACCCAAACCACTGCATTCTGGATCAGTTGACATTTCCAGATCAGTCTCAAGGGCAGCCCTGTGTAAAATGAGTTACAGTAGTCTAGCCTACAGGTGACCATTGCATGGATCACTCTAGTTGTGGGGGGGGGGAGATAGGGGGCCAGTTGCTTGACCGGCAGTAGGTGGAAATATACTGATCTAACAACACCCATGCAGGGCCACTGCTGGGTTTTCTGGCCCCCTGGGCGAGTCACCCACCAGCGCCCCCCTCCCCGGTTATAAAAATGAAGAGCGCCAAACTTGAAAATTTAATCTCCTGATATTTAATTTTAATTTTTTTTTTAAAAAAATGTGATAAGTTATAAAAAATTGTGAGAATAAGTGCTTGCTGACCAGGCCAGGAAGGAGAGTGGCAGGAACGGACAAGATGGAAGCCCAAGTCACGCATGAGGGAGAGGGGGCAGCTTTCCTTTGGTGGTGGGAGAGGATGAGGCAGCAGCAGTCAGGAACCTGAATCACATGTCAGGGAGGGGGTGTCCAGCAGCGCCCCTAGGACAGGTGGCGCCCTAGGTGGTTGCCTACTTTGCCTACTCCCACGCACCGGCCCTGCACCCATGACCTGGGCCACCATTGAAAGCAAGGCACCCAGGATCATGCCCAAACTCCTCACCATGGGCATGGGTGTCAGTAATGCCCATGTACAGGACCTCCATCTTCGATGGATTTAGTTTCAGTCAACTTTGCTTTAACAAGTCAACCATGGCCTTCAAAACCTTGGCTAGAATATCTGAGACTGTATCGGGCTGGCTACCTGTCAGCAGATATAGCATACTGATGACTAGCGGTGGCCACAGATTGGTTCACAGACCAAATTTTTCCACAGACTGGGGCCTGGTTCATGGTCTGTGAGCCCAGTCTGTGCATCCACTGACACAGACCTCCATGGACCATTCCAGGGTGGGGCTTGCAAAGTTGCATCGCTTGTGAGTGAAGTCTGAGCAGTGACTTCACCCACTTCCTGGTGAATAAATAAAGCAAAAATCCCCAGTGTATTGCAGGCATGATGTCATTTCCAGGGCAAACCCAGAAGTGGTATCATGCCACTCTAGGAATCAGAGGGGACTCTGTAAGTAAAACATAGTATCACTTCCAGGTTTGCCCTGGAAATGACACCATGCAGTTGATAGGATGGTTTCCCCCCTTGTGCCTGCTTCTCTGGTCTCCTGCTGGCAACCCAATGTAAAACTAATGCCTGAGCAGGCTCACAGGTCAGTGTTAACGATGCCTTGTCTCTTTTCCTTAGAAACAGCCACCCCCCCCAAAAAATTACGATGATGAAAGGAAAGACTATGATACGATGGTTCCCAGCAGGTAAGGAAATGTAACGGTGGAAGAGAGAAATTCAGAAACAGAAGCCATGTATTGCTTTTTCATGCTTTTCTGTGACACAATTCAAGATGCAAGCTTTTGAGTTCTTCACAATTTCTTGCCGCATTGGGGGCAGGAGGGGGGCAGAAGAGAGGGGGGGAATGTTGAGTCATGACCCCGAGGCTTTGGGGCTGCCTCCTGCGGATTTACTAGGCAATAATGATTTCACAGGGCATTAAAGTTTCCACCAAGGATGCATTGCTGGGGCCCTCATTAGTTTCTCAAACGCAAACACGGCACACACATTCCAAGGCTGTCCTCCCGCACCATGAGATCTAGAAACGCATTTTAGAAAGATAAAAACTACTGAGATTTAGTGCTCCTATAGAAAAGGAGAAGAAGAAGAAGAAGATATTGGATTTATATCCTGCCCTCCACTCCAAAAAGTCTCAGAGCGGCTCACAATCTCCTTTCCCTTCCTCCCCCACAACAGACACCCTGTGAGGTGGGTGGGGCTGAGAGGGCTCTCACAGCAGCTGCCCTTTCAAGGACAACCTCTGCCAGAGCTATGGCTGACCCAAGACCATGCCAGCAGGTGCAAGTGGAGGAGTGGGGAATCAAACCCGGTTCTCCCAGATAAGAGTCCGCGCACTTCACCACTACACCAAACTGGCGCTCCGGTGTCTTGGCAGTTTGCTATGACCCAACATGAGTGGAAACAGACAGACACTAGAAGGACTGATCTGAGCAGTATTACTTGTTCATACACACACAGACCACCCCCCCCCCCTCCCCCCAAAAAACTGGGTGACAATCAGGACTTTTTTGGCAGAAAAAGGCCAGCAGGAACTCATTTGCATATTAGGCCACACCCCTTTGTGCCAAGCCAGCTGGAACTGCATTCCTGTACATTTCTGCTTTTTTTTTTTTTTTTAAATAAAGTCCTGGTGACAATGGGCCCCAGTTTTAGCCAAGCCCTTTTTAGCCAAGACAATGGGCCCCAGTTTTAGGTCTCCTGCTAGAGTAGCTGGATACTTGACCTGCTCGTAGAGATGATATAACTTCTTCATAACCTTGGTTGATCTTGGTGGGGGGAGGGGGGGAAAGAGTAGATCTGGCCCAGGTCTCTTCAGTGTTTTGAGAAGCAAAACAAAATAATGTTATTCAGTTTCTGAAAGTTCTTGTTGATGGGCGGGGGGGGCTCACTTGTGGTGGGAAGTGCTGGCAAGTCCCAGCCAGCTTATTAGGAGTCAGACCCCCTCCCCCCCCCAACCAGGGTTTTCAAGGTAAGAAACAAACCAGTCTTAGCTTTTGAAATCTGACCAGATCAGGCTAGCGTGGGCCAGCCAGATCAGGAGAAAATTTTAAGAACTGTTCCTGTCCTTTAAAACCATCATCATTACATTAGGGAATTTAACAGGGATCCCTCTGAATCCGCTTGACATTCATCTGCCTAAAAGGTGCCGTCCCCATCACACTATGCCCAGAGCCCCTAGGGTGAGCGGCTTCCCTGTTCACCAAGGAATCTGTCAACAAGTGTTTGATCAAGCTGCACTCACCTTTTTTATCCCTGGCATTTTGTTACTAATGTGCCAGGCACAAAAGGAAATCCACCTCTCCCTCCCTCTCTCTTTTATGTTGCCTGGAGATAAAAATCACTGCCTAATGTTACACCGTGGCCACTTGAGTTCTGAGGGGGAAAGAGTGGTGATGAGGTGGTGGATGAACAAAGTGTTCAGGCAAAACTGCAAATGCAGCCGCACACGCCGGAATAATAGCGGATGCAGAGCGAGCTGAGCATAATTACAACGGTGGTGTTCGAATGGAAACCATCCATCTTAAGTGGGGCTTTGATGCAAAGGAGGGAGCTGTTCGTCACCCGCCAGCGCAGAAGGCTCTCGACAAATAAAGATAAAAGGGAGAAGCAGGCTAATGTTTCTAGGCCATGTCTGCAGATGAATGCCAGGAACCTGCTATGGCAGGGGGGGGGGGAGAGGAGGAGGAGAGGGCAGGTGGGAAAGAGGAGGGTAAAAGCAGGTGAGGGGCGGGGTGGGGATCAGGGGGAACATGGTAAGATCACCCTGGCTGATGATCCTGTCACAGAACCCAAGCAAGTGAATATCCAGTCTATGTTTTGTGACTGTAAGAAGGCAAATTGTAGCTCCCCTTTTAGGAGATATCTGTAGAAAACTTTTTTTTCGGCGGGGGGAGAGACTTTCAGGCAATGCAGTGACTAATCTGCCCACTGTATAGTTCATCAAGGAGTGGCATGCTTTTTTGACATTCGTACATAGGGCTATCCAAAGACATTTTGGTGTCTCAAAAGAGGCTCAGAGTCAGCTCTCCACACACAAATCAACACGGGGTCTGCACATCTGCAGACACTATCCTGCTAAGTGCGCCAAGCTACAGGCAGGGCTCCTCCTTGAGTTCTCCCAGAATTACAAGAGATCTCCAGACCGCAAAGAAAATGGCTGCTCCAGAGGGCAAACCACAGGTTGTAGGTGAAATCTGTCCCCAAATTCCCCCCTCAGCAGACACCGCCTCCAAATCTCAAGGAATGTTCCAGGCCACAGTTGGCAATCCTATCTCCTGCAGAAGCCTCGCTGAAATGAATTGTAAACTGAGCCAGAACATGTTTTGTACAAGTGGACTGTGCTGTCCAGTGGATTGTGCCTACTAAGCTAAAATTTGCCCATCTCCCATTCTGCTGCTTCTAATGACAGCTATCATTTGCTACCCAAAGCACTTGCCATTCACTTTGCCTTGAGAAGTCAAAACTTTATGAACTTCAAAAATCAGATAGATCCAAGTGTGCAGCCGTGTTGGTCTGCAGCGACAGAACAAAGCAGTAGACAAGTGGTACCTTTAAGACCAACTACGTTTTATTCAGAATGTCTTCTCTTATCTGGTTATTCAACATCTCTAAGCATAAAATAAAAAGGAGTGGTGACAATGGGCAACCTTGTCTTGTACCTTTTTGGATATCAATTGCTTTTGTTAATTCCCCATTACTCTTGCTCTTTGGGAGGAGTAGATTGATTCAATTGCTCTCAAGACATTTTCACCACATTCACTACATTCCACCCTTCAATTGTTGCAGCATAAATTGCCAATGGACATTATCAAAAGCCTTCTCAGCATCCAAACAGATTAATGCCAATTGTTTCTCTGGATGAGTCTCATAATAGTCCAATATATTACAGACTGTTCTAACATTGTCTTTCAAATACCTTTTAGGAAGAAATCCAGCCTGGTCTTGATGTATTGTGGACTGTAGGACTTTCTTCTGCCGTTGTGACAATATTGCAGCAAAAATTTTATAGTCCACATTCAAAAGAGAGATTGGACGATAATTTTTAATATCTTTCAAATCTGCACCTTCTTTTGGAATTAAGGATATTGTGGCTTCTTGCCAAGAATTTGGTATTTGGGCTTCATCTTGAATCCTTTCAAGGAGACGTTTGAATGGTAACAATACGAATCCATCTGGACCCGGGGCTTTCCCATTCTTTTGCGATGCCATTGCGTCTCCCAGTTCCCTTATTGTTATTGGTTCATTTAAAAATTTTTGTTCTTCTTCTGTAAATTTATTAAGATTATTTGGAGTAATATATTCTTCTAAATTTGCCTTATGGACTTGTTTATCTTCATATAATTTTCTGTAAAATTGTTCCACAATTTGACATATTTCCTGTCTTTGAACTTTCTCTTTGTTATTCTTGTCTTTCAGAACCGGTATTATTCTTTTGGCATTCTCTTTTCTCATTCTATAGGCCAACCACCTTCCAGGTTTATTAGTATGTTCAAAAAAGTTTTGTCTTACAAATCTCAATTTTATCTCCATCTCCTCTATAAGTAATAAATTGTTTTGATGTTGTGTTTCTTTGACCTTATTTTGAAACTCCTGCCTTGTCTGTTGTGGTTTTAAATTCTTTTCAGCTTGTCCTGTTTGCAACATTAATTTCTGGAAATCTTCAGTTCTTTCTTTCTTCTTCTTTGCACTATATCTAATTGCAAGGCCCCTGTAAGTATACTTTAGCTGTATCCCAAACTACTTGCATCTTTACATCTTGAGTTATGTTCTGTTTAAAAAAAGATTCCATTTCAACCTTAGATTCTTTAAGAAAGTCTTTACTTTCAAGATAGAAATATTTAACTTCCACGATCTTCTCATTTGTGTACCTTTGAGTTTCAGCATTACAGGACTATGGTCTGGTATAACTCTTGTTTGAATTTCTGTCTCAACTAAATCTTTAAACAGATTTGCTGAGAACCAGCACATGTCTATTCTTGACCATGTTTGATGACTGGCAGAGTAGTAGGTAAAATCTTTCGAATTTGGATATCTTGTTCTCCGTACATCAATCAGATCCAGTTGGTAGTTGAGGACTTTTGCTTTTAGCATGTTTATGTATTTTTTTGTCCAATTGTCTGTCAGAAACTGCATTGAAGTCTCCTACTATGCAATGTTCTGCATAGTCTAGATTTGATAACTTAAAATGTAAGTCTTGAAAAAAATTCTCTTGGTGGTCATTTTGAGCATAAATATTTGCCAGTAGAATTTTTTTATTGTCCACTGTGACTTCCACTAAAAGAATTCTTCCATCTTCCGAAGGATACTGTAGTTGTGAGTTGAATTTATCCTTAACATAAATTGCTACTCCCCTTTTCTTTTTTATTCATGTCTGTTGCTATAAACGAACTGCCAAGTTTTTTGTTTTTCAGAAGGTGTTGATCTTTAGCTAAAATATGGGTTTCTTGTAAGCAAATTATGTCCATTTCCAATTTTGTCAGGTATCTAAAAGCCTTCCTCCTTTGGACAGGAGAATTAAGTCCATTAACGTTAATAGAAATTATTGATGCCATTATGAATTTTTCTTATCACTACCTTTTTTATCTTTTTTAGTCTGTAATCTTGACGAGTACTTCCTTGGTTCATTTGGGTCTTCTTCACCAGAGCTTTCTTCTTCCTCTTCATCATCCTTCTTTTCTTTCCCCTCTTTTTCCTTCACACTATCCAGAAAATTCTGAGCTTTGAAAATAGAATTTATCCTATACCTGTTCTCTTAATAAGTAAAGAGGAGGCTTTCCAGCATTAGCCATGTATAGAGTATTTCTCTTTCCCTCAGAAAACTTGTCAAAGTTTGGTATTCTCTCCTCTTTTGTCTCACTGGCCATGGTACATCTCTCAAGATTTTCACTGTATTTCCTGCTATGATCATTTGTTTATCTCTTGCTTGCTTCAAAATATCATCTCTGGTCCTCTTTCTTCTAAGTTTCAAGTGGATTTCGCTAGGCAGTTTGTTCCGTCTCGTAAAGCTTGATGGTACTCTCTTGACTTGATCAAACTCTTCTTCCATCCTTTGGGGAGTCACCTTTAGAATTTCAGCCAGGGCCTCACTTAGTGTTTTCTGTAAATCTTCATTTTTCTCTCCTGGGACATTTTGAAACCTCAGCATATAGGCAGATCTATTTCCAGTTGTAGAAGTCTGGTATCATGAATATTCTGTTCTTTTCCCAATTGTTCCACCTTTTGAGTAATGTCTGTCACCTGGGCATCCAATACCTTTAAGGCTTTGTTGGTCTCTGCTGTCTGTTTTCTGTTCTCTAGAAGTTCTTGTTTGATCTCTGCCATCTGCTCCCCTATATTATCTACTTTACCAGTCAGCTGTGCTATGGCAGTTAGTAGAGTATTTTGCATCTCTTTCATATCTCCCTGCATGGTCGTAAATTTCCCTGGACCAGATGCAGAACTGGGTGACGGGATTGGTGGTTTACCTTCTCGATTGTCTTTTTTTAAATAGTTTCTTTAAAGCCAATCATTTATTTATTTATTTATTTATTTAATTATTTAGATCCCGCCCTTCCCAACAAGTGGCTCAGGGCGGCTTTATTTTTCATCCTTATTAATATATTTACACTCACAACCACAGGGACCTTATACTGCCTCTTGAAGATTTGTTTTGAAACTCAATATTTCTGTGTATATTAGATAAACTAGTATTTGCCAAACAATACCAGTGTTATACAATAATTTTAGGAGAACAGCCTTCTAGCTAGTATCAACAATTCACCAGACCCAAAACAATGATAAAACTTATAATAAACAAGTTCTTTTTAACACAACATCCTTAGTGCCACCTAGTCAAAATAATTCCACTCACTGAAACAACAGCAGTTCACTATAACGTCTCTTCTAACAATAATAGTTCAACAAAATCCAAGTCTTAGCATGTTCATCCAACTGCTCCAGGTCATAAATTGTAATCCAGGGCTGGGTACCCCATTTGTAATCCACAGGTGAAATCAAAAATTAAAAATTAACCAAATAGCCCAAGAGAAAAAATAAAAAAATAAAATAAACCAGAGCAAAATAATCCAGATATTCCCAGAAACAGAAAAGAAAAAACTCCAAATATGATATGAAAAACAAGGAAAAAATGGGAAAAATGAATATAAAAATAAAACCCCCCAAAATATTCAAACCATATGGAAAATAGAACCAGATTGTATCCATAACATCCACCATCAGAGGTTTATAACCCACTTCAAAGGTTTGCACAGGTATTCTTCCTTCAGCCAAAAATCTAATTAAATTTTATAGTCTGATTTGCACAGTCCACAAAGGTTTAAATGTCTGTTTGAAGCTCACACAAATTAGTTCAACACAACCTTCAGATTGCTTCTTATGCCAGCTGTCCTTCTTATCCATATATATTAACAGGGAATTTTCCCAAAGCCAAGTCTTTCTCCAGAAGGAAATTTAAAACCAATAAGTTCAATTCAGCCATCAAGTATTTTCTATATTCGTAACTGGTGTGCTTCATACTTCTCATGCAAGGGTTATAAGCATACCGGATTAGGCAGGAACTTTTGGAAGCCTCGGAGGAGAAGGAGAGAGAGTCCCGCCCCCCTTCTCAGCCTTTGCCTCTGCCGAAGTTTCTCTTCAATCCCAACTCTCCACTTTCCCTGCTTAGAGAAGCTATACCTCAGTGCAGCTTGTTCAATTCATGCAGTGTCGCTAGATAGAAAGAAGAAAAGTAGAAGTCCAGCAGTCAACCCCTGTGCCATTTAAAAATGGCGATCGGAACAGTGAGGCTTATAGCGAGCCAGGATCAGGAGGCAGCTGCCGCTGTCACCCCTGTCCCACAGTTCAAGCCGTCTGCCTTACAGGACCCCTTCTGGGTCCCAGAATCAAGTCTCCCAAGCCAGGGAGACCCCTCTACTGCTTGATTTAGGAGCGGCTCTGGACGTGCTGCTCCGAGCCGCTCCTAACGTCGGTTCGTCGAAACCGGAAGTCTCGTTTTATTCAGAATGTAAGCTTTCGTATGCTCTAAGCAGACTTCATCAGACAAAATTGGCATGGCTACTTAGTTGGTCTTAAAGGTGCACCTTGTCTACTGCTTTGTTCAAAAACCAGAATGCTCCAATTAAACCCAGCAGCAACTGCAAATATCATTTTGTTTACTTCTTTGGCTTACAAATTTCTCCCTTCCTCCATTTTATCTGTGAAGGAGGTTAGGCTGAAAGCATGGGCCTGGCCTAAGGTCATCCAGGGGGACTTCAACACATCTCCTTTGTATTACCTAACCTTGGTAAAGAAGGTATACGAGGAAGTAATTTCAGGACAAGCAAAGGAAAACTAACTAACATTCCAAGAGGCCCTATTCTGAAGCTTCACTGGCAGGCCTACCTCAGTTTGTGGAGGGGTGTTGGAAAGTCCCACTGAGTTGCAATTGACTGATGGTGACCCCATACAGAGGGAGTTTGCCACCACCTGCTTCTGTGCAACAACCCTGGATTTCCTTGGTGGTCCCCCATCCAAGTGCTAACCCTGTCCAGTCTTCATAGGGTTGCCAATCCCCAGTCGGGGGCAGGGGAAGTTAGTTTGGAGGCCCTCCCCCCACTTCAGGGTTATCAGAAAGCAGGGGGTGGGGAGGAAAATGTCTGCTGGGCACACCATTATACCTTATGGAGACTGGTTCTCATAGGGTGTAATGGAGAATCAATTGGTTGGTATCTGGGGCTCTGAGAGGGTCTGTTTTTTGAGACAGAGGGACAAAATGTTCAGCATAGTATGCTTCATTATTTCCAAATGGAGGGAAAGCATTTAAAAGGCATGCAGTCCCTTTGAATGTGATGGCCAGAACTCCCTTTGGAGTTCAGTCGTGCTTGTCACAACCCAGAGGGTACTCAGATCTGGATCGCAGAACTTATTGTCAATCTCCGGGCCGAGGGAGGCAAGACTGAAGGCTACCAGAGAAAGAGCCTTCTCAATTGTGGCCCCCCACTGGTGGAACCAACTTCCAGACGAAGTGAGGGCCTTTAGCTGAATTATAGTATAAGTAGATGCCCAACATCGCTGAACTTAATGAAATCAACACTAGCACCAAAATTGTTTTAAAATTATTTAATTGGTATTAATCGTTAACATTTTAATTGTTTATTTACTGTTTTATTGTTTTAGTTTGACTGTTGCTAGCCTCCCTGAGCCTACTTTGGCGGGAGGGCAGGATATAAATCTGAGAAATAAACAAATAAACCATGCTCCTGGCTCCACCTCCAAAGTGGATATTTTTTGAGTTGAAACTGGCCACCCTACTTTAACCCTATTTAGGGGGAGGTATTTGTGAGTTTTCTGCATTGTGCAGGGGGGGGGGGGTGGACTAGATGACCCTGGAGGGTCCCTTCCGACTTTATGATTCTAAGATCAGATAAGGAGCAAATACAATTTAGACAGGATGGAGGGAGAGCATTGTCCCTTCCACTTTTCAGATTGCATCAGTTATTTCTCAGGAACATTTTCTACTCTGGCCAATTCACAGGTTCTTTGGCTACTATTTATAAACAATGTAATGGATTCATACATGAAATGCAGATGTCGTGGGGCAGAGGGGGGGGGGAAATCACTTTTTAAAAAGTACCGATAACATTCCTGAGGAGTCGCAAAAGCAGCACCTGAGAATTTTATATACCAGCTGCCACAGAAAGTGCTGATAATTCACCGCTGACCTGCTTCTGCGTGATAGTGCTGGACTCCCTTGGAGGTCTCCCATCCAAATACTAGCCAGGGCCAACTCTGCTTGGCTTCTATCATCTGAGGAGACCAGACTACTCGGGGTTATCCAGGTCAAGGCTTGCCATACTTATGGGGTATAAAATATATCCCATAAGATTTGCTGCTTTTTTGGTAATTTTATCTTGAACAGGCTCCGCAGAAGGCCTTTCAACCTTTAGGACAATTTTGCTCCCTCCACTACGTGAAATCTGAAACGGTGCTCCTAATTTGTACACAGTGCTGATCTCTCCCTACACCTCTGTCCTCCCTACACCTCTGTCCCTCGATCTGGCCTGCAGGGGTCGCTGTGCTGTGGTGGCCTCCCCAGGGCTGGCTGGTGGGGGTCATGGGGCCTGGCTTTGCTGCGTGGAGCAAAGGGCCTGGTGGGCCAGCCAGGATTGCTGCAGGGCGTGGAAGATTCACTGTGGCATCTCAAGTAAGTTTCCCCCTCATTTCTTTATTTCCCTTTCTTTCTATTTCTTCTCCCCCTTTTTATTTCCCCCTTTCTTTATTCTCAATTCTTTATTTCCGTTTATTTCGATTTCTTCTCACCATTTCTTCTTCCCCTTTCTTCCCCTCATTTATTTCCCTTTTCCCCCTTTCTTCCCCACATTTCTTTATTCTCCATTCTTCCCCCCAATTCTCCCTCCCTCCCACTCTCTCTCTCTCTCTCACCTGAGTGGTAGGCATTGTGAAAGGGGGCTGGTGGGGTCTGTGGGTGCCTTGAGTCTGGTGGGAGGAGCTGCAGTTTCTGCATGAAGGGAGGGAGGGAAGGGTGGCAGGTGGGGGGGGGGGAGCCAGCTACCACCAGTCCAGCTTGCACTTGATTATCCCAGATGGTGTGGCCTACTATGATAATATTAGGGGGAGTGGCCTAATATGCTAATGAGTTCCTGCTGGCCCGCAAATGATGTTATACATTTCTAAATGGCCCTTGGCAGAAAAAAGGTTCCCCAACCCTGCCCTACACCCATGATAGCTGTGTTTGAGCATGGAACATATGTAGACAAGAAATGTTACCTTTTGAGTTCCCATTGAGACCAACCAAATGACAAGGAGGAAGCCAAAGAGTTTCTGGGCCCTTCTGTGTCCAAAATGCTGCAGCAGCCTGCCTCACCACTCCCCAGTTTGCACGTGGCACAGGGAGGCTGAATATGGGGCCACCCACCGACCCATCTGCAGCAGCTGGATTCTAAAGAACTCAGCCGCCCTCCGGTCCATTCAAGTACGACAAAACCAACAGAAAAGTAATTTACAGATTACGCTATTCATCTTCCAGTGTGCTTAGCTGCTGCTTTTTAGACCTTGGCTGCATTTAGCCACAGCTCGACTCATTGAAACTCCGAGCACGAGAAACTCAGCATCACACGATAATGAACAGATAAAGCGGCGCTCACAAAAGACGGTTGCAGATGGTGCCAACAGTCACTCTCTCCTTCTCACACAGAGCAGCCAAGCAGCTGTGTCCCCCCCCCCCCGCCCTCTCCCCACCACAGATTTTGCAGATGGACCATCTTGGACTTGCTTTCTGCCACAGTTTAATGATTGGATTTCAGCCACGTCTCTATGCTGCCATGGCCTGTGCCATTGCAAAATGGAAAATTAAGAAAAGAAGCGTTGCTTTTGTGTCTTCCCTCCACACCAAATTAAGGCAGTTGTCCTACGGGCTCCAACTTGCAAAGACCCTTCACACATCGCACACGAAGCTGCCTTGTATCAGATCAGACCCTTGGTCCATCAAGGCCACTGTTGTCTACTCAAAGTGTCAAAGTATTTTATTGCTTCAGCCATAAGCCATAACAACCCAACAAAACCCCCAAAATATACAATATGCTTCTAACCATTAAAACCCCCCATTAAAACGCATAGCAAAATACAAAACTATGAACAGAATTTAAAATGTATATCTATCTATCTATCTATCTATCTATCTATCTATCTATCTATCTATCTATCTATCTATCTATCTATCTATCTATCATCTATCTATCTATCTATCTATCTATCTATCTATCTATCTATCTATCTATCTATCTATCTATCTATCTATCTGTCTGATATTTATATCCCGCCCTTCCCACCAGGTGGCTCAGGGCGGCTTACAACATGTAAAACTAACATAAAAATATAAAATTAAGCATTAAAATGAACATTTCATAATTTATAGTTAAAAATCTAGGCATTTGTTATGTACATAAACGTTAAAATCATGCAGCGGTCTTAAAGCTACACTCAATTCAAATTCAATTTCAATTTCAGGTTCAGTATTCGTTGTTCAGTGTTCAGTGCCGGTTAGTTGTGGGCCAGCCGGAAGAGGGCTGTCTTACAGGCCCTGCGGAATTGGGTAAGGTCCCGCAGGGCCCTTACCTCTTCCGGCAGCTGGTTCCACCAGGATGGAGCCATTACGGAGAAGGCCCTTTCCCTTGTAGCTTTCAAACGGGCTTCCTTTGGCCCGGGGTCAACCAGAAGGTTTGAGTTCCCGATCTCAGTGCTCTCTGGGGAACGTGTGGGAAGAGACGGTCCCTCAGGTAGGCAGGTCCTAGGCCATATAGGGCTTTAAAGGTAATAACCTTTAATAATAAAGGTATAGAATGGCAGTGGCTCTTCAGGGTCTCACGTAAAGACCTTTAAGCTGGAGATGCCAGGGATTGAACCCAGGACCTGTTGAATGCCAAGGAGATGCTCTGCTACTGAGTCACAACACCTTAGTCCCGACCCACCATAGAATGTTCTGTGCACACTGCAAGAGCTAAGTGGGAGGGGTGGAAGTTCTTAAAGAGACACAAGAAGAATCGTCCATACAAGTTATGAACAACATTTCTTTGTTTCACACACACACACACACACACACAAACAGGCCGAACCTTCGGATGCTAACTGGTCCCTGGCTGGGTGTTCGAGTTTCATTTTTACTATCATTTTGAGTTCTGCTTCAGGGTGTTGGTGGTGGGGGTGGGAGAGCTAGTTTATGAAACAATCCACCAGGAGCCAATATCTGGAGAGGTGGGAATATAAATTCTCTGAATAAATAAAATCCATGCATCTTAGCTACACGTTATTCATTACTGCTGTGAAAACTGCTTCATTTGCCGATCTATTTTGTGCGCCAAGATATCAAGCAGCAAGAACCCAGCACAACGAGGTTCACAACCAATTCAGCGACATAAACAGCTGAAACAGACAGTGCAGCTACTACCAGGTTATACCACTGTGGATGAAATGCCATTTCCATATCTGAATGACCCACCACCCATCATTACTCCCTGAACGTCGTAAAAGGATCAATGGAGGGAGAAAGCTAGAGTTAGAACCCCCCGAGTATATAGTTTACAACATCCAAGGCATTCAGATGTCTAACTCCTCCATGGAATAGCATAAGCCCAGAAAGAACTGGACCATGAAGGTATCACACAAGCTTCTGTTCTTTTAGTATTTGCATTCTTGGGAATACTGGATATATACTCCTGAAATTCTGGAAATATTCAAAAATATCTGAAAAAAAATCAGGGCTGCTATTTTAAGACTTCCAGGGCTGTTTTTCTTCACTTTTACAGTTTTGGGGGTTTTTTGCAATAGAAGCGAGGGTGGAAGGAGGTAGCAATAGGACCATATGTTAAGGGGAGCATGTCAGAGCAGAAAATAAATACTATGCCAAAAATGTTGTTCTTACCACTCCCATAAAAACAACACACCCCACAAATATCACTGGAAAACGAGAAGTTAGAAAACAAGATTAACATCTCAATTTAAAACAAGCACAAGACCCCACAATAACCCTTAAAATGAAGCTCATACATGCTGTACTGCTGTTGTGTGCCTTGTCTACAGGAGTGGGAGGGAACTGGAGAGCCAGTGATGAAGGGCTGTTGGTTCTGCTGTGCTTGCCCATTGGTCTTGCGTTCTGCTGGGCTTGTTATTGGTTGTGGTGAGCTTGCCACATTGGTTTGTTGCTGTGCTGGGATTCTCTGATCTACTGCAGGTTCTGTTTGGATTTGTAGGCTTCTGGCCAGTGGTTGCTCTTGAGAGTTTAGTTATTGGCTTTGTTGAATCCCCCCCCCCCCAAAAAAAAACCTAGTGGAGACCAGTAGGGTGGCTGGGGGTGCCTCATTCAGGAATCCACAGAATTGGGGTCCTTGGTCCAATTTGCTTGAAACTTGGGAAGGCTTTCATGGACAGACATCATTAATCTCCTAGAATGTTGGTGACATTTGGCTGAAAAACAGCCATTCTAGTCCCCCGTTCCGCCTCCCCCCCCCGGCAAAAAAAATTCTCCATAAGGACTCAAATAATCCTGGAGTAATAAAAAAAGAACCCTGAAGCAGTATTCGCAGACCCCTGAATACCGGCACTTAGGCCCTTCCTGAAATCAAAATCGGAAAAACCCTGATTAACCAACTGAGTCCTGATTAAAGGGTAAAAACCTTGGTTTCTACAGATCCTGAGAAAAGGGTGTGGCTCCATGGAGCACATTCAGAATTAAGACTAGCCTCCTGCGGTTGTTTTAATGCTACTTCCGAGATACTTTCTGCAAGATAAAAAAGATCAGGGCACAGTATTTAACTGAGGGGATTAATAACAGATTGAACTCATCAGTCCCCCTTGCGGGTGGGGGGCAGGACCCGAGATGGAAAACGGTGCAGCTCAGTGATCAATGTTAACGACTAAATTTGTTAGCACAGGCTGCTGTCGATTTCAGAGCTGTCCCCACACAAACCCGCCATGTTGCAAAATGCTGTGGTAAGTATCTAACAACAGGCTAAACGCAGCACAAGTGAAACACCAAAGCTCGTGGTGCTAATCTGTTTATCCATTATGATACCCTAGTATTAGTTACAGTTTATCACCTCAGTAAATCACCCCCTCTTGTTAGGAAATGCGCTTCAAGGTGCGGCACACTGCTATTTATCGGCAGGCACTATATTTATGGAGAGAAAGGCAGGTGAGAAAGGGGCAGGACAACAGCTCAGTCATTTCGATGCCGCCTGCGTCCCAGGAGACAACAGGGAAAGCACAATAGGATGACAGCATCTTGCTGCAGCGGGAGTTCAGGAGGCGACAGAGCCCTGTTTCCTCCCAACTGCTATAGGGAATCTTAAGAATAACAGCAACCCAAACCAAGGTAAGGTTACAGCTTGGATGAAGGCGTCCGTCCACTGACTGCTTCTTAGCGGTGGTGAGTAGGGCTGTTTTGTGCTAATGCTGGTAGCGCTGTGGGAAACCAAGGGATTTGTGCACAAGCCGACGGCTCCGTGACCTTTTGTTTTGTTTTAAAAGTGGCACCCTTCACAGACGATGCCGCCCACTGCAGTTTAGTCCTCGGCTAAGGGGACGATGAGCAAAAGCCGTTCTCTGGGAGGTTTCCTGCATCTCTGCAGAAGCTCCCTTCTTTATCAGTGATCCTAAGAGCAAAAGGAGGGGAGAGGTTGTTTGGGATAAAAGGGCATTTTCGTAGCCTTGTATTAAATGGGATGCTGGGGCCATTCAGCAGGCACAGTAAGCCACACTTTAAACCACTGCAGAGAAAGACCTTATTCCATTCTCTATCACATTATGTGCCCTCCCCTTCCCTCCAAGGATCCAGACAAACATAAATAGGACTATTTGTTTTATCTTCACAACAACCCTGTGAGGCAGTGAAGCTAAGAGACACTGGCTGGCCCAAAGTTACTTAGGGAGATCCATGGCTGAACAAAATCTTAACTCTAGATCTCTCAAGGTCTACATGTTCTGGGGATTTGCTTTGGGTAAATTCACACGAGGCGTTTGTTTTACGTCTTCTCAAACTGATGCACAAAGAAGACAACAAGGAACCGTCTGTTATAAAATGTTCTACGAAACTCTTGGCTCCCAAGCAGGGGAAATGGATGGAAATTCTTTCGGAAAACTGATGCTCCTTCCATGTTAGTTGTTGCTAAAGCACGTGTGAGAGAAAAATGCATGTTTTTATATGTCCATGCACTGCCATAAATGATTTATTTCTATCTCACCTGTCTCTCCTGTGTTTTCTCCTCCTGGCCACCCGGTGAGGTGGGTCTGGCAGAGAGTCTGCACCTGGCCCCAAGGTCAGTCAGCAACCTTCCAGGGCAGGCAGCACATTTGAACCCAGGCCTTCCAGACTCAGCACTCGAAGCACTGTAATGTGCTGGATCTCAGGGACATGCAAATGACATACAGATTTGCCAAAGGAACTGCAGTGGTTTCAAGAACGTCTTTAAGAACTGACTTTTAAGACTCACACTCCTCACCTGACCAATTCTATAATAAAACAAGGAGTATGGTTTTCTCTTAAAAGCCTTGCATCATTCAAAGCAAGCACTGTTGAAAACCCCAGAAGAGCGTTTCTATGTGTAAACCAAATGTGTGCCGGCCCCACCTACCTTTTCCTCTATTTCCCTTCCCTTCTGGGTTGCCTCCTCCCCATTACTGAATTTCCAGCTGCAAAATTCCTCCAGACAGGCCTTTATTTGTTATTCGGGAAAACACCATGCATGCCAGTTGCACTCTTAAGTTGTTCTGCTAAGGGAAGATTGGTGAGCTCTGGAGACCAAACACTATTACTTAAAAGCAAACCAACAATTTCAAGGCATTTCTCTCTCCACCAGCTTCTGTGCTTCTGTGCCCTTAAGAGGCACAGGGAAGGCAAAAATGGGTTCTCTTCCGGCAAAATACAGTCAGTAAAAATTCCTTAAACTCTGGCTTGAAAACCAGGATGTTTTACCAAAAGATACAGCACTATTTGTGAGCACAGGAACAGAAGAACCGCCCTCCTGCCCCAGAACAACTGACCATGCTGTTAAGAGTTACAAACAGGACAAAATATTTGTTCTATTTGTTATCTTTCATCCTCGTCTGGACGTTTCACTTCCAGCTATCATTTCAGTTTGCACTTGATGTATAGACTCCATTTTTGTATCTGTCTAATATTTTTTAAGTCAATTTCGCTAGGGGCCATTACAATATTCTGTGGCAATGTCACTATTTAATTCGTTTGTACTCTGCCTTTCTCCCCAGAGGGAACCCCAAACAGCTCATGTTGTTCTTCTTTCCTCTGTTTTATCCTCACAACAACCCTGTAAGGTTAGGTTAGGTCGAGAGCTTGTGAATGGCCCAAGGTCACCCAGTGAACTTTCATGGCACGAGTGGGGATTCAAATCTGCATCTGGGAGACACTGCCCTTCACTCTTAAAGCAGCTGTGCTTTTGGGGTATTTTCTGTGATCTCTGTAAGTTTTAACATGCACACAGATCTTACAAAGAAAGGAACCCCACACAATTTTTTAAAAAAATAACGCAATGCCGCTTAATCACCTACAGGATGGATGGGTGAAGACAAGGAACCAAGGCAGTTGAGATTTTCTTCGTTTCATTTTAAAATATGGCGAACAAACTCTCCAAGTGCCAACAAAATAATTGAGACTGTTTTTGAAAATGTCCAGGTGTCAGTCTTATGTGCTATGTCCATAACTGAATCACAGGTAAGGATACTGAAGATGCAATACATGAAACTGCCTTGTACCAGAGTACCCCCCCCGCCGCAAAAAAAAAAAATTGCTAGAGCTTCTGGGAAAACCATAGAGTTTTCCTGGAAACTCCTAGAGCGGCTGGAATGTGACATCACCAGTGTGATGATGTCATTGTGAGTGCCGTCATCGCGCCAGCAACATTGAGGGCAGATCCCCCCGCCAGCCCAATGTGGGCCAGTGGGTTGGGAACCTCCCAGATGGGGAACCACCGCCTGGACCGGGAACTTGGCAGCCCTAATTCTGCCCCACTTAATCTACCCGGCACATACCCAGGGGAATGGTGTGGTGTAGAGTTCAGACATCTGTTCTGAAGACCTCAGTCTTGCAATGGAGTTTGCTGAGTGACCTTGGGCCCATGATCAGTTTGGGGATGGGGGAGGGGAAGAAAACCATTTGGCCTGGACCTCAAATTTGGATGCTTCTTAATTTTTTGACATATCTGAAATGTCAACAGTTTGCTTTTACGTGCACCCGTTTGACCAGAATGTGACACATCCTCTCAGCTTTGAGCTGAAACTCTAAGCAAATTAAAAAAAAAAATGATTTGGTGAAAGACATTTTTTTGTTAACCTATATGGATTTTGTTACCCTTTTTTGGTGCCTTAGTCTGTAGTTTTTAAGTAAGAAACTCAAGACAACCTTACAGATAAGGTTGCTATAAACAAAACTATGCAGTGATATAACAGAAGTATACAATAACATACCTTACTTGAGTTTTACGCCTGATTTTGTGTCACTATTTTCAATTTGATTAGGGGCCTCAAAAGCTGGAGGTTGCTAGAGCCTCCCTGGACCCATCATTCTCTCTCAGCCTAAGGTGCCTCTGCAGACATAAGTAGGATTACCATTTGCCAGGCCCTCCTGCCTACACTGCCCTTCCCTGTCAGTGCTCAAAGGACTGGCAGGGAGAAAAGGAACATCATGGCATTCTTTGATTCCCCCAAAACCTTATGGCAAAACCATAATTTTGGGGGGAATTCCTAGGGTGTTATAGTATCGATTGACACTTCCCCTTCCTGTGCCTTGGTCTCCCAAAACTCATGGGGATTGAGGGCAAAGGCCCAGAAACCCTATATGAACAAATTATGCATGTTGCCCTGACCTCCTAGGAGGAAGAACATAAGAACATAAGAGAAGCCATGTTGGATCAGGCCAACGGCCCATCCAGTCCAACACTCTGTGTCACACAGTGGCAAAAATTTTTATATATACACACACACTGTGGCTAAGAGCCACTGATGGACCTGTGTTCCATATTTTTATCTAAACCCCTCTTGAAGGTGGCCATGCTTGTGGACGCCACCACCTCCTGTGGCAGTGAATTCCACATGTTAATCACCCTTTGGGTGAAGAAGTACTTCCTTTTATCCGTTTTAACCTGTCTGCTCAGCAATTTCATCGAATGCCCACGAGTTCTTGTATTGTGAGAAAGGGAGAAAAGTATCTCTTTCTCTACTTTCTCCATCCCATGCATTATCTTGTAAACCTCTATCATGTCACCCCGCAGTCGACGTTTCTCCAAGCTAAAGAGTCCCAAGCGTTTTAACCTTTCTTCATAGGGAAAGTGCTCCAGCCCTTTAATCATTCTAGTTGCCCTTCTCTGGACTTTCTCCAATGCTATAATATCCTTTTTGAGATGCGGCAACCAGAACTGCGCACAGTACTCCAGATGATGCGGTCTCATTTGGAGTACTGTGTGCAGTTCTGGTTGCCGCATCTCAAAAAGGATATTATAGCATTGGAGAAAGTCCAGAGAAGGGCAACTAGAATGATTAAAGGGCTGGAGCACTTTCTCTATGAAGAAAGGAAAGACAGGGCCACAGTGTTCTAGAAGGTTAGGTACACAGAGACAGACAGATCAGTCACAGAGAGAAGGGCAGAAGCCATTTCACTCTGCTTCCTCATCTCTCTCTCTATATATATATACCCTGACTGCTATGAGTTTAGGCTTCCCAGCCTCCCACTGGGGGCAGGGTTTTTCCTGGTTTTGGGCCCCCAACCCACCGGCAGAGAGCTGGCCAGTGGGGGGACCCCAACCCTCAAAGAGCTCTGTCATGCACAACGTGACTGATGTAATGACGGCACTTCTGGGTGACATCATCGCGCTGGGCATATTGTGCAGGGATGCTCTAGCAATATAGGCAAAAACTTTATGGCATCATACATAGAGTTTTTACCCAGATTGCTAGAGCATCCCCACACAATGTGCCTGGTGTGATGACGTCACTTCTGGGTGACGTCACTGTGCTGTGTGAGCTTCAGAGATTCTCCCCACTGGGAGACCTGGCAACGCCAGGGCTTTTTTTGTAGAAAAAGCCCAGCAGGAACACACTGCATATTAGGCCACACTCCTGATGTCACCAGAAGTGACGTCATCCGTTCAGTAGGTTACTTTCCACATAATGACATAGAATAGTGCCGTGTCATTAACTGCATTTCATAGATGCGTGTTCTCATATAACCCAGTGAGAGACCTTGTCCCCCCTCCCCCCAAAACATGGCCAGAGAGAGAGCACCACGCGTGGTGGAGCGGGCAGCAGTGGGCCCAGCTTCTCCTGGGAGGGGGTGCTTGTGGGTGGCTCTGCAGCTCTCACTCTCTTTGCAAGCCCCTTGGAGGCTGAAGGCAGCAGAGAGGATGGAGCGAGTGGCTGCCTTGCCCCTTCCCTTGAGCCAGAGCCCCGGCCAAGCCAGCTGGAACTGTGTTCCTGTGTTTTTGCTCAAAAAATGAAAAAGCCCTGGCAACCCTGTATGGATTTGTCAGCAACCTGACAGCCCAGCCTGATAGCCCTGGTCTTGCCAGAGCTCACAAGCTAAGGAGGGTTGACCACAATCAGTGCTTGGACAGGAGACCACCAAGGATGACCTGCGGCTGCTGTGTAGAGGAATGCAACAGCAAACCGCTTCTGCTCATCTCTTGCCTTGAAAGGCCCTTGAGGGGCACTATGAATCAGCTGGGACTTGATGGGACCTAATTATTAGGTAGGGTGGCCTCCTCTTGATCCAGGCTTCTCTCTCTTCCCCAGTAGGCTCTACTGACCCTTTACGCAGCCATTATCCAAGTGAGCTGATGCTTGGCTCCCCCAGACAGAACTCAGAGTCTAAAGTCAGATTTTGAAGCCTACGTTTAAACCTCTAAGCAAAGCACTGTGGGGAGTGCCTTCAAGAGACACCAAGCAACCAAACTCCAACTGTGCTTGAAGTGAATGAATGGCAGGTGCTCAGCACCTTTCAGCCACAGGCCAATGTTCTGCCAGCACTGATATGGATTTAAGAGCTTAGCTGCAGACTCTTGGATCTGAAAATTTGCTCTGTGTCTTCAAGGGATTACTTGCATTTATTCCAGCAATAAAAACAAGCTGGCTGGTATAAGGGGAAAGGAGGGTGTAAAAAATAATCATGGCTTTTGATATGTAATAAGCAAACTGAACTGAATTTTTTTTAAAAAATACGGCTACATTTCAAATGTGAAAATATGATTAACGTCGGGGTCCTAACTATCCAAACGTGGCACTGACAAAAGACTCAGGTTTCTGAATCAGCCATGTCCCCATCCTGGAACAAACCCATGCCTCAAATCCAGTTAAAAATACAAGCTGTCCTGAGAGAGACTTTCTGCTCTTCGGGTCATATTCTGGAATATTCCTGAAAATCAGCACCAGGTTTTGAAAGAAAAACTGAGCGTCACCTGCTTTTCCCCATTGGGACTAGGGGTCCAGTCTCCAACTACCAATTACTGTCTCATTCCTCAGGCTTGTTTTTTTGGAGAGTTGTCTGTCTGTCTCTTTCTCAATAACTGATCTGCTAAGGGACAAAGCCGATTAGTTGGTCCTCAGAATGAGAGTCTTTTAATAAGGCCAGTTTCGTGCCAAAAGACAGCGCTATCCCCTTGCTATTTTAAGCATCAGGGCCCAACGAATGGGATAAGCGAGCCGCTATTTGGACAAGCAAACAAATGTAACAAATCTTGCCAAAAGATATGCTTCAGTGTTGCAGATTCCACTGGGGACCACAGCAGAGAGGCTCCCTCATTTCTGACTCCTTCCCTTTGAAGCTGCTGACGAGAGCATTAAGCCGGGTATTGTGCAAAATCTCATCATGCGCTGCTTCACACACAGCTGGAACAGAAAGGAAGACAAGAATCGATTTCTCGGGCAGCTCTCTCTAGCCTCCCTCCCCTCTAATTGACATGGCATCTCAATCATTGTAAAAGGAAGATGGTCTGAGAGGGAGAGAGGGAGGGAGGGAGGGAAAGAGGGTGGTACTGGGCAGGGGAGCACCAAAATGCAGAAGGGGTGCCACATGATTATGCCATTTTGCTGCCTTGTATGAACTGCGGCACCCACATTTCCCCCCTTCTTCACATTTTGAGTGGGGGGGCGGGGGGGTTAAACAAAACATGGAAACAAATAAACCCCAGAAAGCCATGAAATATTCATCAAGGCACATCATTCCATGGATGGACCAGTTTCCATCCCATTGACATGAAGGCAGCAAAAGAGGAGAATCAAAGTCTGACTTAAGGAAACAAAACATGAAGAAAAAACAACTGCTGTTCACATATTTTTAAAATGCGCATATATTTGGCTTGGTTAAGGCATCCAGTAGCATCGGCAGTCACTACCCCTTTCCTTCGGATGAAATACCACCACAACCCTATTCTCTTTCATTTTCAATTCCTTTTTTTACTTAACCCCCCCCCCCTCCCCCCCCAAAAAAATACTTCTTCCCACCCCAGTTTAGGAGCGTTGATTTACCAGTGCAGGTGGTGGCCCCACTTTAATCATCTAAACATTTGGTGAAGGTGACACACAATTTGACAGCACGCACAAGGGTGGGGGAGAAGGGCTGTGCTTTCAAGCTGCTGACATTTCTCTTGAAGTCAGCCAGTGACTTAAGAGTCACGGGAGAAAGTACAACAGGTAAATATGCCCCCCAGAGTGCCGATTTGCCCTTTAGAAGCTTATTGATGAGCACCCTGGGGCCGTACCTGTAACAACAACGCTGCATGGCTTGTTTACAGCTGCAGTTTACAAACTTCCTCCCTTTGTGGAGGCCTCTTCCCATTGATTTGTTTGCGGAGGATCTTCCCCACACGGAGGATTCCGAGGTGCTTTCAAAGAAGCCGCTGCTTGATTCACAAGGGGGCCTACCTGTTGCCTGCAGTAACTAAGTGCACAGGACAGAATGTGTCCTTCTGGCTGCATGAGCGTCATGGGTCAGTGAGGACCCCTCAGGAGACAAGGAGTTAGCAGAAGCCAGCAAGCAGGAGGACAAACGGCGGGCTGTTCAGGACTCACAGCCAACAGCTGGAGCAGAGCTCAGCCTACAGATGAAACTAAGCTGATTGTTCCCAGCCCTCCAGCATCACCCACACCCTTTGAGTGCCGCAGACAGAGGTTACGACCAGAACTACAGGAGAGAGGGCAGAATCCTTGCCTCCTGGCCCGATGCCAGCTGCTTGAGTAGTTGCAGAATTACTCCAGAGTAGCTAGCTGCAAATTGGGTCCTTAGGCACATGCCTATGAAAACCAGCCAAAGGAGCCTGTTGGCTACGGAAGCCACAAGTAATTCTATCACTGATTCTGTGATCACAGCCTTGAATCTGGCCTTGCCCCGTGTGACCCTTGTGTCAAGCGCACTCATTTCTGTACTGCATTTTTCTAGATAGAGAGCAGATCACCAGCTCTCCATTTCTCCCCACTTATTTACAGCCAGTGGGCAAGTAATAAATCCATCTGGCGCTGGGATGTTTATGCTACAAGACTGGCTGACATTACCTTCAAGTTGCCTCTCCCACAGTTTCACACAGACAACCCTTATCTCTTCCCAAAGATGTGTGAGAAGGTTTGATGTTTCCAATAGCCTTAAATTCCTTAGTAATAAAATAGATAGTTACTTAGTAACCTTTGAACCTGTGACTCAAGTATGCATCTGTATTGTAACCTTTGATGATATCCTACCTCATTACTCCCAAGGCTTGTGTCCTTGGCAAAGCTCCTGAGTTTCTAATAATAAACCTACTTTTGATTTGAAACAAAGGACTTGGTTATTGAGAAATATCGGCGCTTGACACCTTGGACTGGCTTCTGCTTGTCAGAAACCCTTGGGCTGCTTGACTGTGCCTCTTGGACAAGCCCTCAGCAATGGCTCTCTTGGACTGGACCCATCCTTGGCTCTGCCTGACCTGTGAAACATGTTGCCAAGCTGCTGAAATGTGGCTTGCAAAACACCACCTGTCCTCTCCCCCTGAAGAACTCCTGCAGCTGTTAGTTTGTACTGAAGATTATGTGGCCCTCTTTGCACACATCTTTATAAGTGGAGGACATGCCAGGGGCTGGAAGGGAGAAGCATCTCATGTTCACCTTTCTGTCAAGCATCGATATTTCTCAATCATCAGTCTTTTGTTATTGAATCAAAAGTTGCTTTATTGTAGAAACTCCATAGCTTTGCCAAGGACAGAATCCTTGGAAGTAATGACGGATACAGACTTACATAGTTACTTTATAGGATACCATTATTTCTTCTGTTCCTTCCCTGAAAGCCCCTATAGCCAATCTCCCTTTTCCTGCTTTCTTTTCTCCATCTGACCCCTCAGTCAATTTACCTTTATTTGCCCCTCTGCCTTCTAGCTTTCCTTCCTTCTCGCCTGCTAGCAATCACACCATCATAGAGTTGGGCCCCACCTGCTCAATGCAGGCTCAGCCTAAAGCATCCCTGACAAGTGTTTGTCCAGCCGTTGCTTCAAGTCTGCCAGCGAGAGGGAGCTCACCGCCCCTCCCCCCGTAGCTGATCCCACCGTTGAACAACTCTTACTGTAAATACGTTTTCCCTAATATCCAGCCAGTACCTTCTTGCCCATAGTTATGAGTCCTCTCCTCTGCTCCCTGCCCCGCTCTAAGTGACAGCCTTTCAAATACTTCATGAGAGCAATCAGGTCCCAGACTGAACATTGCCAAGTCCCTCAGCCTTTCCTCACAGAGCTTGGTCTCCAGGAAAGCTCTGCTGCTTGGTGCAAGGCCACTGGTCAGGGCTGTGCCAGGCCCAGCTGTGAGGTGCTAGCTGCCAGTTTGGGCCAGGCTCAGTTGTGCAGTGAGGAATCCACAAGGATTTGGAGGGTGCCTCTAACTTTCTCCTGTGTCCCCTTCCTAGGGTTCCCAAGACCAACCCCCAAAATATCTGGGGACTTTGGGGGTGGAGCCAGGAGACTTTGGGGGTGGAGCTAGGAGACAATGGGGTGGAGCTAGGGGGGAGGGGGGGAAAACGGCGAGCCGCCCCTGCGCAGCTGACGCCTCTTCTCCGCTTGCCGTGGTTGCTCCTCCGAGATGGGCTCAGGCTGAGCCCATCTCGGAGGAGCAGCCACGGTGAGCGGAGAAGAGGCCGCCGCGCCGCTGCCACCTCGCCCGCTCCGCCTCTGGGGTGGAATCGGAGGGGGGGTGAAGGCGGGCCGGGGGTGTGGCGAGCTGCGAGTCCGGGTCCTAGAAGGGCCCAGATTCGCGGCTCGCCATGCTCCTGGCCTGCCTCGCCCTCCCCTGCGCTGCTGCCGCCTCTTGGCTGCTCCTCTGAGATGGGCTCAGCCTGGGCTCATCTTGGAGGAGCAGCTGCGGTGGGAGGGGAGGGGGCAGCAGCGGCGCGGCGGCCTCGCTGGCTCCGGGATGCGGCGGCTGGCCATGCTCCCCGGCACCGTTTCCACCCCCTCCCCCGCTTCCGTTTTTTGGGGGAGCGGGGGAAGAGGGTGGAAATCCTGGAGTCCCCCGCCAGGGCGGGAGGGTTGGGAAGCCTACCCCTTCCCCACACTATTTTCTCTTTTCCTCCTCTGGCAGCCCCCATATCCTCACCTTTCCATGCTTCCTTCTTTCCTTCCCACCCTCACACCACCCTACTAGTTCCCCTGCTCCCATCTTCAGCTACATTTTATTATTTATTCACTTCATTTATACCCTGTCTTTTCCCCCCCAGGGGGAACCCAGAACAACTCTCACCATTCTCCCCTCTTCCACAAGGCTTGCAAGACGATACTATTTCAGTTAGCATTTAACTGAAATGCTGACCATCACTGAGATACTAGATCTAAATGGATGCTTAAGATCACTGAGCGCCATCTTTAAACTGTATTGAAAATTAGCACCAAATTATTTTTAAATTGTCTTAATTTAATGTTTTAATGTAAATGTTTTGATTGTATTCTACTACGTACTGTGAGCCACCCTGAGCCTGCTTTGGCAGGGAGGGCGGGATATAAATCCAATAAATTCTTCCAATTTATCCTCACAAGAAGCCTGGGAGTTCGGTCAGGGTGAGTGCGGGGGTGCCTGGCACAAGTTCACCCAGCAAGCTTCCATGGCAGAGGACTGAAACCTTGGTTGCCCAGATTCTGAACATCTAACAATGACTCCACACTGGCTTTCACGGGGTTGCCTAGCAGCAGCCACTGAGAGCACTCATTTCTTAAAGCTACAGGTGCTGTTTCTATTATTGGGGGGTTACCCCCCGATGTTTTTGGTGTTTTGAATTTTTTTCCTGCAAACATGTGGCTTTCCTCAGGTTTATAAAAAATCCATCTTGTTCCAATCTTTGAATCGAAGCATCCACTGGAAATGAAATTTATTGATGCTCCCCAAAATGTATTCTTGCTGTAACGTAAGGGGTAAATGCCTTCTTTCTGCTCCTGGATTATTGGTTTTATATCTAAACATCAAATTAATTGCCTACTTTATTTTAACTTATTCTAATACGTTTTGAGCTACCTGGCTGTGCATTGGGCAGGATACAAACCGGGGGGGGGGGGATCCTGAACATACTAAGCCGTCAGATGGGACCATACAGTCTGGTATTAGATTTGTGAAGGGCCATGTAAGGCCTTAGGCTGAAACCTTTCCTGGCCCTGTTTTCCAAACTCCCTTTTCATTGCAGTTGCCAAGAACGGAACCTGGGACTTTATTCATGTGCAGCACATGCTTGACCATTGATCTATGGCTCTTCACAAAAACATGAACACCCTCCAAATGGCAGAAGCCAAGCAGCAGAAGATGCGCTCCAGTCATTCAAAGAAAGGCAGGCCGCGGGAAATGAGGGCTATTCTTCATGGGCAGCGTTGCCTGGCAATCGGCATTAGGAATCTGGCATTCCACTCAGTTCGTGAGGGACAGACAGTGTCCAAATTAGCCAGGCTGGATATTTAGAAAGAGACAGGCTGTTGGCAGCGAATGAGGCACACATACTGAAGTTTCAAAGCACGCCTAATTAGGAGGCAGAGCAGATAATGAGAGACGCAACTCAGCCAAGAACAGGATCTTAGATAATTATTTGATCTAACAAAAAAAGGCAACCAATGGGAGGAGAACAGACATGCATGCATTTGTATTTGCCGAAGTTGCAAGGAGAAAAATCCAAGACAGCAGGATGGAGAGGAACCTGCAAAATGTGACTAGCAAGAGCAGTCCACGGTGAAAAGCCCATTCTTGGCTTGAAGATACACTTTGCTCGAAGAGACACAATTGTGCCATGATGCAAACAACACAGCCAACACTCAAGTTTCCATTTGGAAGGCTGCTCCGCATACCAAAAGAATGGAAACAAACAGTTAAAACAAAGGGAAAATAGAGGGTGAAACCAGGACGGGGGTGGGGGGGTGGGAGTGGGGAGCGGGATGGAAGGATATGAATTTAAGACTTTTATCCCAAAGTAGCAGCCTAAATAGCCGAATGTAGCCTGATCTCATCAGAACTTGCAAGCAGGACTGAGTACTTGGATGGGAGACCCCCAGGAAAGACTGGTGCTGCCATCTCTGCTCATCTGTTTCTGACAGAAATGTCCTCTACAGCTCAGGTAGAAGAAGGGTTTCAGCCCAACCGCAAAATGCCCCATCACCTTGACAATCCCCCTCTCCAGGTCAGAACGCAGGAATTCTCCATCCTCAACCATCTCCCTGTAGCACAGGATTGGGCCTTGGTGGCAAGCTGCCTTCTTCTGACAAGACTTAGGGAAAAGCTACCAGACTTCATGGCCTTCCCCTGTCCTCGCCCAACGGGCACTCTTCACGACTCTTCTGTCCCCCTTCTGTTGATGGCCTCACCCTGGCAACAGCACCCCACCCTCATGCTCCAGAAGCCAGGAGAAGCATCATCACAATGGCCTCCTCCTTGGAATGGGCAACGCGGGCAACTGCCCTCCAGCTCCCTGAGCAGACTCACAGATCTCGCATCAGAGGCTGTCCTGCCGCTGCCCTTTGCTCCAGGACAGGCATATTACAAGTAAGGATGATGACATTGGATTTATATCCTGCCCTCCACTCAGGATCTCAGAGTCTCAGAGCGGCTCACAATCTCCTTTCCCTTCCTCCCCCACAATAGACCCCCTGTGAGGTGAGTGGGGCTGAGAGGGCTCTCCCAGCAGCTGCCCTTTCAAGGACAGAGTCTCAGAGTGGCTCACCATCTCCTTTCTCTTCCTTCCCCACAACAGACCCCCTGTGAAGTGGGTGGGGCTGAGAGTACTCTCACAGCAGCTGCCCTTTCAAGGACAGAGTCTCAAAGCGGCTCACCATCTCCTTTCCCTTCCTCCCCCACAACAGACACCCTGTGAGGTGGGTGGGGCTGAGAGGGCTCTCCCAGCAGCTGCCCTTTCAAGGACAACCTCTTCCAGAGCTCTGGCTGACCCAAGGCCATGCCAGCAGGTGCCAGTGGAGGAGTGGGGAATCAAACCCGGTTCTCCACACACTTAACCACTACATCAAACTGGCTCTCTCGTAAGGTGTCCTTCAAGACCGCAGAGCTCAGGAGAGAGAAGGAGGCAGCAATTCAGTCCTGTGGCCACCTGACAGCATGGGAGAGGATGCCCTGCCATCCTACAACCAGCCATACAAACAGCGACATCACCCATTATTAGTCGGTGGCCTGAATAGGCCTGACTAGCTTGATCTCATCAGAGTGTGGAAGTGAAGCAGAGTGGGCCCTGATTAGTACCTGGATGGGAGACTACTGAGGAAGACCAGGGTTGCTATGCAGAAGCAGGCAATGGCAAAATGGCCTTGAAAAGCTCATGGCCCTGGGGTCACCGTGAGTTGGCCGCAGCCTGACAGCCCACATTATTGAGCCATCCAGGCCAGGGCTCCAAGTTAATACAAGAGTTTAAAAACTGGACTGCTGGTTTTTCTGCTCAGCTGCAGCCCACAGACAATCAACTTATCCTAGTCTTCATAATGAGGCTACCCTTGAAAGCAATATGGAAGCGTCAGTTGGCCAAGAATGTGGCACTTAGACTGCTGACAGGGATGAAGCATTCTGCACATGTTACCCCAAGTCCCATATCAGTGAATTTACTGTCTGTTCAAGTCGAGGCGCTTTCAAAGCCCTTTGTAACCCGGAGGGGTGGTGGTGGTGGCATCCTTCCTATGCACGTCTGTATGACAACTCAGATCTTCAAACTGGGGGTTGTTTTCTGTTCCTCCACTTGCGACACTCAGAATTCTGCTCTACTTTTCTCAGTAGTTACTTTTGTTCTATGGAAGAGACTCCCCAAGAATGTTAGGAAAGTACCCTCTCTGGTGGGATTTTAGTGACCCTTGCGAGGAGGTCAGTGAGATGACTGGAGTGCTGTTTCTATTTTTTATCTGTCTTGTATCTCTCGATCTGCGGTTTTTAGATTTAAGGTGGGTTTTTTTGCCATAAGTTGCACTGAGTTTCCATAAATCAGTAGAAAAGTGGGCTATCAATATTTTAAACAGTCTATAATTATTCATACACACATTTTAATAAAGTATACAGTACTGGTCATAAATACACACTAGCGGAGCAAGGTATTAAGGATGACGCTAGCACACAGGCTTGCCAAATACTTTATGAACTATGGAACAATGCATATATAATGGGCTATATTTCCAGAATCCCTAGTGAAATCCAAGGGACTACCTTTGATGCTTATCATGAGGATCTTCTCTTTGATTTAAGGGTGAGAGGGAATTTATAACTGTGGATCAGAAATTGCCTAACATCTAGAAAACTATACATGCAAAGAAAATGACCAGCAGTCTTCACGACTGACAAAGATTATAATTTGTTCCCAAGCTGTATTCTGGAAGTGACATTTCCATTTATAACCCACCTCCAGAAGATTTATGATGGGTAACAATATACTGTGCACACAGACACTTCCTCTCTTGTGAATAAAACAGACAAATCATACAGATATTAAAAATTCCATGCTAATGCCACCTAATCTGCAGCTATGAAAACAATACTAAGAAAAGGTTGTGCTAGATAAACTGCTTGCCTGTTGAGACCAGGTGAAAGCAAGCAGTGGGGAATTTCTTCCCCAAGGACAGGCCATTTAATCTATTAGGGTGTTTTGAAGATTTAACACAGCAGGTTGCTCCAGTGACCAAAGAGGTTCTTCTGGTTTAACAGAATTCTTCACAGTGCTGGGTAGAGGCTGCAGTATGATCTGGCTTGAGAGACCCTGGCTGAAATCCCCACTATGCCATCAAAGCCCACTGTGTGACCTTGGGTCAGTCACGCATGGACAGCTTAACCTACCTCACCAGGTCAGCAGAGGAATAGCTGCTCTAAGGAAGCAAGAAAGGAAGTAGAGAAAGAAGTACTTTTCTCCCTTTCTCACAATACAAGAACTCGTGGGCATTCAATGAAATTGCCGAGCAGACAGGTTAAATCGGGTAGAAGGAAGTACTTCTTCACCCAAAGGGTGATGAACACGTGCAATTCACTGCCACAGGAGGTGGTGGCGGCCACAAGCATAGCCACCTTCAAGAGGGGTTTAGATAAAAATATGGGGCACAGGTCCATCAGTGGCTATTAGCCACAGTGTGTGTGTATATATAATTTTTTTTGCCACTGTGTGACACAGAGTGTTGGACTGGATGGGCCATTGGCCTGATCCAACATGGCTTCTCTTATGTTCTTAAAGGGGGTGGGGGTGCTATGGTACAGCCAGATCTTGGAAACTGAGCAGGGTCAGAACTTGGATGGGAGACCTCCAGAAAGGCTCTGCAGAAGAAGGTAATGGCCAGCCACCTCTGCTTCTTGTTTGCCTTGAAAGCCCCTTGTTGGCAGAAGAAGAAGAAGATATTGGATTTATATTCCGCCCTCCACTCCGAAGAGTCTCAGAGCGGCTCACAATCTCCTTTCCCTTCCTCCCCCACAACAGACACCCTGTGAGGTAGATGAAGATATTGGATTTATATCCCGCCCTCCACTCTGAAGAGTCTCAGAGCGGCTCACAATCTCCTTTACCTTCCTCCCCCACAACAGACACCCTGTGAAGTGGGTGGGGCTGGAGAGGGCTCTCACAGCAGCTGCCCTTTCAAGGACAACCTCTGCCAGAGCTCTGGCTGACCCAAGGCCATGCTAGCAGGTGCAAGTGGAGGAGTGGGGATCGAACCCAGTTCTCCCAGATAAGAGTCCACACACTTAACCACTTACGACCAAACTGGCATCGACTTTAAGTCAGTTGGGACTTGATGGAACCTGCACACATCATACTCCTGTATTATTTTATTTTCAGATTCTCTGTAACTATCAATGCTTCCAAGGAGACACTTTCATTATGCAAAAGGAAATATATCAAGAGAAGGGATACCGGTATCATATATCACACACTTCTATTGAGTTAACTTAGTTAGGATTGCAGTGGGGGGAAAGCTGAAACGTTAGAGGTCTTGAAAAGACAAGAGAACCAACAGGATGGGGCTATTTAATCCAAGGCTGGAATAACGAGGCTATCATGAGGCATAAAATCATTTCACGAAAGGTTAAATTGGCCTTTCCTGTGCATGCAATCACACAACAGAAGAATTAACTGGCAAAAACCTATCGCTGTGCAAAGTTAAAAGAATTTAGCAGAACTAAAAAAAATTTGAAAGAGTCATCTAATCGATGAGCAACCAAATTATTAACGATGCAACAAGCAACTGGTTTTGGAGTGGGGAGGGGGGACCCCTGTGCCTGTGTCTGTTTTTGCACATTTGGGGACCAGAAGCCCTAAACTTCCATTGCTTTTTGTTCCATGACAATGAAAACCAGGCTGATGGAAAAGAAGAGCCAGACAACGGTGCCCCTTGACTACACAATCTTGACCCAAAATGAAATCGGTGGCCCATCATGTGCCACAAAACTCTTGGGTTCTGGTGCAACAGACTCACATGCCTCCTCTTCCAGAACAGGATATTCGCATGGAGATCAACTCATTGCTAGGCAGCACCTCACCTTGATGTTCTACTGTAGTTCTTGGGGTAGGATATATTTTGCAAGTTGACCACTAGAGGGCTCAGGAGACACAGCCTCTACTGGGCTCCTTTTAGTCCCACTCGGGGTTGGCTGGGATACAAAACTGGGAATCTTCTAGTCTATGTACTGGTACCCCTTGAGCAAAGATTCTGCAGTGTGGTGTGCAAGAAGGTGGCAGTGTTTTGTTCTCCCAGGGTACAGCGCTTTCCCCACCAGTTCACTAATTCCTTCTGGCTTGGCTAGACAATGCTTCCAGGTCATACAGGACTTGGCATGCATGCATTTATTTTCATTTATACATTTACCGTATATCCCACTTCTCTCCTCATCCAGAGGAGCAGCTTTTAGAACACTGTTCTCTGCTCCTCCATTTTCCCCACTGCAACAACCCTCAGCAGCAAACAACAGACCCACCTTGCTTAAAGAATCCTGAATCTCAAAGCTCGATTCAAGGCCACAAGAACCTTACAGACTGACCAGATATTCCGTGGATGAGCTTTTAAGAACATAAGAACATAAGAGAAGCCATGCTGGATCAGGCCAATGGCCCATCCAGTCCAACACTCTGTATCACACAGTGGCCTATATATATATACACACGCGCACCCACACATACTGTGGTTAATAGCCACTGATGGACCTCTGCTCCATATTTTTATCCAATCCCCTCTTGAAGCTGGCTATGCTTGTAGCCGCCGCCACCTCCTGTGGCAGTGAATTCCACATGTTAATCACCCTTTGGGTGAAGAAGTACTTCCTTTTATCCATTTTAACCTGACTGCTCAGCAATTTCATTGAATGCCCACGAGTTTTTGTATTGTGAGAAAGGGAGAAAAGTACTTTTTTCTCTACTTACTCCATCGCATGCATAATCTTGTAAACCTCTGTCATGTCACCCCACAGTCGACGTTTCTCCAAGCTAAAGAGCCCCAAGCGTTTTAACCTTTCTTCACAGGGAAAGTGTTCCAGCCCTTTAATCATTCTAGTTGCCCTTTTCTGCACTTTTTCCAATGCTATAATATCCTTTTTGAGGTGCGGTGACCAGAATTGCACACAGTATTCCAAATGAGGCCGCACCATCGATTTATACAGGTTCAATGATACTGCCTGATTTGTTTTCAATTCCCTTCCTAAGAATCCCAGTATGGCGTTGGCCTTTTTTTATTGCAGTCGCACACTGTCTTGACATTTTCAGTGAGTTATCTACCACAACCCCAAGATCTCTCTCTTGGTCAGTCTCTGCCAGTTCACACCCCATCAACTTGTATTTGTAGCTGGGATTCTTGGCCCCAATGTGCATTGCTTTGCACTTGGTCACATTGAACCTCATCTGCCATGTTGCTTCCAGGTCATACTTGGCATGCATGCATTTATTTGCATTTATACATTTATGCACTTGAGAGTCAAAACTTCCTTTGCCAGATATGAACTGGCATCCTGGCCTCTTGATGACCGCAGCTACAGAGTCATTGTTTCCAGAGGACAATGGGGGCATCTAAGGACAAAGTTTAGTGGGACAGGTGAAAATGCAAGCTCCACTTTGGGAGATTCCTTTAGGGGTGGAGCCTGGCGGTGGCTGGATTTGGGGAGGAGAGGGAGCTCAGCTGGGTATAATGCCATAGAGTCTATCCCGAGGGTGACCAAACTGCGGCTCAGGAGCCACATGTGGCTCTTTTACACATATTGTGTGGCTCTCAGTTTGCCAGTCTGGTGTAGTGGATAACTGCGTGGACTCTTATCTGGGAGAATCGGGTTTGATTCCCCACTCCTCCACCTGCACCTGCTGATGTCACCTTGAGTCAGTCATAACTGTCTCAGAGCTGTTCTCTCAAGAGCAGTTCTCTCAGACCTCTCTCATCCCCTCCTACCTCACAGGGTGTCGGTTGGGGGGAGGGGAGGGGAAGGAAAAGGAGATTGTAAGCCACTCTTCCTTTGGGCAGTGAAGGGCGGGGTATAAATCCAATCTCTTCTCTTCTTCTCTCTCAAAGCCCAACCCCTGGTCATTTGGCTTGGAGAATGCATTTAAAGTTGCTTTCGTTCCACCTCTCCCTCCCCCATCTTCCTTCCTTCCTTGTGGCTCTCAAACATCTGATGTTTATTCTACGTGGCTCTTACGTTAAGCAAGTTTGGCCACCCCCAGGCTATCCCCTGTCATTTCTCCAGGGGAATCGATCTCTGTCATCTGAAGAGCAGAGGATCTCCATGCAACCTGAAGGCTTTGCAAGAGTATCAGATGCTAAAAGGATTCAGCTGCACCAGCATTTCCTTTGGAAGCTTCAACAGCAGCTTCTGCGACAGTCCACCCACCCTGCCACTGGTAAAAGGAAGCAAAGAGCAGGGAGATCAATTAACAAACACCCCACCCTTGCTGTGAGGACCTGCGGGCTCTTAGAAACGCGACAGCTGCTTGGTTCACAAGTTCATGTCACCCCTCGATGCTGCAGTTCTTCAGCAGGAGTGAAGCCTGCGTGAACCTGCCTTCTGTCTTTCTCTGCTGCTTTCAAATGTCAGCAGCCACGCATGGGAGGCAGCCCTAAGAGTGCAGCCATAACTAGGGGTGACATCGGAAGCTGCCCTCAGAGAGAAAATGAGAGCGAGGAGAGAAATACCGAATGGTTTCCCTCTGAAAAGCATAGCAGAGAATAGCCCATGACATCAGGATTTATATGGATTTTTAACATTTGCTAACTCAGTCTATTTTTTTAAAAAAAGTGTATATGTATCAATTAATTCCTCACTGTGAGTTTATGCAGGTCAAAGATGATCCATTTAGAAATGTGATTATTCTCGGGGTTAACATTTAAAACATGCCCTGGAAAGTCACTGATCCGTCAGTCATTTCCTTTGGTTGCAGGGAAGAAAAAGAGGGAGGAAAATCACTTGCAGTGCATAGAATGGATTCCTGGGCAGTCATAAGGTAAGAAAGGGAGTTTTTAAGACGGAAACAAACGTGGGAGCCTGAAGAGAACAGGGTTCCTTCTTGAGCAGTCGAGTTAGTGCTCAAACAACAGAACTCGAGCATTTCAGATCCTTGTCATGAAAAATCCCAACGCGGCGCCCACTGACACATTTCCTGGCATCCACACTGCAAGAGGGTGTGGTGATGGGGGGCTCTTCTAATTGGCCACTGGGGACTGGGCTGGCTGCGCAGGTTACAATAATGTTGTTTCAGCAGGCGCTGCCACCACCATATTAGTTTGTAGCCTCCCCTGCTCCGCTTAGCCCTCGTCTCCCCTGCACCTGGGCTTCCTATGGGGCTGCACCTTCTGCTTCAGCCTACCTCCTTGTATGAAAACTCCCAAGGTGCCCACAGGCTCAAAAAGGTTGGGGACCCTGTGTTTGACACTTAAGAAACCTACTATGCTTTCCTAAGTGTGTGTGTGTGTGGGGGGGGGGCACTCTCTTAACTGTATGTTTTTAGCTCACCTGCCCTAGTCATTCTAACGGTTTTGACATGTCTCAAATGAATTTGCTATATAATTCCACAGTAAATTGTAACAATTGTTCTTAGATTTATGGCTGTATTTTTCTTGTCTACATGATTATATCTTTGGCTGATGCTTCTCGGCTGTAATTGTATGGTAATTCCCTGTGTTTATGACTGGTGCTTGTAATATCTTTGTTTTCCAAGGCAGTGTTGTTTAACAAACAAGAACATAATTCTGTGTGTGTGTGTGTGTTTTTAAAGACACAATAAAACAAACGAAGCCCAAACCAGTAGGTGCAAAGTTAAAACGTAAGGTTAGTAGGATTAAACCTTTAAACATCAAGAAAAACATAAAACTGAGACTATTCTTTTTTTGAAAACCTCGTCATAATTTGGACAGCATGACAGTTTGAACTCTGCAGCGTAAACACACAGCACAATACTTCCCTGGGTCTAGGCTCCACTGAACGGGCCTCAGTAGGATTCTGAGTAGACGTATTTAGGAGACCTATTTGCTACCTCTGGGTTGGGAAATTCCTGGATATTTTGAGGTGGGGTCTGGGGAGGCCAGGGACTTCATTGGGGTCTAATGCCATAGATTTCACCTGCCAAAGCAGCCATTTCCTCCAGGGAAACTGATCTTTGTCAGAATTCTGGGAGATCTCCGGGCCCCATCCGGAGGCTGAGAAAAACAAGAGAACCACAGTAAAGGTTGATAGCGAACAGGTAAATGACTGTGGAAAAATCACGAAATACAATAAATGGTAATTTTGGTTTAAGCATTTGGAATGACCATTTATTGTATTTCGTGATTTTCCACAGTCATTTACCTGTTTGCTACCCACCTGGAGGCTGTCAACTTCATCTGGTGCAAATCCACGGTGCAAGCTACCTGCTCTATCAGCTAGACTCTTGGACTCCAGGTCCGGATTCAGAAATGAACAACTTCAGTCCTAGCTTGACGTTCCCAAATTAAACACAAATACAACCTCCTTCCCTCCCCCCGAAAGTGAAGTCCAGGCCGGAAGGAAGTTCGTATTTAAAATACGGCATTGTTGGGAGCAAGATAGCACCACAGGAAAGGGTGTTTTGTGTGCCATTTGTGAGCCTCAGTGGAGGCTCCTTTCCAGAGCGGTTGCCCATCATTAAGTGGGAGCTTGGAATTGTCACTGGGGGAAAAGAGGGATATAAATAAAATAAATGTAAAAAGGCATTGCCCTCCTCTTTGGAGTCTCCATCGGGGAAAGAAGAGCAAGGAGACAAACCCCAAATAGCTCCCCACAGTCAATTTTCAGCATGTTGGTCATTCACTAGATTAATGTTTTATAGTTTGGATTCACTTAAATGTGTCATCAGTAGGAAACTGTGGTGAGGATTAATGAAGTATGAAAACCGGCTAAACATGAAATTTCAGGAAGAGATTATAAAACTGCAAGTAGTGAGAGACTGAGTTGAATTGCACCTCCAAAACAAAGTAAAACTTTCTATTTCATGTATTTCCCATCAGGTTAAAACCAGAAACTGGACTAACTGTTAGAAGAGCGAGAGTTCTGACACTATGGTTTGTGGGCAAACTCTATGGTTTTTGAAGGCAAAAAACCGTAGAGTTCTGCCCAAAAACAAGAACGTCGCACACAATGTCACCAACGCAATGACATCACTTCTGAGTGATGTCAACACATTGGGAACGTCGCATGCAACATCCCGCCCACCCATGGAACGCCCCCAAATCCCCCCAACTGCAGTGGCAAGGGGACCTGGCAACCCCATATGCAACTCCTTGACTGGACCTAAGTGGACTAGGCTTCCCAACCCTCCCGCCCTGGCTGGGGACTCCCGAATTTTCAGCCTCCTCCCCCGCTCTTAAAAAGTCTGGGGGCGGGGGAGAGAGAACATACCTGCAAGCATCATGTTTTACAGCTTGGGATACGTTTTTAAGGCTGCACAGGAAACAGGAACGGCCCTTTAAGGCTGCACAGGAAACAGGAACGGCCCCTCCCTTTCTTTTCCTGTGCAGTCTTACTTTCTTTTTCACAGCCAGCAAATTCTGCTGGAAGAAGACCAAGTAAGGTAAGTGTTTGTGTGTGTGTGTGTGTGAGAGAGGGAGGGGGCAGGGAGGGGGGAATTCCCTGGTATGGAGGCCCACCCCCCCCTTTAGAAAGCGTGGGGGGGGGAAGGAAATGTCTACTAGGCACTCTATTATTCCCTATGGAGAACAATTCCCATAGAGAATAATAGGGAATTGATCCATGGGTATTGGGGGCTCTGAGGGGGCTATTTTTTGAGGTAGAGGCACCAGATTTTTAGTATAGCAGCTAGTGCCTCTCCCCAGAATACCCCCCAAGTTTCAAAAATATTGGACCAGAGGGTCCAATTCTATGAGCCCCAAAAGATGGTGCCCCTATCCTTAATTATTTCCTATGGAAGAAAGGCATTTAAAAAGGCGTGCTGTCCCTTTAAATGTGATGGCCAGAACTCCCTTGGAGTTCAATTATGCTTGTCACATCCTTGTTCCTGGCTCCACCCCCAATGTCTCCTGGCTCCACCCCCAAAGTCTCCTGGCTCCATCCCCAAATCCCCCAGATTTTTCTTTGATTGGACTTGGCAACCCTGAAGTGGACTCTCATGTGAAAGTATGGCATTCCCAGGGCCCACACATGACTTCATCAGGGCTTGGCCCACGAAATAAATTGCAAAAATAAGGCAGCCAGTCAGCAGGGGAGGCTGCTCCCTTCGTTCCCTGTTATGTGGCTGGGCATTGCTGGCTGGCTGAAGATGGACCTTCCAGCCAAGGCAACACAGCTTGTTTTACATTCTCCATGTGTTGGTTTTCTTCCTTATCCACTCCACCCCTAGTTGCAATTACAAATTTAAGCCGCTTGGTGCATAGTTCTATCTTTTGTTTAAGTTACTATATAAGTTACCACCATCACCACCACTAGCACTACTACTACTATTAGTGGCAATAATAATAATGACAACCAGCGTGGTGTAGTGATTAGAGTGCTAGTCATACCGTGAGAGCCAGTCTGGTGTAGTGGTTAAGTGCGTGGACTCTTATCTGGGAGAACCGGGTTGGATTCCCCACTCCTCCACTTGCAGCTGCTGCAATGGCCTTGGGTCAGCCAGAGCTCTCTTATCTGGGAGAACTGGGTTTGATTCCCCACTCCTCCACTTGCAGCTGCTGGAACGGCCTTGGGTCAGCCAGAGCTCTCTTATCTGGGAGAACCGGGTTGGATTCCCCCCTCCTCCACTTGCAGCTGCTGGAACGGCCTTGGGTCAGCCAGAGCTCTCTTATCTGGGAGAACCGGGTTGGATTCCCCACTCCTCCACTTGCAGCTGCTGGAATGGCCTTGGGTCAGCCATAGCTCTCTTATCTGGGAGAAATGGGTTTGATTCCCCCCTCCTCCACTTGCAGCTGCTGGAATGGCCTTGGGTCAGCCAGAGCTCTCTTATCTGGGAGAACTGGGTTTGATTCCCCCCTCCTCCACTTGCAGCTGCTGCAATGGCCTTGGGTCAGCCAGAGCTCTCTTATCTGGGAGAACTGGGTTTGATTCCCCACTCCTCCACTTGCAGCTGCTGGAACGGCCTTGGGTCAGCCAGAGCTCTCTTATCTGGGAGAACCGGGTTGGATTCCCCACTCCTCCACTTGCAGCTGCTGGAATGGCCTTGGGTCAGCCATAGCTCTCTTATCTGGGAGAAATGGGTTTGATTCCCCACTCCTCCACTTGCAGCTGCTGCAATGGCCTTGGGTCAGCCATAGCTCTCGCAGAGTTGTCCTTGAAAGGGGAGCTGCTGTGAGGGCCCTCTCAGTCCCACCCACCTCACAGGGTGTCTGTGGTGGGGGGAGAAGATATGGGAGATTGTAAGCTGCTCTGAGTCTCTGATTCAGAGAGAAGGGCGGGGTATAAATCCGCAGTTCTTCTTCTTCTAAGAAGCACATGAAAGCTTACACTCAGAATAAAAGTTTGATGGTCTAAAATGTGTCCCTGCACTCCAACATTGTCATTTAGGCCAGTCACACACTCTCAGCCCAAACCTACCCCACAGGGATGCCGTGAGCATTACATGCAGGCAGGGGTTGCTTTGTAGAAAAATAGGTGGTGGAGCTAGGGTTGCCAAGTCCAATTTATGAAATATCTGGGGACTTTGGGGGTGGAGCTAGGAGACATTAGGGGTGGAGCCAAGATCAAGGCTGTGACAAGCATAATTGAATTCCAAAGGGAGTTCTGGCCATCACATTTAAAGGGACGGCACACCTTTTCAATTCCTTCCTTCCATAGGAAATAATGGATAGGAGCACCTTCTTTTGGCGCTCACAGAATTGGACCCCCTGGTCCAGTCTTTTTGAAACTTGGGGGGTATTTTGTGGAGAGGCAGTAGATGCTATACTGAAAATTTGGTGCCCCCGCTGGATTGGACCTGGGACCTTCTGCTTACCAAGCAGGTGCTCTACCACTGAGCCACCATCCCTCCCCATAGTTTATGATATAACCAAATTTATAACAATGATATAACAAAAGTCTGCTTAGAGCATACGAAAGCTTACATTCTGAATAAAATTTAGTTAAAAGTGCAACTTGTCTGCTGATTTGTTCTATTGCTTCAGACCAACACAGCTGCCCACTTGGATCTATCGGCAGAAATAGTTACGAGACAAGGCGGGTCGTAGTTCAGAATGTGTGTACTGGTGGGGTAACATATGCAAATTCCTCCAGTGGGGCAAACAGCAGCTCACGGGGGCCATTTTCAGGTTGAGGAAATGGTGCAAGGGGGAATAATCTGTTCACCTGGGAGTTGGGCTCCCCAGTGAAGAAATTGCAGCTGACATCTGATAGAAGGTCCTTCTTGCAAACCTTGGCATGATGACCTGAGAACTTTGTAATAACATGGAGTCTTCAAACTGTGTCTGCACAGGGAGCCAATACAGTCTTCCAGCAGAGTAGGGCTTGAGAGACTCATGTTTGAATCTTCCCTATCCCATGGCAGCTTGCCGGGTGAGCTTGGACCACTCAGTCGCTCTCTCTCAGCCTAACCCAAGGGTCCCCAACCTTGTTGAGCCTGCTGGCATCTTTGGAATTCTGACACAGCATGGTGGGTGCAGCCTCAGGTTGCCAAGTCCAATTCAAGAAATATCTGGGGACTTTGGGGATGGAGCCAGGAGACTTTGGGGGTGGAGCCAGGAGACATTAGGGTTGGAGCCAAGATCAAGGCTGTGACCAGCATAATTGAACTCCAAAGGGAGTTCTGGCCATCACATTTAAAGGGACGGCACACCTTTTCAATTCCTTCCTTCCACAGGAAATAATGAAGGATAGGGGCACCTTATTTTGGGGCTCATAGAATTGGACCCCCTGGTCCAATCTTTTTGAAACTTGGGGGGTATTTTGGGGAGAGGGACTAGATGCTATACCAAAAATTTGGTGCCTCTACCCCAAAAAACAGCCCCTCAAGAGCCCCAGATACCCATGGATCAATTCTCCATGATTTTCTATGGGAATAGATCTCCATAGGGAATAATAGAGTTCCCAGAAGACATTTCCCTCCCTTCCCCCCGCTTTCTGATGACCCTGAAGCGGGGGGAGGGCCTCCAAACCGGGGGATCCCCTGCCCCCACCTGGGGATTGGCAACCCTAGTGCAGCCACAAAGTGCCCCGATGGCAGGCAATCACATTTCCAGGACTTGATCAGAAACCCCACCTGGCCACACCCACTTTCTAACATCACTTGCATCACCCTTTCATGGAAAACGTAGAGGCCTCGATTACAGGAAAATGGAGAAGATCAATTTCCCATGAGGCTTTGCTATGCAGAAACATCACATCACTATGACATCCAACGCCCCCTGGAATCCGACAGTTTCATTGATATGATATCTGCATCTGGCAACACGTGAGCCCAGTTGCGGGCATGTGTGTGACTGACACAACCCAGGTAATAGAGAAGACCAATACATTTCTCTTTGGCAATATTCTTAAATAGCGCTTACCCCTGATTTGGTAAAGGAGGGTGTTCCTTAAGAGATAGAAATAAGAAGACTTCTCCTGAAGCTTTAAGTGGCCGGTTGCAAAATAGTAGCAAACAGGCACAGAAAAAGTCTTTGGTTAGGTAAGAAATACATTTACATAAAAGGTGCAAAACCACTTCATGGTCTTAAACAGAGGGATTATAATTCCCTTTGACAGACCTTGATTATTTTTAAAACCCTAATTTCATTACTGTTTCCGGCAGCTGCAAGGGCATGTTTTACTAGCTGCAGGTCGGGAGGGCCTGAGAGATGTCGACAAAAGCACATTAAAGGTTAAATAGATGCATGGCTATAAAACATTTCAAGCCGCCACACCGCTGAGAGCGGGCACTCAACTGGCAAGCAGTAAGCAATTCCAGACAGGGCAATGGTACTTTCCTGCATTATGCACACACCAGCAGAAAAGAGCAAGATTCCAGTTGCACCTTCAAGCCTAACAGCACTGCTGGCTGCAGGCGAGGAGCTTTCGGGAGTCACTGCTCACTTCTTCAGCGCCTCATGAAAGCTCCTGCCCTGCTACAAATGTTGTAGTCTTTCTGGTGTTACTGGACCCTTGCTCTTTTCTACTGCTACAGACAAAGCTACCCATCTCAATCTACACATCTAGAACTGGCATTCCCCACCCTCCACCCCACCCAAGGATTTGTAGAGACTCGTAGTACAGGCTGAAATACAAATTGAAAGGACAGTTTGGGCACAAGCTTAAACACAACCAGCGCACGCTATTTCAAGTGATCCAACTCAAATGCAGATGAAGCAAGCCGGTGGCTTATTTGGTAAATAGTAGAGGATTAAGCAAACAGTGACTCTAAAGCTCAGGTCTTCCTCTGCGAAATTCTCGGAGGCTAAGAGCGCTCTTTTGCCTACAACGAGCAAGAGCCTGCAGAGCAAACAAAAAGCATTCTTGGGGTTGTATTTGCTGTCAATATGCATTCTAGGGAATTTGCACAAACAGAATGAACCCCATTTGTATGATGACTGAATGAACCCTCCTAATAATGTCACCCTCGACACAGTTGTACCTTTCTAACCCCACAGTGGTTCAGAAGGGTGTAACTCTGCTTCGGATGGCGCAATATGAAGAGTTCTTTTGCCATCCACTCTAAACCACCACCGCAACAAAGCAACGGTACCACTATGTTAGGTCTGCCTAACACAAAGGAGTACAAGATGCTTAGTGGGGTGCGTGTGTGTGTGTGGGGGGGTGGGGGGCTTAGTTAAAGCTCTGCTTTCCTACTGACTGTGCCAGGAATGGCTGACATCTTTTTTCTTTTTTTCTTAAGGGGTAAACAAAGACAGATCTGGTGGCGGTGGAGGATGCTAACCTCAGTGCTCACTCTGGAAGGCCTTGTCCACTCCGCAGAGAACAAACACTGACTTCCAGACTGATTTCATAAATTAAAAAAACCAAACTCCCCACCAACTTTAAATGCATTCCCCAAGCTACTGGCTGGCTTGGCGAATTTATTTGAAGAGACGAATGCCTTCTCCAAGCCGGCTAATGGGGTGGGGGTGGGGGGCTTCGGGAATCACACGACATGCATGAAAAGAGCCACACGTGGCTCCTGAGCGGCAGTTTGGCCACCCCTGCGCTATACCATGCTGGCTTTCGTCTTTGGTGGATCCCTCAAATAATTCCCTGCTAAGTTGCCTGCTTTCCTGCCCTCTCTCTTTCTTTGCAGCCCCCCCCCCCCCAATGCCTCTTCCCTGCTGGCCCCTGACACGCGTCACATGTCTTCGAAGAGCCCGGGACAGACTTCATCTGCTGAAGGCTGAAAGTGGCTATCAGGATCCCTGGGAGGGCTCTGCAAAGGAGCAATCAAAGAATGAGTCGCCTGAGGAAAACAATTGCAAAGGATCTCAAAATATCAGTCTTGGATGAGCAGATGCATTTTGGACTGTGGAGGGCAGACTCAGCTGCAACTATTCTGGTCTGGTCTGGTCTGGTGTGGTCAGACCAGGGCTCTGCAATCCGATTGCCTAAGGAAGAAGAGGCCATTGAACTCCAGGGGCACCTAAAAGAGTTGCAGCTCTTATTTCACCCCAGGCTTCAACAGACTGGCCCTGACCTGGATAGCCCAGGCAGCCCAATCTAGTCAGATCTCAGAACTTAAGAAGGGTCGGCCCTGGTTAGTCCTTGGATGGGAGACCACTGAGGAAGGCGAGGGCTGCTCTGCAGTGGCAAACCACCTCTTAGAATAATAGTCTCACAGAGTTGGAAGGGACCTCCAGAGTCATCTAGCCCAACCCCCTGCACAATGCAGGAACTCCACAAATACCTTCCACTCCCCCCATACACCCTTCTTGCCCTTTTTCACAGAATCAGCATCACTGTCAGATGGCTTTAAAAAAGAAAGGAGAGCCCACCACCTCCCGAGGAAGCCTGTTCCACTGAGGAACCGCTCTAACTGTCTGGAAGTTCTTCCTAATGTTGTGTTTTAACAATTTATTGATAACATATGGTTACAAAACTTAATTATAAATTTTCGGTACTAACCCATATGGTATTTCAATCCCCCCTCCCTCCAATGCTGACTTCCCCGAAGTTATAAATTTAAGTTCAATACTAAAGGTACTACTAACCGATCAAAGTTCAATATTTTTTTTTCATTAATACTAAAAAATTGTCCAATGTCTTTTTACATTCCACTCTTTCTCCATATAGCCTTTAAATTTCTTCCACTCCTTTTTGAATATATCTAAATCATAGTCTCTTAGAGTTCTAGTTAGTTTGCCCATCTCACTCCACGATAAAACTTTCACAATCCAGTCCCATTTCTCTGGTATTTTTTCTTGTTTCCACAGCTGCGCATACAATGTCCTAGCAGCTAGGAAATTCTTCCTAACGTTGAGCCGGAAATTCTTTTGATTTAATTTCAGTCCACTGGTTCTGGACAATATTATCCTGTTTAATATCTTGCCTTGAACATGGCATGATAGGTAACCATGAGTTGGCTGCCCCTTGAAAACACTCTGTATCACCAATCAAACAAGCCCCCCCCCCACACCAACTCTTTTAATTGGCTGCGTGTTCAACTTTTCTTGACCTGTCAGGGACATACCAGAGGCTCACACGCCTCTTCAGTGGAGCAGAAGGAGAAAGCAGCTAATTCTCTTGTATTTAAAGTCCACCTCACAGCATTTTATTAATTAAATGTTTCTGGAGTGCATCCCTGTGCACCTTTATGATTGGTGCGCCGGCTTGTCATTAACCTCTGCTGCTTGGTGGCAACAGTTTGGTTCGTGGAAACTCTGCTGCTATGCGCATCCATTGCAGAACAGTACTGCAAAAGCAAATAACTCCTTATCTGGCATAATTATAGCCACTCATTTGTTTCCTTCCAGTCTCCGCCTCCCCCCACCCTTCTGCAACAAAACCCAGGCAACATTTGCTCTTAAACACTGATCTAATCTTCTGCCTAATCTCTCCAGCGCACGACCATCGTGTATAACAAGAGATATGGCATTAAACAGACAATACAATCACCAAACCATTTGTAGGCAATAAGTTTGCAGATAGCAGGGAGGGCATTCATCAGAGGCAAAAGGACAGGTGCCAATCAGGAAAAGCAGCATATTGCTCCAGGAAATTAAAAATTATAAACCGTGACTGATACTTTGCTATCTTGCCTCCAAACCCAGAGAAAATGTGTGTGAGGGAATTGCAAACTCTTCATTTTATTTTATTGTTGTTATTATTCTTGCTGCAATGCAGAGATATCGTCACCCGTGCAAAGAGTTCTGTGAACACTTGATAGCGCGTGTGTGTGAGCGAGTCATCTGCCATGTGCCACGTTTCCTATGGATGGGCATGAGCCACGGAAATTCAGAACGTCCAGTATTCCATGGAGATGACTGCACTGCAGAAATGCTAACTTCTTCCCCTGACCAAAGAAAATAGTCACAACCAATATTTGCAGTCTTTTTGGGGGGAGGAAGGAGGAGGTGTCAATGTCCGTGCACACTGAACATAATTCTGCTTTGGTGTTCTGTGTTTATTTGTAAAATATCCAGCATTTTAAGAGCCAAATGCAAAAAAAAGAAAAGAAAGAAAGAAAGAAAGAAAGAAAAGAGAAAAAAAGGAAGAGCCACATGTACTGTCCAGAACACCTAGGCAGAAGGGGAAAATTAAAATGTGAGAATTTTAAACGTCCGTTGCATGTATGCAGTTTGTTAAAGGATACTCAGTAGAAATAACAGGCAATGATTGTTTACCAAAATACTAATAAATTCTTAGAAGTTTTGCTGGAACAATGCATTTCTGGAATTGGGGGGGGGGGGGTAGGGTTGCCAGGAAATATCTGGCCATCACATTTAAAGGGACCACACTCCTTTTAAATGCTTTCTCTCCATTGGAAATAATGGAGGCACCTTCTTTTGGGGCTCATAGAACTGCACACTCTGGTCCACACTTATGAAACTGGGGGGGGGGGGGGGGGGAGGTTGAGAAGACACACCAGATGCTATGCTGAAAATTTGGCACCTCTGCCTGTCCCCCTGAGCCCCAGATACCTACAGATCGATTCTCTATTATACCCTATGGGGAGTGGTCTCCATAGGCTATAATGGCGTGCTCAGCGGACATTTCACCCCCCCCCCTTTCTGATAACCCAGAAGTGGGGGGAGGGCCTCCAAACCAGGGGATCCCCTGCCCCAACTGGGGGTTGGCAACCCTAGGGAAAGGTTTTTCAAACATAACATGGCGGCAAACCAACGTGCGACAGGAAGCCAATGTCTTTCCCTGCAACGGTCCCAGCCCTGCAGAATGGGCTGCCAACGGAAGGAGCTGCCATTCCTTCCAGTGTTCTGAAAAAGTGCACAGTGGAATTGCTTAACAGGGCTTCTGATTAAGTTACTATGGTTTCACCCTGACCTGGATGGCCCAGGCTAGACTGATCTTGTCAGATCTCAGAAGCCAGGCATGGCGGGCCCGGATGAGAGACCAGCAAGGAAGTCCGGAAGCTCCTGTGCAAAAAGAAGCAAGAGCAACCACTGCGGCTTGTCTCTCGCTTTAAAAACCCTGCAGGGTCATCATTGTTGGCTGTGGCTTGAGCGCACGTTTTACTGCCGGTTTGATTTGGACCCTACTTGGCAGTGTGGTGATTTTCTGGAACGACTAAAATCTGGAACTGGGACAGTTTCTGGATCATTCATAGAAAATGCTTTGAGCAAAATGGAAAAGCGGGACGTAAACATTTTAAACAAATCACAATTCGGTGTAAATCTAAAGAAAAATCAAATGTGAAAACTGGTCTCATGCTGCAGTGTTCCAAGATTTCTTATATATTTACACACGTTCACACCTCAGTCACATTTATTTACTTTCCCTAATTTTCCAATGGATTAGCATGATGTATTAGTCAATTTGCCCCTGCCTGGTTGCTGTCCTCTGGGCGACACTATTCCCCACTTCCCCTGCCTGCTAAAAGCTCACAGTCCCAGGGCCAGACAGCCAAGCGAGTGCTGCGTGTCCCACAGTGCTGACAACAGACACCGTTACAGACATACTGCAAATGGTTTCTGGCAGGATGCCGTCATGCTGCCAAAGGTAAGCCCCTTTCTGTCTCTTTGATGTCAACAGGAGAAACATTAGTCTGTGTGGTTCACCTTAATTTTGGCTGGGTTGTGCCCTTCCTCATTAGGTCAATCAGCAGGTTATTCTGCAAGAGTTCAGCACAGGACACAACAACGACCGGCAGATAAAAATAGAACAAGCAAACCAACCACCATACTTGGGCAGAGGCTGCACTGCATAGCTTGAACATTTTCCAAAAGATAACCGACGGAGTCGCTTATTCCTGAAGAGGATCTTTTCAAAATTGCAAAGGGAAGATGTGGAAGAGAAGAGCCAGATTCAGAGTACAGATCAAAAGCACAGTCTGGAGTATAGTCAAGATTAAATTGCACTGCACTTTTAACAGCATTTTGTTGTCTCAAAATAACTGAAGCAACATTTTCAATGAACAAACAATTGTATATACCCCTTTCCCCCCTTAAACACAACGATATGTGTCTTTAATGTGCACCCCTAGAATACAGGCCTTTCTGGGTGTAAAGTGCTGTCAAGCTGCAGCTGATTTATGGTGACCCCAGCAAGGGGCATTCAAGGCAAGTGAGGAGCAGAGGGGGTTGGCCATGGCCTTTCTCTGCAGAGTCTTCCTTGGTGGCCTTCCCTCCAAGTACTGACCCTGCTTAGCTCCCAAGATCTGACAAGATTGGACCACGCCATACTGCCTTCCCTCTCAGAATATAGACCTATAGAACTGTTATAGCAGCACTCACTCAAGCCTGGGCCCAACGGCTCATCCTTCAGGTAGTCCAGGTTTTCCTGGCACCACATGAATTGCACCATGTGTAAACTAGGCAGATCTTGTATCCTAGGCAAGATTCACTCAACATGCAGAATCCTTTGTGTCCCAGACATGGATAGAAAGATTATACTTTGCATGATTTGCATGTATGTTCTAGAGGCAAATCATCTGGTTTGTGCAAGAGGTGATTCATATAGATGCAGACACATTCCCAACCAGTCCTCACCATGCAAAAGGACAACACCACAGCCCCAACCCCCTGCATTGGCTGGGCCTTGTTGAATCGGTTGGAGTTATGGGAATTCTCATCCAGGACTTGATGCAAGGGATGAAGGGCAGAACGCCCCCTCTTGATTTCTCTGAATGGAACTTAAGAGCAACAAGGAACCCAAAGCCTAAAGCATGAATGTTTTATTACGGTCAAGAATTAAAAGGGTACTTAACATTTAAGAGCAGGTATACCTGCAGGTAGGAGCAAGCATTCTCTAAACTGGTGGATGGGTGGGTTTAAACACATAGATTAAGCTAGCTGTAACGTATTAGTCATAACCAGAGCCCTGGGACTCAGAGTGGTAAGCTGCAGTACTGCAGTCCAAGCTCTACTCACAACCTGAGTTCAATCCTGGCAGAATCTGGGTTCAGGGAGCCGACTCAAGGTTGCCTCATAGAATCATAGAGTTGGAAGGTACCTCCAGATTCATCTAGTTCAGCCCCTTGCACAATGCAGTAAACTCACAAACACTGTCCCCTAAATTCACAGGATCCTCATTGCTGTCAGATGGCCATCTAGCCTTTGTTTTAAAACCTCCAAGGAAGGAGAGCCCACCACCTCCTGAGGAAGCCTGTCCCACTGAGGAACCCGCTCTAACAGTCAGGAAGTTCTTCCTAATGTTGACCCGGAAACTCTTTTGATTTAATTTCAACCCATCGTTTCTGGTCCTACCTTCTGGGGCCACAGAAAACAATTCCACACCATCCTCTATACGACAGCCCTTCAAGTAATTGAAGATGGTGATAATCATATCCCCAGCTCCTTCAACCTTTTCTCATAGGACTTGTTCTCCAGACCCCTCACCATCTTCGTTGCCCTCCTCTGGACCCGTTCCAGCTTGTCTATATCCTTCTTAAAATGTGGTGCCCAAAACTGAACACAATACTCCAGGCGAGGTCTCACCAGAGCAGAGTAAAGCGATACCATCACTTCACGTGATCTGGACACTATACTTCTGTTGAAGTATAGACTCGGCCTTCCATCCTTCTGAGGTCAGTAAATTGAGTACCCAGCTTGCTGGGGGTAAAGTGTAGATGACTGAGGAATGGCAAAACACCCTGTGAAAAAGTCTGCCGTGAAAACGTCGCGACGTCGCCCCAGAGTCGGAAATGACTGGTGCTTGCATAGGTCCTTTGCTAACATATTATAGTTCTGATGCTTACTCTGCGTATCATGATATTTACTAAACAGTCCAAAGTCTGATGCCACCCTCCACTCCCCCCCCCCCCCCCGCTAGCTTGTATGGTGAAAGGATCAGAGACAGGACTATTGACAGCAACAAAATGAGAAAGCAGAAAAATATCAGAAGTGAACTCCATTAACAGGCCTTGGAGACAGGCAAGGTGCTCCAGGCAGACAAATAACGTCCCTGTGATCGATAGCATCAAATGCTGCTGACGGATCGCGCAATATCAAGGCTCTGCGAGGCAGAAGAGGCAGTGGGAATAAGGCAACCTTTGCAATCTGTTCCAGGAAGTCCTGGCAACCCGCTCATCTCCAAGAGAGGAGGAAACGTGACAGAGACACACTGTGGGAACTGCGACCAAAACCGGGAGAAGAATCCAGGACTGCCAGCTGAGAATCAGGGAATAGCTGGGGACTTTGGGGGTGGAGCCAGCAGCAGGGCTGCAACAAGCAAGATGGAAGGGAGTTCTGGCCATCGCATTTAAAGGGACAGCACTCCTTTTAGGTGCTTTCCCTCCACTGGGAATAATGTAGGATTGGGGCACCTTCTTTTGGGGCTCATAGAATTGGACCCCCTGGTCCTATCTTTTTGAAACTTGGGTTGTTGTTTTTTTTAGGAGAGGCATGAGATGCTATGCTGAACATTTGGCACCTCTACCTCAAGAAAGAGGGGGAGGGTCTCCAAACCAGGGGATCTCCTGCCCCAACTGGGGATTCCCATGTGGCAGTTACAACATATATATATATATATATATATATGAAGCTGCCTTATACTGAATCAGACACTTGGTCCATCAAAGTCAGTATTGTCTTCTCAGACTGGCAGCGGCTCTCCAGGGTCTCAAGCCGAGGTTTTTCACACCTATTTGCCTGGAACCTTTTTTCAGTGGAGATGCCAGGGATTGAACCTGGGACCTTCTGCTTCCCAAGCAGATGCTCTACCACTGAGCCACCGTCCATCCCCTAAGTTAGACATCCTACAGGCTATGAAGAACTCAGGTTCTCCCTCAGTCTTCCTCTGTCTAGATGGTAGGATTGCCAGGTGAGGCCTGGAGATCTCCCAGAATTACAGCTGGATGACAGAAATCAGTTACTCTGGAGAAAATGGCTACTTTGGAGAGTGGACTCTATGGTATTATATCCCACTGTGGTCCATCCCACCCTCCACCTCCAGAATCCCTATACATTTCTGAACATGGACTCTACTAGATGGTGAAACTCTATAACAGAAAATGTGTCTCCATTTCTAAAGAGGTTTGCCATGGTATGTGGTTTTGGGACTGGCACTCCAAAGCCTGTGCAGAGTGATGTAAAGCTTCTGCAGAGATCCAGCTAAGTATTTTGGGGGATCCTAGATTAAATATCTAGAGCTGGGTAGTTTACGATACCTTAACGGGTCTTGTAATATGTTTGTAAGAATCTGGTCCCTGAAATTAAAGCCGATTTCGTACACTGTTACATTTACTATGTGAATACCTGCAAGATATTAAGTGACCAACTGAAAAAGGAGAGGGTAAATGCAGCAAACTGGATTGGCAAACTAGTGCATCACACAATTCCAATTAATGAGAAAACTGCCTATGGAAGATACACTCAGTGGTACACCCAGGTTTCCTTTTATGCAACGTAAGGAATGGCACAATGGAAAACACAGGTTAATCTCAAAAGATCCAGTCCTACCATTATGCAGAATGAGGTGGCCCACATTTGGCAAGATTTGGGGGATGCTGACAAAGGGCAGAGAACTGACAATTTTTTAGTTAATTATTTTTGTTACTCTGCAGATGCCATTTGGACTTTCTGCCTTAGACACCAAAAGGTCTTAGGTCATGTCTGATAAAACATTCGCACTTCCCAAGATATGAATACCAGGACAACCAGCCTGTGGCAGCGATATATGTGGGACATCATTATTACATGGAGGAGAGGTCTATCAGTGGCCACTAGCCATGGTGACTAAACCTCCGCATTCAGAGAAAGTAAACCTCTGAATAGCAGTGCCAAGACTCAACATCAGGAGAAACCTTGGCCTCTATGTCTTGTTGTTGACCCTCCAGAGGAACTGGTCGGCCACTGTGTGAGACAGGAGGCTGGACTAGATGGACCCTCCCTGGTCTGACCCAGCAGGGCTCTTCTGATGTTCTTCTCAGGGGAAGGCCTCCGCCTCTCTGCCCTGTTGATGGCCCTCCAGAGGAACTGGTCGGCCACTGTGTGAGACAGGAGGCTGGACTAGATGGACCCTCCCTGGTCTGACCCAGCAGGGCTCTTCTGATGTTCTTCTCAGGGGAAGGCCTCCGCCTCTCTGCCCTGTTGATGGCCCTCCAGAGGAACTGGTCGGCCACTGTGTGAGACAGGAGGCTGGACTAGATGGACCCTCCCTGGTCTGACCCAGCAGGGCTCTTCTGATGTTCTTCTCAGGGGAAGGCCTCCGCCTCTCTGCCCTGTTGATGGCCCTCCAGAGGAACTGGTCGGCCACTGTGTGAGACAGGAGGCTGGACTAGATGGACCCTCCCTGGTCTGACCCAGCAGGGCTCTTCTGATGTTCTTCTCAGGGGAAGGCCTCCGCCTCTCTGCCCTGTTGATGGCCCTCCAGAGGAACTTACTGTCCACTGTGTGAGACAGGAGGCTGGACTAGATGAACCCTCAGTGGTCTGGTCCAGCAGGGCTCTTCTTATAAAGTAGTCCAAATATGGTTTTTCCAGGGAGCTGTTCCCTAGCTGTGCTGGATCTTATACCTAATGGCCTTGGGCCCATATTGTTGATTTCATCAGAAAAAAGGTATTTTGGAACTCTAGCTGGGTGTTCTACCCATTGCAAACACAGCACGGCAGTCCTTATGTGGGGTGGCTAGCAAAAGATATGTTTATTTATTTAGAACATTTCTATCCTGTCTTTCTACCCAAATAGCATATCCAAAGTGCAGAACAAAACATTAAAACATGTCAATCTCAATAAGCATTTAAAAATAAGTATATATAAAATAACTAAACAAAGACATATAAACACACACACAACACACCAAAAACAGAGAGGAGGGTCAATCACAGTGAAGAAGGACAAAAAGCCTTCCCATGCCTGGGGAAGAGGATTGATGGACAGATGGCTCACCCAGGTGAGGGAGCGCCAAAGGTTTGGCCCTGTGACTGAGAAGGCCATTACTCAGGTTTTAATGTTTTGTTCTGCACCTTGGAGATGCTACTTGGGTGGAAAGGCAGCACAGAAATGTTCTAAACTCAGATGGAAAAAAGAATCACATAAGACACTGAAAATGTCCTCATGCCCAAAAGTGTTTTGCCACTTCGCTCGCCTGAATCTGAGGAGGACCTCTGCAGGGGCTGCAGACGAGGTGAAAAGGGCTGCAACAACTATGAGATGTTAACACAGAGGCAGGAGTTCTGCCATCAGCTTAGCGCACTTTTACGCATTATAGTTCTTGGGTACACCAATGATGTTTTAGGAGTACACTTATGACAGGAACATCTCTTCAAAACTGACACAAAACACAAAGAAGACAGCCAAGACAGGCTGCAGTTCTCTGACTAGACTGAGGGAGTCTCTAGGTTTGCAGGATGTGTGCAGCAGCCAGAGACGGTGAGAAAGAGAAATCTTTACACACAGGGCTAGGGGTCCCAGACCTGCACGGGTGGCAGGGGATCCCCTACTCTGCCCCCTAGCATTGATCAGCTAGCCCGTGAAGGGATTTACCAGCAGCAATCTGAGGACAAGGCCTCTGTTGCCAGGAATGCAGCAACATCACTTCCGGCACACACCGGAATTGATGTCATCATGTTGCTGGCAATGTAGGGATGCTCTGGTATTTGGGTAAAACCTCTATGGCAAAAATGGCTTCTGCCATAGAGTTTTTGTCCAAATGCCAGAGTGCTCTCAGCAACATGATGATGTCATTTCTGGTGAATGGCAGATGTGACACTGCCGCATCACCAGCCACTCCACCCTCCCCTGGTTGCCAGGGGTTACCAGGCAACCCTACACGGGCAACCCTGCGCATACCTCTAACTCAGCAACTGGTGATCATCTTCCTGGGTTGGCTTCAGCCACTCACCAACGGCTGGAAAGTGTTGAACGGGGAGGGACGGTGGCTCAGTGGTAGAGCATCTGCTTGGTAAGCCGAAGGTCCCAGGTTCAATCCCTGGCATCTCCAAAAAAGGGTCCAGGCAAGTAGGTGTGAAAAACCTCAGCTGGAGACCCTGGAGAGCCGCTGCCTGTCTGAGAAGACAATACTGACTTTGATGGACCGAGGGTCTGATTCAGTATAAGGCAGCTTCATATGTTCATATGTCTCCAGGCAAGCAGGTAGGGAAAGTCATTTTGTACACTGGAAAACATGTTCTTTTTTTCAGGCACAAATGAACTACTTGGGTATGGCCGGGCAGATGATCAAGTAGCACAGGGGATGGAGGAGAGTGAAGTTATTTGCAAGGCTGATCTAACTGCTGTGCGAATCTTTAGCACATAAAGAATTCCTTTATTGCAGGGGGCCTTTCTGAAATGGTAGTGGAAAGTGTGATCAAGTAACACGAGGCTGAAAAGACATTTAGAGTTGGTTCTCCATTGCCTTCCTCTTGGTAGCAGCCCTGGACTTTTGGTGGTCTCCCATCCAAGCACTAACCAGGGCTGACCCTACTTAGCTTCTGAGATCTGAGGAGACCAGGCTAGCCTGAGCCATCCAAGTCAGAGCTCTGAAGCACAATTGCCACATTCTGCCAAATGGCTCTTTAGAACTTCCTTCCCAAGTGTTCCTCTCCAATGCAAACCAACCATCAAGGCTGTGTGAAAACTATGGGGAAATTGGACACAGGTGAGTGGGGGCTCCACCTTTGCAACCAGAATTTCCATGCTCATAATATCATTAGCCAAGTGCAGTTTCCGTTATTTCTAAGAGGAGGACAGCCAATGCAGTCATCTCTTCAGAACAGTGTCAACAAGACAGCTGGTGGTTTTGTAACACCTTTCCCCAGTCCTCCAATGGAAGCAGAGGATCTCCCATCCCCCAGATCCTGAAAAGGACAGCCTTGTCTACTTACAAGAAGTTCTTACCATGGAATTCCTGATGATTCCTAGAGCTATGCAGATGTAACAAAAGGTAACCATAGAACTAAGCAGTATTTATTTATTTATGATTTGTATCCCGCCCTTCCCACAAGTGGCTCAGGGCGGCTTCCAACAACTAGTCAAACATAAAAATTAAACTAAAATTAAATATAAACAGTTAAACATTTAAAACAATTAAAACCTTAAAAACCAGTAAACATTCCAAATATATAAAAACAGGAGTCAGGCAAGCTACATTGAGTTCTCATCTCAGCTAGGTGTAAGCTAGCCAGAAGAGGGTCGTCTTACAGGCCCTGCGGAACTGAACAAGGTCCCGCAGGGCCCTCACCTCCTCCGGCAGCTGATTCCACCATGTAGGTGCCATAACAGAGAAAACCCTTTCTCTGGTGGATTTCAAGCGGGCTTCTTTCGACCCAGGGATAGTGAGGAGATTTTGTGTTCCCGACCTCAGTACTCTCTGGGGAACATGTGGGGAGAGACGGTCCTTCAGGTAGGCAGGTCCCAGGCCATATAGGGCTTTAAAGGTAATAACCAGCACCTTGTACCAGACTCGGTATATCACTGGAAGCCAGTGCAGGGTCCGAAGACCCGGCCGAATGTGTCCCCACTTTGGGAGACCCAGTAACAGCCGGGCCGCGGCATTCTGCACCAGCTGCAATTTCCGAGTTTGGGACAGGGGCAGCCCCATGTAGAGGACATTGCAGTAGTCCAACCTCGAGGTGACCGTAGCATGGATCACTGTTGCTAGGTCGTCGCGCTCCAGGAAGGGGGCCAACTGCCTTGCCCGCCTAAGGTGAAAGAACGCGGACTTGGCAGCGGCTGCTATCTGAGCCTCCATCTTTAGAGAAGGCTCCAATAGTACCCCCAAGCTCCTGACCTTGTCCGCCGCTACCAGCGGCGCACTGTCAAAAACTGGTAGGGGGATTCCCCCTCTCGGCCCGCGGCGACCCAAGCAAAGGACCTCTGTCTTCGCAGGATTTAGCCTCAGTCCACTAAGACCAACTAAGTTTTATTCAGAATGCAAGTCTTAAAAGGTGCACTTGTCTACTGTTTTTGCTTCACTGCTTCAGACCAACACGGCTGCCTACTGAGATCTATCTAAAACGTAACCATAGGTACTGCTGGAAACTCTTTGGGAAGAACTTCCTGCGTGTCGAGTAACTAAACCCTGTGAATCATCCCTTATAAAAATAACAATGAAATCTGAGGGGTCCTTGGACACGTCATAATCAGATGAATGAAATAATCCTCGTAATCCTCATAACATCTATCAAAAGGAATGCTGTGGCAATGTGGGGATGGATAGTTCCAGAAGCACTTTCAGAAGTGCTCATAATATACATGGAGATATGAAGCTGGTGTCCGCTGAGTCAGGCCCTGGCTGCTGAAGGTCACGACTGCCAGTGGCTCTCTGGGGGTCTCAGGCGGAGGGAGGCCTCACATGTCACCTGTTCCCTGACACTTCTACCTGGAGCCGTCGAGGGCCTGCTGCATGCATGCGTGTGTGTGTTGGGGAGGGGGTTCAATAACACCTGACAGTTAGCACGTGTGCCCCAGGCTCAGCCAGCCAGGGCCCAGGCACATCTGTCCTGACATTGAGAACTCTGGCAAGCACTGTGTGTGTGTGTGTGGGGGGGGGGGAGACTCATAGCGCATTTGTCATCAGGCCACACAAAGATGTGGTAGGCCCACAAGAGCCTTTGCTGAGTACAATCCTCCCCGGCCGGCACACACGCCCCTCACACCAATGGGCTTTGTCAGTGATGGGGATGGGGGTGGAAATTTCCCCCCAAAGCTATGTTTTCCCTGTCAAAAATATTCCTCCCCGCAGATGTAAATACAGCCTGTTCATCCATAATTGGTCAGGGCTGCTGCACTGCAACTCAATCATATTAGATGGGCTCGATGTGGGATATGATGCACTGAGAGGCCCCGGTGCATGCACAGAGTACATTTGCTTTCTTATAGTTTGAGAGGGCTAGTCTGCAGCACCAGATTCGAATCCTGTAGCACCTTAGAGGCCAACGAGAGGCTTTTCAAGAGATCTGAATCTAGCTGTTTTCTTACGCAAACATTACTTAATTTTTGCTATTTCTAATTTTTTAAATTTAAATTTGAATTCCATTCTTTTTTCCTGGGACAATTTTGTTCGTTGTCACTCTGCTTCACGCTAGCAATTTAAAGACCTGTTATGCGGACGGTCCTTGGAAAAAGGCTGTATTCACAGTGCTCAGAGCAGCTGGCGGATTGTCCAGTCCAACCCCCACCTTGTACAGCAAAAACCTTCCATACACCAACCCATGCATGTTCACACCACACAAAAACCTCCTTTTCAGATTATTATTTACTCTATTCAGATCCAGCTTTCCTTTTTCTTTTTGGAGAAAAAAAAATCAAGGGGGTTAACAAAAGAAGTATGAAATTGCACGCGGATGAAAACAGCCATCTGGCTGTCTCCTGGAAAGCATTCTGCTGATGTCAGAGAGAGGCTGGTGGGGGTGGGGGGAAGCTGGGCCAGGCAGACCAGTGGAAAGACCCTTCCTCTCCTGCTGGGATGCAGGGAAAATGGGCCACTAACATTGTCTGGTTGCTACATGCTGCGTCGTGAGGTGGTAGAAGGTGGAGGTGGTTGAAGCATCGCTTCAGACCGGGGAGGGGTGGGGGATGTATATTCCATTTTGAATGAACCTATTCCTTACAAAAACAAAAGCACTCCCCAAAATGAGACAGTTAGCATAGCCGGGAGAATGTGCAGGTTTTCTACTTGCAGGGAATTTTTGTAACGCAGGAGAGCCTCTAAAGAGAAGTTATACCTGCAGCCACCTCATTCTCTTGCATGCATAAATCAAGCCTACGGTAGGATTGCCCGGTAGCCCCTGGCAATCAGTGGGGGGCAGAGGGGATATCATCAGCGGGAGGGAGGCTTAGCCTGCTGTCAGCGGTGATGTGGCAACGTCACTTTTGGCATGCGCCAGAATTGGCATTATCACATTGCCAGCACCACACAGATGTCATGGTATCGCCATCCACAGTGGCCTAGACTTCCCTCTGCCAGCTGATTGGGCTGAGGAGGTGGAGGGCAGCATTACCAGCTCCAGCTTGAGAATCATAATTAATAATTACCGCACGGCATTTTGTGTAAAATGGTCAGGAGAGCCTAAGAGGCAGTCCAAGCTCTGTTAGCATTATGCACCATGAGTGTGAGCTGGACTTGTCCTTAAGGCAAGAGATGGTCTGTCATCACCTGTTGCCGCATCACACCCCTGGTATAAAAATTCTAGCCAAGGCTGCCCCTGCTTGTCTTCTGAGATCAGCCAAGATCCGGCTAGCCTAGTTATAATTCCTGGAGATTCAGGGGTAGAGCCCAGGCAATGTGGAGCTGGAGAGGGGAGGGGAGGGAAGGGAACTTGGGGGGTGGGATGTGATGCTACCGAGCCTGCCTGCTGAAGCTGCCATTTCCTCCTGGAGAGATGGGCCTTGCAGTTTGGATCTCACTTGTAATTCTGTGGGCCCCACCAGAACTTTGGCTGTCCTTCCTAAGAGAGGGGCAGTCAGGCGATGGGTTCTATCTGCAGACATGGCCAGTCACTAATGGATCCCAGGGAGGGGGGAGACTGTCCCACATCACCTCAGTATAGGGCTGCCAACCCCCAGGTGCTGGCTAGAGATCTCCTGCAATCAATCTCAAAGGGACAGAGATCAGTTAGCCCAGAGAAAAGAAGGTGAACTCTACGGAAGCCCCTCCCCTCCCCCAACCCTGCCCTTCTCAGGTTCCATCTCCAAAATCTCCAGGTATTGCCCAACCTGGAGCTGGAAGTTACCACACCCTGCAAACAGCAGGCCCAGATAAGTTAGTTCTTGCATGGAAGTGTTTGCAGGATTCAAGGAAAACAGATGTTGCAAGAAAGCGAGGGCAGTGACATCCCAAAAGGAAAGGCAAAAATGGTGAGAGCAAAATACCATCCCCCCCGCCCCTCCGCAGGCAGGACACAGGCTAAAAATTCTTTCCTCAACCACCATGTGGTGGCTGATCAGACCGAAAAGCAAAGCCATGGTCTCTCTTCCCCCATCCTGTCAGAACAGAAGGTAGGGGAGGGGATGCATTAGAAAAACACAGAGCTAAAAGTCTTTCTTGCACACAGCAAGGATTCTAACTCCTGGAATGGGGATAATCCCTATTAATGTATCATCTGAAGTTCCCCGAAAGCCAATTTTGGATAAGATTCTCAGCCAAAAAACATTCAGCGCAACAGGTTTTGCATCAGGGCCCTGCCTGGCTTCAGTTCAACTATGGATCGGATACTCCTATTTGCCTGCCCCCACCCCACAACTATGGAACAGTGTCACAGAATCATAGAGTTGGAAGGGACCCTGCACAATGCAGGAAACTCACAAATACCACCCCCTAAATTCACAGGATCTTCATTGCTGATAGATGGCCATCTAGCCTCTGTTTAAAAATCTCCAAGGAAGGAGAGCCCACCACCTCCCAAGGAGGAAGCCTGTTCCACTGAGGAATCGCTCTAATGGTCAGGAAGTTCTTCCTAATGTTGAGCTGGAAACTCTTTTGATTGAATTTCAATCCATTGGTTTTGGTCCTACCTTCTGGGGCCACAGAAAACAATTCCACCCCATCCTCTATATGACAGCCCTTCAGGTACTTGAAGATGGTGATCATATCACCTCTCAGCCGCCTCCTCTCCTGGCTAAACATCCCCAGCTCCTTCAGCCTTTCTTCATAGGACTTGGTTTCCAGACCCCTCACAATTTTCATTGCCCTCCTCTGGACCTGTTTCAGGTTGTCTATATTCTTCTTAAAACGTGGTGCCCAAAACTGAACACAAGACTCCAGGTGAGGTCTTTCCAGAGCAGAGTAAAGGCAAACCACCACTTCATGTGATCTGGACAGTATACTTCTGTTGATACAGCCCAAAATTGCATTTGCCTTTTTAGCCACCACATTTATTTATTATTTATTACTTTAAATTTCTATCCCGCCCTCTCTGCAAGCGGACTCAGGGCACACCACATCACACTGTTGACTCATGTGCAGCGTATGATCCACTAAGACTCTGAGATCTTTTTCGCACATACTACTGCTAAGACAAGTCTCCCTCATCCTATAACAATACATGGGATTTTTTCCTACCTAAATGCAGAACTTTACATTTATCCCTGTTAAAATTAATTTTATTTGTTTCAGCCCAGTTTTCCAGCCTGTCAAGGTCATCCTGTATCCTGCTTCTGACTTCTACTGTACTTGCAAGTTGCAACCCCTCTCAATTTAGTATCATCGGCAAATTTAATAAGCATTCCCTCTATTCCTTCATCCAAATCATTGATAAAGATGTTGAACAAAACAGGTCCCAGGACAGATCCCTGAGGCACTCCACTTGTCACTCCTCTCCAGGAGGATGAGGAACCATTCACAAGCACTCTTTGGGTGTGATCTGTCAACCAGTTACAGATCCACCTAACAGTAACAGGATCCAAACCACATTTTACCAACTTGTCAACAAGGATAGTATGTGGAACCTTATCAAAAGCCTTACTGAAATCAAGATAAATGATGTCTACAGCATTCCCCTGACGCAGTAAGGTAGTCACTTTCTCAAAAAAAAAAAAAAAGAGAGATCAGGTTAGTCTGACATGACTTGTTCTTCAGAAAACCATGCTGGCTCTTAGTAATCACATCCATTCTTTCTAAATGTTCCAGGACTGACTGACTGATGATTTGTTCTAAAACTGTTCCAGGTATAGACGTCAAGCTGATGGATTGGTAGTCAGCCAGGAAGGAATAAGAGGCCAAAGGCCGCAGGAGCTCCCCAATCGAGGCTCCTCCTTCCAGGCCACACCTCCTGTGCTTGGGAAAGCAATTGATGGGATGGACAGTGGAAGAGCTAAAATTCCCCCTCCATGAACTACGCTAAGTCACTCAGGGTCATCCCCCCACAAATGGACAGGGAATAGGGTTGACAGTCTCCAGATAAGGCCTGGAGATGTCCCAGAATTACAACTAGTCTCCAGACTACAGAGATCAGTTCCCCTGGAGACAATGGCTGCTTTGGGAGGGTGCTCTGTGGCGCTGTGCCCTTCCTTCTCCAAACTCTGTCCTCTCCAGGCTCCACCCTTAAATCTTCTGGAATTCCCCAGCCCAGAGTTGGCAACCCTGGCAGGGCATCCCTAACCATCTTTTTGCAGCCATTGATTCTACTTGCTCAACCGCAACCAAAACGCCTGAATGGCCATTTCTGGATTCTTTTTAACAACTGATTTTAAACTCATGTTTCAATATATTCAGTTTTAAGCAAATGAACAAACAAAAACAAAAAAATGCAAGACAACTAGTAGGACCTGACTAGAATTCCACTGCATCTTGACTTGGGTTTACCAAATGCATGTACTAAAAGTCGTTCACACAATCACAAGGAAGAGCACGAAACTTTAAGGGGGGAAAATCCACTCTAGATTGACATGGTGGATATTTCATGCCACCACCACCAACCAAAATCCTTTAATGAATGCGTTCCAGGGCCTGTTCTTCATGCAAGGGAGGTGAAAGAGAGATTCCTTTAAGCGAGGGATTTATTTCTGAAATAATGCAAGTGTAAAATCATCAAGGCACAATTACAACTGCTAACGCTCTTAACAGCTTTGGGAGATCTCGAAATTTTGGGCAATGCAGGCATGCCAGCAATTCAGGGAAGGCCATTGTCACTTTACACACACCAACCGTTCACCATGGTTACTGGTCAACTAAATAGGTAAGTCAACGAAGAAAGAATAAAAGAAGTATAAACATTGGGTCAAATCCTTGGGGGCTATTGAGGATAAGATTTCTCCCCTTATCACAAAAACTATCCTAAAGCCAGAATAGCCTTATACACATGCATACCAAAAGTCAGAATGCCTTAACACACCAAAAAAAAAAAAGGGCAACACAGTCAAGTGCAAACTACGCATAATCCTGCCCCAGCATGATGGTCTTTCATCCCCATGCACTGCCTTTGCCAGTTGACAACACACTGCTACCCACAATGCTCTCCCTCTCACGCACGCGCATGCACACACTGCCAAGCACCCGTGAGCACACACACACACACAGAGGAGGGCTGGCGCAAAGACACACACACCCTGACCCCCCCCCCCCCTTCCCCTGCAAGGAAGCCAACTTACCCACAAGTTATGTTTCATTCACAACTAGCCAGTCCTCTGTTCTCCCCCTCCCCAACCTCAGCCAGGGAGGGTGGGCTCTCTCTCCTCTCTTCTGGGGCGGGGAGGGAATAAAGGCCCCATGGATCTAAAAACACTGCGAGGCAGAACCCGTGGAGTGCAGAACAAAGAAAAAAAAACTGGGGCTACCTTAATCTCTGCACAAGGCAGCCAGGAGCTATTTTCAAGCTGGTTCTCTCTCCTCCCTCTGAGGGCATCCTGCTCTCTCTCTCTCTCTGTTTCTCTCTCTCTCTCTTTTCCTTTGCCTGTCCGGCTGCTGCACAACACACATCAATTATTCATTGCTTGTCTCCCCGTTTCCAGGCAAAACCAATCACAGATGGAGCCTCTGCTAATGGGCTCCCGCCGTACACGCCAACAGGCTATTTGTGCTCCCAGCGACAGCCCTCCAGAGACAATAAAAAAAGAGAGAGGGGAAAAGAGAGAGAGAGAGAGAGAGAGAATCAGCTTCAGAACTTCACACTGTAGATCTGGAATGAGCCAGAGAAGGGGCACACACTGGCACTGGCATGACATGGGGTGGGGGGGTGGGCAGAGCATGTGGGTATGCGCTTGTGTGGCTGGCGGCACCATCATTATGAAAGGTGGCGCCTTTAACCCTCCCCTGCTAAATAAGAGACTGGGGGGGGGGGGGGATAAGGTGGGAGGGAAGAACGAAACACTAAGGAAAATGCTCACCTCGGCTTGCACATTCACAGGGATGATTGGTTTTCCTTGTGCTGTCTCTAGTGGGTACATCCCTTCGGCTCTCCCATCATATCCATCTATCACTTACGTGAGCACGCACACACTCAGATACACACACACACACACACACACAAGCAGAGACAGCCACTTTGCCAGAAGGAAGAGAAAAAAGAGGAGGGGGGGAAGGTTAGAGAGAAAATACAGGCTTCTCGCATTTCAAACTTGCAAGGAGGCATGGGGAACTGGGAATATCAGGACAAAGGCTTGTGTTTCTGGGGCGCAGCCAAAAAGCTAAAACCAACCCCCCCCCCCCCTCTCCACCATCATCAATGAATCAGAAGCAACACTTGTTTGAGTATGTCTAACAAACCTTTACGGTTGCCTGACTGGAACAAAAAAAAAAAAGGGGGGGGGAGGCTTTTCTGGGAGAGAAAGCCACCCAGGGGGTCTCCCTCCTGTCCTGGTGTGGAAATAGTGTTGACTGCATCCATGGCTAATTAAGAGTCCAGAAAGAAAGACGCTTCTGCTTTTTAGGTGGTATCAATGACATTGATGGCTTCCTGTGCAAGCCGCCCCTCCAAAAAAGGAACAGACCCCACCTGTACCAGAATACAACATACGTGGACAAAATTTTGGCATGAATTGCTGTCTGGGAGACCAAACAAAAAGAAAAGCCCCCTCTTCTTCCCATGTCATTGATCACCATGGCAGAATATGTCAGGCTGGGTGGACCTGGGGCTGAGGTTTAATTTGGCTGCCTCTGTCATGCCAGGCAGGGAACCCTAATGGGGATATGCCCATTTTTTCCTTTTTTTGCAAACTTTCACGTAGTCGAGGCTGAGTTCAAAAACCCCCAAACAAGTAAATACAACGGGAAGCAATTGCCACCTAATTATTTGTTGCTCATTCACATGTGTTTGGGAAAGTATGGCAGAAAAGGGCAAAACATGCGTAACTAGATTGCAGAAAAACACTGTTGCTTCTATAGCTAAATTCCAGATAATTGTGCCTTTCCTGGACCTACATCCTCTCCACGTTCTTACGCTAGCGGATTGTAATGTGGAAACTAGACAAAGACAGCAGAACTTTTAGGAATACACACCAAGTTGTGTGTATGTTGTTGTTCTGGGGGAGGGAAGGAAAGGCACAGAATATGGGACTAGGCACTGAATTCAGCTTCCTGAGATTCTGTTACACAAAGGGCCACCTGTCTAATCCCCAAGGCAGCAAAGATAACATTTGGTAGTGTGGACAAAGTCTGCTGAGCAGTCAGAGGGGCAGAGAAGAGCTCATAGTGCTGGAAGGGCAAAGTTCCTTGTCCCTCTACCTGACTAGCCACCCATGAAGAGAGCTTTCCTAAGGAGAGTCACGCCCTCTTAAGCCCACTGAGGTTAATGGGCTTGGAAAGACGTAACTGCTGAGGATGGCACTGGTGAAAAGTGTCCTCAAGTTGCAAAGGAGTTATAACAACCTCATAAGATTCTGAAGGCAAGAGACGTTCAGGGATGGTTTGCCTCTGCCTGCCTCTGCATAGCAACCCTGGGCTCCCACGGTGGCCTCCCCTCCGAGTACCCGCCAGGGCCAACCTTGCTTGATGAGATCTGCCTGGCCTGGGCCATTATATAAGAAAAGATGAAGGCAGTCCCCTGCGCAAGCACCAGTCGCTTCCGACTCTGGGGTGACGTCACATCACGTTTTCATGGCAGACTTTTTACAGGGTGGTTTGCCATTGCCTTCCCCAGTCATCTCCACTTTCCCCCCTGCAAGCTGGGGACTCATTTGACTGACCTCGGAAGGATGGAAGGCTGAGTCAACCTGGAGCCAACCACCTGAACCCAGCTTCTGCTGGGATCAAACTCAGGTCGTGAGCAGAGCTTAGGACTGCAGCTTGACCACTCTGCGCCACGGGGCTGCTGGTCATTCTATACAGCAGCACAAAGTGTAGACCATAGTGTGGAAAATAAATAATGCAAATCCATTTGATTTGCATAATATTTAAAAAGCGAGAGCGTTGTTTTTTTTTTTCAAGTGCAGAATTTGGACAGCCTGAATACAGAATTCTGTGACACAGCTAGACAGATCCCTAACAGCTTTTGAAAATACTATTCATAAGAACATAAGAGAAGCCATGTTGGATCAGGCCAACGGCCCATCCAGTCCAACACTCTGTGTCACACAGTGGCAAAAAAATTTATATACACACACACACTGATGGACCTGTGCTCCATATTTTTATCTAAACCCCTCTTGAAGGTGGCTATACTTGTGGCCGCCACCACCTCCTGTGGCAGTGAATTCCACATGTTAATCACCCTTTGGGTGAAGAAGTACTTCCTTTTATCCGTTTTAACCTGTCTGCTCAGCAATTTCATCGAATGCCCACGAGTTCTTGTATTGTGAGAAAGGGAGAAAAGTACTTCTTTCTCTACTTTCTCCATCCCATGCATTATCTTGTAAACCTCTATCATGTCACCCCACAGTCGACGTTTCTCCAAGCTAAAGAGCCCCAAGCGTTTCAACCTTTCTTCATAGGGAAAGTGCTCCAGCCCTTTAATCATTCTAGTTGCCCTTCTCTGGACTTTCTCCAGAGAAAGGTAATCCGACAGAGACTTTCTTTCTCTTTCTGGTCGCCGCACCTCAAAAAGGATATTATCCAATGCTATAATATCCTTTTTGAGGTGCGGCGACCAGAACTGCACACAGTACTCCAAATTCATAAGGACTACCAACAGCAAAAAGGGGTGGTATCTATTATTTATAAAATCTTAAAATTTTAAGAACTGGCAACAAGCTTCTTCCCAACAAAGTGCTTGGAGGAAGGATTGCCTGAGGGATATCTCAGAAGAACAATGGGCCACTATATGGACAGGTACTCACAAGGCTTGTTCCAGTCTCGGAGCCCTTTTCCCCCGGCGCTTCTTCTTCTTTTTTGTTTATTTTAAGCATAACATTACTAGAATCATAAAATCACAGAGTTGGAAGGGACCTCCAGGGTCATCTAGTCCAACCCCCTGCACAATGCAGGAAACCCACAAATACCTACCCCAAATTCGCAGGATCTTCATTGCTACTGTAACCAATCAATACAGAGTAAAAGAATTACAACAGTTAAACAAAGCATAATTAACAACTGTGCCATCTAGGGGTCATATACTTATTTATAAATACATATAGATTAATATAAGTATTAAATTTCTCCTTTCTAATCAATAAAACATACAATTTTTTTGTATTTTTCATGTACTTTACAATATTCTTTATTAGAGTTTTCTATATATTCGAAAAAAGAAAATAAACGCTCTCTAAAAGTATTTTTGCATAGTGGAACTTCTTGTTGGATGATCTGAAAAGCTAATTTATCAATCACTAGTACATCCCAAATTTTCAGGAGCCATTGTGACTGAGTAGGTTTAGAAGGGTTTTTCCATTTTGAAGCTATCAATAATTTGGGGGCCAATATGAGTAAACAAGCCAGATCCCTTTTTTCCTGAGCAAACTTAAAATTAGAACAGTCATTTAGTAGATCAAACTCTGGTTTTTTTTGGAATACTAACTTTAAGTATATCATCGATAACAGATAACACATCGTCTCAAAACTGTCGGATTACCGGGCAACTCCACCAGCAATGGTAAAAAGAAGCAATTAGCTGACATTCCTTCCAACAAAGAGGATCTGATTTGTGTTTAAGATGGAATAGTCTAAGAGGCATAAGGTACCATCTAGCCCATAACTTAAATTGTAATATCCTCAAATTATTGGCTGGGGTTTGAAAAAGAGTACCTGTCCATATATTGGCCCATTGTTCTTCTGAGAGACCCCTCAGGCAATCCTCCCTCCAACACTTTCTTGGGAAGAAGCTTGTTGCCAGTTCTTAAAATTTAAGATTTTATAAATAATAGATACCACCCCTTTTTGCTGTTGGTAGTCCTTATGAATAATATTTCCAAAAGCTGTTAGGGGTCTGTCTAGCTGTGTGTTCAAAGAGTTGCTATGTAGAAGATGGTATAGTTGTTGCAACTGCGTCCATTGGACTTGTGTGTAAAGTTTTTGGGAAAGGGTTTTTTTGGAACATAGTTGACCTTTATCACATATGTCAGAAAATCGAAACATATTTTTCTTTCACCAGTTTGCGTAGTCTGACTCACTTCTGCCTGCAGGGAACCAGGACTGTCCCCAAAAAATGCCACTGGGGAAACCCCCGGCCCTTCTGCCCGATTTCGCACAAGGCTGCGACTTGCCCCGCCTCTTTCCCATGGCAAGCAGAAACCAGTTTTCAGAGGATCTTGCTTGCCGCAGGAAAGGTGGGGCAAGTCACAGCCCTGCGGCAACTTGTGTGAAATTGGACAGAAGCACTGGGGGGGGGGGGGCTCAGAGACCAGAACAAGCCTAGTGAGAAATTTGTCTGCGTGTCTGTGCACTCATTTAAAGCATACAATGTGCATCGTTTTGATCATAAGCCATTTAATATACCACACAGTATTTTTTTTGTTTATTATTTATTTACTTCTTTTATACCCTGCTTTTCTTCCCAGTGGACACCTTCAATGGCTTGTCATTCTCCTCTCTTCTGTTTCATTCTCACAAAAAACCAGTGAGAGAGGTTTGGCTGTAAGTATGTGACTGGCCCAAGGTTACTCAGCAAGCTTCCATGGAAAAGTGCAAGATTTGAACCTGGATCTCCCAGATCCTAATCCAACACTCTAACCACTGCACCCCACTGGGTCTTTATATCCTGCCTTTCTCCCTAAAGGATAATCACCTCCTAGAAGTCATTCTAATGCAACTGCTAGAAGAAACACATTTATTATATACCCAGGGATATGGAGCTTAATTTCAGGACTGGCCTTACTGACAGATGATTCCAGGCCAGCTGAGTTCTGCAGAGGAAATACCCACGGCCTCTGATTCACAGGCACAAAACAGCAAGTAGAAAAGCCCTGACCTGGATAGCTCAGAAAAGCCTAATCTTGTCAGATCTTGGAAACTAAGCAGGGTTGACTCTGGCAAGTACTTGGATGGGAGACCTCCTTGAAATACCAGAGGTGGGAGGCGGGGGCAGGCTTTATTCAGCTGCCTCCCTTAATATCCATCAAGTCCCCAGTAGTAGGGGTCAGTCACCAGAGGTCCCCATGACTTCCAGGTCCCCCATGACTTCCAGACACATGCACACACGCACGCACACGTGCACATATAAGAATACAAAAAAGGGAGAAGGATGAGAGACCAGGAAGGGCACAAGAGTCAATCAACGCATGCCCAGTCTGACCTTTAGGTCGCTGTTCGTACAATATGTGCCAATAACCTACTAAAAATATTTAGATTGTTAAATTTACCCCAGAGGTACTGTCTTGGGATAGCTTTAAGATTAATGAATGCAACATACAGCTGCCTAGATAGTCCAATCACGTGTTGATAAATAATTTGTAGTAAAAAGCAGTGGTCTAAAGTTGAATGTTCTGACCTAAATCCGATTTGTTTTGGAATCAATGAAGTGTTTTCAGACGCCCACTCCCGCAGAATCCTACAGCGTTCCCCCGATGTGATGACGTCAGTTCTGGGTGCCTGATAGAAATGACACTGCACTGTTGGAGTGACAATGCCCCCCCGATCCACCCCCCCCCCATTTCCCCTTTCCTGCTCTTCTGGATAGCAGTGGGGGAACCAAGGCTTCTGGGCTGGCGGCCTACTGCCAGAGTGGGAGAGCTGGCAGGCCTAGTGGGAAGACCGGCTGTCAGACCACACTGCCTTTTTCATGGGGGCCACCAGCCCCAGCACCTCCATCGTTAATACGTGGGGTTGCCAGGCAGTGTTTGGCAACCCAGGAGAGGATGGGGGTGGGGCATCATCCTTGGGGGGCGGGGAATGAGTCCTTCTCTACTCACAGGGCTTTCTGGCCAAAGAGTTTATAGAGCTACCCTTTCACTTCTGGGTAGCTCTAGGTACCCCAGGAACACTATGGTCAGAACTTCCTGTGAACAGATGAAGCCTTATTAATTTTTTTCAAAAAAAAGTTCTCCTCAGGGTGATCACCCCCCTGGCCCCAGTTGCCACCTGCCGATCAGGTGAGCCTAGGCTGGCAAGGGCCTCGGTTGCCTGGAGGCAGTTTTGCCAGACCCCTGCTCTGGGTGGGTGTTTCTCACTTTTTGGGGCTCCAATTCACTGCTGGCCGGTGGGGGAAGCCCCATCCCCAAACAGCCCCGCCCGCATCAATGTTACCTGCTCTGAGCTTGTTTGCAGGAAGTGCGTGATATGAATAAAAATAAATAAATAACGCTGTCAGTGCAATGATGTTGCGCCAAAGTGAAGCCATCACGCTGGGCACGTTGCACGGCGACACTCTAGCATTTTGGTCATATGCCCCTCCCCCCCACCCCCCCGCTCCTGGAAGGCTCCCTCCCACCCCCTGGCAGCAGGGTCAGTAGACCAGGCAGCCCTACCTGGAGGGATCCTGCCATAAACAGACAAAAGGGGAACCCCACTAATATGAGGTAGTTTACTTTGTAGGGCTGTTTATCAGAATCACAGAAATTCTTTGCACACTTAGGAAAAAACATGCAATGCCTTTTCCTTTGAGTAGCACATTCAGAATGGAAGCTGGGGCTTTTGGGATATTTTTTTTCTACCAGGCACATTTGGGCTATTTTAAAATTCATTGTCTTGCAGATCCTGTGAATTGAGGGGAGATATCTGTGAATCTCCTGCATTGTGCAGGGGGTTGGACTCGATGACAAGACAAAAACGATTTTCAGTCCACTGACCTCCATTTTCTTCTCTGCTTATTTACAAGTTTTTAAAAGTAAACTTCTTAAAAGTTTGTTTTGGCCTTTAAAACTGATGATTAAAGGGGGTGTTCAGATTAAAAGGAGTAGTGTCTTCTGTATGGAACTAATAATGATACACTATATAAACAGGAAGCCATGACTCTTTCCCCCTTCTCTGAGGGAAAAGTGGCCGTTTAAGTTGTGGCCAGACAAAAACCAGCTTTTTCCTGACACGACATCCTGTGGTAAAAGCCGCTTCCTTTCCAAGCACAACCTTCATAAACCTTACAGAGCCTTCCTACTGAGAAATTTGCTGGGGTTTTATCTGGCTGACTTCAATTTAAGAATAAGTGGAAAATGTCACAAAAAGATAATTTGCCAACACTTCTTTTTGCAAGTAGTTATTGTACAATGCATAATGTGAACATTTATGGCAAAAGAAAACAACATCCATGGCATGACCCTGTAGATGGATGACATTTTGGGCTATCACTTTTTTATCCCAGAAGATGCACAACAAAACTCTCTCACACAACTTCTACACATTAGGATGTGCAGCTGCAGTTTGGTGTAGTGGTTAAGTGTTCAGACTCTTATCTGGGAGAACCAGGTTTGATTCCCCACTCCTCCACCTGCACCTGCTGGAATGGCCATGGGTCAGCTGTAGCTCTGGCAGAGGTTGTCCTTGAAAAGGCAGCTGCTGTGAGAGCCCTCTCAGCCCCACCCACCTCACCGGGTGTCTGTTGTGGGGGGAGAAGACATAGGAGATTGTGAGCCACTCTGAGTCTCTGATTCAGGGAGAAGGGCAGGGTATAAATCTGCAATTCTTCTTCTACGTTGCAAACTGGAGTGTGAGGCTGACCACTGGATACTTTGGCCTGGATTAGAATACTGCCCCAGACAGGTAAGTTCAGCATCCTTCCCCCCAACACTGGCATCCAGTCTTTTATGATTCTGTTAGATCAGAGTCCCCCTGCTGAATGGCCAGTGGAGACTCAATTGGCTAGGCAGATTTTTAAACTGTTCGTTGGCAGCAGTTGCATCCCAACACAAGGATCTTCATGGTGTGACTGAAAGAAAGCTGCACCAACCATTTTGTGGCTGGCTCCACCTCCTGCCGCAGTCATTTCGCGGCTGTACCCACCAGATTTTTGAAAAAAATGTAGCTATGCCCTGAGCCTCTTCTCTAACCAGATGCAAAATCTCTTAAATTAATACATGGATCGAGAGCATTTTGCCATCAGAATTCCGACGAGAAGAGGCTCAGGCATAGCTAATAGAAAAACCGAGGCCTTTTTTTTATTATTATCGGAGAGGGAACACACAGGAATGCAGTTCCGGCTGGCTTGGCAACAGGGGGTGTGGTGTAATATGCAAGTGAGTTCCTGCTGGGCCTTTTCTACAAAAAAGCCCTGTGTGAAACAATGGTGCCATCAATGCTGCTGTCCCCCTCCCCGGGCGCTTGGCAGCTCTAGAGGGATGGTCTCCTCCGCTGCTAGGACCACAGCTGCACACTGGCTTACTGTTTCGAGCCCCACCCCAGCCCCGCTCTGCCCTGCTCGACAGTTTGGGAATCACTGTGCTGAATTTACCTACAGGGAAATCACAGAACCAACATTTTAAAGGGTTACATGATGCTGGATTGCCATGACCACCAAACCCCTTGCACATTCAGACACCCTCCTACTGGGTCTCTCTCTCTCTCTCTCTCGGCTTGGCTTCGCGAACGAAGATTTAAGAAGGGTGCAGTAGTCCACGTCTGCTGCAGGCTCGCTGGTGGCTGACAAGACCAATGCGGGACAGGCAGGTCCGGCCACAGCGGCTGCAGGGAAAACTCTGATTTGGGGTTGGTGCTGTAGCAGTGCGATTCTTCCTCAATCTCCTTTTGTCCTCAAGACCAGCTATGCGTGCGTTCTCAAAGGAAGAGACAGCCTGGTGGATGGTGTGCCTCCATGCTTTGCGATCTGAGGCTAGGTCAGACCACTGGTGATGGTTGATGCGACAGGTGCCAAGGGATTTCTTCAAGGAGTCCTTGTACCTCTTCTTTGGTGCCCCTCTATTTCGATGGCTGGTGGAAAGTTCGCCATACAGAGCAATCTTGGGAAGGCGGTGGTTTTCCATCCTAGAAATATGCCCTGCCCAGCGCAGCTGCGTCTTCAGCAGCAGTGCCTCGATGCTGGTAACCTCCGCCCTCTTGAGGACTTCAGTGTTGGTCACAAAGTCACTCCAGTGGATGTTGAGGATGGTGCGAAGGCAGCGCTGATGAAAGCGCTCAAGGAGTCGCAGGTGATGATGGTATAAAACCTACGATTCGGAGCCGTAGATGAGGGTTGTCATCACAACCGCTTTGTTAGTGGGAGAAAAAAGGCACAAGCCCTTGCGTTCTTGCACGTCCACCTGACATGTGCGTTTCAGGGGAATCTGAATTCTTCAATACATACAATTTCCACCGGGGTGTTGTTGACACTTTTCAGGATTACTTTAAAAGGGTCTTTTCTCAGCTGGCCCTGCAGTTATATCCCCTTTCCTAGGCGAGAGTTCAGGGCTTCTGTTTAAAAAAAAAAATCCCCTCTCCCTCTCTCTTGGAACAGAAGTGGTTTAGAGTAGACAAATCACTTATCTAGAAATTATGTACTTACTTTTCCCTTTGACAAATCTTCCGCAGGTTTCTAATCCCACCCTGCCACTCGAAATATCACTTTCTGTGATGACATTTGAGTCATAGTTGTCAAGCGCTGTGGTTAAATGGATTCAATCACACTTCATAGCATGCGGCATTCTGGGCAAGGAGGGGTTTATCACTGGGAGAAATTAATCATAACAGGCCTTTCCCCCACCCCCCTCCGGGCCAAATGCCCAATCATTTTCAAAGATTACTGTGTTTAAGCCCCAATGACGGCTGTGTGTCAAATTACATCACAGGAAAGGTTGTCTCACGGGGATAGCTATTTAAAAGGCCCTCTGAAATCTTTTAATAGCAGGGTGGAGATAGGGGAGAGACTGTCCATCTTGCAGCTGGCAGAAGCAAGAAGAATGGGCTCAGAATCGAAGCTCTGTCCAATCATCTATAAGAGAGATCTTATCATTTATTTCCTCCTTCTTAAAACTTTTAAACAAAACATGTGCCTTTTTCATATGTCATGAAAGGTCATGTGATGATGATCATAATCAGAGCCCTGCAAGATCAGACCAGTGAGGGCCCATCTAGTCCAGCCTCCTGTCTCACCCAGTTCCTCTGGAACCACAGGACACAGAGGCTGAGACCTTCCCCGGTGGTTGCCTCCTGGCTCTGGGATTCAGATGCTTAATTTCTCTGAATGCGGAGGTTCCCACCACGGTTCAGCCACTGATAGACTTCTCCTCCAAGCATCTATCTAATCCCCTTTAAAGCTGTTTCTTCCTGGGGCCATCACTGCATCTTCTGGCAGCCATTTCCACACTTCAGTCATCCTCTGTGTCAAGTAATATTTCCTTTTGTCCATCCGGAACCTACCAGCTTCATTGGATACCCTCGAGTTCTAGCAATTCGGGAAAGGGAGGAAAAGCTCTCTTTGTCAGCTCCATCACATGCAGAATTTTATAAACATCTATCATGCCCCCCACCCTTCGCCATCTCTTTTCTTGTGCTATTATTTTCAAACTTTTTTTTAATCTTAAAAATGTATCCTTATTGTGGAAATAACATTTGTCGCATACTACTTATTTATTTTTCTATTTTCATTGAGGCTGCCTTTAAGGGAACCGGCGACTTAGTTTTCAGGTTAGATTTTTGTTTCTTTTTCAGCTGTTTTGCAAAAGGCACTGAGAACCAGTGGTTACAGATTATGCAAATAAACAATAAATAAATCAACATTATAGCAAAACCACAGGAGTTGCAAAGTTTCCGGTTCAAATCAAATTTCCATCATAAACTCCATAAGGCAGGGGTCCTCAAACTTTTTAAATAGGGGGCCAGTTCACTGTCCCTCAGACTGTTGGAATGCCGGACTGCCGTTACTGTACAAAGCCGCGGGCCGTCAGTTCTCCGTCTTCTGCATCTCTCTCCCTTCCCCACACCACACACCCCGGCCTGGGAACTCACCTCACCTCGGTATCACCTCACACTCTGTCTCCGCCGCCTCAGCCCAGTGCCGGAAGTGTGCGTTGCGAACGCGAGTTTAGGTCGAACGTCACTTCTGGTGTGATTTTGCCATAACCCGGCGGGCCGCATAAATGTCCTCAGCGGGCCGCATCTGGCCTGCGGGCCGCAGTTTGAGGACCCCTGCCATAAGGTGTCCTTAGCAGCAGAGAAGGACAAGAGTCCAGGAGCACATGAAAGACTAACAACATCTGGACGGGGCTGGAGCTTTCATGACTCAGTGAAGTGAGCAGGGACTCACAAAAGCTTCTACCCTGACACAGATGTTGTGAGTTAGTCCTTCAGGGGCTCCTGGACTCTTGTCCTTTTCTACTGCTGCAGACAGACTAACCCGGCTACCCATCTTGAAGATATTCTAAGGTGAGCCACTGTTTTCCCAGCTATGCCCCCTCCAAATCTGGACTATGTGGCTAATAACACTGGCCTACCTCACAAGGCTGTTGTAATGAGGAAGTGTACACAAAGCACTTTGAACACTAAACATTTATGAAGAATTGCTAATAATTATAGCTTTTAAAAATTGTCTGAATATGGTAACGTTAGCTTAGCGGCATACCTATTTCTGAGGTGGAAAGTGCCATCAAGTCACAGTCGACTTAGGCTGATTCCTCATGGGGGGAGCAAGAGGTGGTTTGCCTTTGCCTGCCTCTGCTTTGTGATCCTGCTTAGCTTCTGAGATCTGACAAGACTGGGTCATTCAGGTCAGGGCCATTGATGGACATTTGATATGCTGGATTTCCCAACAGAGATCGGGGCCCTCTCTCACAATTCCGCAGGCCTGTAAAACGGACCTCTCCCGCCAGGCTTTCAGTTGAGGCTGCAGGCCTCTGGTATTATTCGGCCCCTCCTGCTCAAACTCCCTGCTATACCCGCAAACTGCTTCTAACGGTGGTGGGTGGGAGTTTGTAACCCCCGAGCTGGCCATACCATCAGAACATTCACACATTTAGAAACGGAGACAGCATGGCATGTTTCTTTGGTTGCCATCTTGCTGTGTCATATTCTTTTTGTGATTGTAAACGGGATGTTTTTAAAGGGTTTTTTTGAGGCAATTATTGTAATCTTGTGTTGCAACCTGTAATGATGATGATGATGATGATGTACATTTCCTTCTGTATACACGAGGCAACGTGAGATACGCGCTGAACCAACTAACCCAAAGCACACAAAATGCAGCCTTATCTTTGTGCAAGGTGTGTTCGATGAATGCCGTACCATCTGAAATCTCCATAAGGAACTTTGCAGAAGATAAACACAGCCTCAAAACGGCTCTCCCCTGCAGCGAGCAGCACAAATGGCAACTGGCTCCCCCCACCCCACGAGGGACCCCCATTATGACACTCTCAGTGACCAAAACAATCCCTCTTGTTTCTCTAGTTGATCATTTGCCTGCTTAGAGACCACTGGCCGGAATACCTCCCGAGTTCTTAGAACAGCACATATGCTTGAATATCCCACATTTCCACATATACCATGAATGCTGCAGAAAGGGAAGGGGAAGCGAGGCAGCATTTTCTCTTTATTGCCAAGGGCATGGAGACGTAACCTGGAGGTGGTTTCATTGTTTTTCTTTGATCTTTGTCAACCAGTTGCTCCTTAAAATTGCTTAAAGTGAGTGATTAAAATAGTTTCATAACAAAATCATCACCATGTTAAACCTAAAAGTAGAACCAAAAACAGAACCTCAAAGCAGCTCCATTCTAATAGCCCAGGGCTGGCCAAGGGTAGCTCTCCAGATGTTTATTTTGCCTACAACTCCCATCAGCCCCAGCCAGCATGGCCAATGGCTGGGGCTGATGGGAGCTGTAGGCAAAAAACATCTGGAGAGCTACCCTTGGCCAACCCTGTAATAGCCCATTCTAATAAGTCCATTTTAATCTAATAAACCTGCTCAAATTCCAGTGAGGTGAAGCCATACAGAGAAATCTCTCTGAACAGCACATTCCTCCTCGGCCCTGCCTGAACTAGGGGACAGATTGGCCACTACAGATGCCAGGACTGGGGGGGGGGGGTCTCCTTCTCCTCAGTCCCCCTTGGTTGGTTTTGGTCAGTCCAGTGGGCATCACACAGCCAAGGCATGCACAGCATGGGAAGCGTGGCCTGTCCGAGTTGTGGTCACGTGGGGCTGGCTTGGCAGGCAGAGAAGGCCCCCACAACACCCTCTTCCTTCCAGCGGCCCCTTCCATCTTCCCTCTGTCAGGGGAGTGGGGTCCTATTCCAGGACCACCTTGGCCTCCCATTCCACCCCTGCCCTGAGCCATCGTGGACAGGAATTGGCCCACAGAGCAGGACTTTCTAGGAGGCTGTAAGTGTTGTGGGGACTCGTAGAGCCATTGTTTGGTGGGGGGTGTCTTGGGTCTCGTTTTCACTGGTGTGGGAAAGTACCAAGAAGACGCAGCTGACTTCTGGCAACCTCTCATGGGGTTTCCCAGCAAAGAGATGCCAAGGTCTGCCATTGCTGTGTCATCATGGCCACGGACTTCTCTGGCAGTCTCCCATCCAAATATTAACCCGAGGCAGCTCTGCTGAGCGTCCAAGATCTGCTGAGCCTGGACTAGCCTAGGACTTCCCATGACCAGGGTTACATCAGAATAAACAGGCGGTATTGGCAGATCCAATTAACTGGAAATAGTTGGAGAATAAGGTAGAAAGTGGAGCTGACTGTAGATAGGATAACACAACCCTTCCTAAAATTACCCCCTCCACACACAGATTTATATCCTGCTTTTACAAAAAGCCCCCATTGGTCTCCCATCCAATTCACACCCGCTCAATTCCAACTCTTCTGCAGTAGCTGGGGTTCCTAGTCTATTCAATGCCCTTTATTGCTCAGGCTGCGGTGCAAATAAACTTTTATGGGGGATCAGCGGCCACCTCTTGACCTTGCTGGTGCAGCTGGCCTCCCAGGTTTTCCTCTTCATTGGCCAGAACCACCACAGGCTAGCCCAGGTCTGGATGGCCTGGGCTAGCTGGATCTCACCAGATCTTGGAAACTAAGTATGGTTGGCCCTAGTTAGTACTTGGATGGGAGACCACCAAGGAAATCCAGGGTCACTATGCAGAGGCAGGCAAAGCCAAAGCCACCTCTGAACATTCTCCTGCCTTGAGAATCTACAGCAGGGGTCTTCAAACTACGGCCCGCGGGCCAGATGCGGCCCGCTGAGGACGTTTATGCGGCCCGCCGGGTTATGGCAAAACCAGACCGGAAATGACGGTTCGACCTAAACTCGCGTTAGCAACGCACACTTCCGGCACTGGGCTGAGGCGGCGGAGACAGAGTGTGAGGTGATTACCGAGGTGAGGTGAGTTCCCAGGCCGGGGTGTGTGGTGTGGGGAAGGGAGAGAGATGCAGAAGACGGAGAACTGACGGCCCGCAGCCTTGTACAGTAATGGCAGTCCGGCCCTCCAACAGTCTGAGGGACAGTGAACTGGCCCCCTATTTAAAAAGTTTGAGGACCCCTGATCTACAGGCTCGGCTGTAACTTTTTAAAAAATTAAAGTTACAACCAGGCCTCGGATTCAGTGGGAGCTCACAGGAGTGCAGCTCCTGAACCTTTCTGAGAGCTCCTCCCCCTCCTTCTGAGTTTCACCTCCTTGTCCATTGAATAGTAGGTGCAGCTGCATAACAATCCCTGGATGAGCTCCACCACCTTTTTTTTTTTTTTTTTTTTACAAAACAACCCCTGGCTACAACAATAACAATTATAACAAAGCAGCATGTCAATATATAATTTTACAGCGCAGATTACAGTCGATATCACTTTACAATGGAAATCAGTAAGAATGCAGTTTGTTAATCAATGTTCTTACATAATCTAAGATATAAACGTTCACACACAGTTATAATACGAAACCTTCGTGGCTGCTTTGGAGGTGGACTGTATGGCATTATACACTGCTGTGGTACCTCCCTTCCCAACGCTCTACCCCCCAGGCTCCATCTACAAATCTCCAGGAATTTTCCAAACTCTCTAAGTAATTCACTAAGTGTGTGTGTGTGAGAGAGAGAGAGCAAGAGAGAGATCAAACTTTTTCCAGAGGAGGCTTGCAGAAAATATTTTAAAAGAATCCACAGTGCTGTGTATTCCTGACTAACTTCACATGTGGCCAGCACCCTTCCCCTAGTTGTTTCTCTTTGATTCTGTTTATCCTCTTGGAGTTGAGTCTCTGGTAAAGAGAAAAGCACAGGCCTCATTTGTGAGCAACCAGAAAAAAAATATATATATAGCTAAATTTCTCTTTCTTTACAATCACCTGGTCTTGGGGTGACAAGAGAGAGCTCTGGAGACAGCCGATTATTCAGACTCCACTAATGGAAGAACTGCTTGGGAACCCATATCACAAATGGGAGGAGGAAGGTGTGGGGGAACAGAGAAAGCCTTGGTATGAAAGCCGTACCTGTGTTGTGAAGAAGATCAGAAGAATAAAAAGGGGGGGGGGGGGGAAGCAAAAAAAACAACAACCCAGAGGAAGTCTGTTGGCACTGCAAGACTAGTTGGGGTTTTCTCTTGACTGTTATCTGCGATGTGCTTGCAGAAGATAAAAAGCTTTGGGAAAGCCTGGCCAGTCCAGATTAGAGGTTCCATATCCGTAGTTCATGTTGCTCAAACATTCTTCCAGCCCTCTTTTATCAAAGACAGGACCCGCGTCTCCTCTCCATCCCAGGACCAAAGGAGTAGAACTGAATATGGAGAGGGTCACAGGATCTCCCCCTTCAGCAAGCTGTGCCATCTCCACGAAGCTGCCAAAGATCCAGCTGCAGACAGTCCTATTCTCCAGTGATATATTGGGGACTATGTCGGGTTGTCAGGTCTGGGTTGGAAAACACTTGGGTTACTTTGGGGGTGGAGCTGGGAGAGGCAGGGTTTGGGGAGGGGGCCTCAGCATGGTACAGTGCCATAGGGTCCACCCTTCAAAGCTGCCATTTTCTCCAGGGGAGCTGATCTCTGCCAGAATGAGATGAGTTGTGAAAGCGGGGAGATCTCCAGGAACCACCTGGAGGCTGGCAACCCCATTATCCAGAAGAATAGTTGCCCCCCAAACAGATTTCTGAAAAGGAAGAAGAAGATGAAGAAGATATTGGATTTATATCCCGCCCTCCACTCCAAAGAGTCTCAGAGCGGCTCACAATCTCCTTTACCTTCCTCCCCCCACAACAGACACCCTGTGAGGTAGATGAAGATATTGGACTTATATCCCGCCCTCCACTCTGAAGAGTCTCAGAGCGGCTCACAATCTCCTTTATCTCCCTCCCCCCACAACAGACACCCCTGTGAGGTAGATGAAGATATTGGATTTATATCCCGCCCTCCACTCCGAAGAGTCTCAGAGCGGCTCACAATCTCCTTTACCTTCCTCGCCCGCCCACAACATACACCCTGTGAGGTAGATGAAGATATTGGATTTATATCCCGCCCTCCACTCCAAAGAGTCTCAGAGCGGCTCACAATCTCCTTTACCTTCCTCCCCCACAACAGACACCCTGTGAGGTGGGTGGGGCTGGAGAGGGCCCTCACAGCAGCTGCCCTTTCAAGGACAACCTCTGCCAGAGCTATGGCTGACCCAAGGCCATTCCAGCTGGTGCAAGTGGAGGAGTGGGGAATCAAACCCGGTTCTCCCAGATAAGAGTCTGTACACTTAACCACTACACCAAACTGGCCAAACCAAACCACTATACCAAACTGGCCAAACAGGGGGGCCAAACAGAGGGGCGTATAAACTTGTTAAAACCAATATGGCCTCCATAATACCTATATTAACAGAGGATTAAATATTCTTGTTGACAAGTTGGTAAAATGTGGTTCAGATCATATTACTGTTAGATGGATCTGTGACCGGTTGACAGATCAATCCAGGCGGTCAGCCATGTTGGTCTGAAGAGACAGAACAAACTGGGAGTCCAGTCGCACCTTTAAGGCCAACAAAGTTTTATTCAGCGTGTGAGCTCTCATGTGCATGCACACTTCCTCAGATGTAGTGAGATGAAACTTACTAGTCCATACATGTAAGGCAGAGGATACAAGCATACAATATAGTGAAATGTTTTAACAGATGCAAACAGGACTAACAAGCTAAATATGTATAGCCTGGAGAGGAGATGACTGAGAAGTGATATGATCGCTATTTCAAGTACCTGAAGGACTGTCATATCGGGCATGGTGCAGATTGGTTTTCTGGACCAGAACCAACGGGTTGAAATTAAATCAAAAGAGTTTTCAGCTAAACACGAGGAAGGCCTTCCTGACAGTGAGAGCGGTTCCTCAGTGGAACAGGCTTCTTCCTCGGGAGGTGGGGGGCTCTCCTTCCTTGGAGGTTTTGAAACAGAGGAGATTCTGACAGCAATGGTGATTCTGTGAATTTAGGCAGATCCTGAGAAGGAGGGCAGGAAGGGCTGCATCAGGGCTTCGTTCTTTCTGACATGTCCAGGGAAATGCTGTTTGCCACTTTGGGGTCAGGCAGCAATTTTTCTCCAGGCCAGTTTGGTCAGGGAGCCTGGAGGGTTTTTGCTAACTTCTGGGCATGGAACGGGGTCATGGGGTTTTTTTGGAGGTATTTGTGAATTTCCTGCACTGTGCAGGGGGTTAGACTAGATGACCCTAGAGGTCCCTTCCTACCCTATGATTGTATGATTCTAGGAGTTAACTTTGGTTTTAGCCAAAGCCCCCTGGAGTTTAGCCCTGAAAGGCCTGAAGAAGTCTGTCATCAAGTTCTGGAACCTCTCTCATATGAATTGTGGCTTCTCCTTCCAATCCAACAGCAACTGTAGTAGGGACACCAACCTCCCAGTGGGGCCTGGAGATCTCAAGACTGCAGAAAAATGGCTGCTTTGGAGGGTGGACTCTATGGCATTATACCCCGCTGAGGTCCCTTCTCTTTCCAAACTGCACCTTCCTCAGGCTCCCCTCTGAAATCTCCAGGAATTTCCCAAATCGGAGTTGGCAACCCTATCCTGTAGACTGGCTGCACAGCACTGCATCCCTGAGCATCCCCAAATTCACTTGCCCACAAATTAAAGGTTCATCACCAGGGCTCATGTCTTCAAGACCAGAAGTCGTAGTCCCAGCTTCCAGAACAGAACAACGAAAGTCAAATGCTTGGTTTACTTTCCATCCTAAAACAAGAATTATTACAAAACAGCATCTTCATACAGTGATATCGCCGATGCAATGACTTCACATGGAAGTGACAGCATCATGCTCTAACATTTTGGGGGAAACTCTATGGTAACCATAGAGTTCTGCCTCAAATGCCAGTGTCGCTGTGTGATGTCGATGGCGTGATGACGTCACGTCGTGTGATGTCATCTTGTTGGTGACACTGCACATGGTGATGTCTCCCCCACCCATGGTACTCCTGGAATGCTCCCTCCGACCTCCTGTTGGCAGGTTAAATCAACCTGGCAACCCTATGGCTAGAGATCTCCTGAGATTACAACAGATCTCCTGGAGACAGTTCACCTGGAGAATCTCTTGCCTTACACCCCAGCTGAGGTCCTTCCCCTCCTCAGGCTCCATCCCCCCAAATCTCCAGGTATTTCCCATCTGGAGTTGGCAACCTTAGCTGCAGTGGGTCACAAGCTGAGGGAACACTTGGTATATATAAATTTTAACTTTACACTTTATATACCTAAGAATGTTTGGGCTGTTCCGTCTCCTCTGCATGGGGGAACAGAGAGAAAGCAAGCCCTAGCAACAGCCAAACCAAATGAATAAGTTTTTGAATGGTTTCCACGGTTTGAAAAGGCGAAACACACAGGCGTTCCAAAAATAGCTCAAGGAAGAAACAAAAGGGGGGGGATATTAACTCCGTGGGGCACCAACCAGAAACTAACTTTGTTGAGAACTTGAGTACAGAGCCACGAACCAGTTCCAGGAAATAAGTGACAGTTATTTGTATGTGTATTTTTCTCCCACTGGTCTCTTAAAAGTAAATGGTTCTTGGGCAAATGGAGGACAAAAGACTCTCACAGAAAAAAAAAATATTGTTTGTAAAAGGCCGCACTTAACTTGGCATTGAAGTTTACTTCTGTTTGTGCCGAAGACATCTTGGTTCTGAAATAGTCCTACAAGCTAGGGGTTGCCAACTTCAGTTCACAAAATTCATATCGATTTGGGTGTGGAGCCAGGGGAGGACAGCTGGCAACCCTAAATCACTCGACCATAAAGATGGGTGATTTGGGGACAATCATCATCTGTCAACCTAGCCAACCCCACATAATTGTTGTATGGGACAAAATAAGAGAACCTCAGGGATGCATCGCAAAGCTGATACAAGGAGTAGCGGCTTATATGTGTGCAACATACAGCTATATATATATATATGACAGCAATGCCACATACGAGAGTGAGTGTGTAAAGTACTGTCCAGTGGCAGCCGGCTTTCAAGGTGTGAGCAGCCGAGGTGGCATTCCACTGCCTTCCTCTGCAGTCTCCCACCTCAGTACTAATCAGGAGTGAGTCTGCTTAGCTGAATCTAAGGTCTGATGAGATTGCCCCCCCCCCCCAGGCCACCTCCCATCTGAGGGTGATGAATACATCTCAACAAACAAAGATGACATGCTCAGGAATCTCCAGAAGACACTGATGGAAGCTTTTTGGGTTTTAACCCCCCCTCGCATTTATCTAAGAATTTATGAGAATAAGATTAAAAACAGCAATTAACCCAGGCCTGGCTTGTCAGTAATTATTCATATACCTGTTTAGTCGATAATAACTCCTAGCTCCAGGCTGTCTGCCGGCAGTGCTCGGGCACAGACAGGCACCTCGGCTAAATTGACTTCTCTGGCTACCCGAGTGCTGGCTGGAGCTCTTTTCAAGGGCAGATGTACAATGTTATATGGACAAGAGGGACAAGCAAATTAAGGATGGGTGTTTTGTCAGGGGGGAAAAAAGGACAGAAGGCCTTGTGTCAGCATTTCGCTCCACTTATCAGACCTCTTGGGTTTTAACTCTTTGCTTTCTACTAAAAGGCTACCAAAACAGAAGAAGAAGAGATTGGACTTTTACCCCACTCATCACCACTTGAAGGAGTCTCAGAGGGGCTTACAATCTCTGTCTCCACCCCACAACAGACACCCTGTTAAGTAGGTGAGGCTGAGAGAGCTCTTGTGAGAAACAGCGCAGAGAGAACTTGTGACTGACCCAAAGTCACTCCAGCAGTTGCATGTGGAAAAGTGGGGAATCAAACCCGGTTCTCCCAGATTAGAGTCCCTGCACACCACCACTACACCAAACTGGCTCTCTGGCTCACCATATGTTTCTAACTTACCAGATGTCAATCAGATTTCTGTTCTGGCTCAAAATGTCTAGTCCTGAAGAAGGAGCAAATGTGCCAATGCAACCTTTGTGGATGGTCAAAGATTGGGGGGGCTTCTGTCTAACTCCCTTTGAAATATTATCTGGTTCCATATGAGTTTTGGCAATGTAAGATCTTCCGTTAGGGACAGACTATTGAGCTTGTGAGTTCCCCAAAATTCTTCATCAGGCTGGATGGTTTTTGGAAAAGATATTCCAGAGCACAGGAAAGCCTGGTTTGGAATTTGCTCTGGGGTCTCTTGCACTGCACACTACTTGACTATTTTTTTTTTTAAAAAAACATTAATAAAGAACCATTTCACACAGTACACAGCAGCAACTTGAGGCCTGTCACATTAAACAATGAAGCTGCTGTATACTGAATCAGACTCTTGGTCCAACAAAGTCAATACTTAGGGTTTGTAGAATCTTTCGGGATCAAGTGCCGTGTTCTACTGGAGAAAGTTTTCCTTCCAGACGTTTCGTTCTCAGCTGCGGAGAACATCCTCAGTGGCGTTGCAATGCACTCAATGCACAGCAATGCACAGCAGCCAAGAAGGTCTGAGCGCCTGCTCCGGCTGCAACGCCACAGCTGAGAACGAAACGTCTGGAAGGAAAACTTTCTCCAGTAGAACACGGCACTTGATCCCGAAAGATTCTACAAACCCTAATGATGTTACCAGCCGTGAAAACCTGGAATCTTTGATAAAGTCAATACTGTCTATTCAGACTAGCAGTGGCTCCCCAGGATCTCAGATTGAGGTCTTTCGCTTTAGCTGCTACCTGATCTTTGTCAGTAGAGATGCCAGAGATTGAACCTGGGACCTCTGCATGCCGAACAGATGCTCTGCCACTGAGCCACAGCCACTTCCCCGTCCATCACAACTCCTAGACAAGTGGACTGGTACGATACACGGGCTTGCAAAGATAGTACTTTTCAGCTGTATCTTTGAAGGCAGAAGCATCCATCTGTGTATATCCAGGGAACCCTGCCAAACTGCGTGGTCGCCGCCGGAATAAGGGCCTATTTTCAGCTTCGCTGTCCGCCACACAATCCCTGCTTTGTCAAAGTTCTTAGTGTGCCTAATTATTGCCCCCCTTTTGTGAGCCCACCAAAGGCCACTGACAGCCCAGAGTCCTTTTGCTTCCTGCTCCTTGTCAAATAAATAATACAAATTCTCATAGGGCACAACCCAACAAGACGCTCTCCTGGGGGAATGGCTGCAAGTGTCTTTCCCCCGAGGGGCTTGTGCGAGGTACTTACTGTTTAGGCACCACTAAAAAGGGCTGCTTGGAACATTTCATTGTGCAGTTTGCATGGAAATCATACATACCTCAACAAGCCCAAATGCCGTGAGCTTCTGATTTTAGAGAGGGAAATGAAAACGCTTCTGAAGAGCTCAGCTGCCCCGAAAAGTTAGCAGGTATGCAGCGAAATACGCATCAAACATTCTCCATTTTGAAGGGTTGGCATTTGGGTGTTCTGTCATTCATGCCCATCATGAACGCACGTTAATCATCAAATGATTGTAAATATACATTGCTCTGTGATAGGAACCGTCAATCAGGTGGAGGGGTATTGTTGAAGGATTACATCAGCTTCTTTCCACAGGCACGAGAGGGAAAAGGCAACCCTTCATGTGGTTTTTAAGGCAAGAGATGAGTAAAAGGCAGTAAAAGGCAGTTTGCCATTGCCTGCTTCTGCATAACAACCTGGACTTCCTCCGAATTGCTGTATAGAATCTAAAGCATGACCCCCCCCCCCCCCCCGCTAAGGTCCTTCCCTCCTAGGGCTGCCAGTCCCCAGGTTCTCAGGGTTTGTCCTCACTGCTGGCCCCTGCCCCCAAAGAGCAACATTGCTCTGTCATCAATGTTTAAAGCCAAATATGGCCTGGGACCTGCCTACCTGAAGGACCGTCTCTCCCCACATGTCCCCCCAGAGAGTACTGGGGTCTGGGACTCAAAACCTTCTCACCATCCCCGGGCCTAAGGAAGTCCGTCTTAAGACAACCAGAGACAGAGCCTTTTCCATAATGGCCCCTACATGGTGGAACCAGCTGCTGGAAGAGGTGAGGGCCCTGCGGGACCTTGCTCAGTTCCGCAGGGCCTGCAAGACAACCCTCTTCCCGTTAGCCTACACCTGACTGGGAAATAAATGTAGCTTATTAGACTTCTGTGAACCATACTGTATAGATTTGATGTTAAGATTTTAAGGTTTTTAGGTTTTTAAATGTTCTGACTTTTTAAAATGTTTATATATGTAATAATAATCTAAACTCTGTTTTATTATTTGCTGTGAGCCGCCCTGAGCCATTTTTATGGGAAGGGCGGGATATAAGTCATAGAATAAATAAATAAATAAATAAATAAATAAATCAATCAATCAATCAGCTGAAAGTGATGTCATCTCAATGGGGCATTATACGGTGATGCTCTGGTCTGAGGGTAAAACTTTCTGGCTTGAAGCCAGTGTTACCATAGTTCCACTAAAAACCCAGAGTGTCACCACATGACATCATGTTGGGGACATCCCAGTATGCCTTCCCCAAATCCCCTTGCTGGAGTGATGAGGGAACCTGGCAACCCTATTCCCTCCCCAAAACCTGCCCTTCTCAGACTCCACCCCCAGATCTCCAGAAATTTCCCAAACTGGAGCTGGCAACTATACAACCTTCTGTGTTACTCCAAAATTCCATCTAATCCAACACGCTCTTTCAAACCATTGCTGGCCAGATCATTTTTCAATACCCTCCGATCTTCCCTTTTACTCTGAAGCGGCTTCTAGTGACACAATTGTCTTTTTATCAGCCTGATTTCTTCCCTTTGAGTGGTCCAGGGAGCATCCCGGGAAAGACTGAAATGTTAGTCATGCTGTAATATCCTCCCTCCCTCTTTGAACTAAAAGGAGGGCTTAGTGTGGATACAGGTGGGCAGCATGTTTTTTTTTAGAGCTGGCACTTCTTCAGCCCACTAATGAAACAGACCAGAGGGCTAATCAGCTCCAGAGATCCACTGTTAGATAAAATTGCACCAGGAATGTGGGGTTGGGGGTTCTGAACAAAATCTGCAACACTCAAGAGGAAAAAAAGAAGCAAACACACCTGAGAAGAAGCAACAGGTGGATCAGTTACAGGAAAATGTATGGCTAGACCTCCACACAGGAATACAGAATACACATAAAAGAATATAATTTAATTTTTAACATCATCATCATCATCTGGATTCACTTTCACCAACCGCTTCCCCTCAGTTTGTCTCAAGTTGCATTTCCCAAAAGCCAAGGGATTAGGGCTTGGGTTCCCTGAATTTTGTGACTCGGGCAGTTCCCTGTGGCTTCTTCCCACGCTGCCGTGGCAAAAATGTGGAAACTCGGATCAATGTGGGTGGAGCTCCTCCCATCTGCTAAGTGGTAGCCTTGCGGGGGAGGAACCCCCAAATGTGGGATGGCAGTACCAGGGAGGCATTTGGGTGTCCCCCAAAGTTAAAATGAGACCAACATCTGTTGGTGGAAAGTGCCGTCGACTTGCTCCTGACTTATGGTGACCCCATAGGATTTCAAAGGCAAGAAATGAACAGAGGTGGTTTTCCATTGCCAGCCTCTATATACCAACCCTGGGCTTCCTTGGTGATCTCCCATCCAAGTACTAATCAGGACTGATTTTGCTTAGCTTCCAAGACCGGATGAGATCAGGCTAGCCTGGGCCATACAAGGTCGATCAAGATGGGTAGCCATGTTAGTCTGTCCGCAGCAGTAGAAAATAGCATGAGTCCCCACAGCACCTTCAAGATTAACAAAATCTGTGGCAGGGTATGAGCGTTCGTGAGTCTCTGCTCACTTCTTCAATTATCTTCAGGTGACTCATGAAAGCTGCGACCCTGCCACAAATTCGGTTAGTCTTGAACGTGCTACTGGACTCTTACCCTTTTCTACTGGGCCATACAAGGTTAGGCTATGCAAAAGAAGCCAAAATTGGAACTTTTGGATGAACTTCAATCCACTTCCTGGTGCTCACCAAAGGGTGCTATGGCATTTTGTTGCTAGTGCAATAAAGATTGAGTGATTGACTGGCTGCCATTTCAAACAGTGGGAACAAGTGAGTTCTGGATCTGTGTTTGGGAGCAAAGGCACATGGACAAATCCTAGGTGACAAGTCTTGACCCCACCAAATGGCATTGGAAGGAGACAATTAACAGAACAACAGTGGAAACTGGGAAGGCGCCCGGGATGGAGGGCTGGTTAAATTAAATACTCCATACAGGGCTTTTTTTGAGCAGGAACACAGTTCTGGCTGGCTTGGTGCCAAGAGGTGTGGCCTAATATGCAAATGAGTTCCTGCTGGGCTTTTTCTACACCCCCCCCCCCCCCGAAAAAGCCCTGACTCTATATATCCACTTTTCCTTTACAACTTTATTGGTGAGGCTTTAGATCAATGTTTGCTATGGAAGCACGGATCTGCAACCCCAGCTGAGGACCCATCAGTTGGAGTTGGAGGGGGAGACTGAGTAAGAGTTCTTCCCCCGCCCCTACTACACATCCTCTGTAAAAGGCATCATTCCTGATGCCACTTGGTGGAGATGCAGCAGAGCTCCACATGACTTGGCTGTTGAATGGATAGTTCTAGTCAGAGCAGCCCTGGGAAAAGAAAGGAGACAGACAGCACCCCTATCACCAGGACACAGAAGAAAGCCGAAAGAGAATGTTACTAAAGTAGTGGAAGTCACATCACCATTTCTCCCCCACAGAGGCCAATAAATTTCTCATCATCTGTGCATTTAGTGGCAAGGCAGAAGGGAAAGTTTCCATTTGAGCTCACACACCCACCCACATTGAGAAAAAGCCTTATTGGCCCCTTCAGACATATGCCACCCAAAGCTTTGGTCGTTTCTTAGCAGATGTTTCTCTGGGAAGGAAGCACTTTTTGAACATCTGCAGACAACACACAAGGAAGTTGTTTGAAGATGTCATGGAGCCAAGAAAGGAAATTAAATGGCTTGCATTTATGTCACATCTGAGACTGGGAGTTTAGGAGACAGGAGGAAAATAGAGAAGAAACTCAGCAGTAAACCATCTACTGTCCCCTGTATCCCATCCTCAGATGACAAGGAGAGAGTGTGCCAATTTGAGAGAGAGAGACAACTGCCTTTGCATCAACCAGTAGCTGACCAATGGAAGCTACATGAGTTATATGCACATTAAAAGCCTCTCTTTCACCACAATTTCAGCAGGATTTATAGAGGGGATCAAAACATGGGGGGAGAGTGTGTGTCTGAGTAGCCTTCTCTGACTTAAGCATCTCCAACAGAACAACTACTTAAACCAGAGCGAGTCTCCTTAGGCTGAAGGTAGGCTTCAGACTTGAGCCAAAGGAAAAGGTTAACATATGAATGAATGAATGAATGAATGAATGAATGAATGAATGAATACAACTGGCTAATCTAGTGTGGCCAGAAAGGTGGGGGATCCACTCCATAGAAGTTAAGTGACGAGAAGCTCTTACAGTAAAAGAAACATGATGTGAAACTGCAGTTTGACAATTCCATATTACTAACAGCCTGGGCAGGGTTGAGAAATTCCTGGAGATCTTGAGGTGGAGTCTGAGGAAGGCAGCATTTGGGAAGGGGAGGGACTTCAGAGTCTGCCATTTATAGCAGCCATTTTATCCAGAACTGATCTCTCCAGCTTGGAGCTCAGTTGCAATTCCTGGAGATTTGGAGGCTGGGAACTATAACTAGGATTGGGGGCGGGGGGAGGGAGGGGTTCTTGAACCAGGAGGTACTTTCAGTATGCATGCGTATTCTGAAAGAGGTAGGGATATAGAAGAGGAGAGCATCTTTAAGAAATTACAGACCAGTTTGCCTAATGTTCATTCCAGATAAATAGGTGGAATGTATTGTTAAAAACAGAAGCATACAGAATAGGGTTGCCAAGTCCAATTCAAGAAATATCTGGGGACTTTGGGGGTGGAGCCAGGAGAGTTTGGGGGTGGAGCCAGGAGACATTGGGGTGGAGCCAGGAGCAAGGTTGTGACAAGCATAATTGAACTCCAAAGGAAGTTCTGTCCATCACATTGAAAAGGACCACACCTTTTCAATGCCTTCCCTCCTTGGAATTAATAAAAGATAGGGGCACCTTATTTGGGGGCTCATAGCATTGGACTCCGCGGTCAGATCTTTTTGAATCTTGGAGGGTCTTTTGAGGAGAGGCATCGGATGCTATGCTGAAAATCTGGTGCCTCTACCTCAAAAAACAGCCCCCCCCCAGAGTACCAGATACCCGCTGATCAATTCTCCATTCCCTTTGGGAATCGGTTTCCATAGGGAATAATGAATGCCCAGCATTCCTTATTCCTCCCCAGTCTGGTAAGTCACATGCTCTCTCTCGCTAGGGAGGCAGTCTTGCCTGGCTGGTTGCGATGCCTTGCTGGCCTTTTTTTCCACCGCATAATGTGCTTTTAAAATTATTTACCCAGACCTTGCGTATTTGAGGTGTGCGTGCCGTGCACACGAAAGCTCATACCTTGAATAGCACTTTGCTGGTCTTAAAGGAGCCGCTGGACTCTCTAACTTTACCCGGACCTTGCAAGCGTTAAGAAAGTGGACGGCTTCCTTCTCACTCAGGAAGAAAGCAAAGAGTGCAGGCAGGCGCGGGCTTCCTCATGCCGGTTTTAGCTTTTCTTCGGGGTCGAGTTGGAAAACGGCCTGTAATTGGCAGCCTCAGACGGGGGGGGGGGGGGCTTGCATGGGGTTGTTGTTTTTCTGTTTTACCTTTCCTCCCTTTGACTTTCCTGATCGCTCCTTCCCAGCTACAGCCGCTCCTCGGAAGGAAGGGCAATTGGTATTTATTGTAAAAAAAAATCTCGCAAGTCCCTCCCAGAAGGCAGGATCAAAGGGGGGGGGGGAGAGGAGACCCTCTGCCGCTCTCCTCAGGCACTGGCAGCCTGTAGCTCGGGCCGCAGCCGCGGTGATGGGCCTGGGCCAGCAGCGCTTGTGGTGGCGGCGCTGCGCTGGTGTTGCTGCGGCGGCGGTGGCCCGGCGCTGTGAGGGAGAAGCATCGTCCCCCCTCCCGCTTCCGAATATTTGCAGACCGGGGGAGGAGGCTCAAAATCCAGTGTTCTTCCGCCAGGGCGGGAGATTTGGGACGCCTAATACAGAAGAACAAGCCTTTCTGAGGAAGAATGAGCATGGCCTCTATAAATGAGCATTTTTTTCCTTACCAACCCTTTGGACATCTTCAAGAGATTAACAGACATGCAGATGGCACGATCCAGGAGTCATTTTGCATTTGGACTTCTAAAAAACTCTGATAAAATCCTTCAAAAAAGGTACCTGAGTAAATTTAGTAATCACAGAGTAAGAGAATAGACTCTTGTACAAACAGGAAGCAGAGTGCAGGAGTAAACAGAGTTCTTAAAACTGAGGAAATTAAGCAACTGGATCTACCAGGTATCTGCAGTGGGACCAGAGCTTAAACATTTGTTGGGGAGACCAGATTATTCTGAATACAGAAAACCCAAGTAGACTGCAAATATCGGGGGGAAATGCATTATTTATAGATTGGATGTATTGTCAAGACCAGTCCTTCATTCAGCACAACAGGTCTCCAGGAAGAGGTGTTTCCAAGCTATCCTTTTTTCTGCACACATGGTGACAGAGCCTCAGGCATGCAAAGTATGTGCTCACTGGCACCTCCTTGTGCACTGGGAAGCTCATAACCTAAGCACATTTGCACATGAGTCATTACTACACTCAAGCATTCAAAGCCAGAGAACCAAAAGTGAACATTCCATATATGATTTTCTTAAACATGCACCCCCCCCCCCCAATAAAATCCCGTTTCACTTCCTTACAGAGCCTGAAGTATTCCACCTACAGCGTGGCACCTGCCAGGCAAAGATCAGAAGACATGTGTAAATGATCAGGATGTTAAAAGATGTTCTTTTAAACATAAAAGCCATGCTTTGTTTAGCATCCTTACCTGGTTTTCCCTATTTGAATTAATTGCTGTTGATAACTTTATTAGCTTCCCCAGCAGCCTATCAATCCCGACGGCATGAATTTTGCAAGCGGAAGAAAGCTGATAGTTTGCAGAGTTCCCTTTCTGCTTAATCCCCAAGGCCAGTACATCAGGGCAAATTTACTGTGTTATTTAAGCAGTGAACAACGCTTAAAAGCTTAACAATGTCCCAACTCATTTAGGAGGCCTTACAGAAAGCCCCTTGAGAAGGCTTCTCATATAAGGAGACAATCATATTGTCTTTCACATCTCCCCCTTGAGCAGGAAAAAAAAAATCACTACCGGTGCCTTAACAAGCTAAAGCTGGGAAGAGCTCAATTTATTTATTTATGCAATATTAAAAGAGGAAAAGCAGGATAAGTGTCTTGTTTAAGATGGCTAGCCCTCTTTAAATCATTTTTTCCTTAACATTTTCTCTCCTACAGTTGCTACAGTTGAGGGAGATGGCCGCTCAGAGTACTGGCTGACCTCACCAAGGCCCACAGTTTAGTCACTTCTCATCGAGGAAGGAAAAGTAGCTAGAATTGCCAATCAATTGCAAGGAAAATAGCAGAGGTAAGAATTGCCATCTGATGAGATTGTGGGGAAATTAGGGTTGCCAGCCCCCAAGTCCCAGCACGGGATCTCCCAGATTTGCAGGCTCTTCCCCGCCACTGGCTGGCGGAAGCCCCACTCCATCAGCTCCAATGTGCCTTTAAATTTTGGCAGGACATTACAGAAGAAGCTTGCAAATGAACTGTTTGTGTTTGAGAATGTGTGCGTGCCTTTAAATTTCAGCAGGGTAAAAGCTGCATGGGGGTGAGCAGGCAGAGCCATGGGGCCTGTGTGAGAGAGAAGAGATCCCAATTCTTCTGTTTGTTTTGCATTTGTTCCAGAAGGCATGTGTATATAACTGAAACCTGATTATGGGATGGAGGAAAACTCCACCCCCTAGATTGCTCTCTTCCTTATTTTTATTCTTCTGTGTTAGTCTGAGGAAGCCGGTTGAAATAAAGTAGATTTTTACATTCAGCAACTCCCATGAGTAAAGCATACCACTGACCCAGTGAGATCACAAAAGTACCTAGCTAGCTAGATGATATTTGGAAGTGTTGGCTAAGGGTTGAAGAGATTGAGAGTGATTGCTGCTGATTGCTGAGGAGTGCCTCTGCTCCACCCTCTTTGCATTTTAAACTGTGCCTTGCCAAAGGCTGAGCACATCTCACAGAGGTCTGAGAGGAGCAGAGCAGCTCTGATAGCTGAGACAGCTGGAGAAATTGCTGAGAATTTCTTAGTTGCTCTGCTCCTTCTGCCCACCCCCAGAATGCCCCCCAAATCCCCCTGCTGCGAGGGGGCCTGGCAACCCTAGGAAGGATCATTACACCCACGATTCTTAGAGGTTTCATTTGTGGCCTTCTCTTTTCCCACTCTGCAAGGATTTTAACTAGTTGGCATAAACTCAGCTCAGGGAGTGCATGGCCTAGGTGCCCTAGATTGTGGTCTCAGCCTGAAGACGATCACATCACTTACTACCTCTGTTCATTTTAACTTGAGATGCTGAGGGTTGAACCTGGGACCTCCTGCATGCAAAGCAGATGCTCTACTAAGTCTGTCATATTTAGGTATAAATAAGAAGATACTCGCAAAAACCATCAGGTGTGCTTTGTGTTTGCTATACCTTCTTGCTGCCTGTTTCCTAATGACTCTGTCACACTGCTGACACAACCATGGCCTGCCACTCCTATTTCCCCAGTAGTTTATTCTACCACTGCTATGGTGCTGTTGCCTTTGTATTCTGCATCCCTTCCCACCTTAGGCCTAGAGTTGGTCTGGGGTTATTTGTTTTTTAAATGGTTGCAATTTTTATACATTCAAGGGCCCCGTGGCGCAGAGTGGTAAAGCTGCAGAGTGGCGCAGAGTGTCCTGTGGCGCAGAGTGGTAAAGCTGCAGTACTGCAATCAGAACCCTCTGCTCATGACCTGAGTTCAATCCCAGCGGAAGCTGGTTCAGGTAGCCAGCTCCAGGTTGACTCAGCCTTCCATCCTTCTGAGGTTGGTAAAATGAGTACTTAGCTTGCTGGGGGGGGAAGTGTAGATGACTGGAAAAGGCAATGGCAAACCACCCCGTAAAAAGTCTGCTGTGAAAACGGTGTGAAAGCAAACGTCACCCCAGAGTCGAAAACGACTGGTGCTTGCACAGGGGACTACCTTTACCTTTTTAATGTTTATACTTTGTCATAATGCGATTGTTTCAGTCAACAGCTGTGGAAGTTCAAATATTGTAGCCTGCATTTACACTGGGCTGTTGTGGCGAGGTGGCCTTTGTCAAATTTCTCTAATTTAAGAGTGGGGCAGATGGTGGATCACAGCAAAAAGACAACCCATTCAGCTATCTGATAAGCAAACTATTATGTAAGAGACACAATGGGTTGCAACAGTAAAAACAGTTCTATTACTATAAGCAGATCTTCATCATTTAATCAAGTACAAAAACCAATGAAGCAGAATGATATCATTTGCATGGTAATGGAAGAGTGATATTCGTCTGGGAATACCTCTGTGATCCAGGCTGTCTCCATGATCTAATCATCCATATATAATCAGTGCAGCTGAGGAGGTTTAGGGATGCTAAGCGACCGCTATAGCGGCAGACCTCCTGAAAATATCTTTCATCAACACCTTGGGTGCTGATGAGGTGAAATGCATGTGTGTGTGTGGGGGGGGGATGCCTACTGGCGCTGCTCTGGCACATTCATGTCACTTCCAGTGAAAAAAAAGAAGTGACATAGAGGACCCTCTAGCATTTCACAAAAACTCTATGATAAAACCATAGAGTTTTTGCAGAATGCTAGAGTGTCCTCTATATAATTTCTAGTTTTAACCAGAAGTGATGTGAGCATGCCAGGGCATCATGTCTTGACTCCCAATTCCTCTCAGGGATTGCTGGCTACAACCTGGCAACCCTAATTATACACTTTGTCATCATGGGATTGTTTCAATGAATGGATATTGCTTTTGGGATCTGCTTTCAGGATCTGCGCTCCCAGTGGGCTTCAAGGCCCAGTCAAGACCCCCCTGACTCAGTACAAATTGGGTCTGTCAAAGTGATACACAGTGTGGGCAAGCCACTCCGGAAGCTACGGGGCCTTCACAAGCAGTCATTATTGGGAGAAAGTTCCATTTTGGATAGCAACATTCTAAAGAAACCCCAGCTGTCTTTTAAAAATATTCTTTTCGCATTGCTGTTTTGTATTTCAAGGCCACACAGCCTGTTCAATATTTCCCAGTGGGAAGCAACAACCGTTACAAATTCCCAACAATTTACATCTACCGATCTCATTTTAGAACAGCAGCAAATCATTTTGTTCATACGGAGATCCTAGAAACTGCTATGGTAATTTTTTTTGTCTTAATGGAATTGCTTCTGCAGTGAACACATTAAATAATACAATTTGTTTCCCCCCCCCCCCCCCCTATGACAGAAAGGGCAGGATATCTGAAGAGAATCAGACAAATTTGATTCCGGAGCGCTCATCATGCAGGAAGCCGACTGTCCTGCTTTTTTGCTCAGGTATTCAATATTCAGGATAAAGTCCCCAAGGAGCAGCCTGGTATGCCGAAGACTCTCCAAAATGAAGTCGGAAATGAATAAAAAATGGGTTCTTATACATTTTAGATGCAGGGAGACTGGTGGGGCTTGCATTAGATCAATTGGCCCTTTAAACTAGGTCTTAGATTAACTGATAGAAATTCATGGCGGTGACTTGAAAACATGTTAACATCTGACTTCGGAAAACATTCTCCAAGCAACTTGTCTCTTCTTATGTGAAATTAATGCAGCAACCATTTCTTTCTTTCCTTCTGACACAGGGGAAGCACTTTTGTATGTATCTCCCTGGCCTGTGAATGTTTCTTTGTGGCAGTGGGACTCTGGTAAAGCAATGGACTTGCTGATCAAGTGCTGGGATTCGGGAAGCGTGTTCTCAGTTTTACTAAATGGGACAGGAATTTCTATATCAGTGGTCCCCACCCTCCCAATGTGGTGCCCTTGGGCACTATGGCAGCCATCAACAACTTTCCTGGTGCCTGCTGTGTGGTAGAAAGTGGGTGGGGCCAGGTGGGGCTTTTCCACTACAAGCTTTCAGATTGGCTGTGCAATTTTTAAAAACATTGTTTTGGCAAGCAGCCGCCACCACAACACAAGGATCCTCACTGTGTGGCTGGACATGAGCTGCTGCAGCTATTTTGTGGTTGGCTCCGCCTTCTGCAGCAGCCATTTTGTGGCTGTGCCCACTACACTGTGCCAGAATCCCAAAGGTGCCTGCAGGATGAAAAGGTTGGGGACCCCTGCTCTACACAAATTCTGTGCAATTTGGATGCCGTATACATTGACTTTTGCCACCCAAATTATTAAATGTCCTTCTCCTTCCTGAGAAATTTCCCACCAAGTCAAATCACTCCAAACCCCGCCCCCACAGCTTCATCTTTAGCAGGGACAGCCAAACTTGCTTAGTGCAAGAGCCACATAGAATAAATGTCAGATGTCTGAGAGCCACAAGACAGGAACGTGGCTGGGGACAGCATCAGGTAGACATTAAGGGCCAAAAATCAAACCTCTAATTAATAGTAAGAGACCTGTGGAGTAGCACAAATTTGGACGTGTTCTTTGGAAGAGCATCAAAATGTATGGGTTGGGGTTGCATGTGCATGTGTCATGTATGGGTCAAGTTCTGTCGTAATATTTACTCACATGCAATTGTAGCGGTGGAGATGGAAAGGGCTGTCACGTCACAGCCAAATTACAGTGACCCCTTTAGGCTTTTCAAGGAAAGAGACGGGCAGAGGAGGTTTGCCACTGTCTGCCTTTGCATAGCAACCCCAGTCTTCCTTGGCGACTTCCCATCCAAGCAGTAACCAAGGCTGACTGATCTTAGCTCCTGAGATCTGATGAGACTGGTTAGCCTGGACTGTCCTTTGTAACAACGGCCATCAAACCTCCCACGGCATAAACAGCTGCAAACTGAGGAATGAATGATGAATAATACTAATTCTAGTATTACTTGTGACTTAAAATGCTACATAAAACTGTTTTTTTCCCCATATTCATTGGAGGCAATTAGTCTTCACAAGTCCTTTTTGTCTAGCCACTTAATAACCCTTGTTTCCTAATATTGATAGAGAAGAGGCACAAAGGGGTTAAATGACATCTCCATAGTTACAGGCCACAGGTCAAAGGGGAAGAGAGCCAATAGAACTCAATAGTTATTGGCTTTCTGTGCATTAGGACTTGATGCTTGGGATTGTAATCGTTTTTCCTTGACTACATCTATGGGTTTCAAGTCAATGATAAATGCTCAGTTGGCTCTTCTAGAGCCAGGACCACATCTATAACCACATCTATAATCCACCCGAGTGCCTCCAGGAACAAGCATGGCATTCAAATCTGGATTCAGACAAAACTTGAGCATCTCTGTACCGAATCTATCTCTGTCACAATTCAGTATTTTGGTCAAAAACCAGTGTTGGTTCTTTCATGTCTTCCTCTGTCTGAATCCCACCTTCAGGCTGCATACGCCCCTCCTTTTTTGCAGTCAAAATTTCAGCATATTAAAAGTGGGACGTGTTATAAAATTAATATGCCAAACAAAAAGCATAAAACCCACAGAGACCTAGTCAAACACCAAGAAAGGAGATTCTGTTCTTGACGCCACATCCCCGAGCATGCTCAAAGTAGCTTAGGAACCAAACAACTTGAATAAACAAAGCAACCCAGTTGCAATATTTGATTTATCTTTTTAAAAAAAAAAAAAACCTCAAGTTTCATTCCACTGAGAACAGGTTTGATATGCTGAAAGGGCAGCAAGCAGTCCTGACATATTACATGTCAGTGGCTGATGTACATGTATAGCAATAAACAGAGGCTGTTCCTGGAGTTTGCCGTTTCGTATAACAGGCGGAAAGAGGGTCACACATTTGAAAGTAGATACAGTTCTTTGGCACACAGAAACCTCTTTCACTGGAGAGAAAGCTAGACTAAAACGGTTCTCCCTCCCATGGCAGCTTCCTAACCGCAAAGAAGAGGGATAGATTTCTTTTAAAAAATGATTCAACATTCAAACAGGTGATTTCCCCACTTAGAGCAGTCCAGTCCAGAAAGGGCTATGCCTGGCGTTGGCAGCCTCTAGGTGGTGGCTGGAGATCTCCCGGGATTACAACTGGGATGACAGAGATCAGTTCACCTGGGGAAAAGGGCCACTTTGGAAGGTGGACTCTCTGGCATCACACCTGGCTGAAGGCCCTCCTCTCCCCAAACCCTGCCCTCCTCAGGCTCCACCCCCCAAATCTCCAGGTATTTCCTAAACTGGAGCAGGCATCCCTAGCTGTACCACATACCACCAATACACATTTTAATTAGTAGGTAATTTTCTCGCCCTCAGTGCTACTGAAAATAAGGGATAATAAATTTACTTTGTTGAATCTTGAGTAATTTATATCTATATAAATAAATTAGGCTGATATCTCTGTTAGGATTGAAAGAAACAACAGGACTGCACTTGTTCCCACTACCACAGTTTTTGCATTGCATCACCTATCCAGGTGGTCTGGAAAATTAATTTGCTGCAGTATTTGCAAAGGTACTTTCTTTCAGCAGCTCCTTGTCCACCGCCCCCCCCGGCCCCCCTTTCACCTTCTGCCTGCAGAGATATCGAACGATGTCTTTTCCCTGACTAAGCTTTCCTTGTGATTTTACCCAAGAGACCCTCCCTGCGTCTGCTCCTCCCTCCACCCCCCCCCCCTCAGACTCCTGCCAAGAGCAAAGCAGAGCAGAGTCCCACTCAACTATTTGGTACAAACACTTCAATTTTCCCAAGAGTTTTTTCTTTCCTGTAACACTCTCAAATGCACGCCTTAGACACAAATTCCAAAAGGAAGGTGGCGCTATCACCTGATAGGTGTGCAATTTCTATTTACAAAGATGCCTCAGCATACTTGAGAAACTGAAAGCAAGGAGTGCTTCTGTGCACTGCAAGGTTGCCAGTGGAAGCCAGTTCTTGTACTCCCTGACCCTTCATCCCGAAATCAGTGGTGCTGAGCAGCCGCCAAAACTTTACATTACTAAGGAAGGAAAAAACACAAAACATGCAAGCAAGTCATGTTTTTATAGTCATCATGTCTTTTGCGTGACATGTTCTCAGTGTTAGGCTGCATGATCCAGGACTAGTGTGAGTCCTGGTAGGACAGGACCTAGATCTAAAAGATGACCTGGATGAAACCCCACACAAGGCCCTGTTCCAAGGCGCAGTGCCATGAAGCTGCCTTATACTGAATTAGACCCCGGCTCCTTTAGAGTTAATGCAGTCTACTTGGACTGGCAGTAGTGTCAGGTTCCCCGTCATGATTTCTAACGTACATAAAACTGTAATGGTTGTATGCAAACACGCTTTATTCAAGATGGAGCAGGAGGAAGCAAGGTGGATAGAGAACTATATGTGCTGGGAGCTTATTTTAACGGGCCAGTTTGGCTGGTGACTTTAACTCTGACCTTGGAGATGCCTGGGAAGATGTGTTATGATGTCTGGTACCAACTCCAATGGACATTGGGGGTGGAGAGGCTTTTGCATGCACCTTTTGTTATCTATAATAGTATACAATGCCTTCAATGAGCCATTCTTGGCAATGGCTTTCTAAGCAGAAGGTCATGCTCTGTATCTGACTTCTAATAAATCTTAACCATATTCATATGTGCATGGATTTGTTGGGTCAATAACTGGCAAAACCTCACAAGCAGCTCTCCAGGGTCTCTAGCAGAGGCCTTTCAAATCACCTACTGCCAGAGCCGTTTAACTGGAGGTACTGGGGATTGAACCTGGGACCTTTTGTATGCCAAGCAGACACTCTACCACTGAACCATGGTCCCTGCCCAATGGCAGACTAGGGATGAGCTGAAGACTGCAGGGGCAAGTGAGAAGCAGCGGGGCGGGGGGGGGCAGACAGAGATACCCAGAACAAGTTGAGAGTCTGGAAGTTACCCAGACAAAGACTTACATTTGGATCAGAAACCTTTTTAGCCAGTCTAGAGGGTATCAGTGGGCAACAGGGAAGATGGATGTGGGAGGATACAGTTCTCCTCCTTCACTCTGCTCCATGGCGGTACTGGGGATTGAACCTGGGACCTTTTGTATGCCAAGCAGACACTCTACCACTGAACCATGGTCCCTGCCCAATGGCAGACTAGGGATGAGCTGAAGACTGCAGGGGCAAGTGAGAAGCAGCGGGGCGGGGGGGGGGGCAGACAGAGATACCCAGAACAAGTTGAGAGTCTGGAAGTTACCCAGGCAAAGACTTACATTTGGATCAGAAACCTTTTTAGCCAGTCTAGAGGGTATCAGTGGGCAACAGGGAAGATGGATGTGGGAGGATACAGTTCTCCTCCTTCACTCTGCTCCATGGCGGCTTATCTCAAGACGACACCAGCACACAGGCTGAGAGGCTCCAGCCATCAGTCTGATTCGGAACTGCTGAGAAGCCCCTTGGTTAACCCAGCCTCAGGAATAATCAGCACCAGAGAGTCTAAGGCTGTGCTAAAGGAGGAGGGGGAAACAGCACGGATTCTGCAGCCCAGAAACAAACAAGCCTGTGACCTACTTGAAAAGCCATCTCAAGTCAACAGCACTCCCTAACAAATGTTTCGGGAGCAGATGCTGTGTGCAGTCAAAAACAAAAGCCAACTGTGCCTCCCTGGTCTCCAGGGGAGGAGTGCTGCATCTGATCCCCTGCAGAAGAGGAGGGCAGAGAGAAAGAGAGAGCAACAGAGACAGAGAGAGTGTCTCCCAGGTCCTAGAGTGACCACATTATGACAGTGCAGGTGAAACAAGGGGAGGGAAGGTAACAGCAAGAAGGGGTGATTGTGAGCAATCCGTACTTATCATCTGCAGCCACTTCAGACAACACACACATGCCTGTATTTGCATCCATTCATTTATATCCTGTTCTTCTTACCAATGGGGACCCAGTCCTGGAACAGAAGATGTAGAAAGGGCTGCCCCCCACTTTAGATAGTAGGTTCAGGATTCCATTTTTCAAAAGCTCTACAGACATAAATACTCTATGTAAGTGGGAAAATAACACAGTATGGGTTGCCAGCTCCAGGTTGAGGAATACCTGGAGATTTGGGGGTGGAACCTGAAGGGTTGGGGGAGGGAATGGGTTTCAGTGGGGTATAATGTCTTAGAGTCCACTTTCCAAAGCAGTCATTTTCTCCAGGGGACTGATCTTTAGTGCTTTGAGATCAGTTGTAATTAACCAGCAGGCGTTAGGGGAGACTTACTTGGAGCAGGAGAGAGGTCCAGTTGACATGTTTACATCACTGCCCACATGACCTGGAAGTGACATCATCACATCGAGATGACACTGTTATTTAGGCAAAAACTCTATGGTAAATTTATCTTCTACCATAGAGTTTATGTCCAAATACCAGAACATCACCCCAAAGTCAAGATGTCAATTCTAGGTCACAGAGACAGTGTTGTAGACATGTCACTGTACGTTGGCTGGGCTTCTTTCTTTTTCGGGGTAAGTTTCCCAGCTTGCCAGCTGATTGGTGGAGGGCCGGTAGGTCTGGCAGTGGTGGACCCCCACCTTGCGCCACCATCTGGAGGTTGGCAACCCTAGATTAGAGCCTCTCTCCTTGTTGAACTAAGTAGTTTTTTTTTTTTAATTGCAGGGCATCTTTACATGGGGGACAGTCGAAAGTGGAGTAACCCATTCTGCTGCTTCAGGATTGCACCGCCTCATTCTGCTGCATAAGTAGACCAGGCCTGATTTAAACGTGAAGCAAGAGTTACCTATTGCAGTCTGGCACAGGGTCAAGATCTTGCTTAAGGCTCTTGTGCTGCAGTCTGAGTATGGACAACTCTTTAGCTCTTGTGGTCACTGGTGCTAATAAGTGTAAGTTTACTAAGAAAGCACAATATTTTCAACTCTGCGCAGGTTGCAACATAGCTTAAAAGAGCTCCAGAGCACAAAGGAAGCTCTTTCCCTCATCAGTTCAGTCAAGATTTCAAGCTTGTCAAAGACCAAGAATCAGAATGGAGTCTTCACCTACTTGTGCTAATGGCTAGCCTGGAGATCTCCTGGAATTTCTTGTGATCGCCAGATCACAGTTCCCCTGGAGGAAATGCTTGTTTTGGAGGGTGAACTCTGTGGCATAAAACCCTGCTGAAGTCCCTCCCCTCCCCAAAATCTCTAGGAATGTCTCAATCCGCAACCCTAGCCATTGATGAGATAGTCATGTGATTTGGTCTTTTTTGAGTGGCTGGACTGATTCTGGGTGGTGTTGAGGAGGAATGGTGGCTGTCAACAGCTTGGCTGGGAAGTCCTTAATCAGATTTCACCTCTGAACTCACCCAAGCATCATTATTCTTCAATAATAATTCTTCCCCCTCATGCAATACAGAAATGGTCAAATCCTACCTTACCAGGCTGTTTCAAGGAGTATATACATATATATTATATGCATATATACACACATACACACACGCGAGACATACATTCTAGATATAATTTTTATTAATGAAGGAGGCAGCGCTAATAATGCATAAGAGGCAGGTCGTATGGAACAGGAGAAAAAGGGGGTGCAATGTTACACCAGCATTGTTATTATATGATTGTGCTCCAGCTTCCAAACACTTGGTCACATCACTTGACTCCTGCTTTGCAGTCTCTTCAAAACAATTCAAATTAGCCACAGGGATAGCAGAGGATTAGCTAGACTAAACAAAGAAGACTTAAAAGCATCTCTTCAAAAAACCCATATTAGCTGCACAGATGGCCTCAAAAGGGAATTGTTGCTCTGAGGAGATAAAAGAGAGGAGTGCCGTAAAACATGAAGGCCTTTAAATCAAAATGTGGGAGAATGAATTCTTCAGGAAGGGCCTATGGCCACACTGACACACATCCACTCCATGGGGAGGGGATCTTCACCCTGGAGGAGAGGAAACCAGTCAGACCAGCAGGAGTCCAGTGCACCTACCCTGCAGAGCAGTGGGAATGGCTTCCCAAAACACACCTGAGAAGCCTGTCCCAAATAAAAGGACCTGGAGAACTGACTAGGGATGGGCATGAACCGAACCACAACTTGGGCTGGTTCGTGCTCCCTGAACCAGGGGTTCAGAAGAACGTGCCTCTCACAAACCCTCCTTGAACCTCAAGAACCTCCACTGGAGGTTCATGAGGAGGGTTCTTTCGGGTGGCACTGAAGGCATTTAAATATCTTTGGAGCTGGCCCAAAGTGAGCCCTGAAGGCATTTAAATGCTGTCAGAGCCCACCCACCAGCCCTTGGCCTGACCCAAATGAGCTCCAAAGGCACAGGCTCTCTCAATCGCACAGCAGAGCCAAGCTCCTCCATTGGATGAGGCTTCTCCTAACTCTTCCTCTCTTCCCCAAAGGGAAGAGGGAAAGAGCGAGAAGCTGTTCTGCTCAGCTGCATTGAACAGGAGAAACACAAAAAGCACTGCCAAAGCAAGCTGTGATGAAGGAAGCAGGAGAGAGTGAGAAGGAAGCATCGATAGCCAGTTGTTCATGGGCTGCGAACAAGCCCTGTAAGGGGTAGATCAGGCCCATGGGCCACACGTTTGAAACCCCTGCCTAATCATAGAAGAACATGGAGCTCAAAACTCACCAGACAAATGCTAAGAATCATGACCACCTTTCTGCCTGAAGGAGAGTTCTATGAAATGCAAAAAAGCTGCTGTCATTTATAGTTTAAATCTTTGTTTTCAACTTTGGGGGCAATGTAACCTAACCTATAAAATGCTATTCAATCATAGCTTTCTTCATCGTAATCATCACCACCACTATCTCCTACCAATACAGTACATCATTCAAAAGTACCTGTTCAGGATTCTACTCTACAATTAATTTTAATTGTTTAAGACTGTCTTTCTCAGCTGATGCTCCTAAGGAAGCTAACAATACCAGTTAAAAACAATCACCGGCACCTACAATTATTTAAAAACAACAACACATGTCATAAACAGAGATCACATTTTATAAATTCACTACGTCTTATTTTTTATGCCTGCAACTCATCAGTCACAATTTGCAACTGACTTCTTAACAGCATACTTTGCAGCCGAAACCCTATAAACGTAACTACCAAAATATGAAACCATACATTAAAAAGTTACCCAATGACCCAGTTTTCAAGATTCCAAAATGTAAAGAGTTCTGAAACGACCACATGAACACAGTTCGAGTTCTTTTCTGCCAAACTCACAGACCAAAACACATGATTCATTCAAAATTTTGTTACGATAATCAGTAATGAGATTTTTGCTCTCACAAAGAAAGGTCTTACACCCATCAAGGCTGGCTGATGATTCAAAGAATGTTAATGGTTTTGATAGCATTTCTTTTTAAAGAAATGCTTCAAAATCTACAGAGGGAGAGTATTGTGGATGACAAATTAATATTCGCTGTGATTGTGGCACCTTTTAACCAGTCATTGTTTAAAATATGACTAGAATGCACAAGGAAAACTAGAACTTGCCTATTTAGACGGCATGGAAATTATGTAAGACAAAATAGGAGTCGATTGCACCTTTAAGACCAACTTAGTTTTATTCAGAACGGAAGCTTTCGTGTGCAGGCACACTTCTTTAGACGAGGAATGAGGAACAGTAAGCAGACCCACATATAGCTGGTGGTCTCTGCTTACTGTACTTCATTCCTCGTCTGAAGAAGTGTGCATGCCCACGAAAGCTTCCGTTCTGAATAAAACTAAGTTGGTCTTAAAGGTGCAATAGACTTCTATTTTGTTCTACTACTTCAGATCAACACGGCTGTCTATTTGGATCTATCATTATGTAAGACAGATTCACTTCCAGGGTTTTGTTTTGAATTGAGGTCCCTTGAAGTCTCCATCATGCTAAATGCAAGGTTATGTGACCAATGCAAGCAAGACATGCTCTTGACGGAGGAAGAGTTTTCCCAACCGACAGCCAACCCTTTTAACCATAAAAAAAGCAACTGAATCTAATAATGAGACCTAAGCCGTCAAAGTAAGAGTTCTGCTACTGCTAAGTCACTGATGTCAAAGGGAAAAAGGTCTGATTTTGTTGAAGGCAAGGTGGGCTCTTTGGGGTTGTTGTTTTTTTTTATTGCTATCTAGTATGCTACACAGTAAATAATCAAGATGGCAGAGAATAGGAAAACAGTTCTAAAAATGTTTCAAGTGATCCTGTTTAATTTCAATTGTACCCATGTTAAAAGATGTTTGTTTAAAGTCTCATTTTTCCCCCCTGGCTACCACGGGTACAAAGCTGAGCTCAAGACTATTATAATTATGAAAATGAGGAGAAATTAAGCAGCTACAACTGATGACTTGAATGCAACTTAACTTGTTTTCCCTTCGAGAACTAAAAGTTCAACCACACTGTATGATCCTTTCCATGATTACTTTAAGCAACTTATTCTCTTTTGCAGATGGTGCCTCTAGGACTAGGAGAAGAAGAAAAAGGGAGAAAGGAAGACTTTAAACCCTTAATTCCTCCCGAGTAAATTTCTTGTGTGTGGGGGGTCACCCCAGGATGCTTTTATCCCTGCTGAGGGAGGGGAAAAAAAGTTTTGCATTTCAGGTTTGCCAGGCAAACTGAAGAAGCAAAGTCAGAGTAGCAATATGGATCTATCAGACAAGGCATGCAGCGTGGATTCACAAGAAGGAAGTCAATCCCTAGAAGAGAGAACAGTTAAAGCCCTGACTCAAATTTTTGTCACACATCAGTTAGAGAGGAAAATGTTCCCAAGAGTTTCACTGACCTTTCTTTTGTAGCCTGAGCTGCTTTGTTATAAGATTCTGAGTGTGACCAGAATTGAAAGAAATTCATGCCAGTTATCTAAGTTGGAAAGTAAGAGTTTGCTGATAATACGGACTGCTAGATACAGTCACTTCAGTGAAGGCTTCCCTATAATGCAAAAACAAGGCACACCCCCAAAACCCAACACTTACTGCTTAACTTTACTAAAGGGTGGAGTTGGGAGGCATTCCTGACTGTATCAACCACAGCCCCTCTCTTGGCCATTCCCCCTTGAGTTGCTAGCCTTCAGGAGGGCTCAAATGATTTACCAGAATCACCATTGATCTCCAGGCTGCAGGAATCAGTTCCCCTCTAGACTGTGGCAGCTTTGGAGGGTGGGCTAAATCCCTGCTCCTCCCCCCCAAACTCCACCCTCCCCAAGCATCCTCCTCAAATCTCCAGAACATCTGAACCCCAAACTAGCAACCTTATTCTCATCCTACAATTACAAGGGGGAAAGATTTTCAGGGGAGAATCAGCGGAAGGTAGAAAGGCCAAGCACCCGGCCTGCATATCAATTCAGAATAATGACAATACGCTTCTGAGGACACTCATGCACGATCCTTAATATCCCAAAGTTCATAGTTCCAGAGCACTGCCAGACCACTGGATGATGCTACACCAATGGGCAGAGGAGACCTAAACATGCCCAATGGGAGGTTCACCTGAAAGCCACTCCCACAGCTGAAAAAAGCTTATGACCATCTCTTTGTTCCCAAACGGGAACAAAATGCACCGTTTTACTCCTGCAGATATTTCTGCCTTTCTGCCTGCTGGCATGGCATGGTTATCTACAAAAATGCATACAGCTTTGGCAATGCAAAAATCCAGATCATTGGGTGGGATCTTGCAGAAAAGCCTGCAGTCAGAATTCAAAGCGAGGGTATTTCTCCTCCTCTGACAAGCCAACTGTCAGTACTGAAAAGAAGGGGATACCTCCCAATCCCTTGACCAAAATTGCACCACTGTCTGGGGGAGAAAAATTGGGTGAAATCGCTTCCCTATCTTTCTCTCCATTTGGCCTGGCTCCGACATTCCCTTCTAAACTACCCCTGTATGGCTTTTCACTGAGCTGCCAGCATGGAAAATAAATGGAAGAGAAGAGGACAAGGAGTGTTAGGTATCCTCGTTTCAGTGCAGCTTGCACAGGTCATATTAAAACATACAGCAGGAGTCTCTCCATCCCTACCAAAGAACAAAGCTCACTGCAAGCCCTGCCCAGATCTTTGCCACCACAGAGCCAGTGCTTAGAAAGAAAACCAGCATTTCCTACCAGCTGATTTTGGCGTGAATTTGTCCCTGTTTGCCGCACAAACGGCCAGCAGCCGATATCCAAGGTCCAAATCAAAGCCTTGCTGCGCTGCCACTCGACTCACGACCTGAGAAGAGAGAAAAAGAGATGTCATTCATTGAGAGGTATGTTGCAGACCAAAAACATGTCCTCAGCAGCACTCCCCTGGGGTGCCTACAGTAGTGCCTACTGTGCAAGTCAGGAAGGCCCATCCTTAGCGTTTTTGTAACTACTGTTCATTACGGAACATCCCTAACCTGACTACGGCACTCTTGTGAATCAGGTCATTGCTGTTGCCATCTAGAGATGCCAGAGCTGAAGCTCAGAGACGAACTGAACATGGGACATCAGCTCCAGTCCAAACCCCAAACAACGTATCCACCAAGACTCCTCATCTCTCATAGCTCCCTTGGCACACCATACGCTGCATCCAAGAGCTGCTGCTGCTGCTGCTTCTGCTTGGACTTTTTGATGCTCCCCTAAACCTAGAGATGACTGCGCGAACTCTGAAAGCGAACAAGCTATTAAAGGAACTTTAAATAGAGACAGCTGTTGCATGTTTTACTACATTTGAAACTTGGGCTCGAGGCCTTAAATGCCAGGCAGAACAGGATGGCCCTGCTTCGACGCACGCTTCTCTGCTCAGTATCGAGAGGACAGACTCTGGAGGATGGGGGCAGTCAGCAGGTTCAGCTGGGTGCATACAAACTTGGAACCACACCAGGCCATGCATGCCTTTCTCTCCAGGGATAGGAAGGGGTGTTTGCTTCCCTCCACTACTCAGTAGAGAAATGCATGTGCATGCTCAGTGTAATTCATACATCATTAATGATAGATATACAAGTAGGTAGGCAGGTAGACAGGCAGATAGACAAAGAGAGAGACAGACAGACAGACAGACAGATAGATAGATAGATAGATAGATAGATAGATAGATAGATAGATAGATAGATAGATAGATAGATAGACAGACAGACAGACAGAGAGAGAGAGAAAGATAAAGAGAGAGAGAGAGAGATAGACAGAGATAGATAGATAGATAGATAGATAGATAGATAGATAGATAGATAGATAGATAGATAGACAGACAGACAGACAGACAGACAGAGATGATAGATAGATAGATAGACAGACAGAGATAGATAGATAGATAGATGATAGATAGATAGACAGAGAGATAGATAGATAGATAGATAGATAGATAGATAGATAGATAGATAGATAGATAGATAGATAGATAGATAGATAGATAGACAGAGAGAGAGAGAGATAGACAGAGAGAGAGAGATGATAGATAGATAGATAGATAGATAGATAGATAGATAGATAGATAGATAGATAGATAGATAGATAGACAGACAGAGATAGATAGATAGATAGATAGATAGATAGATAGATAGATAGATAGATAGATAGATAGATAGATAGATAGATGATAGATAGATAGATGATAGATGATAGATAGATAGACAGACAGAGAGAGAGATAAAGAGAGAGATAGACAGAGATAGATAGATAGATAGATAGATAGACAGACAGACAGACAGACACACAGAGAGAGAGAGAGAGAGAGAGAGATAGATAGATAGATAGATAGATAGATAGATAGATAGATAGACAGACAGACAGACAGACAGACAGACAGACAGACAGACAGACAGACAGATCATCAAGTCACAGTGGACTTAGGGCGACCTTACAGAGTTTTCAAGGCAAGAGACCTTCAGAGGTGGTTTGCTGTTGTCTGCCTCTGCATTGCAACCATGGACTTCCTTGGTGGTCTCTCATCCAAGCACTATCCCTGTTTAGCCTCCAAGATCTGATGAGATTGGTCTAGCTGGAGCAATCAAGGTCATATGTGTTTGTTTGTGTGTGTGTCTGTCTGTTTACCTAGGGATGGAGGGGGACCAAGGCACTGCAATTTAGAATAAAAAAAACATGCCAAATCATCACATTTGTGCAAAACTCTGAGTGAATTTGTCCACTTTCTGCTGAACAACGCTGAAACAATGGCAGTGCCTTCATGGGAGGAGGAAGGGATTGGATTTATACTCCTCCCTTTACTTGGCGTCTCAGAGTGGCTTGCAATCTCCTTCCCTTCCCCTCCCCACAACAGACACCCTGTGAGGTAGGTGGGGCGGAAGACAGCTCTTTTGACAACTGCTCTTGACAGAACTTATGACTGATCCAAGGTCATACCAGCAGGTCTCATGTGAAGGAGGAGTGGGGAATCAAACCCAGTTCTCCCGGACCTTTGTGTTCCACATCAAAGTGAGCCTTGATGCCACCACAGCTGTGGATCAGATCAGCAGAGCCTTCATAGTCCAGAAGGGACCTCATTCAATACTCACTATATTAGAAGATTATCATTTCTGAGTTGTACTAACATCACTTTAAAGCAAAAAGCGAAGGACAAACACAGTGGGATATTACTACTGAGTGGTTCTTTTCCAACCATTTAACACTAACACTTGTTTTCTTGTTATGCCCTACATCAAAGAGCTTACAATTCAATAAATAAATGGGGGTTTGTCACCTTTGCTTTGGTACAAAAGCTGCTTTGATGAATTAAAGAAGGCACCCATTAGCATGCAATTATCTGTTGTCTGACAATGGCTTGGAAGGAAGAAAAAACATTACAGAAGAGCACTGGAAAGAAAGATATGTGATAATCTATAAATGGTAATGAAATGTTCCCACTCTGCAGTCAGCACAATTGTGGGGATCTTATTAATCCTAACTGCCCTCCAGTACCCACTTTTCTCATTAACAATAAAGAATCACAACATGAGCAATACGGAGGGCGACGGATGGAGGGCGTGCTGCAGTTGCAGTCTGAAAACCAAGAGCACTCCTAGAATCTACAGGAGAGAAAAGGGGGCCGGAAATGATTCTGTTACCACAAGAGAATTATTTCTTGCTTAAGCTGCCACTGGTGGCATATCGGCCACTGTAGCATTCCCACTTACTTATTCGAAGACACACCTGATTGTGAAAAGATAACACCTTTTACTAGCAGCCAGAATCAGTCAGATTAGCCTGAGCTCACCAGAGCTTGGAAGCTGAGCAAGGTTGGCCACGGTTAGTACTTGGATGGGAGACTACCAAAGGAAAACCAGGGCTGTTATGCAATGAAGTCACGGGGAGTCTCATGAAGTTTGCCTTACACTGAATCAAGCCTAAGGTCAATGAAAGTCAGTCTTATCTGCTCAGATAGGCAGCAGCTCTCCAGGGTCTCAGGTAGAGGTCTCTCACATCACTTACTACCTGATCCCTTTAACAGGAGATGCTAGGGATTGAACCCAGGACCTTCTGCATGCCAAGCAGATGCCCTACCGTTGAGCCACAGGCCCTCCAGACTGCAGGTGGCAAACCACCTCTGCTCAGCTCTTCCCTTGAAAATCCCATGAAGGGTCACCATGTCAGTTGTGACTCGATGGCACTTAATCTTTTAGTAATAATTCTCCTGTCGTGGTGGCAAATCTGACCATCCTGATTGGTTGGGGCTTCGTGGGACTGTGGAGTATCAGCCTTTGGCCCATCAAACTATCAATCAAGAGTACTTGTGTCCCATTGGTTGAGTCTGCGCCTGTCTCCCATCCAAGTGGCTGTTACTACCCAGCAAAGCTGGTTCTGTCAGTGAAAGGCAAACAGTTCTGGCAGTTATTGGCTCTCCCTACTCTCCCATTGGCTGAGCTGCCTGTCACGCTGACTCACAGAGGACAGAAAGAAAACCTTCCTTTGATTGGCTGAGGGAGGGAGAAGGAGGGAGACAGCTAAATAAAGTCCAAGAGAGACTTTAGATATGAAAGGTATCACGACAGGCTTGCGAAGCAGGCCTCATTGGGGCCAGTCCTGACTATGGCTGCCAGTTCCAGGTTGGTAGGAAATTCCTGGAGATTCTAAATCAAAAAATGTAATAACAGAAGGATCTTCTGATTGATAGGAACCCTATGGTTATAAAATTAGCTAAATTTGGTTGGCTTGCCACCAGAACTAGAAAGTCATTTGTAGCTCAGAAGGGTAATAGCTAGGCTTTTTCTTTCCTTCTCTCCTAGTTGGTAGCTTTTAAAATGTTTAATCCCATTATAAACTGTATGTATGTTTTATAATTGATTGTAGCAATTTTACCTCTGTTCTCTCAGCATAATTTATATGGGTTACTGTACCTGGCATTGGCTTTATCTGTATTGTTTTTGCTGGCTTTTGGTGTGAATAAACTTGACTGACTGACCTGGAGATTCAGTAGGGCATGGGAGTTAAGCCTTCAGAGTGGGATCTGCCAGGCCCAGGCTCTTGCTGGATGATTTTGGGCCAGTCACCCACTTCCAGCCTAACCCACTTTACAGGGTTGTGAGAGGAGAACGATGCAAGCTGCGTTGGTCCCCCCTCTGCCAATTGTGGAGAAAGACAGCCCAGGTGGAGGCTGCAGAGAGGGGGGAGGTAATGGAAAGCTGAAGTCTCTCTCTCTTGGCTTGGCTTCGCGAACGAAGATTTAAGAAGGGTGCAATAGTCCACGTCTGCTGCAGGCTCGCTGGTGGCTGACAAGACCAATGCGGGACAGGCAGGTCCGGCCACAGTGGCTGCAGGGAAAAGTCTGATTTAGGGTTTGTGCTGTAGCAGTGCGATTCTTCCTCAATCTCCTTTTGTCCTCAAGACCAGCTATGCGTGCGTTCTCAAAGGAAGAGACAGCCTGGTGGATGGTGTGAAGTCAGAGGGGCAAATAAAGGGAAGGAGATAGGGTTGCCAACTCCAGGTTAGGAAATTCCTGGAGATTTAAGGGATTGGGGCCTGGAGACACTGGGGCTTGAGGAGGGATGGGGCCTCAGGTACAATGCCAGTTCCTTCCAAGGGAACCACTGTTGCCAATCTCCAGGTGAGGGCTGGAGATCACTCAGAATTATAACTGCTCTCCAGATGGCAGAGATCAGCTCCCCTTGAGGAGGGGGAGTGAATGCCTTCACTTGGGTGGGTGGAAAGACAGCAAGGGGGGGGGGGCACTTGCCCAGAACCTCCTTCTAGAGCCCATTGTATTTTTCTTCATAACGGGCCATACTCCTAGTTCTTATTATAAATAACTTTTACTAGAACCAATTAAAACATGACAAAGCTGTATGTAACACACATCAGCCATGTGCAACGTCTGGAGTTCCCTGGAGTTCATCAGAGTGGGTGACCAGTGACCCTCCCCTTAAAAATGTGGGTGAGGAGAGAAGCCCAAAAGTCTGCAGTTGTAGTCTGGAAAATGGAAAACACGGTGTGCTGCAGATGAAATTGGATTTGTTTAAAGGGTGCTGGGTCATCAGGAGACCTAGCCATCCTTCTGAACATCCTGGTGGAAACAGCATAGAAGGGGAAGCATGTCTGACTTTTCATCTCAGGCTGGGTTCTGCTCAATGTTCCCTCTAAGTTGCAGAATCTTGTGAGCAAAAATTCTACTTTGTGAGCGACTGGTATGAAAGTTTTTAGCTACCGGCATTAAAGTTGTGAACTGCTGCATAAATTAGTGTGCTCTGGGGTCATCCTTCCTGAGCTAAGACAAAAATGTGTGAGCTGGAGGCTAAAAATCTGTGAGCTAGCTCATTCTAACTCAGCTTAGAGGGAACACTGATTCTGCTGTCCCCTGGACAGAAACAGTTTGAGAAAACATTCTTCCCAAGTGCTAGATCTTTTTAAAATCTGCAAGAGAATACCAACATTTTTCACACCATGCATGCACTTCAGGCAAACCAGGGGGAAAAGAGCCATGATTTTGGCTCACCAAGGTTATATTACGAGAAGGGAATAGTTTATTTGGGTATCTTCAGGGCTCTTTTTCTAGCAGCAGGTCCTCTGCATATTATGCCACGCCCCCTGATGTAACCAATCCTCCTCAAGCTTACAGTAGGCCCTGTACTAAGAGCCCTCTAAGCTCTTGGAGGATTGGCTACATCAGGGGTGTGTGGCCTAATATGCAGAGGACCTCCTGCTAGAAAAAGAGCCCTTGGGTATCTTCTCTTTCCATGACAGTAACATTAAAGTGACCAGGAATGCACTACTGGCGGGACATAACCTGTCTATCAAAAGCTGCTCCACTGCAAAATTCACTTGCTTGCCTGCTTCTATAGGGCAAAACTGCATGAGACTTTTAAAGGGAGATGGGTCCCGCCTTCTCAGAGGCAGTCAGTTTAAAACTCCGTGGGATTTTGCCGCAGGGGGGAGAAGCCCCTCTTCCCTGCCCTGCGGTTCTAAGCTCAATCAGGGCTGTGCACAGAGGTACCCCAAAACTTTCTGTTGAGTCTGGGTTCGTTATTATGTGTCTTGTTGGAGCACCTTCCCTATGAGGAAAGACTCTCCTCTTCTCTGTGGGGCTTCTGTTGGATTTCATGCTATCTGCCCAGGGGCTACAGCTTGCTCCGCCTCTTTCGCACACCAAACAAGATCCTCTAGAAACCGGTTTCCGTTTGCCGTGTGAAAAAGGCAGAGCGAGATGCAGCCCCGGGGCAGATAGTGTGAAGTCCAACAGAAGCCCCGCAGAGAAGAGGAACTTGGGAGCGCCATAAGGCTAGTGCGGAATCGGTCTGGGACTTTTAAGTTTAGAAAAGAGATAACTAAGGGGGGGCATGATAGAAGTTTATAAAAGTATATATGGAGTGGAGAGAGTTGACAAAGGGAAATTTTTCTCCCTCTCCCAAAGGACTAGAACTCAAGGGCATCCAATGAAGCAGAAGGTCCTAGGTTCAATCCCCGGCATCTCCAAAAAAGGGTCCAGGCAAATAGGTGTGAAAAACCTCAGCTTGAGACCCTGGAGAGCCGCTGCCAGTCTGAGAAGGCAAGACTGACTTTGATGGACCAAGGGTCTGAATCAGTATAAGGCAGCTTCATATGTTCATCTGTTCATAAACATTAAATGGAGAGTGTTTAAAAGGTGGAATTTACTGCTTGAAGATGTAGGAATGGCCTCGGGAATAACCACTTTCAAAGATAGATTAACGGAGGCTGAGGGGAACCTCCCAGTTGCTCAGAGGCACTACACTTCTGAATCCCAGGGCCAGAAGACAACATCAGGCGAAGGCCTCTATGTCTTGTCGTTGGCGCTCCAGAGGAACTGGTTGTCCACTGTGTGAGACAGGATGCTGCCGGACTAGATGGTCTGATCCAGCAGGGATCTTCTTATGTCTTTTGTCATTTGGCCTAAAGAGACATGTAAGCCACTTGTAGCCTAACAAATAAACAAAGCTTGGAGAGTATTCTTACCACTGGAGTCCAGGCAAGTGGCTATCTACAAGCTTTACTATTGGTGTACATAGCATGACATGAATTTATGTACAACTTACAATTGTTGAAATACAGAAATCTGAGTTGAATTTTGACGTTAGTTACTCAGAAAATTTGTTGTGCTTTTTTTTTTTTTTGAGAAACCCAAGTCCAAAATATCATCAATCTGGTAAAACTGCCCTTCAAATTATTCCCTCCGCTCCAGTATTCCAGCAGTAGTGCTGAATTTGGCCATCCTAAGTTACATTTCAGTTTCTGTAGCAATCTACCTAAGAAGACTCGTCAAAGGCAGAGATGATAGAATGGGAGGGAAGGTATCTGTGAACTCTCCCCTTTTCATTTTCACAGTAACCGTCCTCCAAAGGAATCAGGAAACCCGCAGGCATTTCATGATAAAAATAAAGATATGGATGGCACAATGAAAGCTCAGACACAAGGGCTTTCATAACTGAATGTTCAAAATAGTCAGAACAATTCATTGAGGGCTAAGTCCATGCTTCCGACAAGATCCTGCTGATGGTCAACCTGTCCCACCAGCATGGGCCTCTTTTAGGGATGCAATACTGTGGTGTCACGATGTCTGTTAGCCCAAGCCTGCACTTTGCAAAGCTGTAGGATGTCACAGTGCACAAAAATGAAGCAAGGAAGCAGAGGGGGCCACCTCAGATGGTAGATTCCAGGTGATGTCATCGTGCTCCATGAGCACAAGGATCCTCCCCCACCTGCAGCCAGGTAAAACCTGGCAACCCTACAAACAGCACTTCCCTGATTGTAAAAGAAAGGGTCACAAGAACTAAGCACTGATGAAACCTTCCTGCCCTCCTTCTCCTGATCTGCCTAAGTTCACAGGATCCGCATTGCTGCCAGGTGGCCATGTAGCCTCTGTTTAAAAGCCTCCAAAGGAGCCCACCACCTCCCAAGGAGGAACCCTGTTCCACTGAGGAACTGCTCTAACGGTCAGGAAGCTCTTCCCAGGACTTATTTTTTAGCAGGAACACACAGGAATGCAGTTCCAGTTGGCTTGGCATCAGGAGGTGTGGTCTAATATGCAAATGAGTTCCTGCTGGGCTTTTTCTACAAAAAAGCCCTGTGTGAAACAATGGTGCTATCAGGAGGTGTGGTCTAATATGCAAATGAGTTCCTGCTGGGCTTTTTCTACAAAAGAAGGCCTGGCTCTTTCTAATTGTTTAGCTGCAGAATCTTTTGATTTGATTTCAACAGTTTGGTTCGGGTCCAACCTTTTAGGGCAACAAAAATCGACTCTGTACCATCCTCTATATGGTCCCACTTCAAGTACTCACTCTCTCAACTCACTATATTTCCCTTTTCTGAACAGCGGTTCTTTCCTTCTCCTTCCTTTATTGAAAACTGTATGAAGGGATTACTTTCTGCCACTCATGCAGCATCCTCAGCTAGCCCATCCCACTGCTAAGACCACATCTCCCTCTTAGCCCCAATACCGCTGCTAAGCAAGAGCTTCATAACTGCTCTTCCCAAAATTCCTTTTGAACGACAGTGCTGCTTCTTGGGGAATCTCTTAACTGGCAGAAAGAGACAAATGCACACCCCCTCCTGCTGGCATCCAAATGTATTCCCCACCTCCCACCCGATTCAATTTTGCTAGCTTCTTGGTTACTGAAAAAAAGTCAACTGATTGCAAAGTCTGAGTGTTCTGTGTTCCAGCATTTGGTGCACTTGAAATTACCCCAAACAGGGCTCGGAGATGGGAGCATTAATATTCGCAATTAAAATTCTGCAGACTGGATGGTAACTTCCTTTTCCTTTTTGGCAATGGATAAGGGGAAAAAAATCAATTAGATCAAAGTAACAAAAAGGAAACTTTTTCCAAAGAAAATGAGCTGAAGAGAGAATCGGTAACCCCCCAATACTTAGAAAATCACTCGACTTGAGTGTTGAAGGTTTAATGGGGACGCTTTGGCTACTGGGGCAGAAAAGGGAGTTAAGTGGCACGCATTCCATTTTTTAAATGAGGTTCTGAAAGAGCAGTGGTGGAGAGGACCTTTCATTCCTGTTCCTCGAAGTATACCTCCTCCTCCACAGTCATGAGAAATAAACTTGGTCCTCAAAAAGTGAAGAACTGCTAACAACCTGTTCAAGCCTGCCTTCCCTGTTATCATTTCTTATCAAAGAGAGAACATTGTATAGTGGTTAGAGCATCACAGCCTAGGATCTGGGAGACCCAGGTTCAAAACCCCACTGTGCCATTGGAAGTCTGCCAGGTGACTGAGGATAAATGTAAAGTTCCACAGGAAAAACCCAATGCATCACTGTAGGATGGGGGGTACTTGTCTTGGCAGTAGTATGGGTGAAAAGGATCTAGGGGTCTTAGTTGACCATACAGTGAACATGAGTCAGCAGTGTGATGCAGCAGCTAAAAAGGCCAATGTGATTTTGGGCAGTATCAACAGAAGTATAGTGTCCAGATCATGCTACGTGATGATTATCACTTTACTCTGCTCTGGCTAGACCTCAGTTGGAGTACTGTGTTCAGTTTAAAAAGGATAAAGACAAGCTGGAACATGTCCAGAGGAGGGCATTGAAAATAGTGAGGGGTTTGGAGACCAAGTCTTACAAGGAAAATCTGAAAGAGCTAGGTATGTTTAGCCTGGAGAGGAGATGACTGAGAGGTGGTATGAGAACCATCTTCAAGTACTTGAAGGGTTGCCATATAGAGGATGGTGCAGAGTTGTTTTCTGTTGCCCCAGAAGGTCAGGCCAGAATCAACGGTTGAAATTATATCAAGAGAGTTGTCCACTAAACATTAGGAAGAACTTCCTGGCAGTTAGAGCGGTTCCTCAGTGGAACAGGCTTTCTCCTTGTGAGGTGGTGGGCTCTCCTTCCTTGGAGGTTTTTAAGCAGAGGCTAGATGGCCATCTCACAGCAAGACTGGTTCTGTGAATTAGGCAGATCAGGAGAAGGAGGGCAGGAAGGGTTGCTTCGTTCTCATGGCCTTTTCTTATGCACCCAGGGAAATGCTGTTCGCCACTTTGGGGTAAGGCAGCCATTTTTCTCCAGGCCAGTTTGGCCAGGGATCCTGGAGGGTCCCCCCCACCCTCTTCTGGGCATGCAGCAGGGGTCACTGTGTGTGTGTGTGTGTGTGTGTGTAGGAAGGTATTTGCAAATTGCCTGCACTGTGCGAGGGGTTGGACTAGATGGCCCAGGAGGTCCCTTCCAACTCTAGGCTTCTATGACCTTGGGCCCGGCACACACACTTGCAACCTAGCCAACTTCAGGGCTTTTGTGAGGATAAAATGGAGAAGAGAACCATGTAGGCCACTTTGGGTCTCCACTGGGGAGAGATGCAGGATATAAACTATTTATTAAACAAACAAACGTCGCTCCAAACAAGTCACTTTTCTCCTACAAACAGTACTATTAAGCAATACTGGAGAAGCGAATGACAGATGGGGGTGAAGCTAAAGAACGGTCTGCCTCATTTGCCTTCATCCCTTAGTCTTATTCATCTCCTGTTCATGTTGCATGTGACCAAGAAAAGCTTTGATTTTTTTTAAAAAAAGATACATGATGTAATATTGGTACTACTTTATTCATTTACTTCATTTATAGTAATTTATTTATATGCCATCCCTTTCCTATTGGGATTGCAATAAGACAACTTCATAGATGGAAAGGTATCACACCACTGTGATAGATGCTCAGTGGTAGAGCATCTGCTTGGGAAGCAGAAGGTCCCAGGTTCAATCCCCGGCAACTCCAAAAAAGGATCCAGGCAAATAGGTGTGAAAAACCTCAGCTTGAGACCCTGGAGAGCCGCTGCCAGTCTGAGAAGACAATACTGACTTTGATGGATCCCGGGTCTGATTCAGTATAAGGCAGCTTCATATGTTCATAGTCCACCCTCCTCCCCAAATGGGGACCCCAAAGAGACTTGCATCATTCTCCTCTACTCCATTTTATCCTCACACCAGCCCTGTGAGATAGTTCAGGCTGCGTGACTGGCCCGAGGTCACCCAGAAAGCTCCCATGGCAGCATGGGGATTCGAATACGGTTCTCCCAGATTTGACACACTAACCACTATACCACACTTGGCCTACTTGCAATAGACACTTAGGGAAAGCAGAGCGTTTTATCACCTTTCCCTCTGGGGCACTCTGACTATCATATAATAGGCCCTGAGAAACAGATACAAACGTTTTCACTTGCTGAGATTGTAAATTCTAAGAAGCACTGCCAGGCCTCACTAAAGGAACATCAACCGTGCGCTCTCCAGGTATTACCTCACAAGTGAGAAACTTTTTCCAACTATCAGAATCCAGATCACAGTAATGTAGAAGACCTGCCTGGCTTGTAGGCGGCCAAAGGTGAAATCCAACCAAAAACAATTATATATTCAACAGTCAAAATTATTATTAGAGTTGCAGAAAGTAACATGATCCTTCATTGCGGGATTCAAAAGAAAATGCTTGTGATTAACTCCATGTCTATGCCAGTTGTTTTCAAACTTGGTGCCTTCACAGATCCATCCCTATATCAACTTGTGCAAACCCCTGGATCTTAGAACTCTGGCAAGTGGCTGAGGCACAAGGAGCATCTTGTAGGGTGGGAAGATCCCCACCAAATGCAGGCAGGTCCCCTCTACCTCCCTTGTATGATTGGTCCCTGCCTCTTGGATGCCTCAAAAGCCCATTCGCAGGGTAAGGCAGAATATAAATGCCATAAATAAACAAACTGGGCATCTGCAAAGAGATACTGGGTTGGGTAAGCAGTGGACATACCGTCAAACATCCCATCAGGCTCTGTTCGAAGGGCCTCTGGAACGCTCTTGGGTCACCGCACCAGTCCAGGAGCTCCGTAGCTGCATTGTGGAAGTTGGCAGGATTCTGTAAGTGCTGGAAGAGAGGAAATCGAACACAGTTAGATAATGACTTGCTCTCCAAGGTGCAGTCTTTTATTGGGTATTTTATAAGCATGGCTGGCATAAACGACAGCTGCACAAGCATATACTTTCCTCTCTTATTGAGAGAAACCAAAATCAAAGCAACCTGCCCAACTCCAGCTATTTGGAATAATATCAGTCTTTTTTGCTCTGGGCAACTGGACCTGTGTTGCTGATGTAAACAGAGCTGGGAAGTTCTAAGAATTCTCACTGGAACTTTCCCTCCCTCCCTTGTGAGCCTGAAAGTGACCTTCCCTTCCACTCCCCACAGCAGCTACATTTGTGACAGGTGGGGCTGAGAGAATTCTGAGAGAACTGTGACTGACTTAAGGCCACCCAGCTGGCTTCACGTGGAAGAGCAGTGGGGAATCAAACCCGGTTGCCCAGATGCGAGCCTGCCACTCAAAACCACTACACCATGTTATCACCAGATTTTGCTTTCCAGTCCGCACACAACGTGATGGTCTTTCACTGGAAATCCCTGCTCAGGTGTGACGCTTACGGGGTCCCTTTCACTACGTCTCAGCCCAATCTTAATGGGGCTGTTTAGAAGATAAAATTAGATGGTGAAGGAAAAGAGTCTAGAAGATGGCTAACTTGATCTTCTTATAGGGAGAACAGATATCTAAGTGAAAAGTGAAACCAGGGAAGAAAAATGGAAAACAACATGAAACAAAGGGCAATTATTGCACAAAGATATGGAAATAGAATACGGTATAGAGATGAATGAAGCTTTGACTTTCCAAAGCTCATATCCCTCCTCCCCGCAAAAACCTTGTTTCTCTCAAAGGGGCTACTGGGCTTGACTCTAGCAGACCAACATGGCTACCCTCTGAAAGTACAGAAGAGAGAGTTCATGGCTCTTCTACCCTAGTAGGAAGGAGATTTTTTTTTATTTCCTATTATGCCTTGTGGGATGAACTGAATTCTGCTGGGAACCTGCAGAGTTAATGCCCTCTTCGCTATCTCATTCTCCACGGGACCAACCAAATCACATCCCTGTTCTGAGACCAATTTCCACCCTTTTACATCAAAGTATTCTTAATATGAAAATGATCAAGAAAAGGAGCGAATGCTTTCCGAACTCTACATAATTTGCCTTAAAACACTGTGAGAAAAAGATACCAGGATTATTACATTCTAAACGACATAGACATTTTCTACAAAGATACTTCATCTCAGTTGCCAAACATCTCTTTATTCCTTTGGCACACACACCTTACATTTAAACACATCGGTATTGCACGTCTATCTAGCCCCATATAAAAATGGGCTATCTACGTCACAGGTCTAAAATTGGTTTATCAATCATTCTATCAATGGAAACGCAGGGACTTAAATTTCTAGATAACACAGAATTCTTGGCATCCTTATTCAACTATGATTCTGAAGATACTTTGGGGGAAATGATAACTCCTCCTCCCCCCCGCCATCAAGTCACAGCTGACTTATTGAGACCTTGTGGAGTTTTCAAGGCAAGAGAATCTCAGAGGAAGTTTGAAATTGCCTACCTCTGCATAGCGACACAGGTGTTCCTTGGTGGTCTCCCATTCAAATACTAACCAGGGCTGACCCTTGTGAGTTTCCGAGACCTGAGCTAGCCAGGACAGGTAATGATAACTAAACTACAATAAAAAGTTACACAAGTTTCTAGGGAAGATACACACTATGTTGGCATTTGTTACACAGCTATATGAACAATACATCCTCACCACCAACAAACTAAAATGAACAGATAAAGGGAGGGCAGCTACAATAAGTGGATTAATATATCTTTGTATGATCATTCTAAAGTTCTGACCCGGGAATGTTCTGTGATACTCACAATACTGCTTATTTTGCGTGAGCATTTTGCATGTTGTTCTTGAGTCTTATTTAAATAACCTGTAACTTTTTGGGAGGGCCAAAGTATGGACGAGAAATGTACACTAGAAATGCATAAGAAGTTTGCCTCTCTAGTTGGGAGAGTAAAGTGGCTAGGGGTGTTGAGTTGAAATTCAGAAAAATCTTTATTAATCACAAACCTGCTAGGCTACCTTAGGCAACCCCCTATCATCCCAGCAGGCAGTATGATGATACCAGTACTGGCCTACTTCACAGGGAGGGTGTAGAGATTATGGAAACAATGTGTGCGACAGGCTTGGAATGTCTGGAATAGGCTACAGAAATGTTATTGCTATACATTGCAGGGTGTGGATGCTTCTGGATGAAGCGCCTCCTCACAGTCAACACAGAAAGCTTCTTGCTCCCAAACCTGGCCTGACTCGCTGGCTCCCTCCCAACACCTACCTGGCATTAAAGCTGCCTGCCTCCCCCCCCTGTCCCTGGGGGGAGGGCTGGCAGTCCCAGTTTGGGAAACTCCTGATGATTTGGCGATGGAGCCTGGGGAGGACGGGAGCTCAGTGGAGCGCAGTGCCGCAGAGTCCGCCCTCCAAAGCAGCCATTTTCTCCAGGGGAAACTGATCTCTGCAGTCTGGAGATGAGCTGGAATTCCAGGATCCCCAGGTGGAGGATGGCACTCTACCTGCTATTTATTTTAATTTATTCATTTTAGTTTATTTATATTTCACCCTCCCCAGAAACGGGCTCAGGGAGGATTACAACCAAAGTTTTTTTCTGAACACCAAGCTTTTCTGACCAGAGAACACAGCCCAGGCTCTACTACTTTGCTGTATACATCCCAGGGAGTGTTGTCGCAGCACGCCGTGTTGGAACTCTAATACTTACATTTACGGACTGCTGAAAAACTGTACTTTCCCCACTCTGCACACCAAAGCCAGTGTGTGTACAAAAGAGCTATGTAGGGCCTGAGCATATCAAGGACACCCACTGGCTAGTGATTGTGATGTCACAAGAGGCTAGCAGCATGGCTCCTCCCACTCATCGGCTAGGATTGCCAATCACCAGGTGGGAAAAGGTGATCACCCAGGGGGGAGGGAGGGAAATGTCTGCTGGGCACTCCATTATTCCCTATGGAGACTGTTCCCCATGGAGTATAATGGAGAATTGATCCACGGGTATCTGAGGCGGGGGGGGGGCTGTTTTTTGAGGTAGAGGCACCAAATTCACAGCATAGCATCCAATGCCTTTCCTCAAAAACACCCTCCAGGTTTCAAAATGATTGGTCAAGGGGGTCCAATTCGATGAGCCCCCAAAGAAGGTGCCCCTATCCTTCATTATTTCCAGTGCAGGGAAAGCATTTAAAAGGTGTGCGGCCCCTTTAAATGTGATGGCCAGAATTCCCTTTGGAGTTCAGTGATGCTTGTCACAGCCTTGTTCCTGGCTCCACCCCCGAAGTCTCCCCGATCCACCCCCCAAAGCCCCCAGATGTTTCTTGAATTGGATATCACAATCACTACCATCAGTCCCTTGAGGTCAGCCTCGACTACTGGCAGCAGCTCTCCAGAGGTCTTTCCCATCACCTGTCGCTTGATCTTTTTTAACTGGAGATGCTGAGGATTGAACTGGGGACCTTCTGCATAATGAGCTGATGCTCTAGCACCGAGCCATGCCCCCTCTCTACAAACCCCTCTCAGTGACTTTTTTCATTCTGGGCATTTTGCCGAGCCCTTCAAGAATTTTTACTTCAAGAGGTGTCTGCAGAGTCACCTTTTCCAGCAGTGAGTCAGGCTTTCTATGGAGTTACAATGGTTTGATATGGTTGTTTTTCATCATGTAGATCTATTGCATTTGAGTGCCTGATTGGTAAACCACTTTGAGTTCTTGAGAAAGGCAGGATACACACACAATAAACAGAAAATGTGAAATATAGTTAAGAAGTTTATTTATTTGTTTAAAACATTTATTACCCACCTTTCTACCTTATAAGAACTCAAGGTGGCTTAGTGTAAATAATAATAAAATACAATATACAAAATACGTAAGAGAACATAAGAAGAAGCCTGCGGGATCATACCAGGAGTCCACACCATGGCCAACCAGTTCCTCTGGATGGCCAACAACTGGGCATAGAGGCTCAGCAAGGCTTTCCCCTGAGGTTGCAACCTGGCTCCAGGATCTAGAATGGAACCCATCCATCATGACTCTGTCTAATCCCCTTTTAAAACTATCTATGTCTGTGGCCAAGAGCCCTGTGGTGCAGAGTGGTAAAGCTGCAGTACTGCAGTCCTAAGCTCTGTTCACGACCTGAGTTCTATCCCTGGTGGAAGCTGGGTTTTCAGGTAGCCGGCTCTAGGTTGACTCAGTCTTCCATCCTTCCAAGGTCAGTAAAATGAATATCCAGCTTGCTGGGGGGGGGGGGGGAGTGTAGATGACTGGGGAAGGCAATGGCAAACCACCCCGTAAAAAAGTCTGCCATGAAAACATGAAAGCAAGATCATCCGAGAGTCGGAAATGACTGGTGTTTGCACAGGGGACTACCTTTACCTTTATGTCTGTGGCCATCACTACATCCTCCAGCAGAGAATTCCAATTTTTTTATCACTCCCTGTGTAAAAGAAGTATTTCTTTTTGTCCCATCCCAAATCTACCGCCCAACAACTTCAGTTCTAACATCTAGTATAAAACCACCAGTTAAAATCAATAATCTAACACTGCCGGTAGGCAGAAGACCTAATCAAATACAATCATGGGTAAACAGAAGAGTTCAGGGCATGTGAATAGTACAGATCGGAAGCATGTTGGAGAACGATACTGAAAGGAAGCCTCATGTAGCTGTACTTTTAAGTGAGGGGCTAGGAGAGAAGAAAACAATAAGAACACACTTTCAATACCTCTCCAAACTAAATTCCGAAAGCACTACATGCAGAACTCCATAGAAGTGACACTTTTGCCGGCGAAATCTGAAGGGTACACACAAGCGCCTCATTATATTGTAGATTAAAGTTTAAGCCGTGCAGCGAGAGGCACTTCTCCAAGTCGAGAAGACAATGCAGATATCATCACCAAATGCTAACATGCTTTGGAATCCACACAACAGCAATAGTGATTCTCCCTGAAGAGCATTCACAGTTCAGAAGTCGTCTCATTGCGGCATGCGAGGCTGACAGGAACAATATGGAAACAAAACCATCTCAGCACAGGCCCTCTGTCTAGCTTGAGATGCCGCTAGAGACAGTAAGTGCAGGCTCTTAAATAAGGTATTGCATATTTTGTGTGTGAGGGTGGGGGTGCAGACAGAACAAAGAGAATGCTATCTTCTTCTCTGAAATGTGTCAGGCTCCAGAAGACATCAAGCTAATTTGCCACATCTTAATTCTTCCTCAAAAGGAATGTCATGCAAGCAGCGAACTACTGTTTAGAGCAGCGAACTACTTAACTATGCTAAGCAAGTTACTGCATTTATTTATGGGATGTCTTGCCAAATTATGAAGGCTGACTCAAGCTGCCTGTTTGTTTTGCCCAGTTACATCTGCTCTGCTTCTTGCTTTAATTGAACTGCTAAACAGCAACACATCTAATGATGAGGGTGCTGAATGAGTGCCGTTGCGCTTACGTCAATCAAAGGGTGCTGAGGGGCCTGTTGTATATCTGCAGAGGCAGGGAAGCGGCTTACAGTGGCTTCCTGCCACACAGCTAGTCATGCTTAGGAATGCAAAACCATGTGGGTGGAGTAAATTGTGCTGCATGGGAAGGACCACATGATCAGTCCCACATATGGGGCTCCACCCCCATGAATTCACTGCATTCACAGTGAAGGTGAGAAAAGATGTTCTGCAGCAGTGGTTTCCATGATGTTGCAGTGACACACAAAAGGACCCCCTATACTCAGAGGATGTCATACAGAGCCAGTCGCTGCTACGTTGTGTTGTAAGTGGCAAGAGGATCCTGGGGAGTAATGGCAACAGGGCGGATCCTACACCTATTCTACCACTCAGCTGAGCACAATGTGAAGCTTAAGTGTGGAAGAAGAGCCGTTTAACTCAAGGAAGGAAGATTCCTTAGCCTGGAGGAAGGTTTCTTCAAGAGCAGCTGGATCTACCCCAGTGTTTTCCGCAATAGTTTATTCTGGAGAAAAATCTTGTTACGTGCCCCTCTGATTATTCATGCTGCAGCAGAAGCCATCATGGTGACCTGGGGCTACATTTGTTAGGTGATTCATAAAGATATAAAGAGTCCAGCCTTGCCCACCGATTCATAATCTAATTGCAAATAATGGCGCAGCCTCAGCAGTTCGAGCTTGAAAGCTAAGCAGAAGCGCCCCTAGTTAGCACTTGAGTGGGAGACCACCAAAGAGGTCCAAGGTTGCTAAACAGAGGAAGCCAATGGCAAACCCCCTCTGCTCATCTCTTGCCGTGAAAACCCATGAGACATCGCCATAAGTTAGTTGAGATGTGATGACAATTATTATTAGGGAAGGGAAGTTTAAAAAAAAAAATGAAAGGAGGGACAGTCTGGGAAAAAGAGAGTGAAGCAATGCAAATTCAGCAGCCGCTTCAAAGTACTGTAATAGTCAAATGCCTGGTGCAAAGCCATTCTGGTGACCTCAGGTATTTTCAACTCAACTCTTTCTTTCTGCACCTTTTCTTTCTCAGTTCATGTCCCCCATTTCCAGCCCTGACTACGCCGCTGGGTTTAGGAGAGACAACGATCTGTGAGCTTCAGTGGATCCTAGGAGAATGAAAGGCTGAGAGGATCAAAAGAGGAGACATCAGACAGAAAGAGTGTAGTGTATGGAAAATGCCATTTAGAAGTCACAAACCTGATAAAGAGGTGGCCCAGGAATAAAAAGCTTTGGACCACAGAGTTATCTTTGAAGACTTTTCCAGAAACTGTAGCTGTTGCTACTCCTGCAACTCTCCCAGCAGTGCAAGAACCCAGGTGCTCACAGTATCTGCATTCACAGAATCAGAGTTGAAAGAGACTTCTAGGGTCATCTAGTCCAACCACCTGTACAATGCAGGAAATTCACAATATCTCACGCGCACCCAGTGACCCCTGCAGGCCCCATGCCCAGAAGATGGCAAAAAACAAACAAAAACCTCCAGACTCCCTGGCCAAACTGGCCTAGAGAAAAACCGCTGCCTGACCCCAAAGTGGCAAACAGCATTTCCCAGGGTGTGTAAGGAAGGGCTGCGAGAACTAATTCAAGTATCTGCAGTGGACATGGCTAAGGTATGTTCTTGAGTGTGTTCTTTACTTAGAAGTCTTTGCCAGCAAGCAACTGGTGTGATCTGATTTATTTTTGTGCGTTGTGTGATTTACGCTTGTAATGCGTTGTTATTAGACTTGAATTTAATAGCTTCCTCAGGACCAAGCCGTAAATGGCTTGCAAATCACCTACGCGATCATTCATTGTAATTTTTAATGCACCTCTTTTATTACTCCAAAGCCCTGGACATTAAGAGGCTGACAGCCATCAGAGCACAGTGACCCTTTCCTCTGCATGCGCAGGAAGCACTTTCACAATTCTCACAGTTCCCTGGCCCTCTGCACTAGATGGGAACTGCAGGATGAGGCATGAATGGCTTTCAAAATGCAAAGACGGGACCTTTGAGAAGAGGGGAGGCGCTCAATAAACGTGACTGTGTGTAGTATTTCTCAGGAAGTGAAACAAAAATCAAAATGTGGCATTTTCCCCTTGTAGGAGGTTAAGAGGGCGAAGGTAGTGGTTTTGCAATGAATGGCTCTCTCACAGGTGGACTGCAAAGCTATAAAAGGCAGAGAGGAGAGAGAGGAAGTTCTGGGAGGCCTGAGGGCAAATTTGGGTTTGCCTCCCTGGGGACAAGAAATCCAGCCTCCCACTTAGTAGTGCTACAGATCAGGGGTGGCCAACGGTAGCTCTCCAGATGTTTTTTTGCCTAAAACTCCCATCAGCCATAAGAACATAAGAGAAGCCATGTTGGATCAGGCCAATGGCCCATCCAGCCCAACATTCTGTGTCACACAGTGGCCAATACACACACACACACACACACACACTGTGGCTAATAGCCACTGATGGACCTCTGCTCCATATTTTTATCCAAACCCCTCTTGAAGCTGGCTATGCTTGTAGCCGCCACCACCTCCTGTGGCAGTGAATTCCACATGTTAATCACCCTTTGGGTGAAGAAGTACTTCCTTCTATTTGTTTTAACCCGTCTGCTCAGCAATTTCATTGAATACCACGAGTTCTTGTATTGTGAGAAAGGGAGAAAAGGACTTCTTTCTCTACTGTCTCCATCCCATGCATAATCTTGTAAACCTCTATCATGTCACCCCGCAGTTGACGTTTCTCCAATGGCTGAGGCTGATGGGAGTTGTAGGCAAAAAACATCTGGAGAGTTAGCATTGGCCACCCCTACTATAGATTTATGATTAATACAGTGGGGGGAAAATAAAATACAGCGATAACTGATGGGAGATTCTTCTTGGAGAAAGGAGGGAAGTAGCATGGAGTTACTTTCCAAGTCGGTCTCAAAAAGTAGAACAAGTTTAGAAACGGGTCACACTTCAAAAAAGGCTGTGAACTGGTGGGTTAAGCTCTACCTCTGTGCACTTTGTGAAGGTGCACACAGCATTTATTTATTTATTTGGAGAGGAAGTTTGGTGTAGTGGTTAGGAACACAGGCTTCAATCTTGGAGAACCAGCTTTGATTCCCCAGTCCTCCACATAGAATCATAGAATTGGGAGGGACCTCAAGGGTCATCTAGTCCAACCCCCTGCATGATGCAGGAACGTCACAAATACCTCTCCCCCACACCCTTCCTGACCTCCTCATGATCAGCCTAATCCACAGAATCAGCATTGCAGTCAGATGGCCATTTAGCCTCCGCTTAAAAATCTCCAAAGAAGGAGAGCCCACCACTTCCTGAGGAAGCCTGTTTCACTGAAGAACCGCTCTTCACTGTCAGGCAGTTCTTCCTAATGTCTACCTGAAAACTACTGATTTAATTTCAGCCCATTGGTTGCAGCTGCTGGAGTGATCTTGGGTCAATCATAACTCTTTGAGAGCTGTTCTGCTCAAGAGCAGTTCTCTCAACGCTTTCTCAGCCTCACCTACCTCACAGGGTGTCTGCTGTGGGGGGGGGGGGGAAGGGAAAGGAGATGGTAAGCCTAGTGAAGGCTGGGGTATAAATCCAGTCTCCTCCTCCTTCTAGCTATGCCCTGCCTTCCTCCCCACTGGGGCCTCAAGGTGGCTTATATAATTTCCCTCTCCTCTATTTAATTCTCACAACAATCCTGAGAGTGTTGTTGTGACTGGCCCCCTAACGAGTTTCCTTGGCAGAGTGGGGATTCGAATCTGAGCCTTCCAGTCTGTAGTCTGATACTCTGTTCATCCACTGGCTGAAGATTTACAATCAAAAAGCACAGGGTGCTGCTGGCATATATTGAATGGAGCAGCGTGTTCCCCTTCCCTCTCTCTTGCTGCAGCCTGGGAGGCCCCCTCCCCATTTTTTTCTGGAGGGGGAAATCAATACAACCCTCAAGAGCAGCACAGAGTGAAAGTGGGGCTCCACAGTGGGAGGGGGAGTTGGTGGAAATAGCCAGTGGCAAAAGAGCTCTTCTGTGGCCAAAAATTAGCCTTTACTTCAATAACGCCATTTTTATCTATGGACTAATCATTGGCTCAGTCAAAGAAGGAAAGGAAAGGTCTCCTGGGCAAGCACCAATCGTTTCCAACTCTGGGGTGACGTTGCTTTCACAACGTTTTCATGGCAGACTTTTTTTTATGGGGTGGTTTGCCATTGCCTTCCCCAGTCATCTACACGTCCCCCACAGCAAGCTGGATACTCATTTGACCGACCTTGGAAGGATGGAAGGCTGAGTCAGCCTCGAGCCAGCTACCTGAAAGCCCAGCTTCCGCCGGGGATCGAACTCAGGTCGTGAGCAGAGCTTAGGACTGCAGTACTGCAGCTTTAACACTCTGCGCCATGGGGCTCTTCAGTCAAAGAAGGCCTTTGGTTTAAATTCAGCATCCCACTTGTTAACAGGAGTTAGACGTCTCATATATCCCTTTGCATTGGAGATAACACAAGCATTTAATATAGGCCAACAGGACAAAATATATTTTAGAACCTCCTCTATCATTAGCCTTGCTCCCCTCTCTGGCCTTTGGCAACTTCTTTTCCACCTGCTCATTCCACTGCCTTCATTCGGCCACCATGCCTCTGGGCTGCTTTTCCTCCCCTACAGGAAGGCCTTTCTTTAGCTCTTAGTCCGCTCCACAAAACTATCCCTAGTCCTACGGCTTCAAGGATATTTTATTCTAATCCACAGTTTTCCTTCACTCACAGAAGCGGACTGCAAACATCCTGACAGCTATATTCTCGGAAACATGCGTGAGCATTCCCTGACATCATACTGGATCTTTCGAAAAATACTACTCGAGACTTCACGGTCATGAGTGCAATACAATTTTGAGCGCACCTTTACTTGGAAACAAACATGCCGTTTGCACCACCACATTCTAGAACTTCAGGAAGAATTAAGCAAGTGTAGAATTTTAGAAGTACTGTTCAGAATACAAGAGAACTTACGGAGGCTGTGGCCAATGCATACTCAGCCCCATTCCTGTGACACCCCTAAGCTTGTTAGAAAAAAAGTCACGTAGAGAGAACAAGAGAAGCATTCCCACCCCACTGTTCAGGTCACTGGCTACTATTGCTCAACCATTCTTGGTACTATCAACTATAAAAGCAACCTTCGCACAAACTCTTGAAATAAACTCTTTTTTTGCAGCTTAACCCTGCATATGCCCAAGAACCTTCCCATCGCCAGCTATGAAATCTCTTTGGCTTCATGTGCTTCCCTAAAATCCCATGAAATGGCGCTCTTCAGAACTGTCTCATTCTCAGACAGGACAAGCTGCTTCAGTCGTTGACAAAGATCCTACGTGGACCTGCCCTCTCACCACTGTTAAGAGGCCAATACCTCATTCCTCCAGTCTCTGTCCCCCGCAACCCATGTAGCCTTTTCCCAACAGACAGCCAACTTAATCTGGAGAAGGGATAACGGTTAAATGAAATGTTTACATTTCATGTACACAAAAAGTTAAGAGGCTCGGTTTTTCAGATTCTCTTGGATTCCAAGGATCCGTTTGGTGCTTGAAAACTGCCCCATGTCCATTTGAGGGCCCCACTTGGAAGGGCGATCTTTTAAAACCCAGGTTTCTTGCTTCTTCCATTGAGCAGCTTTGGGCACAAGGTGAAGTGTGGAGATAAGTATGAGCCACTCATGCTTCCTCTCTGCATCATGTGCACATCTTACCCATGGATCCTACTCTCCCAGAAATGTGACTGTGATGCTACAGCAAAGCTGGTGGGTGGGAGTAGGCAGGGTAGGTGGCTGCTTAGAGTGCTACCCTGCCCGGGGGGCGCCAGCAGGTGCCCCCTTACTCTCTCTTGCCCATGCAGAGTGCTCCTATTGGCTTGCCTTCAAGGCAGGCTCGGAGGAGCAATGCATTGTGCAGTCCGCTGTTTGGAGCCTCGTCAGTGCAATGGCAAGGCTTCCCAGGAAGCCTCCAAAGAGCACACTGCAGGAGAAAGCGGTGGCACGGCAGCACTCTCGTGTGCCGCCCGTCACCCCCTTGGCCCCTGCTCACCCGGCGCGATGATGTCACTTTCAGTGACATCATCGTGCCACATGCGCGCTTTGCATGCATGCAACGATAGCCCCAAGGCTGTGTTGCAGATGGCTTCAGCCGCAGCTTCACACCTCTCCTCTCCTCTGGCTTCTGTGTAAAAAAAAAAGGCCACTAAAAGGACGCCTACCTGTCCAAGGCTCTCCTCCAACACACGGATTGTGTGCAGACTTTCCTGCTCCTCAGGGTTTCTTTGTGCTAGGGAAGCCATGAATGGATAATCCAGTGCCACCACACTTCTGGCCCCGGGCATGTGCCCAGTCTGCTCTGGCAGCTGAAGGAACAAGTTTGAACTTGAAAGGACAGCCAACGTTTCATGCTGGTCATGTTGCCGACAAGCCCTATTGTCTCTCTTCTTTGGAGCCATACTGTTTTTTCATACAAAGTAAAACCAGAGAAGGCCTTTATCTGATGCAAAAGTGGAGCCCAAGATTCCAGGGGAAATGCCAGAATGTCACGGCCTGCAAAATAATCAGCCACTCAGAGCAATCATACCAGGGAAGGGAAGAGAAAATGTATCGCTGAACAGCGAGAGAACCTCTTCTTTGCCGCTTTTCTGAAAGTAATTTATCCAAACAGGAAGCGCCCAACCAACCACCCCTGCCTGCCCTGGTGAAATGGCACTATTTAATTCTCTGGGTTTCTGAGCATTTCAGTGGGGGAGGTCACTGCGTCCTCTCAGCTTCTGTGTCAGTTAGAAACCAATGCCTTAAAAGCAGCAAGCATGAGGCAAGATTTCTGGCAGCCTAGACTCTAACCTGCTCAAGAGGAAATGCTCCATTATGTCACAAGAGACCAGGCCTTCCTATCAAGACCACCACATACCCGCTGGAGAACATGCTGTTGTGCTCAGCCTGCAGACTAGCAAAAGGCACAATGGAAACAGCTTGGCTGAGCACAACAAAGATCAGCTACATTCAACTCTGTTAGCACCTTAAAGACCAACAAGATTTTCAGGGTGTAAGTTCTGATGAAGGGAGCTTTGACTCATGGAAGTTCATACCCAGATAATTTTGCTGATATCTAAGGAGCCACCAGATTGGAATCTAGCTGTTGTATTGCACAACAACCCAGCTATCTGTCAAGCATCGGTATTTCGAATAATCGAGCTATTGTTTGAATCAAAGACTCATTTTATTGATAATCCAACACTTGCCCAAGGAACGATACCTTGGAAGTGATACAGAATGTTACCTAGCATGGCATCTTAAAGGCTACTTCAAATACAAAGTTCAAATAGCTTCAAAACATAACATACAGATGTGAATTGCATAGAAGCATACTACCAACTAACCATTTGGATACTATAACATCTCTCGGTTTCCACACATTCCTGACTCGCTGATATGTATGGGAACTCGTGGGAGGTACTTCTACTTTACAATAGGAAGATTGCTTGCATATCCTGCATCCTTGAGAGTCCACAGGTGGGGGAGCTTTGAAGAGAGATCTTTATTCAGAAAAGAGGGATAGTAGGAAGGAGGAGGGGGGAAGCTTCAAAACATAACACTACCATTTGAAACCACAAAGAAGAAAACACTCTTCCAAGCAGGGCTGGTGTGATCCAATAGGCCAGGTAGGCGGCCGCCTAGGGCGCCACTTGGTCGCTGGGGTGGGCACCTCCTCCCCACTTGTGCCCTGCCACTCCCTGTGCACTTGCCTTAGAGACACTCAGCGTGCTCAGAACACCTCCACGCACACACACTGCACTATCATCCCTACTCAGGCTGAGTGGGGGTGGTGCGTTTACTGCCCTCAGAGGCAGCAAACACCTCTTAGGCGAGCAAACACACCACACCGGCATCGCCGCCTAGCCCCTTCTGGGTCTGTGCCAAAGCACACACCCGGGAAGGTTGAGCAGGGGCATGGAAAACCCTGGTGCCAGCCCTGCTTCCAAGTAGAATCTGAGGTTCATGATGGTTTCTGTGAGGCCACCAAATGTGGGGTGTTTTTTGCAAATTCAAACAACCGGAGGGAAAAAGAGGCATCTTTGAAGGCATCATCGAACAAAGTTTAGGCAGCAAATCTAGGGAGAGGACACGGCTCAGTGGTAGAGCACCTGGCTTGGCATGGAGAAGGTCCTGGGTTCAATCCCCAGCATCTTCAGTTTAAAGGATGAGGTAGCAGGTGATCTGAAAGACCTCAACCAAAGACCCGGGAAAGCTGCTGCCAGTCTGAGTAGACAATACAGCCTGTGATGGATCAAGGGTCTGATTCAGTATCAGGCCCATCACTGAAAGATTCCCTCTTGTCCCCAGGAGACTCAGCACCATTCATTGGGGCCCACAACAACTTTGCAACTCCTCAATGTGCAATCCCATGAATGAACACTGTTCCATTCTGTTTCTGAAGGGGACCAAACCGTAATAATGGGCCTGGATGCTGAGCCAGGCCCTCCTATAGTTGGGCACGTTCCCCCTCCTTCTCCGGCGCTTTTGTCCTCGCATGTCCTTTTCAACTGCTTGTTTTGAATTAGCAGACTTAAAAGCCATATCCCAATGGAGCCCAAACAAACTAAGAATGTGAATTATTGTTTGAGGATGATGCAGAAGAGCCCCAACAGGAGGGAGGGGCTGTGGCTCAGTGGTAGAGCGTCTGCTCGGCATGCAGAAGGTCCAGGATCAGTCCTCAGCATCTCTAGCAGAAAGAAGCACGTAGTGGGTGAAGTGAAGGACCTCATCCCGAGTCTCTGGAGAGCATGGTTCAGTGGTAGTATCGTCTGAGTGGACAATACTGACCTTGATGGACCATTGCTTTGAGTCAGCAGAAGGTAGCTTCATATTTTTATAAGCCAATCACAGCCCACCAGGCATGGTGTCAGGAGTTCCCGCCATGACCTCTACTGGTAGATAATTTAGTGCCTGTTGAAGGGCGGGGGTGGGGGATCAGGAACTTCTGTACTTTCACGTTGCCAGGTACCTTCCAAGGAGACCTTCCTAGCTTTAGCGACCTTGGACTGAACCGATGAGAGTGGTGGGAATATGTCTGAATGCCTTGAAGACAGGAAGAATGAGTGCCAGAATTAACCTGCACAACTCTCCCATATCTACCCCATTGTAACCATTACTACTTATTGTAAAAGGAGCTCAGTAAGCTCTTAAGTAAGCAGCAACACTTAGTCAAGAAGAAAGTCACAAACAGCACAGACAACTCCACTCAATGTATACACTGCGGTTGAGTTAAACACGTCCCCTTTAGTCAATAGGAATCCCTCCTATTGGTCTCTCCAGGATCCTTCATTTGCAATTCCTGGAAGAAATGCCCCATTTCCCAATTGGCCAGTTCTAAGAGAACGGCCAATCGGAATGCAGGCATCAGGATCCTGGAGAGTAATGGAAGCAGGCTTCAAGCTCAGGCCTACTAACGGTGAACACACCAAATGCATAACACGGCAAATACATACCATTACTCCTTCCTGGCAATGCTGGTCGTGTACAGACTAGCGCTGGCCTTTCGGTACTAATAAACTTTATCTATGGTTTCATCAGAGAAGTCTGTTTGACTGATACCTGGCTGATCCTGACAGTGGCCTGGCCGATGTGTGGAGGCTGGATTGAAGGAGGCAGGATTACCAGCTCCGGGTTGGGAACTACCTGGAGATTTTGGGGAGTGGAGCCACAGGAGGATGGGGTTTATGGAGAGGAGGGACTTCAGTTGGGCATAATGCCACAGAGTCACCTTCTAAAGCAGCCATTTTTTTCAGGGGAACTGATTTCTGTTGCTTGGAGATCAGCTGTAATAGTGGGAGATCTCCAGTCACCACCTGGAAATTGGAGCCCTACAAGAAGGTCTGGCTATTTGGGGGCAAGGAAGTTGACGCTGGGAGGGGGAAGTTTCAGTTTCTGTTCAAAGATTGAATTACTGAAGGAGTTTCCTTCCATCACCCTTCTCAGGGCCAGGAAAAAAGCTAAAAGGCTTGTCCCAGGCTTCCCCTCTTAGTAACAGAAAATGGCTGCCTGCTTTTGAGTAAGATGGAAGGAGAGTGAAATGGGCATGTGTAAACTTGCCCCCCAGCAGGGCTGCTTTGTAGAAAAAGCCCAGAAGGAACTCATTTGCATATCAGACCACACCCCCTGATGTCACCATTGTTTCACGCGGGACTTTTTGTGGGGAAGTGCAGCAGGAACTCATTTGCATATCAGGCCACACCCCCTGACGTCACCATTGTTTCACACGGGGTTTTTTGTAGACAAAGCCCAGCAGGGACTCATTTGCATATCTGGCCACACCTCCTGACGCCTGTATTCCTGTGCATTCCTGCTCAAAAAAAGCCTTGCCCACAGGTATACTTTGAATGCAGTCTGTTGAATGGGCCTGATTCCAAATAAAGCCAGTATGCAAGTTCATTGGGGCTTTGGTAGCTATCCAGGAGAGAAGTCCTGACTAGTCCTGGTTCATTGTGCCCTAGCTGATGGCTGCCTGTTTTACTTTTGTATTTTAACTGTTTTTAATCCTTTGGCTAATTATGTATTTTATCTGATGGAATCTGCCCTGAGCCCGCTTGCAGAGTGGGTGGAAAAGAAGTCATCAAACATAAATAAATATAATAAAAACAAATACATTTCTTCCCCTCCCTCCTCCCTAGAAAAGAAGAAAGATCAACATCCCTTTTTTAAAATTAAAATTTATTTAACAAGACTAAAAATTACAACATATATGACATATATAGGGCTTTTTTGTAGCAAGATTAGGCCGCACCCCTCGATGCAGCCAATCCCCCTGGAGTTTACAGTATGCCCTGGACTAAGAGTCCTGCAAATTAGAGGATTGGCTACATCAGGGTGTGCGACTTACCTAGCAGGAACTCAGGGAGCCTTGAGGAATGTCAAGGGCCAATTCAGATTGGACTCTGTCAGCACGCTCAAACTCACACTTGTAACCCTTCCTGCTTTCATTATTTATTTATTGCGTTTACCATTTTGGCTGGAACCTTCTTCTGCTCTCCGCATTCCCTTTACCTCTTTCCCCTCTGCTCGTTAAGCGGCTGGCAGTCTGAGACTGAAATGTTCCGAACTCGCCATCTGACTTTTTACTAATGTTATTTTAATTGCCTATTTATAGTTGATATTTTTATTGTTACTGTACATCACCCAGAGCCCTGCAGTAGCGGAGATGGAACCATTCATAAATCTAATAATAAATATCAAAGATTTCAGGTTTTCACGGCTGGTAACATCATTAGGGTTTGTAGAATCTTTCGGGCTCAAGTGCCGTGTTCTACTGGAGAAAGTTTTCCTTCCAGACGTTTCGTTCTCAGCTGCGGAGAACATCCTCAGTAGCGTTGCAGCCGGAGCAGGCGCTCAGACCTTCTTGGCTGCCCATTGTTTGGTGGGGCTTCCTGGAAGGGCACATCCACAAAGCAATTGCCCTTTCATCACCTCCAGCCTACAAACAGCAGCTCTCCAGCAGCCCTGGCCCCACTCAATGCACAGCAGCCAAGAAGGTCTGAGCGCCTGCTCCGGCTGCAATGCCACTGAGGATGTTCTCCGCAGCTGAGAATGAAACGTCTGGAAGGAAAACTTTCTCCAGTAGAACTCGGCACTTGATCCCGAAAGATTCTACAAACCCTAATAATAATAAATAAATGCCAAACCATGAACAAGTGCCCGAGGGAACATATGACCAAAATATCAAGAACACACATACCCCTGGGATTTTTTTTTTAAAGAAAAGATTGCAATAGTTCACTTTTGAATTTCCAGACACTCGTATGGTTTTACTCTAGAGTAAGGTTGCCAGCCCCCCAGTCTGGGCAGGGGTTCCTCTGCTTTTGTGGGCTCCTCCCCATGTACAACTGCCTTGAAATTTGGCACAATGACATCCCTGGAAGTGACGTCACTACACTGCTGCTCTAGTTTCTTGGGCAAAACTATGGTAAAATCAGGCTCCAACCATAGAGTTTTGCCCAAGAACTAAAGTGTCACCACACGATGTCAGCAGTGTGATGACGTCACTTCTGGGTGATGTCACCACGCTGCCCATGCCCAGCAGAAGTTCCTGGAAAGGCCCACTGATTCCCCCTGTTGGCAGAAAGGTGAGACCCAGCAACTCTACTATAGAGCTTTTGAAAATCCTAGAGCGTACAGGGATATCACATCTGGTTTTTACTGGAAGTGACATCAGCGCACCAGGCCTCATCTCCTTTTTGCTCCCAGAAGTGGCTAATGCGGCTAATTGATGGCTTAAATTACATGCTCTGGATGGGTTTTTTTGCTAGATTATGCACTCTCGCGTTTTCTTCCTTTCAGTCAGGGGCTCTATTTGGTCTCCCTCCCCCATGGTAAGATGGTTCCCAAGTTGTGGCCTTTGGGAGAGGAAAGACCTTCAACGTAGGCTACCAGAATCTATGATGGACAGCTATTCTGTTTTATCATCTTGCTTCCAGGAGGGATGGCTCTTTACTAAACATGACATATTTTTGAAGAACAGTGTCACTGCAGTACAGCCTTTCATGGACTATAGCCCTAACCCCACACCTTAGGGGCCCCAGGCCAGTTTGCCTCTCCCCTGCAACTTTGTCAAAGGGACTTTTGAGAAGGTGCCTGCAAAAGATAGGAGATAATTTGCGAGGCGGCCCCCAAGATTTTGACTGCCTATGGGCCTCCACAGGGTTTAATCCAGCACTGATCAAGCTTGAGGGCAGAAATTTGTCTGTAATGTTAGTCATGAACAGATAAGTGGCTCGTATGACTGGGGAGGAGTGAGATGAGATGCGTTTGGCCTTTAATAAACTCAAAGCATTTCTCAAGTACACAAAGCCTTGCTGTCTTCCACTTCCTGGCTGCCCATCCAAACAGAAGTGGTCGACACTGGGTGTAATGTCAATTGGGCGTGCCTGGGACCAGATTGGGAAGCCAAGAATGGCTGGCTGTTATCTGTGCAGCTTTCCTGAAACACATTTCACTCTGAAAGATCTGCATTCCAACAGATAGGCAGGCATGGAAGGAGACAAAAGAATCTGAGGCTGAAGAGGTCTCCTAAAACTAGACACTGGGGTATTTGGATGAATCTGATGCACAAACCAGCTTAAGGGCTTCAGTTATCTTTTGGTTTCAAATGGAGGCCCTCAACTGAGACTGTGGCAAGCGATTCCATTCCTTTCCTAAGACAGCCATTTCAATGGAGAGAGATGTGGCCATGTCTCAGGGCTATTTTAGTGTCTCAAAAGGAAACAACACACCTCAAACACACCAACAGGGGTAAACACCATGTTCAATGGAAAAGGCAAATATCTATAAAAACCCACAAGGTGGAAGACCACAACAAAACTACAAAGACCTAATGGCATTTGTTACATTTGCAAGGCTTTCAGTCCTTCAGTATTTTCCCTCATCATATTTTAAACTTATAATGGTAGTACAAGCTACAATTTATTATCATGATCCTGCAAGAAGATTACGAACATAAGAGAAGCCATGTTGGATCAGGCCAATGGCCCATCCAGTCCAACACTCTGTGTCACACAGTGGCAACCCCTCCCCCCCCCGAAAAACAGGTGCAATCGGGAGGTCCATCAGTGGGGCCAGGACACTAGAAGCCCTCCCACTGTTGCCCCCTCCAGCACCAAGAATTCCTTTTTTATGCTCCCTTGATCCAACATGCCCTCTAAAATAAGGCTGCCAGCTCTGAACTGGGATATTTCTGGGGGTGGAGCCTATGAAGGGTGGGGTTTGAGGAAGGTAGGAACATCAGTGGGGTAAAACTCCACAGCTGTTACTCCGCTGTACCAACAATCCCAATGAATTTTATACTGAAACTGCAAGAAAGAAAACGCCATTAACTTTTGAATCGGGAGAAAAGTGAAGAAAAGGAGGGGAGGAGTGACATCATTAATCCCCCTCAACCCCCGCCTCCCTTTCAGTGTTAAAAGACCTAAAAGTCTAAAAACAGGCTTGACATTGAAGAAAAATAAAAATCTTTGTTGGTGACTGAAGGAAAAATTAAGAGGCACACTGGATTTTGATTGGAGAATATAAAATGGGCTGATTTAAAGATTTAAACTGAAATAAAAGTGAAAGGTGGGAATATTGTAAAAGAGAAGAATTGGCATAAGGTTTTTTGATTGGTACAAACTCTCACAGCTCTTTTTCTTTATTGAATGGACACGATGGGGTCGAAGGTAGAATCTGATTGGGATATAAATGTGTCTTTGCATGAATGCTTCAATCCGATGCATGACCCGACAGCTAGCGATATTACTGAAAGTATAAATGAGCCACAGGATGCAGCAAACCAGATAATATCAGGAGACCAGAAGACAGAGATGATGGGAAAAGAAGAAGCCCAGCAATATGAGAATCTTTTTAAAATGGAGTCGGAGGTGAAGGAGAAAGAACACCTTATCAGAAAGGAAGAAGAGGAGCGTCCCTCAAAGATCCCAAAAACAGAACGGAAAGGAGAAAATGATGCCAGCACATCAAACGATGATGAGAGAGAGGAAATGGAAGTCCAACTGTCTGTAGCAGCAGTAGGAGTGAAACAAACACAGGGGTGCGCAGCAGCTGCAGAAGAGGAAAAGAAACACAACAGCCCGGGAAATTTTGACAGACGTATGTTATTAGGACTGGCTAAAAATCGGAAGACCCTTCAAAAGAAAAAAGAGACGAATAAATTTTGAATTGTCAGAAATGGAGAAGAAATTAATATAACCTTGGACTTTGTGAGCAATGGCATATTAGAGATGCAGTTAAAATTTGTAAGCATTGGTTAAAAATTGGACAGTTTGGGGAAAGGAAGAAAAGATTGTGATATTGGGAGGGATTTATTTAGATTATTTAGCTGGTGGCGAGGGGAAAATATATAAAAGCGTGGTTAAAAATAAAAAAGGAATGAATAACAAAGATATTGTTGGGGTAGAATTGTTGGAATGGTAGAAAAGAAGAATTTGGAATTCTTAGAGGTATAATTGGGAAGAGACTCGGATTAAAATTGTAGTTAAGAAATAAATCCTGGATTGAAATCTTGGTGATAAGAGGTACTAAAATTAAATGTGGAGGAAGTTTAAACTTATTGGGAGATAGGTATGTAATAGATTTATTGAAAAAAAAACATTATATCTTTGAGATACTTCTGGGGTGATTTTTAGAATGTGCATAACTTGTTGAAGACATTTAGTAAATAGTTCAAATTGAGAAATATATTGAGTTAATAAGATCAAGATAAGAATATGATTTATTAGACTTGGAGAAAAGAAGTAATACTTTATTACTGAATTATTTTTAAGGACCAGTATGCCTAGATTTTATAATATAAAGTTTGTAACAGAAATAAAATATATATTGTCTGAAAAAGTGTTGGAGGTCCAGAAGAAATATTAGAACTTGAGATAGAGATATTTTACTAAATATTGAAAATGTGTGCAAAATTTATAATGACATGATTAAGACTTACTGGTGATGATTCTGAGAGAAAAGGTAATTATATGTAGAATTTATAATGTACTTGTCCTATCCTGTATCCCACAACCCTTTCCCTTATTGTTTGTATTATGTAGAAAAAAATTAATAAAACTTGTTATCTTAAAAAAAAAGAATTTTATACAGAAACAAGAACATCAGAGAAATTAGAAATGTACATCTAGGTTTTAGGACTGTAAATTGTATGAATGATTTTATTATGTATCTTGTTTTTAATGTTTATGTGGCTTAATTTGTTGTTGTTAACAGCCCTGAGCCCATTAGCGGAGGGCAAGATATAAATTTGAGAAAAATAAATGAATGAATGAATGAATGAATGAATGAACGAACGAACGAACGACACCATGGACTTCACCTTCCAAAGCAGCCATTTTCTCCAGGGGAACTGATCTCTATAATATAGAGACGACTCATAATTCCAGGAGATCTCCAGCTGCCAACCGGAGACTGGCAACTGTGTTCTGAAACCAACAGGGCACAGTTGTCCTCCCTGCTCATTGGACTGTGTCCTTCCTGATTTGTTTTTCTTAACAGGAAATGGGATTCTCCGGATTCCAACTTTTTCTGGCCAGTAGCAGAGAAGTACGTGTGGAGCTGAATCCTGATTTACCATACCTTTGCTGAATGTCTTGTGGTCTTTTCGATGTTTTTAAATAATTGTGGTTTTATTTACATTGTAAGTCACCTTATGTTTTGCAAGGTGGCTAATAAATAGTTTTTAAAAAACAAACAAAGCCATGTATGCAGTTTTGGTTACAATTCTTCTTGGAAGAAGAAGAAGAAGAAGATATTGGATTTATATCCCGCCCTCCACTCTGAAGAGTCTCAGAGCGGCTCACAATTTCCTTTATCTTCCTCCCCCACAACAGACACCCTGTGAGGTGGGTGGGGCTGGAGAGGGCTCTTCCAGCAGCTGCCCTTTCAAGGACAACCTCTGCCAGAGCTATGGCTGACCCAAGGCCATGCCAGCAGGTGCAAGTGGAGGAGTGGGGAATCAAACCCGGTTCTCCCAGATAACAGCCTGCACACCTAACCACTACACCAAACTGGCTCTCCAGAAGAAAGGAAGGGCAGATTTGATCGACTGCTAGAATTGGCAGAGCTTCAAATGGTATTGCACATTAAACTGTTGCCCAACGTCTGTATCATCACATGATTTAGGCAGCAGAAAATGGACCTCTTGGTTCCTCACACTGGCAAGAAATTTGCCTTGCTGTTTCCATACAGCTTCAGCATTCTCCAGGGAGGTGGTCTTCGCATGATAACCATTGGAAAGAAGGAAGCATTAATACTTTATACACAGCTTTTCCAGAGTGTTCAAAGTGCTGCCCCTATGCAGCTGAGAAATCCTTCTAAAGCTGCTGTAAGGTAGCTTAGCATTACCATCATCCCCGTATGAGGGAGGAGAGTGCCCAGGCTGGCAGCTTGCCTGAGACCACCTAGCAAGTGGCTGGCTGAGATTTGAATCAGGGATTTTAATTCCCAATCCCCCCCCCCTTTGGCTCACAGCCACATTTCCTAGCTATTATACTAGCTCTGCAACTTTCATATAGGAAAACAGAGAGAGGGACAGACAGACAGAGTTTATTTCAAGGCTCATTCAAGGGCCATTTAAACACACACAAAATTTGTCTAAGCATAAATCAACAAATTCTTAGTAGGAACTCAGAACCACCCTACTGAAAAGGACGCAACAAGGATAGTAGCCCGCAGTCTTCCCAGATCTCACTCATTTGGTACTTCAGGTCTCTTATTTATTTGAGCATTCAGGGTGCATACAAAACCTGTCACCTACCAAATTCTTTCTGGGGTTCAAGGTCCATAATACTGGAAATATAGAGCAGAGAGAAATTCTTACTGTAGGCATCCAAGATTCATCCAAAGCTGTATTTCCAAAATGCATTCCCCCATAGAAGGGGGGGGGGGGAGAATAAACCTCCCCAGAGCTAACTTCATTCTGTAAATGAAAAGGAATAACTACAGAATGATTAGGCCCTGCAAAACATGAGTTTTGCAAGTTTTCTTTGGGTTGCTCTTTTTATGTTGCTTTAAGTGCAATGTTGAACTTTCTTAGAATATAAAACATGCTTTAAAATCTTCTTCAAAAATAGACAGCTGCGCTCCACAGCTATTAAAACATACAACAAAACCTATATTTAATGCATCATACTTAGTTTTGAAGGGCTTTGTCTTTTGCACAGGTGCTGTTGTTATGTTGTATGTCTTTGAAAAGACAACAAAAACCAGCACCTGTTGAACTTAAAAAGAAACCCTTAAAGGAATATGTATCTTCTTGGGCAAAACATCATATCTCACATCCCCAAATTCTCCTCTGTAAAACAACTGCCACAGAAACCAAGCCAAAATGGAGCCACAGTGTAAGAATTCCGTAGAATGAAAGGAATATAAATATTCCTGCTTTAGATCGCCAGGCCTTGCCTAGCAGGGGGACACATGAGAGCCACTGTCAGTAGTAGGGTGACATCAGCCCTGAGGAAAACCTGGAAATTACATCATAATCCTCTAGGAACTGATGGGAACTCTCCTGTATTATAAATTCTATGACAATCTTCATGCTGTATTTTGAAGCCCTTTTTGCAGCCCTTGGAATGTCGATCTGAGGACTGTCTTTTCACTATTAGCCTCCAACAAGAGTGAAACCATTCAATCTCTAGCAAAATTCTTTTACCATGCTTCCAGAAGGAGATGTTCTTTTTGACCACGGACTCTATTGTTATCCATATAGTGTTGTCTTGTTATGCCAATAAAGGTTTTGTGAAGTGGAAGCTCTATGGTAAAGCCACAATGTTTCTGGTGATTCCTAGGGAGGTCTAATGTTACTTCTGGGCCTTCTCTAGAAATGACAACATCAGAGTGTCGGCCGGCCAGTCGTGTTTTTCTCCCAGCTGCCAGGGGATCATCCACCCCCACCAGGGTGCTGTGTTTCATTTCTCCCTTACTGATTACTGTACGCATTACAGTGGACTTTATTATATCATTTTAGAATTTTGCAATCCACCTCGAGTCCCAGTTAAGAAGACAGACGATAAACAGAATAATTTAAAATACGTGAAGTTCTGGCCCTTTCATTTAAAGGGGCTGCGCTCCTTTTAAATACCTTTCCTTCATTAGAAATAATGGAGGATGGGACACTTTCTTTTGGGGCTCACAGAATTGAAACCCCTGGTCCGAACTTTTTGAAACTGGGGGGGGGGGGGGGGTTGAAGAAAGGTGCCAGATGCTGTGCTGAAAATTTGGTGCCTCTACCTCATAAAACAGCCCCCCCCCCAGTCCCAGATACTCACAGATCAATTGTCCATTATATCCTATGGGGAGTGGCCTCCATAGGGTATAATTGTGTGCTCAGCAGACATTCCACCCCCCCTGCTTTCCGATAACCCTGAAGCGGGGGGACGGCCTCCAAATCAGGGGATCCCCTGCCCCTCAACTGGGGACTGGCAACCCTAAGCTTCTGTTTCTCTCCCTGGGGCTTGTGCAAGAAACCTTTCCAAAGGATCCTGGCCCAGGAATTGCAGCCACCTGTCTCTCTCCTTAGCCAGAATCCACTACTTGAGGAAGCTGCCTCCGAAGAGCCTACTGCACGAAACAAGCCCTCTCCTGTGAGCAGCAGCTTGCCTAACGCACACAGCAAAGGCGAAAATGCCACAAATGGGGGACTAAAAAGATTTCCACTGAGAAGAAACCCACAACTTCAGGGCAGCTTCATTGTCACAGCACGCATTCCCAAGAGGCAGACCACACAAGCTGCTTTCAGGAGGTGGCCCAGGCCTAGAAGATTTCTCAAAGGCCGCTCATTCCATTATGAAGCTACACTTGCATTCTTCTCAACCCCTGGGTTAAAGATTTGGGTTTATTTATATTTAATCAGAAACTGGAAGGGGGGGGGGGAGTGAGTTGCAGCTTCTGAAAGCCTTATGGGATGGGAGAGACCCTGTTAGCACAGCAGTGCCCTCTGAGGTAAAAAGAAAACAACCTTCCTAGACCCTCAGGACGAAACCTGATCCTCTTCAAGCAGAATGCAGATTATCTGTAGCTTTATTTGTAGGAGAGAAAAGGCTGGCTTCTGAGAGCACCAGCTACTGCCAGAAAGGTTATGAAATGAGTATTTGCTGAAAGCCAAACACTTGCCTTTTGGGCTCGCTTTCGACTACTTGTTTAATATATTTCCAGCAGAATCTTACACCAAGGCACACCCTTCTAATCTCTCCAGTTTCAACGGATGTGGAAGGGAGTTATAACTCTGTTTAGGATTTCACTGCGAATGGTAGAGAAAATTTAGCCTCCTTTCAGGAAAAGAAACAGGCTGTTTAAAAATTTTCAAGTGAATTAAAAAGGAAGAGTCGGGAGATTGCTCGAGACAACGCTGAATATGAGTTTTCCAAAGGAAAGACAGGCTCCCTCCGAGTACACGATGGGGTGGGGATGCAAACCCAGCATCCATTTCCTTATGCAATATGAGGAGTCAGGGCTGCCAGCTCTGGGCTGAGAAATTCCTGGACATTTTGGAGTGGTGGAGCCTGGGGAAGGGAGGGGATGTAGCGGGGCATAACGCCACCGAGCCCCTCCTCTGAAGAAGCGGCTTTCTCTAGAGGAACTGACTAGCTGTAATTCTGGAGATCTCCTGGACCCCCTGAAGGAGAGTGAACCTATGAAAACTCTGCTCCACAGCTACTCTAAATACCTTTTGGATGCTGTGCTGGCAGGGTTGCCATCTCCAGGTGATATTAGGCAGAATGCCAAAGGTATCGTAACTACAAACAACAAAAAAATTACTAAAACAATTTTTTCCGTAAATTATACTCAGAATGTGATCAAAGGTGTTAATAGAAAAGTTCACAAAATTCATTTGCAAAATCCATACAAAACAAGCATCAGTTCTTAAAGCAAATATCCTCTCTTCCAATATAATTTGAGAAATCCATGTATTGTATCCATACACCCCATGGGAAAAAAAATATCTGCATTTGTTAGCAGCTTCGTTGAATCTTATCTGGACACTGAACAGCTATGATCACTGGCACCATTTCTACTTGGGGACTCTCTGGCCCGTAACCAGGGGACTTCCAGGGGCAATGCCTCCGGGGCACAACCTGCCTCTCCCCCCCTTTTTTTTTTGCCATGGCTGAGCTTGCAAAGTGTAATCAGCAGCAGCAGCAGCTGTAAGAGCTGAGCAGGGCACAGTGCAGTGCAGCAGCAGAAGCAGAAGGCGGAGAGGAGGGCGGCAGAAGAAGGCACATGGAATGGGTCAGAGGGAGACGGATGGAGTGGCTGCCTGCAAAGTGCCGGGTGGGGGAGAGAGGGAGGTGGAAGAAACCCCCCCACTGCTTGCACACAAGGTGCAGACCCTTCTTGACTCCAGAGTTTAAGGGTTAGCTACCTCGACTTGGCCACTTTCAGAGCCTCTAGCTTTTTTCCCTACCCAGAAAACTTCTGAGAAGCAGCAAGCCCCACAGTGGATGGGAAAGGGAGCCCCCACCTTTTAAAACCCTGGCTATGCCCCTGGGGGGCACCAATGCCCACTTCATAACAACAGAGACTCTTTTGTGCTCAGTTTCAAACCCTTAGTGCTTCATGGTTTACACGCAACTGCAGGTATTTCTGCCCCCAATATTCACATAAATACTGCTTTCACCTTCCAGGTGGGTGGCTGGATATCTGCTGGAACTACAGATGGTCTCTTGAGTGACAGGGCTTTTTGTGTAGCAGGAACGCCTTTGCATATTAGGCCACACACCCCTGATGTAGCCAATCCTCCTGGAGCTTACAGTAGGCCCTGTACTAAGAGCTCTCTAAGCTTTTGGAGGATTGGCTGCATCGGCAGGGTGTGGCCTAATATGCAAAGGAGCTCTGCTACAAAAAAAGCCCTGGTGACAGAGATCTGGGGAAAATGGCTGTGATGGAGGGTGCACTCTCTGGCATTACACCTGCTGAGGTCCCTCACCAGGCTCCACTCCCAAATCTCCAAAACTCCTGACCTAGAACTGGCAACTGTAAACGTAAAGCAGGCATATAGTCAGTCACATGGTCTGGAGAGCCACCCCTAGACACAGACCCCTCCTCCTGCTGAAGTCCTCTTCTTTCTAAAAACGCAGGTCTTCTCTTTCATACTTTATGCCCTTGCTAAACTCTGATGTGGCGTGGTGAGGGGGACAGATTAAAGCAGAGGGTCCCTAACCTTTTCAATCTTGTGGGCATGTTTGGAAGTTTGACACACGGTGGTGGGCATAAGCACGGGTGTGTGCGTGTGTGTTTGTGTGTGCGCGTGTGTCTAACTGCTATGCAGTAGGTGCCTATGCCTGCTTAGTTTTTATAATAATAATAATAATTTTTAATTTATATCCCACCCTCCCCGCCGAAGCAGACTCAGGGCGGCTCACATAGTATAAATACAAGTTTTATGTTATTTATAGTCTGCTTTTCCCACTGAGACTCAAAACAGATCACACAGCATGATCCAATGCAACCAGTAGGATGAGATATCTAATAAGCCAAGGCTCTGCACCCTTTCTGAGCTTGTGAGCACCTCTGAAATTCTGATACATGGTGGTGATCGCAAAAAACTGCATGGCTGCCGTAGGAGGCAGAACAACACACGCAGGGGAATCACAGAAACATAGGTCGTTTTCGCACTCACCTTAATCAGCAGCGACGACCCTCTTCACCGCGCAGGATCTGCGCGGATTTCGCACTAATTGCCGCGGAGCGCCCAGAAGAGCCGGAAAGTCCCGGCGCTTTTGCGGCGCAAATGGAAACTGGTTTTTGGCGGTTTCCGTTTGCGCCGCAAAAGCACCGGGACTTTCCGGCTCTTCTGGGTGCTCCGCGGCAATTAGTGCGAAGTCCGCGCAGATCCTGCGCGGTGAAGAGGGTCATCGCTGCTGATTAAGGTGAGTGCGAAAATGACCATAGAGTTGGAAGGGACTTCCTGGGTCATCTCGCCCAACCCCTTGAACAATGCAGGAAACTCACAAACATTTCCCCATAAATTCACAGGATCTTCATTGCTGTCAGATGGCTGTCTAGTCTCTGTTTAAAAACCTCCAAGGAAGGAGAGACCTCAAAGGAAAGAGAGCCCACCACCTCCCAAGGAAGCCTGTTCCACTGAGAAATCGCTCTGTCAGGAAGTTCTTCCTAATGTTGAGCCAGAAACTCTTTTGATTTAATTTCAACCCACTGGTTCTGGTCCTACCTTCTGGGGCCACAGAAAACAATTCCACACCATCCTCTAGATGACAGCCCTTCAAGCACTTGAAGATGGTGATCATATCACCTCTCAGCCGCCTCCTCTCCAGGCTAAACATCTCCAGCTCCTTCAACCTTTCCTCATAGGACTTGGTTTCCAGACCCAACATCTTTGTCACCCTCCTCTGGATCCGTTCCAGCTTGTCTATATCCTTCTTAAAATGTGGTGCCCAAAACTGAACACAATACTACAGGTGAGGTCTTACCAGAGCAGAGTAAAGCCATACCATCACTTCATGTGATCTGGACACTATACTTTTGTTGATACAGCCCAAAATTGCTGGAGGCTCTGAATGTGGCTCAAAACTGCATTTGCCTTTTTAGCCACCACATCACACTGTCGACTTATGTTCAGTGTATGATCCACTAAGACCCCGAGATCCTTTTCGCACATACTACTGCTAAGACAAGTCTCCCCCATCCTATAGCCATGCATTGCATTTTTCCTACCTAAATGCAGAAGTTTACATTTATCCTTGTTAAAATTCATTTTATTGGTTTTAGTCCAGTTTTCGAGCCTGTCAAGATCATCCTGTATCCTGTTTCTGTCTTCTACTGTATTTGCAACCCCTCCCAATTTAGGATCATCAGCAAATTTAATAAGCATTCCCTCTATTCCTTTATCCAAATCATTTATAAAGATGTTGAACAAAACAGGTCCCAGAATAGATCCTTGAGGCACTCCACTTGTCACTCCTCTCCAAGAGGATGAGGAACCCTTCACAAGCACTCTTTGGGTGTGATCTGTCAGTCAGTTGCAGATCCACCTAACAGTAACAGGATCCAACAGAACCGTTGGGTGCAATTCATCTGGCCCCGAGGACTTAGTTTCATTTAAAGAAACTAGGTGTTTTTGTACTACCTCTATGCTGATCCTAGGTTGGAACTTCATACCCTCCTTATATGTTCTGTTTTTATTTATTTATTTAATTCCTTGGATTTATATCCTGCCCTCCCCACCGAAACAGGCTCAGGGCGGCTGAACACCGTTGAGCCATGCTGAGCACCGTTTCCCTCAGAAGAGGAGGAAAAGTAGGAATTGAGCAGTTCCGCCCTCTCTTCATTACCTGGTACAATTTCATTTTCTTGCCCTCGCACTGGGCCTACCATATCCTTGCTCTTTTTCTTACTAGTCTGGACATAAGAAAAGAACCCTTTGTTGTTGTTTTTAACATCTTTGGCCAGCCTAAGCTCATACTGAGCTTTAGCTTTCCTAACTTTTTCTCTACAAGCACTGGTGATTTGTTTATATTCATCCTTGGTTATAGGGCCCTCCTTCCAATTCCTAAAGGAATCTTTTTTTTATATTTTTCAAGTCTTTAGAGAGCTGTTTATGGAGTCACTTCGGCTTCTTTAGGCTTTTTCCATTTTTTCTTCTCGTAGGAATCATCTGTGATTGCGCTTTCAGTATTTTGCTTTTAAGAAACTCCCACCCCTCACTCTCTAAAGTGCAGGGCTGAAGAGGAGTAATTCAAAAGAATATACCTGGGTGGGGTGGGGGCGGGGGGAGAAGTGTGAAAGACTAAAATCAACACTGAGGTGGCAGCTGCTGCTGGAACATAATTATTTTAATTGGCTCCTTTGATCAGATCTCCAATGGTCAATCAGAAGCTCAGCTGGGTAAGGGGCCCTGTGTGGCCCACTCACTTTTTAAAAAATGCTTGGTGAACACCAGGAAAGGTGCCTGTGAGTGCCCACGGGGGCACCACGTTGAGGATTCCCGTAATAATGTAACAGGGCTACAAAAATCTGGAACAAAGCATAGAATATGAGACATGATATATTAAACAACACAGAGAACAGCATTACATAAGTATAAAAACAATGTCACGAGAGTAGGACAATATATACCACTGGGTGTGCCATCTGTAATACATGACTGTAGTATACACAGCAAACAGATAATACTTACACTTACACAGTGATAATGGAACCCCGAAAGCCAGCCTAGGTTGAGATGAGAAAGCCCTCGGCTTACCTGTTTTATGCACTGCAGCCGGTCATTGGTCTGCTGTATGTGCCTGTCCATAGAATTCATTTTGATTGTCTCCCACTTGGATTCTACCTGAAAGCCATTAAAATCCTTCAAGCTGCAAGACATAAAAAAAAAAGAGAGAGAACGAGAAAGATCGTTAAAGGAAACAAGGGTCAGAGACCGTCTTGCCAAATCCTCAATGAAACAGAAACCTCTTCGGGACCGTTTTCCGCTTAAAGAGAGTAAGAGCCCAGTCTTCAATGCAAAGGTTTGTCATTTTGTTGGGAACGATAACGTTCCAAAGTCACATAACAGCCGCAATAGGGTTGCTAATCCCCAGCGGGGGGCAGCCCTCCTCCACTTCAGGTTTTCAGGAAGCTGACTGAATGTCTGCTGGCCACTCCATTATACCCATGGAGACTGATTCCCATATAGTATAATGGAGAATCAATCTGGGGGGGGGGGCTGTTTTTTGAGTTAGAGGCACCACATTTTCAACATAGCCATCTGGTGTCTCTCCTCAAAAAATCCCCAAGTTTCAAAAAGATTGGACCAGGGGGTTCCACATCTATGAGCCCTAAAAGAAGGTGCCCTTATCTTTCATTATTCCCAAATGGAAGGAAGGCATCTAAAAGGAGCGCAGTCCTTTTAAATGGGATGGCCTTTGGAGCTCAATCGGGCTTGTCGCAACCTGGCTCCTGGCTCCACCCCCAAAGTTTCCTGGCTCCTCCAAAGTCCCCAGATATCGATGACCTTAAGCTGTAAACCAAGGGGTATCATCATGTAGCAGCCTGGTTCTGAATCTCCTTCCCCTTCACATTTAGGCCATCATTATAATTTACAATGGATCATAATGCTGGGTTTGCCAACCTCTGGGCTGGGCCTGGATCTCCCAGAATTACAACTGATCTCTAGATCTGGAGAGCCGGTTTGGTGTAGTGGTTAAGTGTGCGGACTCTTATCTGGGAGAACCGGGTTTGATTCCCCCCTCCTCCACTTGCACCTGTTGGCATGGCCTTGGGTCAGCCATAGCTCTGGCAGAGGTTGTCCTTGAAAGGGCAGCTGCTGGGAGAGTCCTCTCAGCCCCACCCACCCCACAGGGTATCTGTTGTGGGGGAGGAAGGGAAAGGAGATTGTGAGCCGCTCTGAGACTCTTCGGAGTGGAGGGCGGGATATAAATCCAATATCTTCATCTACCTCACAGGGTGTCTGTCGTGGGGGAGGAAGGGAAAGGAAATTGTGAGCCGCTCTGAGACTCTTTGGAGTGGAGGGCGGGATATAAATCCAATATCTTCATCTACCTCACAGGGTGTCTGTCGTGGGGGAGGAAGGGAAAGGAAATTGTGAGCCGCTCTGAGACTCTTCGGAGTGGAGGGCGGGGTATAAACCCAATATCTTCATCTACCTCACAGGGTGTCTGCTGTGGGGGAGGAAGGTAAAGGAGATTGTGAGCCACTCTGAGACTCTTCGGAGTGGAAGGCAGGATATAAATCCAATATCTTCATCTACCTCACAGGGTGTCTGTTGTGGGGGGAGGAAGGTAAAGGAGATGGTGAGCTGCTCTGAGACTCTTCGGAGTGGAGGGCGGGATATAAATCCAATATCTTCAATATCTTCTTCTAGATGACTGATGACACATGATTTTGTATTTAGAAATATGGTTTTAATATGGTTAAGTGAAAGAAAGAAACACACACACACACCCTGAACATAGAGTACATCGAAAGCTGTCAGGACGGACTGCTTGCACAAGAAATATGAAACAACCCCTCAGAAAACTAAATAAATGTTTCTGTATCAGCAGCAGCTATTAGTGCTCTATACTTTCCAAGCACAAGGTGGAGCACGTCATTTCTCAAATAGCCAGCTGCATTTAAACAAATTCCTACAGAAAAACTCTGGGATAAGAATTCACTCCCTGTTGCAATTTTTATTTTTTTTAGCAAAATACCCACAGAAGCGTCTCTACAGCTTTGCCCTTTTAGGACACTGTCACCTGAAGATCAGTAAATAATGTGCCTCAGTGTACATCCAGCTTACAGATTTTTTTTTCCTTGTGAACGAAAAAAAAGCACTAAAAGCCTGAAATCACTTCTCAAAAGCTTATTTTAAAATGAGGTAAAAAAAAAACACACGCAACAACCTCAAGCAACGTAAAAAACTGATCTATGGAAAGGTGAAGGAAGTGAAACATTACAGTTGTCTGTAAGAGGGTGCTGCTGAGAATGGAGTTCAGTTCACCAGATAACATTTATCTCACCAAAAATATATGTCTGAGGTTGAAAAATATGTTTGATGTTGAAAAATTCCTCAAATACTAAAAAATGTTGTGATTAATAATGATGTAATGTTTGAAATAATGATGTTTGATACAGTCTCTGAGAACTGTGAAACACTTTGTTTCATTACAGTTTTTTTACCCCAAGATACACCACAATTTGGCTTGGTATAGTGAATATATCCAATACAATTTGTGTAAAACAAAAATTCACACTTCTGTCTGTTAAAGACAAAAGCAGACATAACTGGTGGTGGTGGGATCCATGTGTATAAGTTCTGTGCCCACCCTTCACATCTAAAGAGAGTTTTGGGTGTGTTTTTTTAAAAAAATAAAAGCAAAGTGCAGGCAAGTTGAGACAAATCCTTCACTCTCCCTGCTTTGCTGTGTTCATAAGGATTTTTTGTTCGGCCTGTTTCCAGTACCATTACTGAGCCTTCCACTGATGTTGCCTCTTGGTGCTGGTACTCGGAGATTTACTATCTCTGCGTGTGGATGTTCCTTTTAGCCACCATGGCTAGCAGTCTTTGACAGTAGTCCCCTGAATTTGCTTAATTCCCTTTTAAAGCCCCTTTTAAATACTGGAGGCCAGCAGGGAAGGTAGCTTGGTATATAGCTCAGCCTCATCAGATCTCAAAAACTAAGCAGGTTGAGTTCTTGGAAGGCTCTTCAGAGGAAGGCAATGGCCGACCACCTCTGCTTCTCTCTTGCCTTAAAATCCCCTTACCGTGTTCCTATGTATTCCCGCTCAAAAAAGTACTACTTCCCTGGTAGTACTTGCTTTTTGTCCGTCCTGAACCTATAGCCCATCACCTGCCCTGTGTGCCCCAGATTTCAAACATATTGTCTCTTGAGTGTTCAACAATTAAAAAACCTCCCAATTAGAAGGATAATGTTCTTAAAATACACCTGCCTTTCTTAATTCCAGCTGTGACTCAGAGGCAGAGCATCTGCTTGGAATACAAAAGGTCCCAGGTTCAATCCCTGGTATCTCCAATAAGGATCAGGTTGTAGGTAATGTGAGACCCTGGAGAGCTGCTGCCAGTCTGAGGAGACAATACTGACTTTGATGGACCATGGTGGTGGTGGTGGTGGGGGGGGGGGTCTGATTCAGTATAAGGCAGCTTAATGCATCCATATGGTCCATTGCAGCAAACATATACACAGCGATCTTTCACTGCTTTTGGAAAAATTTCACTGCTTTTGGAAAATTCCTACCTGGGTGAGGTTCCAGGGCAGGATTTCCTGTATTTTAAAAGCATTTTCTGTTCTGACACTGCAGGAGAAAGCTTCCCCTTTTTTGTACGATTTTAGTCACCAAAACCCTTTGGGTGGCAGGTTATATTTGGTTCCAGCACTAGTTACTGTTAAAGACTGGAGCCTGGGGAACAGGTTCACATGAACTAGGCAGGTACCCATGATTCTCTGAAACACGCAGGAGCTGGACCAGATGTGAAGTAATTTGTCAAAGAAAAAAAACCAACTTGTTGGAAAACATTCAATGAAAAATTGGAAGTTTGAAAACCACTAAACCATGAAGTAGCAGCACTGTACCAAACCAGGTTTTAAATACTGGGCTAGGAGCATTACATGGTTTTGCCTTAGCCACAGTTAACATCAATGCATAGTGAATCATCCAATCCACCATCCCACTGAAGCCTGTGGCAGGAGAACTACTCAGTAGGCTATGGCTCCTTACCCATCACTCAACCATGGTCAGGTGTGCACCATGGTTGTCTCAGCCAGTCAACATCTGTGCAGATGTTTCAATGACTCATGCATCCCACCGCCACCCTTAAGCATATGAGACGTGGAGTGCTTAGCAGGCTGTGGATCTCCAGCCATCCCTCATCTATGTTCAGCCAGTGAGCATCAGGCATGAAGCAGCGTGACAGCAGTTACACCAGGGAAGGAACTCAGAGAACAGCTTTCTAGGCACATCAAATGCCTCTGGAACGCTTCTTTCCCCCTCACTGGCATTACACAAAGGGAGATGAGGAAACAGCACAAACGTTCCAGTGCTAGAAATGGCTGGAGGTGTTTCATCAATCAGACAAAACTGAAAAATCCGCTCTATGCCTCTAATATACTGAGAGGCATTTAGCAAGGGCTGGCAATTGCTATCTATTAAAGAGCTTTGATTAAGAACAGCTAGACTTCAAACAGGGTGGGAGGAGACTCCGACAACTAATTGATCTGTTCAGTAATCAGGAAAGAACTGGTTCAAGTTAGGGGGCGGAGTTTAATTCTGATGTATCTATTGTAGTATTAACATATCCAGGGGGGCTAAAATGAATTAATTAAGAGGTTTCAAGTGGCATTCCTTCCAGAAGTGGTGGGCAGTAAAATCTGTCCTCTTGCTTGGTTGTAGAATTTTTTAAAAAGTTGCCAGTTTGAAAACTGCATTTAAATGAGTTTTCATCTAGAATTTGTTTCTGGACAAGTCAGAACATGCATTTCTCTTCCTTCTCGCAAAATAAGGTTCACAATATACACAGCTAATACTACTCAAGTTTTGCCTGCAGCATCTCAGTCGGCACACAGAAATACAAAGTTCACAAGTTTACCCAGAGTCTGGCATGCAATGATGAGGAAACGCTGAGTCCTGTGGCTGCCAGGTCCTTTTTGGCCACCAGCAGAGGATCAGGGTAGGGTTGCCAGATCCATGTTGGGAAAGTCCTGGAGATTTGGCAACGGGCCTTGGGGAGGATGGCAGTGGGGTCAAATGCCACAGCATCCATTTCCCCACACATCAGTTTTCTTTAGTGGGGCAGACCTCGGCCATCTGGAGATGAGTTGTAATTCCATAAGATCTCCAGGTTGCACCTGGAGGCTGGCATCCCTAATTGGGTTCTGGTTTTTTCCTCCCTTAAATGAATACTGTTTTAAAATTCAGTTGTGAAGTTTTCCCCAAAGTTCATTTATGCAAGAGCTTACAAAACACTGGATCCTGAGTCAGCATAATTCACATCCTGAGCAATGATAATTCTGAGCCTGAGTCAGCATAATTCAGGTCCACTCACACCAGCATAATCATTTTTTTTTCTTTAACCAGCCAGATTTTGGGGGGATTTTGTGTGGGTTTTTTGTTGATCAGTCTCCATAGGCTGCATTTAGTAAGCACACCCCCTTTAAAAAGGCATGCATTATTTTGGTGTCCCCCCACCACCCAAATGTGCAAAAAAAGGCCTATTTTCAATATGCAAGTAAGTATAAGAAAAGCCTCAGAGTTAAAGAGCACCAGTTCCTTTCAATGCAAAAAGCAGCCCGCTGACATTTGGAGAGGTTGGTGAGTTCAGGCTTTTGCTTATCAGCTTCCCTGGGTAGGAAAGCCCTTCACTCCTTTCCCCAGGCACAGCCGGCAGAGGTCTCTCTTTTCTACCAAAGTGGAAGAGAGACTTTCCTGTCCTACTTTTAAGCCTTTTACAAGTCCCTACAAATCCTTTGCCACTGCTTCCTAACAGGGAGCACTAAAACTGACAGTGTCTGCCTGACCTTGTGGTTATTGATTAACTATCTCCTCGTTTGCTGCCATCTTTCACACCTCCCGGCACTCGCAAATAGAGAGCTAAGGAGTCACAGCCATGCTCCGTGACAGCGATCCTCAAAAAGGACTGCCTTTGGCCGAAAGAGCCATTTGATGAAAAAAAAAAAAAAAAAACCCACCCCACGACATTCTAATGTCAAGACGAAATACCACACGGATCCCGACAAATTGTACGGTTTAATAAATATATATGCTAGGCTGATTCAACACAAATGGGAAAAAAAGAATTAGAGGGGGAAGTAGAGAGGGAGATAATTCTTGTACAAGGTTAGGGTACAAGCAAATATCAAATGCATATTAAAAGGGAAGGATTGAGGGGAAAGATGGAGGGCAATTGCTATATTGATTTTTCTTTTTTGCTACAAGTTTGAATTCACAACATCTGACGGTAGCGTGATGGAAGGCTTTATTGCAAGCAGCCGTCTGTACCACTGAGAAGCCGTAAATATGCAGGAACACTAAAAACTGTTTGCCACAAGCTCAAACAACAACAGCAGAGCTTGTATCATTCTTTTCCTTAGAACAGCCACAGAAACTGAGATGATATTATCTCACAACTAATCTGAACCTGGTAACTACTGTGTAGGTTAAACATCCCCCCTCCCCCCGCACACACATACACAAACACAATGAGGCCAGGCACAGGCTGAGAAGATTCCCTGGGTTTACAAAAATAAAACAAAATAAAGTAATAAAAAAATCTAGAACTATTTTGTTTCATCCTCCCCCCCTAAAATTAAATGCCTGGTTTGCAAAAAGAATCTAAAGCCATTTAATGTTCATCCCCTGCCATTAAATTTAAACGCTGAGATCTCAGGAGCCATCTTAGATTGCCCAGGCAACCACAGGCAAACAGAAGGGATGTTGTGTGCAGTTGCCCGGGCAACATAAAATGGCTCCTGAGATCTCATGAGGTAGCCTCATGAAATTTCAGCGGTCTTTACTCTGCTCTGAAACTGAAAGAGGGTCACAAAGGAGGAAGACAAGAAGTCATGAAGAGAGGGAGGAAGCAGAACAGGAACAGAAAGAGAGAAAAAAGGAGGGAGCCGCAACCTTGATGAATCCAGGAAGAAACTTTTCCCCACTCAAGCATAATGCCACAAATTGTAAGGTTGCACGGGTGGAATGCTCATTTGTAAGGATGAACCCATGAAGCAGTCGGATACCCTGTCAGACTACTGGTCAGTAAAAATCAGCATGGTCTGCACTGACTAGGCTTGCCAATCCCCAGGTCCTAGCGGGGGTTCTCTCGCTTTCCCAGGCTCCCGGCAGGGGAAGCCCCGCCCCCACAGCCGCCATGTGCCTTCAAGCAGTGATGCCCCTCCTGGGTTCTTCGGAAGCATCTTCTGCTCCAGCAAGGAAAGCCAGGAATGGCTCTTTACTTGGAGGAAGAGATGCTTTGTTGAAATAGCAGTGCCAGGAAATCTTCTGGTGGGTGACATGGCACCACCAGGCACCATGTTGGAGAACTGCTGGATGAAGGAATTGGGGAAGGGTGGATCCAACCATCTTCCAAGGAGCTTTCTTGCAGCCCAGTGAGTCCACCCCTAACTTAAGTGTCAAGTTGGCAGATTCAATAATGAGTCTTTGTTGATAACAAAGTAACTAGTTTGTTGATATCATGGTTCTCGACTACAGGGAGATTGAAAGACTAAAGATCATACAGTAGAATGCAATCATATAAGGTATACTTCAAAGGGATTCTTGAGAGAGGGGTACTATGCAGGGCACATTCACACATTGATGTTACAATTTCTTTCTCAGGCCTGGTTTGGCCTTGAGCGTCTCTTGGCTCCAACTTCCCCCCCCCCCATGCCCAGCCTGAGAAGGTCCAATCTCTTTCACATATTCCCATTTCAAAGCACAACTACATAACAAAGGAAAGGAGGGGGGTGAGGAGAGTTCAAGCTAGCAGCATTGGCATACAGTATGGCTTTACCCAGGATGCTTCTCTCCTGAACCAAAGATTGAGTGCAGGCCTGACCAGACTCAAAGCAGACTTGACAAAGACCCCTTACACAGGAGGCAGGATTTAGGAAAGATGGAGGGCAAGCACTATATTGATTGAGGGAAGTGCTAAGAGAAGGGTAGGATTCAGTCCAGCGACCGGTTCAAGTACATTCAGCAAGTATTATTATTATTATTCCTAATCTTGGCAATGTGCAAGGGCACAATGTCATAAAAACAATTCACAAGCTAAAAAACTATTATACAGCTTAATGAATCAAAACTCAAAAATAGGGGGGGAAATCAAAATCCCAGGTGGAGTCCTATGAGTTTTCTGTTCCAGTTCTGGACTACCAGGGCATCTTCTTGGGTGGATGGGGTGGGGAAGGAAACAAAGCGTCATGGGGAGGAAGGAGGGTGCCAGCCAATAAAAGCATTGCTGCCCTTAACCAATAGCTTGGTGGAACATCTCTGCCTTGCAGGCCCTGCAGAACTGCATAAGATTCCATAGGGCCCTGGTCATTTGGCAGAGAGTTCCACCAGGTCGGGGCCAGGACCAAAAAGGCCCTGAGCTTGGTTGAGGATAGCCAGACTTCGCTAGGGCCAGGAATCATCAGTAAGTTATCAGTAGAGCACAAAGCTCTCTCGGTACATACCAGAGGAGATGGTCCCGCACATATGTTGATCCCAGATGGCTGAAGATCTTAAAGGTCAATACCAAGACCTTAAACCTGAGTCAGTACTCCATTGGGAGCCAGTGTAGCCGGTGCAGCACTGGTTCAATATGTGCTGTCCATGGCATTTCCGTCAGGACTCACACTGCTGCATCCTGGACCAGCTGGAGTTTCTGGGTCAGTCTCAAGGGCAGGCCAGTGTAGAGGGAGTTACAGTAATCTAGTATGGAGGTGACTGTTGTTTGGATTACAATGGCTAGGTCAGGGCCTGCCAAGAAAGGAGCCAAGAAGGCACTTGCACCCAGATCTCGCCAATCTAAATCTAAGACCACACTACTGTGAATACTATGTTTCATGTTTGTTTATTTAGTTCGTTTGTGCCCCACCTTTCTCCCCACAGGGGGACCCAAAGCAGCCCACTTTGTTCTCCTCTCCTCCATTTTTATCTTCACAACTCTCCTGCAAGGGAGGACATGCCTGAAAAAGGCAATTGCATCCCCACCATTTACGCAAGAAACAGTTCTTAATCCCCTCAAGAAATACTTCTTTCCAATTAAGAAGAGTTTTCAGAAGATTCTCTCAAAACACCGTTTTCGCCCCCCCAAAACCTGAGGAGCTGCCTGAGGTTTGAACATCCATCTCCTTTTTATCCCTCTTCCTAGATGTGATACTTCAAAAAGCAAAATAAGCAGCCTGGAAATGTCAGGTGAAAGGTCACTTTAATCATTAAACACTTGAGGGGTTTGGGGGGGGGGGAGAGGAAGTCAGCTTCCGGAAAGCTTTATTTACCACAAGTGACTCCACAGCAGCCGCTGTGGCTGGATGCTATTAAGGGTGGCGGTGGGGAGGACCAGATGCATGGCAGAGGAAGGATTTGCCATGCCAGGCGAGGGAAAATAGATATTTGCGCAACGCGGCTTTCCATTGTCACTCTACAAATGGGCAATAATCCCCAGAAGACTTTCTATCATCTTTGGACTCGGAAAGCCAACGAGCCAGGCCGGTGTGTCACTGCGCCTGCCCGCTGCCTCGTGCAAGCCGTGGGGGGCTGGAATGGATTTATTTAATTTATGGTGGCTTGAGCTGCCGGTGAGGGCGGTCATGCTGGGCTGCGGGAATCTTCCTCTAGCCCCGCGCGCTTTCTAATTTCCCCCCTCCCTCCACCCCAGTCCATGTTTATTAGATACCGGCACACACGTACAGCCCTCCCCTCCCCCGCCAGAATGGTGGCACAACCCCATAAGCTTTGAAAAAGAGAAGAGCTGACAGCTTGCATAAGCAGGGCCGCTGGACTCCACTGGGAGCGGGAGCGGCGGTGCGCAGAAATTGTTCAATCATCAAGCACATCTGCAGCCTGATTAGAAAAGCAAAGAGGTGGTGGGGTTGGGCTGTGCGGAGCAGGCAGGCCTGGGATGTGGCCTGTGCTAGGAAGAAGAAGAAGAAGAAGAAGAAGAAGAAGAAGAAGAAGAAGAAGAAGAAGAAGAAGAAGAAGAAGAAGAAGAAGAAGAAGAAGAAGAAGAAGAAGAAGAAGAAGAAGAAGAAGAAGAAGAAGAAGAAGAAGAAGAAGAAGATACGCACACAAAGAGGGAACAGAGCAACACTGGCACCTCTCTAGTCAAGTATGTCAGCGCTGGATACCTGCCTGCTGGCCACTGATCACTACAAGAAGGCTTCTGTCTGGTGCTGCTTAGGTTTTGAATGTACTAAACAGAAACAGTTACATGCCCAGGGGTGGCCAAGCTTGCCTAACATAAGAGCCCCACGGAATCCATGGAATAAGCGTCAGGTGTTTGAGAGCTGCAAGACATTTGCCCCCACAGATGGAAGAAAGACATGGACACAAAGGGCTGAGCAAACTAAACTACAAGAATTGAGTATCAGATATTCAAGAGCTGCAAGGAAGGAAGGCAAATAGATGGGTGAGGGATAAGGGAGAGAGAGGTGGAAAGAAAGCAACTTTAAATGCATTCTCCAAGCTGCCAGCTGGCTTGGCAAAATGATTTAAAGAGAAAAATGCCTTCTCCAAGCCAGCCAGTGAGGTAGTGAGGGCTTCAAGAGCCACACAATATATGCGAAAGAGTCACGTGTGGCTCCCACGCCACAATTTGGCCACTCCTGCCCTAGACCCAGTGTTCCTCCATGAACAGAGAGTTGGTCCTGCTTCCATCTGGGTTTGGTCTGCGGGATTTCCCTGCCTCTTGGATTCAGATAACACAGGCTGGATTAATGCATCATGAACACATAAACAGATGAGCTGCCTTGTACTGAATCAGACCACTGGTCCATCAAGGTCAGTATTGTCCACTCAGCCTGGTAACGGCTCTCCAGAGCCTCAGTCAGGGGTCTTTCATATCACCTACGACCTGGGTTTTTTTAGGAGATGCCAGGGATTGGATTTAGGGACCTTCTGCATGCCAAAGGTAGATGCTCTACCACTGAACCATGGTTTCATCCATAAATCTGAACATAGTGAGTTGACCATGTTCTTTCTTTTCAAAGTTTGCAGCAGCTCTACTTTCCACCTTTTCAGCTCATCAGAGGGGGGAGGAGAGGTGCTGTGACAGAGCACCTGCTTGGCATTCAGAGGCTCCCAGGTTCAATGCCCAGCATCTCCAGTAAGGATCGGGTTGTATGTGATGTGAAAGACCTCTGCCTGAAACCTTGGAGGCCCAGTGCCAATCTGAGTCTCGATGAACCAAATGGTCTGATTCAGTAGAAGGCATTGTCATGTATGTTCTTGTATATATGAAGAGACAATGCATTAAAGGAACATTAAAGAAAAGAACTATATAAATGCTTCCTCATCATTCAAAGGCCAGCACTTCTGATTCTCTTTCTACTTTGCAGGTAGCTGAGCACATGTGGACCTTCCCAGCACTACAAAGACTTATGCCCGACCATTTAACTTCTCTTTGCCAGTGACACTGTGTGCTAAAAGTAGGGTTGTCAACCTCCAAATGGGATCTAAAGATCTTACTACTGATCTCCAGACTACATCGATCAGTTCCCCAAGAGAAAAGGACTACTCTGGAGGGTGGACTCCATGGTATTATAACCTACTCAGGTCCTTCCTCTCCCCAAACCTTCCTCTCCCCAGCTTCTACCACCAAATCTCCAGGAATTTCCCAACCTGGAGTTGGCAACCACTTCCAAAAGCAACAAGGGGCTTTCTTCTAGGCCCACGGATACCATCAGCAAAACTCTGATCCACGGAGGCATACCTTCACATGAGCACATGAAGGACAGGTTTCTTACCTGTAACTGGTGATCTTCGAGTGGTCATCTGTGCAATCACACATATGGGTATTCCTCCAGAATGGCCCTGACCTCGGAGAGTTCAAAGCAATCTTGATCGTAGATCTGGCGCGCCTCCCCCTCGTCCTGGGGCGGAGCCACCGTTTGCGCATGCGCGGACGAGGGGGGAGGCGTCTGGCCACTCAGTTTCTTCCCGCCACCGGACAGGTGGAAGACGTGCTAGGTGAGTGTCCAGCAGCGGGGAAGGCTGGGTGGGTCTGTGTGATTGCACAGATGACCACTCGAAGATCACCAGTTACAGGTAAGAAACCTGTCCATCTTCTTCGTGGTCTCTGTGCATTCACACATATGGGTGATTAGCGAGCTATCCCTTCGGAGGCGGGTGCTGGATCTGTAAAAAGTATGCAAGGTTAGACCAGAATGTAATGAGAGTGGTACTTACGGTGGTCAGTCGAAGATGGAGCGAAGTACAGCCTGTCCGAAGGAGGCATCACGCCGGGCACGAACGTCAAGAGCGTAGTGCGAGGCGAAGGTAGACGTGGAGGACCAGACCGCTGCATCGCAGATGTCCTCTATAGGGATGCCCTTCGTGAAAGCTGACGAGGTGGCGACGGCTCTAGTAGAATGAGCTCGTATGTGTTGCGGGACTGGTTGTTTCGCCAGTTGGTAGCAGAGTTCTATGGTGGCAACGAGCCACTTAGAGAGCCTCTGAGTAGATATTTTGCTACCCTTATTATGGGTGGCGTAGGTGACAAAGAGTCTCGGATCCTTACGGAATTCTCGAGTTCTGTCTATGTAGAAAGCTAGCGCTCTGCGCGCGTCCAAGTTGTGGAGAGCCCTCTGGCCTGCGTCCGAGGGGTGCTGGAAAAAGGCTGGTATGGTTGACTGTTTCCCTAGGTGGAATGGAGAGACGACCTTTGGTAGGAAGGTCGGGTCGGGGCGAAGGACCACCCTGTTACTGTGAAAGATTGTGTAGGGTGGGTCCGCCCTCAGGGCACAGATGTCGCTAGCCCTCTTGCCTGTGGTGAGAGCCGTGAGTAGTGCTGTTTTCCACGATAGCAGGTGTAGTGGAATAGATGCCATGGGCTCAAAGGGTGGTTTCATGAGCTGGCTGAGCACTAGAGAGAGGCTCCAGGTTGGAAGGATTTGTCTGACAGGAGGGTGTAGGCGAATGATGCCCTTGAGGAAGGCCTTCGTGGCATGATGAGAGAAGACTGTTGTTCCCCCGATGTGGGGGTGGAAGGCAGAGATAGCTGCGAGGTGTACCTTCAGGGAGGAGTATGAGAGGCCTGTTCTTGAGAGTGCTAAGGTATAAGTTAATACCTGAGAGATGGTAGCGCAGTTAGGGTCAAAGTTGTGTTGAGAGGCGTAGTGGGTGAAGCGCTTCCATTTTAGTAGATAGGCTTTCCTAGTGGATGGTTTTCTAGAGTTCAGTAGGACTTGGCGAACGTCCGGGGGAAAGTCTAAAAACTGATTCTCCAGGCCGTCAATTTGAGGGATGCCGGGTTGTGGTGTAGGACCTTCCCGTCTTGTTGGGAGAGGAGGTCCTGTGCTTGTGGGAGGATTAGGAATGTCCTGTTGGACAGAGACAGGAGGGTGGTGAACCAGGGTTGGCGTGGCCACCATGGGGTTATGAGGATGCAGTTCGTGCGGTCTGTTTGGATTTTCTGCAGGACCCTTGTGATGAGTGGGATGGGGGGAAACAGGTAGTGTAGTTTTCCCCTTCCAGGTTTGGAGGAATGCATCCCCTCTGGAGAGCTGGGATGGTGGACCTCTCATGTAGAAGTGGGTGCACTGGGCATTTGATGGTGAGGCAAATACATCTATGCTCGGGGTTCCGAAGGTTTTGAAGATTTGTTGGATGTATTGAGCGCTGATAGACCACTCGTGGTTGTTGGTCGAGTGGCGGCTCAGGGCATCCGCCTGGGTATTCTCGGTCCCTGGTAGGTGAACGGCCGTGAGGAAGATGCCCTGGGTGATGCTCCAATGCCACAATGCCAGGGCCCTCTTGCAGAGTCTGATGGAGGCGGTGCCTCCCTGTCTGTTGATGTAGAAGACCGTGGCGATGTTGTCGGAAGTGACCTGGACGTGCTGATTCCGTAGCGATGGGAGAAAGGATCTCAGCGCTTTGTGTACTGCAAGGAGCTCTAGGCAGTTGATGTGGAGGGACCGCTCGTAGTCCGACCATTGGCCTTGGACTGTGAGGGTTCCTAAGTGGGCTCCCCATCCCCACCTGGAGGCGTCCGTGGTGACGATCACTGAGGGGGGGGCTTGTTTGAAAGGCATGCCCGTGCGGAGGTGATGTTCCATCGTCCACCATTTGAGGGATGTTACGATGTGCGATGGAAGGGTCAAGAGTGTAGATTGGTGCTGTGTGTGAGGATGAAAGGTCCTGACAAACCACATCTGCAGGGGTCGCATGTGAAGTTTTGCGAAGCATAGGACTGCGGTGGTTGCTGCCATTAGGCCTAGCATCCTTTGAAACGTTAGGGCTGTCTGGGAGCGCTGGGCAATGATGGTGTTGGCCAGAGATTGTATGCTGAGTACTCTGTCGTGCGGTAGAGAGGCTGTTTGGGAGATTGTGGAGATGTCTGCTCCTATGAACTGAATTCTCTGAGTGGGGGTTAGTTTGGATTTTGATAAGTTGACCTGGAGGCCGAGTGTGGCCAAGAGGGAGAGGGTAGTGGAGACGTCCAGTTGGAGTTGTTCCCTTGAATGGGCGACGATCAGCCAGTCGTCTATATATGGGTATATCGATATGCTCTGTTGTCGTAATGATGCGGCAACCACTGCCATGCATTTGGTGAAGACTCTCGGGGCCGTCGATAGGCCGAATGGGAGAGAGCGGAACTGGAAGTGTTGCTCCCCGACGGCGAATCTGAGAAATCTTCTGTGATGGTGGTTGATTGTGATGTGGAAGTAGGCGTCCTGTAGATCTATGGATGCCATCCATGAGCGTTCTGGGATAAGCGGAAGGATTGCCTGGAGTGTGATCATACGGAATTTCTTGTAGGTGATGTGGAGGTTTAGTTTGCGAAGGTCGAGGATCGGGCGGAGACCTCCGTCCCTTTTCGGCACCAGGAAGTAGCGGGAATAGAACCCGGTGCGATGGTATTGGGGTGGGACTGGTTCTATCGCGTTCTTGTCTAGCAGGGACGCGATTTCTGTCTGTAGCGGTGCGGACGATGGGGTGGTAAGAAATCTGTGATGTTTCTGGGTGGATGTGAATTCTATTAGGTATCCTCTCTGTATGATGGTGAGGACCCAAGCGTCCGATGTTATGTCTCTCCAGGCGGAGTAAAACTGTTGTAGACGGGTGTGGGGGTTTGGCTGAAGGAGGGAAACTGGACGTCTCGTGGCAGGGTGGTCAAAGAGACGGTTTTGAGGTAGCTGCGGTCTTTTTGGAAGTTTGCGTGCGTGGTCTGTATTGAGATGACAGCTTGGACTGGGGGGTTTTCCGTCTCCATGAGGTTTGCTGTCTGGGGGACTTGGTACCCTTATGGTAGGTGGACTTCCAGTTCCTCTGCCTGTTGAACTGGGGTTGTTGTTGGGAGACCCCCAAGCGTTTCGCCCGTTTCCTGCCGTCATCGACTGATGTGAGGATGTCGTCTGTGGCTGCGTTAAACAGTCCAAGGCCGTCGAAGGGTAAGTCCTCAATCTTATATTTAATGTCCGGTTGGAGTGACGAGGACCTAAGCCACGCATGTCTGCGTAAGGCTATAGCTGAGGCCAAGGCTTTGGAGGAGCACTGTGCAGCATGGCGAGCTGTGTTAATCTGCTGCTTGCTCAGTCTTGCTAATTCCTGTAGGGCGTTAGAGGCTGGTTTTCGTGATTCCTCGGGTAAGGAGGGTATCAGGGTGTTGAGATAGGTGGTTAGGTTGTATGCATATGCTGAGAAGCATGCCGTGTAGTTTTGTATCTTTGTTGCAGCTGTAGTGAGCGAGTATATCTTTCGCCCTATAGTATCGAGCTTCTTGCCCTCTCTTTCCGGGGGTACCGGGTGTCTCGTCTGTTTCGATTTCGAGGAGGAGTGAACTATTATGGAGTTGGGAGCCGGGTGGGTGAACAAGAACTTTGCATCCGGCGCGTGGATCTTGTAAAGGGCTTCGACTCTTTTGGAGGTTGGAGGTACCGATGCCGGCTTGTCCCAGGCTTCCTTGAGTGTCTCGAGGAGGACGGGAAGCATAGGGAGAGAGGAGCTTGCTGGGAGGTCTGAATGTACGAGGTCAAAGACGACGTCCGAGACCCTGGGTGCGTCTGTGTTAAGCTTCAGGTTCAGCGAGTTCGCCATATTGGAGACTAAGTCAAGGTAGGATTTCGGACCCTCTGATGGAGACAGGTCCGCCGGTTTAGCTATATCGGAAGCCGGGGATTGTAGGTCCGACCCCGAGGAGCGGTCGGATTCGGAGAGTTCGGCTTCGGAGTCGTCGTCGGATTCGTGCTGTAGGTCTGGTTGGGTTTCTACAGGTGGCAGCTGTTTGTTTGTCGCAGTGTGTATGGAGCCCGGTGGTGAGGGCAGTTTCGGCTCGAGGTCGAGGCGACTGCGTTCGTCATGGAGCTGAGCGAGTGTGTCGTAGTCGAGGTGGTGTGTGCGCGGGGACGCTTCGTAGTGTCGGGTTCGATCGTGTCTGTCCGCGCGGTCTCGGTACCGAGGGGAGTCATGGTAGCTGTGGTAGTGGCGCCCTCTCGAATCCGAGCGGTAGCGGTCGTGAGAGGGGGATCGTCGGTGCCCTCGTCGGGTCCGGGGAGAGCGAGATCTAGATCTCGACGGGGAGTAGTAGGAGTATCTCTCTCTACGGCGGCTGTGGGAACGGTGACTGCGGCGGCTGCGGGAACGTTGGCGGCTGTCCCTACGGCGGCTACGGGAACGTTGCCTACGGTGGCTGCGGGAGCGTCGGCGGCTGCGTGAGCGTTGGCGGCTGTGAGCTCTTGGTGTGGGTTGCCGTGGTAAAAGGACTCTCGGAGTTGAAGGTTCCCTGGTCAGGGATTGGGCTTCCAGCGGCTTAGAGAGATCTACGAAGGCGCGGGGGTCGAGTGGTTGGTGGCTCTTTGCAGGGGAGTGGACCTCGAGTATTTGGTCGGGTGGAGAGGTCGTGATTGACGGCGACTTGGAGGAGATGCGCACAATCTCCAATGGTGTGATGTTCGGCGTCGGCGTCGATTTCACTGTTGGTGTCTTTGGAGCCGAGGCGGAACTCGTGGTCGGGTTCGATGTCGATCTTACTGCGGTCGAGCTCGTGGCCGGGTTCGAGCTCGTGGGTTGCCCAGATTGGTCGGAGGGTCGATGCGCAGACTTGGTTTTCTTTATGCTGGCGGTGCTCGTCGGATCCACGTGGGCGGACTCGGAGCGGTGACGCTTCTTGGTGCCGTCCGACTTTGTGGTATGTTTGCCGGACTTAGGCTTGCAGGGACCTTGAGCCACGGAAGCTGCCGGCTGCGCCGTTCCCACGTGGAGTGGGGAAGATGGCGGAGGCTGGTGTTGCGCGCCATGCGGTCGGAGGGAGGCTTCCATTAGATGGCTCCGGAGTCTCGCGGCGCGATTCTTGCGGGCCTGTTTGCCGAACTGGCTACAGTGGACGCAGGAATCCGTGCGGTGGGTCTCCCCGAGGCAGAAAAGGCAGAGGGAGTGCCCGTCAGACGATGGGATCTTGGCAGAGCAGCGCGTGCAGCGTTTGAAAGTGACCTTGTCCCTTCCTTCCATCCGCTCCCGGGGGGGGGGGTGAGGGAGAAAGTCCGAAAGATAGTGAGGAGGGGTTTTTTTTTTTTATACGATACCAGGTGAAGATGAAAGACTGAAGTAGGTTGAAGAAAGAAGTAGTTTGCTGAAGATTGCAATGAGGAAGTTGGAGATCAACGAGGTAGGTGCGATCGGGTCAGCGGTAAGGAAGAAACTGAGTGGCCAGACGCCTCCCCCCTCGTCCGCGCATGCGCAAACGGTGGCTCCGCCCCAGGACGAGGGGGAGGCGCGCCAGATCTACGATCAAGATTGCTTTGAACTCTCCGAGGTCAGGGCCATTCTGGAGGAATACCCATATGTGTGAATGCACAGAGACCACGAAGAAGATCCAGCCTTTCACTGGATCAGTTCTTTCAACTGAAGGTGCTGAGGGCTGAACCTGCTCTGTCACTGAGCCATGCCACCACTTCTACATTCTACTTTGGCCAAAACATTTCCTATCAGTAGTGATGCCTTTCTGCCACAAAGGGAAGTGCAGATTTTTAACACAAATCTTCCTTATCGGCCTGCTTGAGGAAAGCAGGCATGTAATGAATTCCCAGGGAATGACAGGCCGCAACCCCGGCCTCCCTTTCAATATCCCAATGGTTGCACTTGCTTAATTTGCCACCCGGTTACCAACTGCCATGTTTGTGTTGTCCTTGCATGACGGCTGCTCTCAAGCGGCCCACAATTCATACTGAGGCAGCCCAAGATATATTGGCTGTTAGCTTTGTGCTAATTGCCAACCACTGAGCAATCAAAGGCATTGTTTCTTTTACTTAATTATCCACCCCCTAGAAAAGCAATACTATTAACCAAACTTAGCAGAGCCCACTGAACACAGAGGCTGATCCCTTGCGATTGTTCCTGAAGATGCACAGAATTGTATGTGGCACAAAGGCTGACCACTCCGACACCCTGCGAACCATCGGCGAGAGCAGCCTGTGTAACCCAGGAATCAATGTGTCACTTGCAGAGAGCAGGCGCATTGCGGAAAGATACCGACAGAGCAAATAGATAAATGGATCCCACTCACTGTGGAATCTAGGAAAGGGTTCCCCCGCCCTGCTCTCACATCACAAAGCGATGATTCGAAAATGTTGCCGCTGTAAGGGTTGAAAGTCCTTGCAGTTTGCTAACTGGGGTTCGTAGAAGGCCCAGTTGTAGCCCCTGGTTCTGTACCCCACAGCCTTTATTTATTCCTTTCCATGCCGTCTCTTAACAGAGCACACGAGGCAGCTCACAGCACAACAAAATCAATGCTGCCGACAACCATGTTTAAGTTAAAATAACAATGAAGGGGGAATTCAGTAGCACAACAAATATTTGAGCCTGCAAAGAGAGCAAAGTATGTCTGTGGGGAGTATTACTACGTGTTACAAATCTTCATTCATACCCCAGTTTTCTCCCCAGTGAGGATCCAAAGCGGCTTGCGATATTTTTCCTCTCCTCCATTTCACTTAAACGACATGTGATAGTCACTAACCCACAATGGCTTTTTAAAAAGTTACACTTAATAGTTCCTGGAGCTTTCTGATTGGCCAAGGCTGGAAATCTGGACTTGATGGATTCTTGGTATAACCAAGCAGGGTTGGTCTTGGGAATGCAATCAGGTATGGCTGCCACCCCCCCCCCCCATTGCCCACCCGTGACTTCGGCTAAGGTGTCACATCACTTCGGGGGGTGGGCAGAAGTGACAAAAGGTAGTTCTGGGTATCACCGGAAATAAAAAAATAAAATACCCCCACCACCCCCAGGTTGCAGATGATCCAAAATCTGGATCTCCAGGGCTTTCTCTGGCCTCCCATCTTTGCGGCTGTGTCACTGATCATGCTGTCTTTGCAAAGAAAGGAGATGGATTAGCCTTTGCCAATAAAGGGAGTCAGGACAGGTCACTGCATATAATGGAAAAATTGTTTTTGGACCACGGGTTTTAATCTCCCATTAAGTTTCCACGTTTCAAAGCTTGTTGTGGATTAAGAATGACAGGGAAACTGCTGTCTGCCCGTCCATTGTTAGATCATAACATTATGTGAATCAGTGTCAGGAGTCATTGAAATTACAGAGAGAGGAAATCTGGTTAGAATCTGCTCGTCCTCAGGGGAAGCTTTCAAGGCAGGCCGTCCCCTGGGCTCCCCCAAAAACGTTACTTCCCCCCAGTCATTTGGACCTCTCACATGGGATGCTGTGCTAAAAACACAGTTAGAAGAATCCCGGCACGTGGGTTTGGAATAGCATGGCAGCAATTAGGGAGGCAAAAGCAATTTCCCTGCTCAGGGGCTGTGCAAATTTGGAGTGGGGTCAGTCATCCTTGTACTAAATACAGGAATAAGAATAATAAAAATGCTCCTCTTGGTTGGAACCATGACAGCACGTGCAGTGGCCACAAAGGGCCCCAAGAGAGCTTGTGCCACTGCGTCAAGAAAAAATGGACAGCCTAAGCCGTTGCTGTGGCAAGCGTTGCCTCTTTATGCTGTGTGTCGACAGCCTTCCGCTAACTAACTGGCGGGAGCTGAGCAGCGCGCAACACAATCAGGAATATAGGAAGCTGTGCTATATGCATATGGCCGACACAATGAAGCACAGTGCTATCTAAGCCAACCAGCAGCGGCTTCCCAAAGTCTCAGACTTTGCAACATGAGATGCTATAACTAGAGACATGCAAGGGATGGACATGTTTGCAGATGCAAAAGCTTGTGCTCTTCCCTACGCTTCCAAATCTCTTTCTGCACATTATACGGACACACGTGAATCAGACCCTCAGTCCATCAAAACAAATAATGAGTCCAGTGGTGTCTTTAAGACCAACACGCACATAAACGAATAAAACTTTGTTGGTCTTAAAGGTGCTCTTGGACTCATCATTTGCTCTCCTGCTTTCAGATCAACACAGCTGCCCACTCGGATCTATGTTGGCCCATCAGTCAGTCTTGTCTACTCAGACTGGCAGCTGCTCGCCAGAGTCTCAGGTCTTTCACATCACCTGATCCTTTTAATGGGAGACGCCAGGGACTGAACCAGGGACCTTTTGCATGCCAAGCAGAGGCTCTACCACTAAGCCATGGCCCCTCCCTGAATTTTCTGCTTTTTGCTATCTCCATGAGCGTTTTGCACCAGCAGCCATCTCACCCAGTCTTAGAGTGTAAGTCTTAGATTTTTTTTAAAAAAAATATATCCTTAAAACAATTTTCAGAATCAAGGGCTCGTAGTTACCACTATACTTGCACGTTTCCTTTTTGTTCCTGTTCCTGAAGAACTGACTTCCAGTAATGTGGCACATGCTAAAGACGAGGCTTTGGTTCAACAGGATCTGTGTAGAAACCCGGATTCCGCTTTCTAAGCACCCAATGACTGCACCCTTCCTCATTACTACTAATTAGAATGCTGATAAGCATTAGGTCACCGTTTATGCCAAAAAGCAGAGATGGAACCAGGAGCTGTCCACTAATTACGATTCCCACCCACCCACATCCAGCCTGTGTGAAATATGGTGGGCAAACTAAGGAAGCCCTGACAGATTCCATCTTCCTGAGGAGCCTCCCAAGATAACCATTTGCCTATCATTACGGAGGAGCTCTCGGCTCTCCTTCTCACAAAGGCACCTTGTCTCTGACTCCCCAACTACTGTCACGGTAAAGTGGTTTATGTTATTATCACACTGACTGATTTACCTTGGCGGTACCAAGTGGAGAGTCTCACGCTTCCCCTCCTCATCTCCCCCCACCCCACCCCCTTTTACAAAGAGCTACCCAAAGTCGAAAGAATTGTTTGGATACTTTCTGGAGTGGGATGCAGGGTCTGGTTTAGTTCTCCAGATAACCTCTTGTCAAGAGCGGACACCTTAGATAAGAAAAGACACACAGGCCTCAAACTGAATGCATCTCTCTGTCTCTCTCAAACCACTTATGACAGAGAGGCTGGCCTGCTTCTGAACTCTTGGGATCTCTTTGTCCAATTCCTAAGCAAGTTATTCGTTGTATTCGTTGGTACATGTAGCCAGGGCTCTTTTTGTAGAAAAAGCCCAGCAGGAACTCATTTGCATCGTAGGCCACACACCCTGATATAACCATTGTTTTGCACAGAGCTCTTTTTGTAGAAAAAGCCCAGCAGGAACTTCTTTGTATCTTAGGCCACACCCCCTGATACCAAGCCAGGCGGAGCTGCGTTCCTGCTCAAAAAAAGCCTTGCATGCAGCCATAATGCAGCCACAATAATCAATTCTCAAATTCTGTTATGCCCATAACAGACCACAGCAAACTGGAGCTCAGATCCAGTACAGAGTTTCCATGGGCAGAAAAAGATTCCTATTTGCAAATGCAACTTTCTCCTTTCCCTATAACCTGGAAGGCCCTTGGAACGCTGCTCGGTGGGGAACTTGGAGTTGTCAACTCCAGGTTGGGAAATCCCTGGAGATTTTGAGGTGGAGTCTAGGGAGGGCAGGGTTTGGGGAAGACAGTGACCTCAGCGCAGTATAAGCCTCTAAGGTCATAGAGTACACATTCCAAACCAGCCATTTTCTCCAGAGGAACTGATCTCTATCCAGAGATCCAGTTGTAATAGTGGGAGATCTCCATGTGCCACCTGGTGGCAACCCTACCAGGAAGCCCCATGACCCAGGGCAGCAGTAGTGCCGGGGGGGGGGGGGGGCGCGTTTCCAGGCTACAGGTGAGAGGTGGGAAGCAAGACAATCATTCTTTGTGGGTGCAAATCCCTCCAGCCATGGAAATGCAGTGGGGGATCCAAGCTGAACTGTCTGAAGAGCACAGAAAAGAGACAGGAAAATAGAAAGAGACACTCTTCAGCTCTGCCCAAAATGCTCCGGAGCCTCCTAGTATCTCAGGTACAGTTGCACGACAGCATGATGCATCAAACTTGCTGGAGTTCATAGCTCAGACCTGCTTAACTCCAGCAAGGTTTGGGAATCCTATGTGGGTTGCATCAAGGAAGAAAGGTGAATTATCGATGCCATTAACTAATCAATTAACGGTCATGCATTGGCATAGATATGTCCTTTAAATGTACGAAACCCTTCCACCTCACTACACGGAAGCACAGGCAACAGGCTTCAGTTCGGAGTTACAAGGGTCTCTTGCTACAACAAGCATGCCACAAGGCCTGACAAAAGTTTCCCTGGACCTCCTGTCCAACCTGCTCACACATTATGTTAACGATTCTGCACTTCCAGCATTCATTTACGTCTCTGCTTTATACGTGAAGCCCACCTAAAAACAGTACAATCAGTTTTACTCCAGTGTTGTGGTCTGTTTCTGCTGCTGTTTCTTGCCAATCTTTCAAGTCATTTATCTGAGACAGACCTGGACAAACTATAGGCTGCAAAACAGAAGAGACAGCACAAAATATGCAAGATGGGTAGGGTTGCTACAGTCGGAGGTCCCTTCCAGGCAATCCACGTTGCTTAGTGCTGCTCAGAGAGGGGGGGGGGGGGACACACCAGCATCACACATGGAGGTCAGTTGGAAAAAATAAAATGACTATCCCTGGGCCGAGAGAGGTCAAGCTCCAAAACACCAGAGCACGGGCCTTTTCAGCTGCGGGCCCTGCACTGTGGAACCAGCTTCCGGAGGAAGTGCGGGCCCTGCGGAACCTTGACCAGTTCCGCAGGGCCTGCAAGACCGTCCTTTTTAAACAAGCGTATATTGACACTGACTGCTGAATGCTGTGAACAAAGGAACCGCCGTCTATATTACTTTGGAACTATTTAAACAGGCAGAACCAGCGCCAGAATATCTTTATTGCTGCCAGATATATTTAATTTAACTTAAATTATGTATTTTAATTCTATTAACTGGTTTTTATATGTTTAATTTTTAATTGTTAAATTTGAAGTTTTATCTATCAATGTAAATGCATAAAATGTTGTTAGCCGCCCTGAGCCGCCTAGGCGGGGAGGGCGGGATACAAATAAAATCTATTATTATTATTATTATTATTATTATTATTATTATTATTATTATTATTATTATTATGAATGATGTCACAGGGAAAACATGGAAGTGACATCATATTACTTGCATTTGTGGGAAACTCTACAGTAAAGTTTCTGGCAAGTGCAAGAGTAACTAGATGTCACTTCTGTTTTCTCTTGGATGTGCTCGAATGGGGTCACCACACAGAGGGAGGCGATGGCAAATCACCTCTGCTCATCTCTTGCCTTGAGAGAACAAGACTTGTTTTTAATACCCTGTTTTTCTCCACCCTAAGAAGTCTCAAAAGAGGCTTATGATCGCCTTCCCTTCCTTTTCCCACAACAGTCACCTTGCGGGGTAGGTGGGGCTGAGAGAGCTCTGAGAGAACCGTGTTTTCCCCACATGCTCTCAAAGCCAATTATCTGGAAACCAACGGCAAAAGTTTAGCAAGGCTAGATGGGATTGGAGTTTCTGTTCTGTGGGAAAGAAGAAGTCCCTCTACTGTTTTACTGGCTTCAGAAGAAATGTTTATAGTCACCCAAAGAAATTCTTTTAATTCTGTAAAATCCACCAGCTTGGGAAATGTTTTAATTATTTTTAAAGCACTTTTTAAATTGTTATGATGGTTTTATATGCATCTTTAAAAAAAATGGGTTCCTGTTAGCAAGAACACTTAAGGATTTTAATAGATTTTGCCTGCCTGTTTAATTTTGTCTTGTGAAGCTCTCGGGGAGTAATGTGATGAAGCTCTGTGCTGCTGAGTGGCCCCCAGTCATTTCGGCAGGGCTTGTGTGGCACAATTCCCCAGCGGATTGTGTCCTTAATCTTGCTGACCCTGTATTTGGGTCAATATGCCCTCAATGCCAAGGTGTCAAGACAAATATCATCCAGCATGCTTATTTGCTCTGCATTAAAATTCCATCAGTGGTTTTAGACTACAAAATTCCACCGCTGAATAATAAAGGCGGTGTGTGCATTTCACAGTGCATTTTTAAATTAAACATGTCGAGACAAACGCAATTGGACTTGGCCTTCAGAGCGCCTGGTACAAAACAGGGGAGGAGGAACCGGATCACACACTTCTTGGGCTTGGTTGTCATCTCGAACACACCACAGAGCCTGTACCTTCCCATCCTCCCATGCAATGAAACTGGCTACAGAATTCTCCATATGAATTTATAAAATACATAAGTTGCTTCTGCATTTAAGATAATTTAAGATAATGCTACATCTTTTACGAACTAATTAGAGTTTTAGCCAAATCTAAAGCATACCAAATGGAGTAGCTGCAGCCAAAAGAAAAGCAGGATTCGAATCCAGTGGCAACTTAAGAGACCCATTTCAAGAGTCAAAGCTTCCTTGGTTAAATACCTAAAAGGACTCCCACTGATATTCTCTGCTGCAGTGGTAGGAGAAAAATATTTTTTAAACTTGTTGCCATCGCCTGTGCCTGTATGTAACTTCTTGGTACAACCTGAAAGTGACAATGGGTAGTTCTAGAAATCACTGGAAACTCTATGACCACAGAGTTTCCAGTGATTCCTAGAGATTCCCATTGTCACTTCCAGGTTGTATCCTGAAGTGACATTATGATATATGATGTCACCAACGTCACACACCCCATCCCTCCAACACCCACTGATTGCCAAGCTGAGCCTGCCAACCCTACAGATAGAGAGAATAGTCCATGGAAACAATTTCTTCCCACTAATCAGTGTGACCTTGCTCAAGAAGACACATAAATAGCTGGAAACTATTCATTCCACATGAACATTTCTGTACATCTAAAAGCCAGGATTCAATCTGCAAATGTGTCTACCACCAAAACCTAGGATTCAAACGATAGGATAATTGGGTGTGTGTGTGTGTGGCAAAATCTGCTTATCAGGGCAGGAAATCTGCATTTGTACTAACCAAACAGGCAGATCTGGTGAACTTTCTCTAGAATTAATCACAATCAAATGGAACACAGGAGGAAAAAGAGCTTCAGTTAGGAAACTAGGCCAGCACCATGCCCCCGGCTTATCCCCTCTTCCTTCATAACATATTCTTTTGGGGGGAGGGAAGGAGAGGGGGATGCAACTGTCAAACAGTTCCCGATTGGCGTTTCTATGTGCCAGCTAGAAACGGTGCCTTTGTACATTTAAAATGTTCTGAACTACTTTGCAATTGCTAGAGTTTAGAAGGAGATTACAATGGAACCAGAGAGCCTCACCACTGTTATCCAGGCTTACACAGACAAACCTTAGCAATCTGTTTCTGTACCGTTCAAATATTACCTCCTCCCCACCCCCCCACCCACCCCCAAAAAAAGAAAAGAGAGAAGGATCCTCAATCGGCAGTATGCAACTAGTCTGGAAACTTTTAAAAGACTGCGGTCATTTTTGTTATGCTTTGGTCATGTTTGCCGAATCCTCATCTGTGCTTCTCTTGGTCAAAAGACGTCAGCTAATCTTAACCCTGGTTTGAATGAATAGCGATTGTGTTTCTTTTTGGTTTTTCAAGGTACTGTGTGTGCGTGTGTGTGTTTGTCTATCCCATTCACTGGCCTGAAATCAGCAAGGCCTCAGATGACTGTTGCTATAGCAACCCTGTTCATTCAACACAGAGCCTATAATGAAGACAATGTGTTTTCCATTTAGATGAGTTTTAGAGGAAAAGAGGGGAGACTTCTGCCAAGCGGCTCCATGGAACGCCGGGGAAATATAATCAGGTTTTTCTGTAGTACCAGTTACAGCGTGGTGTGCTCTTGAAGAGGGAGAATGTTACACCCACATTTAGCCATAATTGTGGCACTGGTCCAATTCCTCAACTGTGAGATTGTATTTCTTACGTTTTAAGCCCTGCTCCAAAAGGAAGCGGAGAGAAATGCATTCTCCTTTTTTTTTGTTTTAACATATAGCAAGCAAATAGTCTATTGATAAATTTTGTATTAAACTGACATTTTCAGCCCTGGTCATTTTATTTAGTCATTAAACCATTTCTACCTCGCCCTTCCTCGTGACTCGAGGTGTTATATGGTAATGGCTGAAAAACACTTCCTATGAAACACAAAATAAAATAACAAATCCCAGGTAACAAATTTTCAGGCTTTCCTTTTTAATCCTGCGCCTTCGTCAGCGCTTAAGTGGCAAGCAAAACGACACATTTTTGAACAAAGGCACATAAAAAATTCTTCATCAATTCCGTTCACTTGACCAACTACTGAGGAATTTTTCTGTTCTTTTTTCATCGCTTACAGCTCCACGAGGAACAAGCCTGGCGGGAAAGTGCAAACCTGCTCTTCTGACATCAGCACATGGACAGGGCAACCCTCGATACGGTTACACCCTTCTGGGTCCACTGAATTTTAGGACTGTGTGGGAAGAAACTGATCTACATACCAAACAGAATCCCTAAAGCAGAAGCTCACTCCTGGAAGGCTCTGGGTTGAGAAATTCCTAGAGATCTGGAAAGTACAGCCTGGGTTTCGCAAAGGGAGGGAACCTGAAAGGGCATAATACTATAGCGACCCCCCTCCAGAGCACTCATTTTCTCCAGGGGAACTGATCTCTGTTGTCTGACAACCGACTGTAATTCTGAGAGATCTCCAGACACCGCCTGGAAGTTGGTAACATGCCAGTTTGTGCTTATTTTTATTATTGTATTGTATTATTCATAGCTGTTTATTGGAATGGGACGGAATAGAATACCTCCAGGCCGGCGCTGGAGGTTGGCAACCGTTATCACAAAGAGGGTGGTTTTAATAGGGAGAGAAACCAGTGGTACTTTTACCATCAAAGTTTTATTCAAGGGATGAGGTTTTGTGCGCACGCACACAAAAGCTCATACCTTGAATAAAACTTTGTTGGTCTTAAAGGGGGCACTGGATTCTATCACATTCCAGCGATAACTGAAGAAGTGAGCAGTGATTCCCGAAAGCCCACAGCCTGCTACGCATTTTTTGTTAGTCTTTCAGGCGCTACAGGACTCTTGCTCTTTTCTACTGCTATGTACAGACTAGCACGGCTATCCATCTTGATCTAAGTAAACTACAGTTTAGGGCCTTGGGGTCGAAGAGGCCTATTTAAAAAGGGTAAACATTACTTAATTTTGTGGTAATACTACAAGGCCTAGTTAGGACTGCTAGCCAAATGCTAACAATTGGGTGAGAGGCTTGTTGTTCTGATGGCTTGATCTTAATTTTGAAAATAGTGTCATTGCACTAGGGCAATGCTCTAGGTAGGATTCTACCATAGAGTTCCAGTGGAATTCTAGAGTATTCCTATAATGCTACGGTGTCACTTCTGGTTTTCCCCTGAAAGTGACATTGTGCCACCAGAGCAATGGCAATTTGCCACATATTTCCTGCCTGTTGCCCTACCAATCCATAAAGGGGGGGGGGGGGTCAGGGGATGCCAACAGCAGGTCTGGTCTAGGCCTGGACCCTGACATTTTACTTTTCCCATTAGAGGCCTGGAGAAGCAGGTCATGCTTGGAGAACTGGTAGTTCTCCTAACTGGCCCTGTGCTGCGTGGTGGGGGGGTGAGGAAGAAATACAGGTATTTGGGAAACTGCCACAAGATAAGGATGCCCTTCCTCCAAATGAAGGACTGAGCAAAGGCCTTTTTCAAGATTCGAAAGCTCCGTTTAAAAGATTTAAAAGTTCCGTTCTAAGAGAATACTAAAAGCTCAAAGCGTCTGGTTATATGTCAGAGGTGGTTTTTTTAAAAAAAGGAATTTTAAAATTTGTATGCAACAAAGTCGCTCTACAAAACATCCAATATTTTTTGTATTCTGCACAGCATTACAGAACTCCAGTTTGGCCAGAGTTATGTCAGCCAAACACCCAGGGCACTCTATGGCCCTCCTGCAAACTTCTGTTCAATGGGTTTGACAGTTTTCATTGGCAGACGCACACTCCTGTGTGATCTGTGGAGGTTAGAGGGTTCATGACATTGGGCAGCATTAGTGACGGTTTAATTTCATGTTGTAACACCCTAATAACTTTCAACTCCTATTCCAATTCCAATTGCTATTACCAGTGGTCATTTTGTAGAAAAATAGGTGGTGGAGCTCATCCAGGAATTGTTATGCAGCTGCACCTACTATTCAATGGACAAGGAGGTGGAACTCTCAGAAAGGTTCAGGAGCTGTGCTCCTGTGAGCTCCCACTGAATCTGAGGCCTGGCTATTACCATTTAAACATCTGGGTTATCTGAAAGATGCTCATGAATGGACTCTGGATAAATTTAGTTACATTACAAAAGGCTAATTCAATTAAGGCTCTGCATTTCTCTAACTCTTGTGCTGTTTTGCTCTCCTGGAATCTATTGATAAGAGGTGTCACACCAGGTTGTACTGGTTGATTTATGGTAGATATTTTTGTTTCATGCCATTCACTGACTGTTCAACTTGGTCATCACGCTCCCATGTATAGCTGCAATATACATACAGTGGCATGAGAGTCAGTGTGCTATAGAGTTCCATACTTCCACCAGGGGTTACCCCGCTTTGGGGGGGGGGGGGGCTGGTGCTGTTCAGCTGGCCAATGAGATGACTTACCAGTAGCAAATGCGGCAATGTCATTTCCAGCACACACTGGAAGTGACATTGTCATGTTGCTGGCAACGCATGGATACTCTGGTATTTGGACAAAAGCTCTACCTCTACCATAGGAAAAAGGAAAAAGGAAAGGTCCCCTGTGCAAGCACCAGTCATTTCCGACTCTGCTTTCACTACGTTTTCACGGCAGACTTTTTTACGGGGTGGTTTGCCATTGCCTTCCCCAGTCATCTACACTTCCACCCCAGCAAGCTGGGTACTCATTTTACTAACCTTGGAAGGATGGAAGGCTGAGTCAACCTCGAGCTGGCTACCTGAAAAACCCAGCTTCCACCAGGGATCAAACTCAGGTCGTGAGCCGGCTACCCTGAAAAACCCAGCTTCCACCGAGGATCGAACTCAGGTCGTGAGCAGAGCTTATGACTGCATTACTGCAGCTTTAACACTCTGCGCCACGGGGTTCTACTACAGAGTTTTCCCCCAAATATCAGATCATCCCTACATCAGTGGTGATGTGATGGCATCACTTCTAGTGCATGCACAACAAATAGTGCAATCATTTTTATTTTTTTAATTATTTAGTAATGGCTTATGTTTGCTGAATGGCTGCAATCCACTCGAGCCTGCTCGCAGGAAGGGTGGAATATAAATATAAATCTGAAAAATAAAATAAAAGCCAGCAGTTACATCAGTGCATTGCTGGCAGTTTGCTGCTGGTAAGTCCCCCCCCCCACTTCCTGGTCGCCAGGTGTACCTTGCAACCCTAGTGTGGTCTAATGTTCAAATCCCCATTTTGCCATGGAAGCTCCATGAGCAACCTTGGGCCAGTGGCACACTCTCAGCCTAACCAACTTTGCAAGGATGTTGTTGTGAGGATAAAATGGAAGGGAAGAGAAAGGCAGGGTATAAATGAAGTAAATAAATAAAAAATAAACATTTCAATGATGCAAAAACTCTGGGAAACCAACATAATCGAAACTCCAGTGTATCCTAGTACTAAAATCGAGGTCCGGACAAAAAACTTTCTAGTGCCTTTAAAAGACAACCAAGCTTCAACACCTTTCAGGAGGGTGGGAGTTTTAGAGCCATGGAAAAGTTACCCCAAACGTTTCTTATGACATGAAGCCTGTGTCTAGATGAGCACTTTCAGTTGGTCTCCAACTAGGATTGCCAGATCATACCTGGCTGCCAGTGGGGTAAGCCTTTCACACATACCTCATGTGCAGGACACAATGATGTCACCTGGAAGTGACATCATCATGCCAGGCACATTGTGCACAGGACACTCTAGCATTTGGGTAAAAATCTCTATGGTGCCATAGAGTTTTTAACCTGAATGTGTCCCACATGCAGCATGCCCAGCATGATGATGTCACTTCTGGGTGATGTCATCATGCCAGGCATGCTGGGCATTGACAAAGCTTTTCAGGGATGGGGATCCCCCTGCTGGGCAGCTCCAGGCCAGCAGGTTGGAGGCCCCCAAATTGGGGGGAAACCCATCCCCAGTGGGAGGCTGGGAACCCTATCTCCAACCCATCTGTCAAGGCTTCAGGTAGTGAAGCTATGGGAGGGAATGTGCCAGGAATTAACTTGGTGGATTAAAATACACAGTCACCACTTCCAGCTCCAGTACCAAGCTCTTCACACCTGATAGACTTCTCCCATGTGCTGCCCAGGAATTAGGATCACAGGAGAGGCCCTCCTGGCTGTCCCATCAATCAAACAAGTATGTCTGGCAGGCACACAAGAGAGGGCCTTTTCAGAGGCAGCCCCAAAGTTATGGGAAATCTTTTTAGGAGGGGTGCCTGTCCTGCTAACTTTCAATTTTTACAAAGTGGCTGAAGATGGATTTATTTAGGACTGCATGTGACTAAAGCAATCCTAAATTCTTATTCTGAATTTTGGTTTTTAAGTTTTTAATGTATTTTAGTCTGTGTTTTATCTACATTTGTAAGCCACCATAAGTTCCACAAGGAAGAAAGCTGGCAAGTACAGATTTTAAATAAACAAACTCCTTCCTCCCTGCCCTACCTTTCTTCTGCTTCCTAATTTTACCCTCTACATTCTCTTTCTGTAACAAAAGGGAATGTAAACCATTCCTTTAGTCATTGCTTCTCTTCAAGTTACCAAGACTAATGAAGGACAGCATTTCTTACTGGGATTTTTTTTTTTGGGGGGGGGAGGGGGGATTGTGCCGCCCCTCCCATCCTATGATATAAAAAACAGCAATTTCTCTAACCTCAAAAATTAATAAGAATGTGTTAATCACATTGAGCTGTCTCTGTTTAAAGGCTTCTATTCCCGAAATGTACAAACAGGCACGATTTTCATTTGCACAATGAATGAATTGCACAATAACATTCTGGCCCATAAATTCTTTGAGACTTAAAAAAAAGGTCTGCTCCATCAATTAAAAAAGGAAAGATATACCTGAATATTACTTTGCTGGGCCTGCAGGATCTGAAATAAATTTGCCAGCCTCCAGATGGTGTCCGGAAATCTCCCAGAATGACAAAACCAGTCCCCGGGCCACAGTGACCAGTTCCCCTGGAAAAAAAATGGCTGCTTTGGAAGGGGAAGCTGAGGTCCCGCCCCACCCCAAGCTTCATCCTCCCCAAACTCCATCCCCCAAATCTCCAGGATGCAGATATCAAACTTGATTTAATCAAACAGCACAAAACTTAAATGCATTAAAGCTTTTCAGTCATGCAGTAAAATGATTTTTTCCCCCATTAGCAAAGCCTTCTGCTCTTTGCATCTAGGATCTAGTATTTGGGGATAGGCTGCCCTTGATCATGGAGGTACAATTTAGCTACCACAGTTTAGGGGTGGACTCTCTGAGGCCAATCCTCCATTCATACTAAGAATAGGGCTCGGAAGGGGGGAAGTAGTAGTAGTAGTAAAGATTCAAAGATGCCACATCTCTAAAAGAGCAACATGCCACCAGTTTCTGGCAGAAACGTTGCTGGTTATGTTTAATATAAATAACTGTACGCAGGTTAGCAGTACTATGAGTGAATGCAAAAATAATAATAATAAAAAATCTCATTAAGATTTAGGTCCGTTATAAGACGTAATTAAGAACGACACCGTATTTCCCACCCCTCTTTGAAAGGGAACAGATACTTGCATCCCTTGTGTGTTATAAATGTAAATATCTTTGCCTTGACAGAAGATTCCTCTGCTGACGGGAATCGTAATGAAGTGCCGTTCCTGCGATCTCCACGTAGGAAGCCTTGTTTTCACTTTGGTATCAAGAGACACTTAATGGTTTTCATGTTAAACACTAAAGAAGCTTCTATTCTACACTGCGTTTGGTGTCGTTTTAAGAATGGGTCACCACGAGGGCCAGTGTGCTTGAAGGCAGCCAAACAGAGGCTAAGAAAACTACATGAGAACACTTCAGCAAGCATGAGGATCTATGTGGCACTTCGTGCGAACTCTGTTGGAAGTTCTGCATTACACTCTCTAGGGTTGCCAGCCTTCCAGATGGTAATGACAGAAAAGAGACTCTCCGTGTTACAAAACAATATCAAAATATAATTGCAATACTTTCCACTCACAACACAGTATTACAATGTAAATTTCAGTGACAAATTCAGTGACAAATACCATCTGAAGCACACAATTTCACTACCGTCCATAAGATGATATCAGGTTCTTTCCAAACAATACAGTCCGAGACGCAAAACCTTGAAAGTAGACTGCGAGGGTTGCCAGCCTCCAGGTGGGGCCTGGAGATCTCCCACTTTTACAGCTGATCTTCACCTGGCAGAGATTAGCTCCCCTGGAGAAAATGGCTGCTTTGAAGGGTGAATTCTATAGCATTGCACCATGCTGAAACCTCTCCCTTTCCCAAACCCCGCCCTCTCCCAGATCCACTCCCAAAGTCTCCAGGTATTTTCCAACACAGACCCAGCAATGTTAACTGCTACGGCATTGTATTCCGTTTAAGTCTGTCCTCCTCAAACCCTGCCAGCCCTCACCCCCCAAGCCTCCTGGTATTTCCCGGCTCAGAGCTGGCAATCGTACAAAGCACCCACAGAGGAACAAAAATTCTCAGTGCCACTTTTCAGAAGACAGAATGCATTTTATGCCGCATTATTGGATCTTGGAATTCAATTCCACAACCGCATCATTTCCCTTACCCAGCGCTTATTGGCCTTAATTTGCCAATAATGCTTGCAGGCTGTGGACTGAGATTCATTTGGGTTACGGTTCTCAGCACAGGTTATTCAAACTGCCAAAAGCTCAAATAAACAAAAAAAATGTTAGCCCAATTATTTCTTTAAAAAACAACCTACCTTCCAACCTCCTGCCTCAATTCCCTTTTTGAATGTAGCACTAAAATCCTATATATTATTAATCTGAGGCACACAAAAACCTAATCTTAAAAAAGAGAGGGAGAATAAATTCTCATCTGATTTAACAATTTCAAATACAAGGTTTCCATCTAGGTAAAATGCTTTGAGAGTACAGTCTGTCCTTTTGGGCCCATATAAAATGTCAAATACAACTATTCGGGCAGTGTTCCCAGTCTTGCTTTTCCTACAGTTGGCAAGTTGGATTTTGAGAACTACCGATAAGATAACCCACTAATATTCCGCCATGATTGTGTGGTTGCTTGATTTTCATTACGTGGTTCATAATATCTTACCACAAAACTCCTTAATGAAGTTACATCTATCTTCTATATCAAAAATTACTTGGGGATGGCCAGCCTCCAGGTGCAATTTGGGGATCCCCCAGAATTGCAGCTTATCTCCAGACTACTGAGATCCATTCCCTTGAAGAAAATGGATGCTTTGGAGGGGGGACTCTGTGGACCCACTGAGGTCCTTGTCCTCCAACCACCCATCCCCAAATCTTTAGGAGTTTTCTAACCTGGATCTGGGAACCCCACTCCTCCATTCACCACCAGTGGCCTGGGCAATGTGGCCACCCTACATACCCATAAATATGGAAGCAAGACTCCGTACTTTCCCAATCATCTCTTTCCCCCTCTTCTTTTCCTTTTTTGTACTTAATATATACCCAGATCAACAGTTTTGATGAATTGGAAAGGTTGCTCTCACTATTTTGTGGTATTTTGGCTTGTTCCTAATAAATTGGGATGGCAATACTGTTGTTTGTCGATTTCTTCCATGGGCCAGCACCTATGACTTTGGCTTCTGCTCGCTAAGTGGAACGTGCATTTCAAAAGGCACGTGTGGCGTGCAACTGATGGCAGTGATGCACATATCTTGCTGCTTCGGTTGGGTGCTTTTCGTGCCGGAGTCCAAAAGGTAAAGAGTGACTCACCCCTCAGAATAAATAAAGGCAAGCCTACCCACAGCTGTTTCTGCACCAGTGACGTTTGCTAAGAACAGCAAGCTAATTCTCCAGATGCAAAACAGAAGGGCTACGATGGGAAGTAGATGGATAGAGCCTGATTCCTCTTTGGCAGCTGCAATCTCTGCATGATAGTTGTGTCACACAAAATGGATCAAAAGGAGGCCAAAAGGAGTCATGTCTACATGGTATCCTTACTCCAGAAGGTCTCAAAGAAACATAGTCAACGGTTGGGTAATTAAAAGCCCCTAAACACAAGGCTACAACATATGCTTTATGGGCATGGAAATTACATTATGGGTGGTTACATTTTGCTGACTCAAAATGAATGTCTGAAGGGCAATTCTGTGTGTGTTTGTGTTCAGGGGCGGCTGAAGTAGGACAGTGCCAGGGTCCAGGGCCAGGAATTTGCCTCCCTGGTGCTGACCCTCACTCAAACACCCTGCCATCTGCCTTTACACATGTTCCCAACTGCTCAGACTCACTGAAGAAGGACATCTGGGTGACGCACAGGGTGCCAATGGCAGGTGGTGCAGGAAACGGAGAACCGGCAATAGGGGGGCTTGCAGGCAAAAGAAGGGTGCATGGGCCAGTGGGAGGATGCTGCTCAAAACCCGGAACAGGCCCTCTGGGTGTACGTGTGTGTGTGTTGAGTGCTGTCGTTGCTTTGGACTTCTGGAGACCTTATGAATTAATGACCTCCAACAAACATCCTATTGTCAATAGCCATTCTCAGGTCTTGCAAACTGAGGGCCCTCATGGCTTCCTTGAGTGGGTCAGTCCAACTCATGTTGGGCCTTCCTCTTCCTGCTGCCTTCAGCTCTTCCAACGTGATTGTCTTTTCCATTGAGTATGGAGGGCAACTACTCAGGATTTTTTTTAAAAACATGTTATTTCTGGCTATAATCATTTTTCTTAAGAGCTAATCATGACGTATATTTTCCTTGTGGTTACCCGCCTTGGGGACCAATTTGTTGGGAGATAGGTGGGCCTGCTGAGTTTTCAGACAAAAAACTCACTCACTTCTGGGCCTGCAGTCTCAAGCTATGGAAAAGGCAATTTACAAAAAATATGCCTGGCCCATCAGATTTCCTGTCAAATCTATAGATATTTTATATCGTATTACTTTATATACGGCTCCGAATCGTGGGTTTTATACCGTCATCACCTGCGACTCCTTGAGCGCTTTCATCAGCGCTGCCTTCGCACCATCCTCAACATCCACTGGAGTGACTTTGTGACCAACACTGAAGTCCTCAAGCGGGCGGAGGTTACAAGCATCGAGGCACTACTGCTGAAGACGCAGCTGCGCTGGGCAGGGCATATTTCTAGGATGGAAAACCACCGACTTCCCAAGATTGCCCTGTATGGCGAACTTTCCACCGGCCATCAAAATAGAGGGGCACCAAAGAAGAGGTACAAGGACTCCTTGAAGAAATCCCTTGGCACCTGTCACATCAACCATCACCAGTGGTCTGACCTAGCCTCACATCGCAAAGCATGGAGGCACACCATCCACCAGGCTGTCTCTTCCTTTGAGAACGCACGCATAGCTGGTCTTGAGGACAAAAGGAGATTGAGGAAGAATCGCACTGCTACAGCACCAACCCCGAATCAGACTTTTCCCTGCAGCCACTGTGGCCGGACCTGCCTGTCCCGCATTGGTCTTGTCAGCCACCAGCGAGCCTGCAGCAGACGTGGACTACTGCACCTTTCTTAAATCTTCGTTCGCGAAGTCAAGCTGAGAGACTTTATATAGAGATCAAAACAATTGTTTTGTTTTGACTCAATGTGGAACTTATTTCCAAACTCCACCCCTAAATGGACACTGCCCCAGGCCAGCTCAGTCTCATGGGAAGCTAAGAGGGTCACCTCCAGTTAGTACTTGGATGGGAGATGTCCAGGGCTGCTATGCAGAGGAAAGCAATGGCAAACCACCCCTGAACGTCTCTTGCCTTGAGGTCATCTGGAGCGTGACAGCAATCTGTGTGCGTGCACACACACGCACCCCCCCCCTACCAAGTGGATAGTATTTATTTACACAAAATGCCATTCATGTACATGACATTTTACAGGTAAAATTGCCAACCTGCACGTGGGGGGGGGGGGTGTCTGGAAATCTCCTTGAATTATGGCAGATCACAGAAATCAGTTTCCCTGGGAAAAACAGCTGCTTTTGAGGGTGGTTACTATAGCACTGCGACGCAGAGTGGTAAGCTGCAGTACTGCACTCCAAGCTCTGCTCACACAACCTGAGTTCGATCCCAGCAGAAGCTGGATTCAGGTAGCCGGCTCAAGGTTGACTCAGCCTTCCATCCTTCCAAGGTTGGTAAAATGAGTCCCCAGCTTGCTGGGGGTAAAGTGGAGATGACTGAGGAAGGCAATGGCAAACCACCCTGTAACAAAAAGTCTGCCAAGCAAACATCGTGATGTGATGTCACCCCATGGATCAATGATGACAACCTTTACCTTACTGTAGCATCCTCCCCCCTTCTAAGGTTTCTCCCCAAACCTGCCTCTCCTCAGGTTCCACCCACAAATCCACAGGACCTTCCCAGGCTGGAGCTGCCAACCATATTAGGGAACTGGAGGCAAAAGACACAGGTCTCTGCTGCCAAGAAGCTTCTCATCTGAATATCATCAGAAAAAAAGAAACCAAAGTAGAAGAGGGAGAGGGAGGCCAATTCAATAAGGTGTCCTTGGACCCTGCGTAAATTGGAAACGTAAAGTTATATGAAAGGCCTTAATGAGGAAAACACCTGTGAGGTATGGTCAGAATTAAGAGAATTCAGAGCACCCTGTAAACATTCAGAGAGAGAGAGATTGAAGGAAAATTGCAGGTGCTTTGTTAGGGAAAGACGAGCTCTGAGAAGTTACACTGCAATGCCAAAGTTTAAATGCTACCCTGAAAATAGGGAGAGAGCTGACCCAAATTTGGATTACAGAGCTGAAATGATTCCCAAGATCTGAGCTGCATGCTGCCGACACAGATGCACGCTCAGCACAGCTTTTGGCAACTGCCAGAGCCCTCATTTGCTCACTGCCTACTCTCTAACGTCCTTCTCGTCATCATGAATCCCTCCCCCTTAACAAAGTCCCAATTAGAGCCAAGGCAGACACTGTCTCTCCTCCTGAACGAAAAGGGACTCCCCTCTTACCTATTAAGACTGGATAATATATTTGCACTTAGTGCAGGAAAGGTCAGGATTCCTTCACTGTCAGCAAACTACTGGGAGTCATTTACAATGCAGAGTGTCGGCCTCTCTCCTTTCCTTGCTGGAGTGAGCCAAGCCACTATCTGATCTGCCCCCTTAGCCTTCAGTTAACCTTGTAACAATGCCAGGGCCCTGAAAGCAATCAGAATTGCTTTTCATCGATTTAGGGGGAAGTGGGGGGGGGGGTTGCACAAGGATGCATTATCGTCTCAGCGTGCTTTTTTTTTTTTAAGTCTGTCTAAAATGAAGCTGATAAAAATCAACTCCTAAGAGGCGGCTCGGGAGGGGGAAAAAAATCAAAAGGGTCAGGTTCTGTAAGAGGCAGGCAAACAGACTTTAAATCAGAGGCTTTCTGTGCCGCGGAGAGCCCAGCGCACGGTCAGACTCTGTTCCCCTGGATCCTTTATCCGAGCCTAGCCGGAGCTCTTTCACGGTTCAGCAAGTCCGGCAGGGTCATTACCCACTCTTGTTATGAGGAGTGCTCATGCGCTGGGCTTCATTCCCCAGCAAGGCCCTGACTTGACCACTCTGAGCTCCAACAAATTCACGGGTGGGGGAGAGAGAGTCCGCTCGCAGATCTCCCCGCAGAGAGGCCCAGTGCTGAAAAAATCCTCCACTTGGACTGAAGACGCAGCTGCGGTGAAGGAAGGAGGAACTGCATATATGCTGTAATTTTGAAGGGTGTGTGTGTTAGTAAATATACGTTTGTGTGATTTTGAGATTTGGGGACTATATATGTGGATGGCTAAGGAATGCGTAGGGGCTTGAAAGCCATTGTTACAATTGCACTTATTCCCCTAAGATTTTCCTAGCAGTAGCTTTTAGGAAGCTCCTTTTCTCCTTGACCCCACTGGCAACCCCATTCTTCTCCTCTGCCTGGTTGTGTTTACCATTTAAAATTGCCTCCCAGGCACTTCCCCCCCCCCCCCTAAACACAGTGGGGGGCGTTCAGCAGTTCGGTGACTGCCTCGCTCAGACCTCAGCAGGCGTCAGGCTGCGCCTGGGATCCTGCTCCTTCCTTCGCTGGCGAGGAGAGGGACAGGAGTGGCCACAGAAAACCCAGTTTATTAATCCTCCTTTCACAAAACAGCTTTACTTTCAAAGCGTCTGATACCTTGAGGACAGAAACCACATAACCAGAATTAGCTGATTTCACCAGGGGTCATTTAGAGGCAATGTGTTTGGCAGGTTCCTTCTTTATGTTCCCACGGGCACTTTTCTTCAGTGCTTCTTTACAAGATCCCCTGCAAAGCAGAAAGCCTTTCATAGTGGCAGGCCCTGGATTCAGCAGGAGCTCACAGGAGAGCAGCTCCTGAACCTTTCTGAGGATTCCCCCTCTTCCTCCCCACCTACTTTGTCCATTGAATAGTAGGTGCAGCTGCATAACAATCCCTGAATTAGGAGAGAGGGCAGCCAGCCAGCCACCAGGGCCTATGCCATTACCCCAACAGCCTCATTAACCCCTGGAGAAGACTGCACCACTTAGGGGGCTTGCTGGCCTTTTGACTGGGGGGGTGGGGTGCAGCCCAGGAGAGCCCCAGGCGAGTGAGGCCTGCTTATGCTGACTGGATCTCTAGCCAGCCCAAGCAGGCCTCGCTCACCCAGGGCTCTCCTTTCTTGCATCAGGTTGCTTTAGACGGGGAAGGGGGATATGCTAATGAGCTCTGCCACCTATTTTTCTACCAAACGACCGCTGCATACGGGCAACACCTGGAGTTTTACTGATCTGTCTCATGTCCTGTCCTTTGGATTACAGCTCCGATACAGAGTCAGTACTCATTTGTAAACCCAAATAACAGGCCATTTTCTCTCTGATGATACGGTCTTAATTTCAGAGTAAAATTCAGACTTTGGCTTTAGTTTGTCCTGCCTTTCCTAGAGAAGAACCTCTTCCCCGTTCAACAAGAAAAAACTGATTTCCACCAAAGCAATTTTTAAAAAGAATTCCAACTGAACTACTTTGGCCAGTTGTCTACCCATAGGGTTAGATCAAGAACTTTTTCTTTGAGGGTCTGGTGCAGCTATGCAAGCAAAAATCGGACGCTGGACCTAGTGTCTTCCATGGCGACACTGGGACTCTCCCAATTTGTTACCACTCCCATGCATCAGGCCGGCCACACATTAGACCTGATCTTTGCGTCCGGGATTTTGGTGGACGATATCGCTGTAGAAGCGGTACCATGGTCGGATCACCTGGCCCTCAAGGCTTGTGTGAGTGCGCCGCCTCGACCCTATATGGGCAGCGAGCCTATTTTGGCTCGCCCGCGGAGCCTGATGGACCCTGAGCGGTTCCAAATGGCTCTGCGGGATCCCTGGCCCCCTAGCGATTCCCTTGATGACCTAGTAGAGGCCTGGAATGACAGGCTAACTGGGGCAATCAACAAAATCGCTCCCCGGTGCCCTCTGCGCCCCCGTAATAGGCTGGCTCCGTGGTACACCTCAGAGTTGCGCCAGCTGAAACAGGGACTCAGACGACTAGAGAGGCGGTGGCGGCATACTCATGACGAAGCGACGAGAACATCCTACAGAACGTTTATGAAGTCTTATGAGATGGCAGTCAAAGCCGCAAAGAAAGATTACTTTGCGACTAGGATTGCATCTGCAAACTCGCACCCAGCACAATTATTTAAGATAGTTGAGAATTTGACCACTCTGCCTCAAGGCAGACCAAATATGAGGGAATTGGAAATAGGCTGTGAGGCTTTTGCGAAATTTTTTGCAGATAAAATCTCATCGCTCCGCCAGGACTTTCCCGCCACATTAGATGCAGTACAAGAACCCGAGGCTCCGTGCCTGTCCTCTGGTCTTGCCTTGGACCACTTTGACACACTCAGCCTAGGGGAAGTCGACGGAATTCTCTCTACTGTGCGCCCTACAACTTGCGATCTTGACCCATGTCCCTCCTGGCTAATTAAATCTTGCCAGAGGGAACTTAGATATCCTATATGGGATATCATAAATAGATCCCTCCTGGAAGGGCAATTTCCAACAGCACTGAAAGAGGCTATGGTCCGCCCCCTCCTCCAAAAAAGTACAGCAGACCTGGCCGAATTGGCGAATTACCGACCGGTCTCGAACTTACAATTTTTAGGTGAAATTATTGAGAGGGCAGTGGCGCTACAGTTACAGAGTTTTTTGGATGACACTTCCGCTTTAGACCCCTGCCAGTCCGGCTTTCGCCCAGGCCATGGGACGGAGACAGTGTTGGTCACCTTGGTGGATGACCTCCAGCGGCACCTGGACCGAGGCGGAGTGGCGGTGCTGATGTTGTTAGACCTGTCGGCTGCGTTCGACACGGTCGACCATCGGTTACTGACCCGCCGGCTCGCCGACGCAGGGATTAGGGGGTCGGCCTTACAGTGGCTCTCCTCCTTCCTTAATGGTCGGGGACAAAGGGTGGCAATTGGGGGAGAGCTGTCCCGGAGGCACCCACTTGTGTGTGGAGTGCCACAAGGGGCAGTCCTCTCGCCAATGTTGTTTAACATCTATATGCGCCCCCTTGCCCAGATTGCCCGGAGGTTTGGGCTTGGGTGCCATCAATATGCAGATGACACCCAGCTCTATCTACTAATGGATGGCCGACCTGACTGCGTCCCAGAAAACCTGGACCTTGCATTGCAGGCCGTGGCTGGCTGGCTCAGGCTGAGTGGGCTGAAGCTGAATCAAGCGAAGACAGAGGTCCTTTGCTTGGGTCGCGGTGCCCCAGGAGGGGAAATTCCCTTGCCAGCTCTTGACGGTGTGCCACTGAAAGTGGCCCACAGGGTCAGGAGCTTGGGGGTCCTTCTGGAGTCTTCACTATCTATGGAGGCACAGATAGTGGCCACTGCCAAGTCCATGTTTTTTCATCTTCGGTGGGCAAAGCAGTTGGCCCCCTTCCTGGAGCGCCGGGACCTGGCAATGGTGATTCATGCTACGGTCACCTCCAGACTAGATTACTGTAACGCCCTCTACATGGGGCTGCCCTTGTGCCGAACTTGGCGGTTGCAGCTGGTGCAGAACGCGGCGGCTAGGCTGCTATTGGGGCTTCCAAGATGGGAGCACATACAGCCAGGGTTGCGCGAACTGCACTGGCTACCAGTGGTCTACCGAGTTCGTTACAAGGTGCTGGTCATGACCTTTAAAGCCGTATATGGCCGAGGGCCTGTCTACCTGAGGGACCATCTCTCCCCATATGAGCCCCAGAGAGCACTGAGGTCAGCTGGTAAGCACCAGCTGAATATACCTGGGCCAAGGGAGGCCAGATTAAAGACCACCCGGGATCGGGCCTTCTCCGTTGCGGCCCCACTACTCTGGAACCAACTCCCGGAGGAGGTACGGGCCCTGCAATGTGTAAATCAATTTCGCAGGGCCTGTAAGACAAGCCTCTTCAGAATAGCCTTCGCCCATGCTGAGCTAAGATAACGTCGCTGTGTATGTTTCTTCTTTTCTACTGAATTTAAGATCTATTTAGCACCTTAATGTTAATTTTAAATGTAATTGTACACTGATTAAGATAATTTTATTGTTGTATATGATTTTATTATATTGTATTGCACTTACATGTTGTGAGCCGCCCTGAGCCTGCTTGTGCGGGGAGGGCGGGATACAAATAAAACGTTATTATTATTATTATTATTATTATTATTATAAAAAAAATAATACAGTAAGAAAAGGGAAGGCTGCTAGCATTTTCACTGTTTTAGTGGACACACATTGGTGGACATATGTAAGTTCTCTGAAGAACTCAGTAACCTGTAAGGCCAACAGAGTTTAATTTTGGGTATAAGATTTAAACTTTGTGGGACTTAAAGGTACCACTGGACTCAAACTTCGTTCCATGAATCAAGAAGTTATTTTCCCCTGGACTGACCTCTATATCCCTTGTTAGGAAGTAATTTTATGGAGGTCCAGCCTGACCTCACCACCCCCAGTTGACTGCCAGCAAGTCCTGTTATTCTAGCCTGGACTTCCAAGAGTGAAGGACAACAGAGGTTCCACTTGGAGAGCCAGTTTGGTGTAGTGGTTAAGTGTGTGGACTCTTATCTGGGAGAACCAGGTTTGATTCCCCACTCCTCCACTTGCACCTGCTGGAATGGCCTTGGGTCAGCCATAGCTCTGGCAGAGGTTGTCCTTGAAAGGGCAGCTGCTGTGGGAGCCCTCTCCAGCCCCACCCACCTCACAGGGTGTTTGTTGTGGGGGAGGAAGGTAAAGGAGATTGTGAGCCGCTCTGAGACTCTTCGGAGTGGAGGGCGGGATATAAATCCAATATCTTCTTCTTCTCTTTTAGCTGCTGATCTCTACTCTGTACCTTGTGCGCTTTCCAAATTAATTCACAGTGAGGAGAATTTCTAATACCATGTCTGGCTCCCTCCCTCCACCTTATGACTTCCCATGTAGCTAAACCAATTGGGCAGATAGCTGTGATATTTCAAAAAATCTGCTTTTTGGGTGCCCTGGACAGATGTGCTCAGGTTTTAAAACAACAACCCCGTGCGTCAAGATCTGGACCATGGGGGAAACTAAGCAAGCCTGTAAGACGTTTCATGAATTCTGGGCCTCTTCAGGAACTAATCAAGCCCCCAACTTTGTTTTAACAGTTGCGTAAGTCATACACCCAATGTACACCAAGGCCGCAGTCACACTCACCATTAAATCCATCCCTAATCCATCGCAGCTTTTTTACAACAAATTTCCTGATCAGACATCCCTCCATCCTTCAGTTCTAAGCAGCGTTGGTCCCGTCGCTGGTTGACCAGAGGTCTCAACCGGACCCCATTTTTTGAGATGGCATTCCACACTCGCGCAAGCGCAGTACGTGGGATATTGTGCTTGGCTTTAAAAAAAAAAAAAAGTGCCAGAAAAGGTGGGCGAAATGCCCCCCCCCCCATTTAAACACCCAGAAAGGAAGGGGAAGCCCAGGAGTTCTCTTTGCTGTCTCTCCGCCTGGTGGGGAGATCTGGGTGATCTTCCTCCCCCCCATTTAAACACCCCGCCCTGGTGTTTAAATGGGGGGGGGAGTACGGCAACTCTCTTTGCTGTCTCTCCGCTTGGTGGGGAGACAACAAAGGTGGGCGATCTGCCTCCCCCCCATTTAGGAAAGGTCCCCTGTGCAAGCACCAGTCGTTTTCGACTCTGGGGTGACACTGCTTTCACAAAGTTTTCATGGCAGACCTTTTACGGGGTGGTTTGCCATTGCCTTCCCCAGTCATCTATACTTCTCCCCCCACCCCCAGCAAGCTGTGTACATATTTTACTGACCTCGGAAGGTTGGAAGGCTGAGTCAACAATTGCTGGCGCAATGATATCATTTGGAGTGGGCTCTCGCAGGGAAGCGGATGTGCGCTTGTGACGAATCGGCTACAATGGAGCGTTCAAACTTAGAAAGTACGCGCGGGAGTCGTCGGAAGCATTCTTATTCTGGATTTAATGTACTATCAAAAAAGTCCGCGTCTCAGTCATGGCAGTTCGGGACACGAATGAGCCAACGACCATTGCCAGATGCTGATGTTTGGACAACCGCATAAAATCCGACATGCATCTGGCTTTCATCCATGCCCATCTCGTCAGTTTATGTGCGTCTGACCTCGGCCCAAGAGACACAAACGCTGAAGAAGGGAGCAGTTGGAAGAATAACAAGACTACCCCCTTGACTCAAAATTTAGCTCTCAACCAGCCCTGCACCAAATTTTTTTTTTCAAAACTCTCCAATAGCGTATGTGCATCCTGTTTTTGAAAATTGATTTCATGCAGCTTCTGTCTTCTTAGAGGAGACAAGACATATGCTTTCTGAAGCAACCCCCTCCCCCCATTTATTGCCTTTGTATTCAAAGAAAAAATCTGATCGAGAACACATCAGCCATGCTGGGAAAAGCACAGCTGAACCTGTTCTGCAAATCCAAAACTTGTCTGTGTGTGCTATGGCCACCAGTGGGACTGTCCTTTTATGGAGCAGGGTTCACCCCTCCTTTTCCTAACTGCTCCGCTGTGTTCACTGTACAGGTTTGCCTTCTTCCTCCTGAAAAGTCTTCCCATATTAAACAAGAGAGGGAGTGGATTAGAAAGTGTTACAATTAACGGAGCAAATACTTGCATCTCCAAACCGCGTCTGTGCCCGCAAACGAAGCCAGGCACTCAGAAGAGCACCAGCCACTATAGACCTGGGTTTCTGGTTTCTTGCAGGAGAACAATTTGGAGCAGAGGATTATCCCCTGACTCTTGCGCGAGTGTTGCATGCACCAGGGACAAGCGGGAGTGACATGATTGAATCTGACAGGCCTAGCGTGCTTAGAACTTATTTTTCTTGTCCAGGCTTTGCACATTTTACTCCCCCATGCCCCTAGCCCTTTGGAAACACTGTCTTTCTGGTGGAAATGTGTATGTTTTTTAAAGGTTATTAATCTAAGCACTACCTTCAGGAGGCGAAAGTGGTCTTTTACTAGAGCCGGGTTTCCCAGTAGCTTGAGTATCATGACACACAAAGGGAGGGAAGCAGGAACTGCACAGAAGAGATCCCTTGTACCGTGTCTTTTCCGTAGGGTTGCCAACTTTCTGGGTGTGAGACAGATGCTGGACAAGATAGCCACTACTCTGATCCAGCAGGGCTCTTCTTATGTTCTTATGACTCCTGCAATCAATTCACGGGCTCTTGGACCCTTCTGCAGTCATTCTAGAGTTGCCAGCCAGCCCCTGGACTCCCACCCGATGCTGATCAACTGGCTGGCGGTGGGGGGGTGGGGGGGCAGGGGAAGGAAGGCCTAGGCTGCTGTTGCCAGCAATGCAGCAACGTCACTGCCAATACGTGCTCTGGTATTTGGGCAAAACCTGTATGCTAGAAGCCATTTTCACCACAGAGTTTTTGCTCAAATACCAAAGTGTCGCTGTGATGCCAGTGTTGCAATGACATCACTTCTGATGAGTGCCAGGAGTGGTCCTGACCACGAGGCCTAGGCCCCCCTCCCAGCCCCTGGATGTTTGGCAGGATGGATCTGGCAACCCCAAGTCATTCATTTTCAAGCACTGACTCAATATCTGATGTCTCTGGTGCATGGCAGGTGGCCGAATGCAAGGTATTGTTCAGATGGTGAGCTGCTGTTGAAGAACAGTGACCAGCCGGCGCCTGCCGTTTGAATTGCTTCTTTCTGTGGCATCACTGCTAGAACTAACATCTTCACTAACGATAAACTTTATGGCAAAAGCAAGAAAAGCATTTTGTTTAAATGCTTTCACTGAAATTAATGTTCCCAGAAAGAAAACTAGAATCGGCTGGCAGTATTTCTGCACCAATCAATCTTTTTTTTATTATTATCATCCAACGGTTCTGGTTTCATACAAGATACATTCAGAGGTGCAGAGCCGTGCACTGGGCTTTATCCATTCCCAAGGCCATCCTCACCTGAGCTCAGATACGGGAAGAAGGAAAGGGGATCAATATAAAATTCAACCACAGTGGTAGAAGGTGGTGTTCTTTAACTTTGGAGATATCCTTAAGGCACAGGCCTGCAGCCTTTGGCTCTACAGCCAAAATCTGGCGCAATGAAGAACCAAATACTGCTATTTTAAAAAGTCAAATCTTGTAAGTAAATGTTTATCACTGGTGGTGGAAAATGCTATCAAGTCACAGCTGACTGCATCCCAGCATGCTAGAATTTTTTGTGAATCTCTTTATGATGTTTCTGTCCTCACTTTGTATTCTTTGATGTGTTGGGGTTTTTTTTTTTGCTTTAACGTACTCTACAAAACTGTTCATAAAAATACACTCTACTTGGGCTTATCCAGGCAGACAAAAATTGCATTCAATGGGACCAACTACTGGGGGGAAAAAATGAAATGCCTAGAAATAACAAATGATATGATTGAGAATACTGAAACTAAAGACATTATAAGATAAATTAAAAAGTGTGTAAGGAATCTGGATGCTACAAGTACATCTTCTAGTGTGCACAGGGTATGTTCCCCATTTGGGAACTGCCCTCTCAGTGCAACTGCTAAAATATTTTTATCAATTAACTTTTGATAAATAAAAAATTGCTTAAATGTGCAGGCCCAAGTGTCATGGCTGCTACTGGATACAAATGATCACGTCATCCTCTCAGTGGCAAAATTCATAGGCGCAATAATCAACTATAAGAGAAAAAAATACTGGGGTCTTTTAAAATAATTTTTGTTCTAACTTTCACTTAAGGTGATAACCCAACTTAGCTCTTGAGGAGACAGGGCTATCTTGGGCAATCCAGGACAGGACCAAGGCAGGAATAGGAAGGCCCAATTTCCAGCTTTGGTGGGAGGCCTCTTGACCCCCATTGGCTCTGCCTGCTGCTGGAGAGGGGAAAAGAAATTAAAGGGCTGCAATCAGCATTGTGTCAACACTGTGATATCACTTCTGGTGTGACCAGGAAGTGACATCATCACACCAGTCAACACCTTAACATTTGCTTAGAAGTTCATGGTTATGCCATATAATTTTAGGCAAATGGAAAGTCTGTCACCCTTATGTGATGACATGACTTCCAGGTTGCACCGGACATGAGGTCACTAAATTGCCAGCCATGTCATGATGGCACCGGCAGAGATCTCCCCCCCTCTCCTCGCCATGGTAAGCCACATGCCTGTTGCTTGCCTCATGTAACATCCCTAGATAGGAAGGAAGTTAGAATAATCAGGATGAGACGAGCATGGCTGGCAAAGATCCTTACGGGACTGCAGGGCTTTTTAGAAATGCTTTACAGAAAGGGTAAGGGTAGAGGTGAACACTTAGCAGAAATTAGAGGTGCAAACCATGCACAGATTTATGCGGTGCACTAAAACAATCGTGCAGCATTCTCCTCTCTATATTTATAACTTATGTTGTGTATATTTTACTATACTGTCATTGGATCTTAAATTTGTACCAGTTTGCATTCTGAGCCACTGATTGCAAGCTATGCGTGGCTTTGCTCACTGTACCGGATTCCTCGTCTGATGAAGTGTGCTTAGAGAGCACACGAAAGTTTACGATCTGAATAAAACTAAGTTGGTCTTATAGGTGTTACTTGACTCCTATTTTGTTCTACTACTTCAGACCAACACAGCTGACGACTTGGATCTATTGTGAAACCTTGTCTATGCTGCTTGCTAATAAAGAATTCACAACAACCATTACCGGTTATGCAAATAGGCTTGTTTATACCAGATCTGTATTGATCTCTCGCTATGAATTTTGATGTCATTTGGCACTTTAATTGTTTGAGACTGCAGATCCCTGCCTTTGAGAATCCAGCTCCTCAATCGGTCATTTAGAGATAGCAGCACTGGCCTACTTTGTGGCACTGTTGTGTTATGGAGACAGTGAACTTGAAATGCTTCAAGCACCCAGGAGGGACTCTGTTATTTTTTTTTTAATTAATCAGATTTTTATTAACAGATTTTCAGTTTACGATAAAGAGCACTGTAATATATCACCTCAAATAATGCAGCTTTAGTGAGGATATAATAAACAAATGTTACAAAAAACAAGAAAGAGTAATCCATAAAATAGAGAATCAAGGAGTAGTCATACAATTATACTGAAGAGCATCCAGTTAAAATACATTCTATTGACTGATTCTATTGTAGGAATGTACAAACAACTGTCCTAATATTCTATTAAGAAATCCAGTTAATCAATCGCAACTAATTAGCGCTCACAATTTTTGTATTCAGATCAGAGGAGAGAAAGTGAGCCAGAACATATTAGAAATAGAGCATATCATGATTAAAACGTTTTTTTGGGAGAATATTATGTTTGGTGAGATATTCCACTAGTTGGAACCAGAACTCAGTAAATTTTTCTTGAGTACATTCTGTCAGAGCATCAGCACTATAAATTGAGATTTTACTTAGTAGGAAATAATCCCACAGTCGAGTTCTCCAAGCAGGTATTGAAGTCAGAGCCTCGTCTTTCCAGTGTGCAGCAACCTCCAATCGTGCTCCTGCCAGCAAGAGGGCACTCCTGTCTCCAGAAATTTTGTTTGATGGTGCATTGGGCCATCAGCCTAACAGAACAGTCTCTGGATGAAAGGGGAGAGATTCTCCAGTGATTTCCTTAATTTCTTTTAATGTAAGAACCCCAGAATTACGAATTTTAGGGCAGGACCACCACAGATGTCTGAAGTCACCACCTTGTCCACAATCTTTCCAGCAGGAAGGGCTACTAATAGCTTTCATGCTATAGAGTATAATACCAACGGGTAGCCATTTTTAGACCCTGGAATCGCAAGTTAAAATTTTTTGAAGTGAAACTGAAGGTATTCCAAAGTTGATCCCAATCCTCCTCTGTTATTCTATTTTGACAGTCTTCTTGCCATAATTTTAAATAATGTGGTATTTTTTTTCTTTGGTATCAACTAGGAGTATTTTATACAGTTTTGACACCAGTTCTGATTCATTAGATTTTTGATTCTTTAGCAGGATTTCAAAAGCTGTAAAGTGTCTGATCGAGTTTTTATGAAGAACCGTTGTGATTACCAGATGCCTGAGTTGAAAATAACGGAACCAAGGGATTGGTTCCCCCAATTTGGTCTCAAGATCAGATTTTCCCATTACTTTTCCTTTGTCTAAAAGATCTATAGATCTAGTTATGCCTTTCTGACGCCAGTTCTCAAAAGCCTGTAATTCTGTACCTGGAGGATGCTTGGTTCAAAAAAGGATGAGAATTGTGAAATTCCAGGAAGTAAAAATCTCAATTTTTTGTCCCAGATGTTTAATGGGGACTCCAAAAAAGGATTGGCTATTGGCAGTTTGTGCCTATGCTTAGGAAGATTCCAAAAACAGTCTTCCCAGGAGCATGGGGAAATGTAAGTACCCTCTATTTGTCTCCAACCATCTGGAAAACTCTTGTATAATGTTTGCAATATTGGAGGCCTCGTAGTATAGCATTAAATTAGGCATATCCAATCCCCCCTTCTTTGCTGGTTTATACAGAGTGGTAGCAGAAATTCTGTGTTTCCTATAGGCCCAGAAAAAATCTACGATCAGTTTCTGCCATGAAAGCATTGTAGATTTCAGGATGTGCACTGGAAGGGATCGAAAAAGAAAAAGATATTTGGGCAAGATAAACATTTTTATCAAGTGTAGCTTATCAGCCCAGGAGAAATTCATCTTAGACCATTTTTTCAATTGTGCCTTCACATTCTGTGTTACCTTCTCAAAATTATATTGGATCAGTTTAGAAAGATCTAAGGGAACCTGGACCCCTAAATGACACCAGGAGTCTGTAATCCAATGAAAATTATATTGAGATTTAAGGATGCCAGCAACAGTATCAGAAAGTCCAATTGGAAACAATTCTATTTTTCTTTGGTTAATGTGTAGACCTGAGATCGCTGAAAAGTCAGATACAGTTGATAGTAAAGCTGGAATAGAATCTGTAGGGTTCAGAATATATAATACAAGATCATCTGCATATAGACTAATCTTATGCACAGTATTACCTATCTTGACTCCCTTAATAAGGGAGTTACCCCTTATTGCCTGTGCAAGAGGCTCCATGGCTAGGGCGAAGAGCAGAGGCGACAGGAGGCATCCCTGCCGAGTGCCTCTTTGAAGAACAAATTTATGTGAGGAAGTGCCATTTGTTTTTATTGTGGCCAAAGGGTTAGCATGAATTGCCTCAATGGCATTTAGAAAGTTAGAGCCAAAATTCATCAGCAATGAAAGGGATTTCAGGTAACTTATATCAAGGGAGTCAAAAGCTTTTTCGATGTCCAAGGCTAGTATCATAGCTTCCATTTTATGATTTTTACAATGATTAATCACATTTAAGGTTCTTCTGACATTATCAGTTAGTGATCTCTGAGGAATAAAATCTGTTTGATCTGAGCAGACATAGTCTGGGATTATTTTTCGTAGTCTATTGGCAAGAATTTTTGTACAGATTTTAGCATCTGCATTTAATAAAGTTATTGGGCGATAGGATGTTGGGTTTGTCAGGCCCCTGTGCTCTTTTGGGATCAGTATCAGATTGGCCTCTGACCAAATCTTTATGTTCTAAAATGTTCTAAAATGTAACTGCATAACGATGCCTTTGAATCAGCCAACTCAGAATTGAAAACTTTATAAAATTCAGAACCAAACCCATCATTGCCTGGGGCCGTGTGAGATTTTAATTGCTTTATTGTATCCTGAATTTCTTGTTTAGTTATAGGTTGGTCCAAAAAAAGATTTGTGTGAATCAGATAGTGTTTTGAAACTTGCAGATGAAAGGAGATAATTTTTAATGGACTGGGCATCTATTTGTGTAGCTGCATAAAGGGACTTATAATAATCTGCAAGAACCTTAACAATCTTACTTGTTCCAGTCTGCAGCTTTCCTGAGCTGTCTTTTAGTTGGTGAATATGCCTCATTGATCTTTTTTCCTTCACCTTCTAGGAGAGTATCTTTAAGTTCCTGGGAGTTTTTTTGCCAAAAGTGTTGTTTCATGTAGAGTAAGTTCTTCTGAATGCGAGATGTCTCAAGTGTCTCAAGAACTTTGTGTTCTGCTAGGAGTCTTTTATATATATTTTTTGCTACCAGTCTTCTTGTGAGCTTCCTCCAGTGACTTTATGGATTGTGTTAAGGATTTAACTTTCTACTTCCTATCCTGTTTTAGGTGAGAAGCCAAAGAAACTTACATGCCTCGGAGGATGGCTTTTAGAGCCTCCCATATTATCGATAGAGGAACTTGACAATCAATATTATCAGCCCAATAATTTTTAAGTGGAGAGTTTGTTTTTGTAAGTTTCATAAAATAAAATAGATTTATTAAATACCCAATTGTATTCACGCTGCTGAGTCCCCAATCCTGTTAGTTTGCAGTTCACAGGGGCATGGTCAGACCAAATAGTGATTCCTATGTCAGAGGAAACCAGATTATCCACCAGGGATTATGAGATCAGAACATAATCAATCCTAGTGTAAGTGTTAAAGCGGGAAGACAAAAAAGTGTAGTCTCTGTCTCTCTGGTGTGAATGTCTCCATACATCACAGAGTCTATGGTCGTTTTAGCACTTAGCGTTTGCTCCCCTTATTCCGCGGCGCAATTATGTCCGGATCATTTTTCTCGTTTTCGCACTAGTGACTCTTTGCGGAGTCGCCTTCCCTGAAGCCCCGGCTCAAATCGTTTTCCCACTGGCATCGACTTGAGTTCGATGCCCTGTCAATCATTTTTTTTTTAAGCGCAAGTCTGGTTGCATAAGGACGTACTAACGTACTAACGTAACATCGAGCAGGCACAGCTGTTCCCTCCCCTTCTTTTCGTGGACAAACCGCATCACGTGTGCTGCTGCTGCTTATGGATTGGCTGCAGCTGTAGAATCCTCCACAGCCCTTTATGTATTAACAGAAGTATTCACAGTGGAGAATCCTAGCACTAGATTCCCCCCCCCCAAATTCTGAAGTTGCGAAATATCGCAATAACGAAGAGAGAGAAATCGAGGGGTTTGTGTGTGTGTGTGTGTGTGTGGCAGCTTCTTCCTTTCCCAGCCTCGCTCCCTCCCGGGTGGCGAAGCTGGGATTTCCTCCGCTCTCTTTCCCCTCCCCGGCTGGCGCTTGCAACGGGGACCTGACTGATTCCTGCTGCCAGAGCTCCCCCCCCCCGCCCCATTCTCTCCTTCCCCTTCTGTGGCGCGTGTGAAGAGCGAGCTCGCGTCTATTTTCTAACCGAGCGGAATGTAGCCAGGGAGAAGAATGCAGGACTCCAACTTCCCATTTTATACATGGCGATTTTGTGCAGGTCCAGAAATCCTGGTAGCACAGCTGAGGGAGGCATTCCCTTTTTAAAACACACACACATGAACGCTTTGGCCCGCACCGGCACTAGATTCCCCCCCCCCAACAATGGTCGTTTTCGCATTATCGAGATAACGCAACAGCGAAATAACGCAACTAAAGTCAATAATAATAATAAAAAATTCTAACGAAACCAATTGAAGTGGCAATTGAGGCTATTCCAGGAGGGTTTTTTTTTTCTATTTGTTAATTTCGAAATATCGCTATTACGCAAAACTGTGAAGTTTAAAAAAAAAATGGCCGTGCCGGCACTTTGGGGAAGCGCCGCGAAAGGCTGATGATTGGCCAAGGGGGTGGATGGGGTGGGAGGACGGAAAGGGAGAGGGTGACGCCCACAAAGCAGTCGATCCGGCGTGGATGGATTTCCCACAGCAAACTCCGAGGAGTGGATCCGGTGTGGATCCGGAGGTTTTCAAAAACTCCGGAAGGAGGTGGATCTAGATACTCCGGCGTGAAACCCCTGCAGCGCCGGAGCAAACCGCAGCGCCGGAGCAACAGGTGGGAAAACCAGGAAAAGATCCGGAGGTAAATGGGGTGCTACGCCGGAGTAAACGCTAGTGTGAAAACGGCCTATATTTTTCCAACAGAGCATGCAGTTTAGTTTTGGCATCAGTTTTTTGTTGCTGCCGCCGAATTGGTTTGCCTGACCTGTCCACATGTAAATCTACCAGATAATTTAAATCACCACCTATGATAAGGACCCCTTCTTGAAATTGGCTGAGCTTTTCAAAGGTATCTTCGAAGAATTTTATTTGACCAGAGTTAGGCGCATAGATTGATGCTAGTGTCAAAGTCTGACCATTAATAGAACCTTTGAGAAATAGAAACCTACCATGGTCATCCTGTATTTTATCACAAAGCAGAAAAGGTATTGTTTTGGCAATTAAAATCACAACACCCGGGGCTTTAGATGAGCCAGGAGCTTGATACTGTGCTGTGTACCAAGCAGTTTTGAGAGCTGGCACTACTCAGATCTAATATGCAATTCTTGTATAAATAAAATTTCAGGTTTAGACTTCAAAATGTGCGTGGTCATTCGTTTTTGTTTAATTTTATTATTGAGGCCAGGGACATTCAGAGAAGTTATTTTTAAAGCAGTATCCATGAGTAAGACAGAGTGTATAACAGTTTGAATAAGCAGAAGACAAGGCTGCAAAATATTTTAAGTATAAAGAGGGCCTATGCTCTGAGAAGAACCCTTTAAGATGTAATAGTGTCAAAATTTGGCTAATTTACTCACAAAAATAAGATTTCTGTTCCACTAGCAGTGTTCTGGAGAATGGCAGAGTTAAAGCTGTGAGTCTAAAACCAAAATGTGGAGTCACCAAAGCAGGTAATACTGGATTAGAAGTGTCCTACACGTAGAAAGAGATCAGTTAAATTGTATATCTACTTGCTAGACAACAGAATTAACCCACAGCAGTAATTATTGTAGAAAATTGATTTAAAGCTCCCAACCCAGTTAAACCACCCCCTCCCACCCCATTCACAACAGAAACCCCAATCTCCTTATACCCTTTAATTTTTTTTTTTAAATCTAAATTAAACAAAATTTAGACACATCTTCTACTCCACACACTGACAATCAGCTGTGGATCAACAGTTGCTTTCCTAATAAAACACTAAGTATGTGATCAGCTAGTCAAAACCCAACACTTACAACTTGTAAAAGTGTAAGAATCCCTCAACAAACTAACCGAGGCTATAGTCTCGATAACCCCTCCCCCTCCCCTCCTCCTGCCTAGCCTGAACTGTGAGTAACAACTTAGTAACAGAATCGAATGAAACCTGAAGTTAGAAATAAAGCTACATAGACTCTCCAAAGCCACTCAGTAACATGACCAGAAATTCATAAGAACATAAGAACATAAGAGAAGCCATGTTGGATCAGGCCAACGGCCCATCAAGTCCAACACTCTGTGTCACACAGTGGCAAAAAATTTTATATACACATTATATTCTGAAGCTTGTACAAAGGCAAGTTTATCTGACATGTCTTGTGCTCTTCTGTGATGAAGTGGGTGATGACATCTTGTGTCTCTGCGCTGAGCGCTCTCCTTCTAGCTCAGGGTCCAGACGCAGCACGCGAAGGAGATGCCTGCCACTGTCCTCATCCCAGGCCGAGAGCTGTCGACCCTGGTGCATGACTGAGAGCTTCCATTTGTATCAGATATTTCTTTCTTGTAAACAAGCAGTTTGGAGGAAGTTTGGAGGAAGTTGACAGGATCCTCTTATCTGCACGCCCAACAACTTGTAAATTGGACCCGTGCCCCTCCTGGCTCATTAAATCTTGCCAGAGGGAGCTTAGATATCCTGTACGGGATATCATAAATAGATCCCTCGCGGAAGGGCAATTTCCAACACAGCTTAAAGAAGCGGTGGTCCGCCCCCTCTTAAAAAAAACATCTCTAGATCCGGCCCAATTGGCTCACTATCGGCCGGTTTCGAATTTGCCCTATTTGGGCAAACTTATTGAGAGGGCAGTGGCGATGCAGTTACAGACCTTCCTGGATGACGCTTCCGTCCTTGACCCTCTTCAGTCCGGCTTTCGCCCGGGCCATGGGACGGAGACGGTGCTGGTCGCCTTAGTAGATGACCTGCAACGGCATCTGGATCGGGGCGGCTCGGCAGTACTGATGTTGTTGGACCTATCGGCAGCGTTCGATACGGTCGACCATCAGTTACTTGCCCGCCGCCTCGCCGACGCGGGGATTCAGGGGTTGGCCTTGCAATGGCTTTCCTCTTTCCTTGAAGGTCGGGGACAGAGGGTCGCGATTGGGGATGAGCTGTCCCGGAGGCACTCGCTTGATTGCGGGGTGCCTCAGGGTGCGGTTCTTTCCCCGATGTTATTTAACATCTACATGCATCCCCTCGCCCAGATTGCCCGAAGGTACGGGCTGGGTTGTCACCAGTATGCTGATGACACCCAGCTTTATCTGCTTATGGACGGCCGGCCGGTCTCCGCCCCACAAAATCTGGACCGGGCGCTACAGGCTGTGGCTGGGTGGCTCAAACAGAGCGGGCTGAGGCTAAACCCAGCGAAGACAGAGGTCCTTTGCTTGGGCCGTCGTGGCCCAGGGGGGGAAATACCCCTTCCGGTTTTTGACGGTGCGCCGCTGATGGCGGCGCACAGGGTCAAGAGCCTGGGGGTACTTCTGGAGCCTTCCTTAACTATGGAGGCCCAGATAGCAGCCACTGCCAAGTCCGCATTTTTCCATCTTAGGCGGGCTAGGCAGCTGGCTCCCTTCCTGGAACGCGACGATCTAGCAACGGTGATCCATGCTACGGTCACCTCGAGGTTGGACTACTGCAATGCCCTCTACATGGGGCTGCCCCTGTGTCGAACCCGGAAATTGCAGCTGGTGCAGAACGCCGCCGCCCGGCTGTTATTGGGGCTCCCAAGGTGGGAGCACATTCAGCCGGGACTTCGGGCGCTGCACTGGCTGCCAATATCCTACCGAGTTCGATACAAGGTGCTGGTTATTACCTTTAAAGCCCTATATGGTCTAGGACCTGCCTACCTGAGGGACCGTCTCTCCCCGCATGTTCCCCAGAGAGCACTGAGATCGGGATCTCAAAATCTTTTGGTTGTCCCCGGGCCAAAGGAGGCCCGCTTGAAGATCACAAGAGACCGGGCCTTCTCTGTAATGGCTCCATTTTGGTGGAACCAGCTGCCGGAGGAGGTAAGGGCCCTGCGGGATCTCACCCAATTCCGCAGGGCCTGTAAGACAGTCCTCTTCCGGCTGGCCCACAACTAACGGCCCTGTATACCGACTACCGAATGCTGTATATTGTATACTGAATTTTTACCTGAAGCTGAATGGAGTGTAGCTTTACGACTGCTGGCTGTTTTAATTATGTATAGTTATAACAAATGTTTTATTTTAATTATATATTGTGAATTGTTAATTTAAAGTGTAATTTTATACTTTTATGTTAGTTTTATATATGTTGTAAGCCGCCCTGAGCCACTCGATGGGAAGGGCGGGATATAAATCCCAGATAAATAAATAAATAAATAAATAAGCAGTAGTGGCTTTACGACTGTGGCGAATCATGAGAGCTCCTGCTGGGAAAACTTGGATGTCAGCACCATTGAACTTGAGGGAGCCATTCAGACGGGCAGCATCCAGAATTTCTTCCCTCAGCCGTAGGTCAGGAAGCGTGATCACGATGTCTCTGAGCGTAATTCGCCTTGGATTGTGTGGGCTTGTGCCAGTGACCGTTCTGAGGCGATCCAGGTGCCCATAAAGGAGGTTAGCTCAAATGTGTCATGGGTGCTGGGGACCCTGCAGAAGAAGCCGAGCCTGCGGAAGAAACTGTGCCCCTGCCACCTGCACCAGTGCCCCTGCCTCCTGCTGGAGAAGATCCAAGCCCCCCCGCCTCGCCCTCTCGGGTGGCTCGTGTGCGTGACCACCTTCGTCAGGACCTCAGGGATCGGAGGAGGGCGGCACGTTCACGAGCAAGACGCTCCCTGAGCCCTGAGTTTTGAAAGGATTCTGGCCCTTCTAGGAGTGAGGGTGCTTGAGTCCCAGCAGGATCCTGGCTGCCCTCTGAGCCAGCAATTAGCCCAAATGGGCAACAGCCAGCAGAGGGCTATATAGCTGTGGGCTTTGAGAGAAGGCTTTGTGGAAGCAACTAGTCATCTACCTGACGTCCTAGCATCCACTTCGGTTTTTGACTTTGGACCTCCTGACCTTGGCTTGACTTCTGGACCCCCTGACTACGGCTTCTGAACCTCTGACCTACGATACCTGGACGGCGATTTGGCTTTGGCACCTTGGACACTCTTGCTCACCGGTTACAGACCTTGGGCTGCCCCTGGACTTCGCCTGGCCTGGTCCCAGCTCATGACAAAATGTTCCTTCCAGCCCCTCAGCCGTCCCACGAAATTTCAGGTTTCCTTGTTTAGCTGCTGACTCCAGGAGTAAAAGCCTTTCCTTTGTTTCAGACATATCTTTTTGTAATGATTGGGTCTCATCTTGTACAGCAATACTCCCATATAATAATAATAATAATAATAATAATAATAATAATAATAATAATAATAATAATAATAATAATAATAATAATAATAATAACTATAACTTTATTTTTATATCCCACCCTCCCCTGCCGAGGCGGGCTCAGGGCGGCTAACAGACATGGAGATCCCATGATTCATATTTAAAGCCCTCTCAGCCTTTTGATTTACTTGGCCCAGGGAAACTTTAATTTCCTTCAGTTGTTCTGTCAGTGGGTCCAACAGAGAAGACATTTTAGTCAGGATTTCATTTTCCACCTGGCGAATTGTAGAGAAAAGCTCTGATTTTAGGGTTGTCAGTTCTTGTTTAGTCACAGCATTTGCCTTCATCATCATTTTGTCAAAGGCCCTGCAGTTTCCCGCCTTTTTTAGTCAGCCCGATTAGAGATCAATAGGCAAGCCAAAATGTCATTGAAAAGTCCAGGGCAGTAGAGGAAAATTAGTAGAACTTGTACCTCGGTTCTGGAGAGCCGTGATGAATAGAAAATAGAGGCTTCGGCAGAGAACGATTGGGAACATAAAAATTACACATCTGCCATCTTGCTTCCTGAGGCCCCACCCCATGAGGGGCTCTGTTATAAGAGTTATCACCATTAGTATTGTAAGCTTCAAGCAAAAGATCAGTTAAGAGAAGTTTCGTAGTCACTGGCTGTAGAGCTGCTAATCCTAACCGGAAAATTCCTGGAGGCCAGAGCTGAGGGAAAAGTTTGGGGCGGGACCTGAATGGGGTGTAATGCCGTAGACCCCGCCCTCTGGAGCTGCCATTTTCTCCAGGGGAACTGATCTCTACAGTCTAGAGAACAGTTGTAATTTTGAGAGCGCTCCAGGCCCCACCTGGAGGCTGGCAACCCTACCAATGACAAACAATATGATACAGCGAGCTGAATGCTTTTAAGGGTTGTTTTGATTTTGACGAGGAGAAACAATATGAGACTTTCCTTCTAACAATGAGTGGCAGATTAACATCCTGCACGATTCTCATAAAAGAGACCTGTTTTGAAGTTTGGGGGGGGGGAAGCAAAATTTATTGAGCCAATTAATCAAATAGCCAATTAAAATGGAGATGATCATTTTTCGTCAATTATTGAATCTATCAGAAGCTGCTGCCCCCACTGCTTCTAGTTTCATTCAGGATGCAAAGCAAAATTAAAGACAGGGTGGGTTTTTGGGTTTTGTTTTTATTGCAAATATGTGCATTGTACATCACAGTAGCAGCTTGCAGACTACTGCTGAGAAAGTCTGCCTCTGCCATTCCCATCTAATCCCCTGTGACAGAATGGAGAATTATGGGGTGGCGAGACCAGCTGCTACCTCCAACCCAGGAGAAAGGAGCCAAGGTCCGCAGAAGGGGGAGGGGGGCTGTGCGTGTGTTTAGGGGGGGGGGCAGCAGGCCAGCTTGGTGGAGGAAAAGGTTTGCCAGTTGCTTAGGACAGAAGCACTGCTCATGCAGACATTGTTTTCCTTGAAGGGCTAATGCAGAAGCCTTCGCTTTATTTTTATTTTTTAAAAAACCCCACACCGAATACGAAAAACAAGAGGTCAAATGGTTGTTGCCTTTGTTTCCTGAAATGCCTTCCCCAAAAGCCTTAATGAGAAGAAATCAAGGCTTTACCCCTACTGAGACCCACTCCTGAAGCACCAACCGGTGTGGTGTGGAAAGAGGCAGGATTTTGCACTACTCCATTGTGGTTTAAAATAGACATCATGTCTTCTTTAGTTTCTGAAGAGGTCATTCGTCCTCCCTTCCTTACCAGGAATAACAGAAGTTTGAGGTATGTACATGTTGCGATTTTGCACTGGGAAAACACAGGTAGGTAGGGGTTAACACCCATCCCCGTCAATCCTACTCAGTGGCTACTTTAAATGAAAGCTAAAGATGTCTGGTCTCTGACATGGATGGCCCAGGCTAGCCCCGATCTCAGAAGCTAAGCGAATGAGTAGTTGAATGAGACACCCACAAGAAAGGCACCATGCAAGGGAAGGTCACAGCAAACCACCTCTGAATGTCTCTTGCCTTGAAAACCCAATGGGATCGCCATAAATTGGCTGCGACTTGATCCAAAGGTGTCTAAAACTCCCTTGACTAGCTGAGCCCCAGATCTGTACGTGCCTCACGGCTTTGCATCTTGCTTCTCCTCCGGTATAGCGTTGAGCAAAATGTCAGATCATCTTTGTTTGTTTGAACAGCATTTTCCCTTAACCAAGAAACGTGGAGAATCAGGGATATTGTGAAAAAGCTTCTGTGCTTCCATGGCAAATGAGGGAGGGGCTTTTTTTTTTTTTTTAACATTTAGCCCAATAAAGAACAACAGCCATATCTGAAGAATCAAAAATATTACCCACTATCTCTCCCCACCCCCCATTTACTTCACTTGTAATGTCTGTATTTTTCAATTATGACTTTCATATTAGCAAACGGAGGGTTTCTGGTCTGAGTTTGGTTAGTTATAATACAAAAGCATATCCTTATATGTGAAATGTTTTTTAAAAGAACCCAAATGATACCCAAGGCAAGTGCAACCTGTTCAGAAAATGCCCGCCTCCTCGTTTTCTCCCCCCCCCCCCGTCAGGTGCCACAATCCTCCTTTGAGGTGACGCCAGAGTCCTGCCTGTGGAAACAGGGACCTTTCTAAGCAGACCCAGATTCCTCTCAAGGCGCCAACTCCGCATTCATTCCCAGCAAACCTTAAGCCCAGGAGATTGCTATCTGAAGGAACGGCTTTTGAAATGCCATCAATTTCCTGAAGAATGATCAGTTTATTGAGCAGAGCCCCTTTTTTTGTCCAGGTTCCTCCTATCTTGTTCAATAGGATTAAACTGCACATTTTTTTTATGAGACATAGTTTAAAATACTGATGTGCTTTCAGTGGCACCTATTTTCTCCCTAACAATCTAAACCACTGTTATCTGCTGTGAAGGCTGCCAGAGACTAACTCTGTTACAAAGCTTTATTTTATTGTATTTTAAAGAAGCCACAATACTGCAATAGCAGCAGCAAGGGGAGAAACCTTGGCAATGTGCTAGGTTTAATCCCAGTGGTATATACATGTAAACATCTATTCAAAACACTATGTTTCAAAGACCGTCTGGCCGAGGTCAGACGCACATGAACTGACGAGATGGGCATGGATGAAAGCCAGATGCATGTCGGATTTTATGCGGTTGTCCAAACATCAGCATCTGGCAATGGTCGTTGGCTCGTTCGTGTCCCGAACTGCCACGACTGAGACGCGGACTTTTTTGATAGTACATAAAATCCGGAATAAGAATGCTTCCAACGACTCCCGCGCATACTTTCTATGTTTGAACGCTCCATTGTAGCCGACTTGTCGCAAGCGCACATCTGCTTTCCTGTGAGAGCCCACTCCAAATGATATCATTGCACCAGCAATCGTTGACTCAGCCTTCCAACCTTCCGAGGTCGGTAAAATATGCACCCAGCTTGCTGGGGGGAAAGTATAGATGACTGGGGAAGGCAATGGAAAACCACCCCGTAAAAGGTCTGCCATGAAAACTTTTTGAAAGCAGCGTCACCCCAGAGTTGAAAATGACTGGTGCTTGCACAGGGGACCTTTTCTAAATGGGTGTGTGGGGGGGGGGGAGGCAGATCGCCCACCTTTGCTGTCTCCCTGCCAGGGAAGGAAGATGACCCACCTTTGCCGTCTCCCCGTCAGGCGGAGAGACAGCAAAGAGAGTTGCCATACTCCCCCCCATTTAAACACCACGGCGGGGTGTTTAAAGGGGGGAGGAGGAAGATGACCCACCTTTGCTGTCTCCCCGCCAGGGGAGGAAGATGACCCACCTTTGCCATCTTCCCGCCAGGCGGAGAGACAACAAAGAGAGTTGCTGTGCTCCCCCCTCATTTAAACACCACGGTGGGGTGTTTAAAGGGGGGGGAGGAAGATCACCCACCTTTGCTGTCTCCCCGCCAGGCGGAGAGACAGCAAAGAGAGTTGCCATGCTCCCCCCCATTTAAACACCACGGCGGGGTGTTTAAAGGGGGGGGGAGGAAGATCACCCACCTTTGCTGTCTCCCCGCCAGGCGGAGAGACAGCAAAGAGAGCTCCTGGGCTTCCCTCCCTTTCTGGGTGTTTAAATGGGGGGGGGGGGGGGGGCGGCAGATCGCCCACCTTTTCTGGCACCTTTAAAAAAAAAAAAAAACGCCAAGCACGATATCCCACATACTGCGCTTGCGCGAGTGTGGAATGCCATCTCAAAAAAAGCGGTCCGGTTGAGACCTCTGATCAACCAGTGACAGGACCAACGCTGCTTAGAACTGAAGGATGGAGAGATGTCTGATCAGGAAATTTGTTGTAAAAAATCTGCGGGGTATAATAGCGACGGCTTAGGGATGGATTTAATGGTGAGTGTGACCGCGGCCTCTGTCTGCTTCTTCCATCTCTCCCATAAGATAATGTCCAAACTGAAAGTTCTCCATGTTGAAAGAAAACCTCCCAGAGATTCAGGGGTAGAGCCTGGGGATGCTGAGTCTTGGGAAGGGGAGGAACCTCCAAGCCCTCCATTTCACCTAGGGGAAGTGATCTCTATAGTCTGGAGTTGTAATTCTGAGAGGTCACCAGGCTCCACCAGGAGGTTGGCAACCCCTCCTGCCCTGCCTAGCAAGCACATCTATTTATTGACTTAAATACACATCATAGTCCAGCATTCTGTCTCACAATGTGGCCCGCCAGTTACTCCTGAGGTCCAAAAACAAGGCATGGAGGCCGAGGCCTTCTCCTGGCTCTGGGATGCAGAGGCTTCGTTCCCTTTAGTGACCAGGGCTAGCAGCCACCTTTGTATTCGGCCTCCAGTGACGCACACGCTGAAACCAAATGCTGCCACTTCCTTCAGATCACAGCATAAGGAATCACAATCAGCTCCTCTCTGAGATCTGCTGAAATGGGCGAGGCCAGGTGGGGCTGCCCAGCAAGGTCCCTGTAGATTTGGCGGGATGTGCAGATTTTAAAAAGGTTGTGTGGCAGCCATTTTTGTGGCTGTGCTCACCACACTGTGTCAGAATGCCAAAGGTGCTTGCAGCCTCAGAAAAGCAGTGGACCCCTGGATTACAGTGAGGCAACCGGACGGGACATCAGGCAGTCAGCCGGCACCACCCACTGTCCTGTCTGCTATGCCAAGTGTGGTTAACTGTCTCTTCATCTGCCCATGTAAACGAGCTCTTCCAGGAGGGCAGCTTCATATCTCATCTTTATGAGAGTTCCACAAAAGCAGAGCCATCAGATAAAGATGTCTTAAATCTTCATCACCATCAGCTTAACCTCCAAAGAAGCAGCACCTGGAGTAATATCCCTTCATGAACACGGAAATGGGAAGTTTTTCCTTGGGGACCACTATTCCCTAAGGTACCAGGTTAATAGACAACCGAGGGGAGGTATGCAATCCCATTCTCCAAAATGTAAACAGGTAATTCTTACACTGGCTGGAACCCCAGCAGACTTTTGCCTGTCGGTAACATGAAAACTCTAGCGCTTGGCAACTTGGACCCTGATGACCACTGGAAATAAATACACTTAAAAAAAAAAAAAGTCAACTGCATAACATACAGCTTTTGGAGACAAAACATATCCCAGTTCACTGTTTTCTTTTCGCCCCCCTCGCCCCCCCCCCCCCCCGATCCCAAGCTGCTCAACAAAGTAACCTTAATTTGGTTTAAAAGCTTCACTGAGCTCTATGCTAACCTTCACGAGCCCATGCGTCCAGCGGAATTAAAACCAGACCTGTTACTCATTAGCTTGTGCATTTAATGAACCATAAATCGGCACTCCTATTGCCATTATAGGAGTGTGGTAAATAAACTGCCCAGTGTGGTTAACCCTTCAAAACACTATTGCTAGGTCTCCGTTAGCCACAATTCCCAGTGAAAGCTGGTTTGGTGAGAACGGGAGGTGAATCTCCTTCTCTCTAGTGCATGTGAATCATGTGACCCCCGTTCCTCATAGACCCTTTCAAAATAACAACAATATCCAGTGGGGAGGGGGAATAAATGATTTGTTAGTATTTGTAGCTGATTTCTAATACATGGGGAATAACAGGGAAAGACATCAAAGGGTACGTGTCAAGAAGAAGGGGGGAAAGCTCTATGTAAGCGGTTCCATAAAACAGATGGCATCAAAGGTGATAGAAAAACTGAACTATGATGCTTGTCTTGAGACAACATGAAACTCATAAAGGCTAAAAACGGGAACAAGTCTCTCTTGAATTCATTAGAGCAAAGTTTGACTCCAGCGGCACCTTTAAGACCAATAAGGTTTTATTCTGGGAATGCTCGTGAAGGTTTATGATTCTACCCAGAATAAAACGTGTTGGTTTAAAGGTGCCCCTGGACGCTGACTTTGTTCTGCTGCTTCAGACCAACCCAGCTACCCAAATGAATCTGAATGCATTAGACTATGATCTTTTTCACACAGCCTAAGTATTCCGGTATGGCAGCTGGTCAGTTACTGAACAGTAACGGGTTTCTGTTGGCATTTCAGACAGACCCGATTCAGTAACTGGCTGCTACCGGAATACTCTCACCTTTTCACACAGTCCCGCGGCTGTCCCGGTAGTGAGGCATGCCTGAAGTCGTTACTAACAAAGAGCAGCTTCTTCCACTTTTCAACCCTTCTTCCGGGTTGAAATCGCTATGGGGTGCTGTGTGAAATGTCCAGTATCTAACCCGGGAGCAGTTTTCGCGCCCTTTTTCGCCCGCCGGCGCAATCTCCGGCTTTTTTTTTTGGAACGTCGGGCTAAGATCGCTATAGCGCTATAGCGATGTATCACAATAGCATCACCATAGGGATGCCTGGGCTCCATTAAGATGCCAGATATCGCCGTCGCTGAAACCTGGTAACTTATCTCAATAGAGCCTAGCCATCTCTATGGTGTTGCTGTTGTGATACGTCGCTATAGTGCTATAGTGATCTTTGCCCGACGTTCCAAAAAAATTAAAAGCTGGAGATCGCGAGCCGGCAGGCAAAAACGGCTGGTGCTGGTGGAAGTGAGATAAGAGCAGGACAGTGTGAAATGGCTCGCTTCAATCACGGAACCCTATCGGAAAAAAAAACATGTGTCTGAAAACTCCCATCCCTGTCTCGGATTACTGCAAGGCGGCACAATACCGACTCCCTTCCGGCTTCCACTGGTAAGTGTGAAAAGGGCCTATGTTAAAACAAAGTGGGGGGGGGGGTGATGCTCTTTATGAGAAGAACTGTACACATTCTCTGATTTCGGCTGGACTAAAGAACGGCCAGTGGCCAGTAAGTGGCAGCGATTCGAGAAGCAAAGTCCACATTCAGCATTTTAGTTACACAGCAAGGCAAGAAGAGCACAGACGCCACATAAAAGGCAAGAACCACTGAAAGTCTGTTTCCAGATATTAGGGACATTTTGAGGAAATAATGACGAAAGCTGCCACTTAACGGGAAGCAGATGTGAAGTCTGTGTACAAAAAACCCCCACACTCTAAAAAGCATATTTTGGTTGTCTGAAGAGTTCTGAGTGCAGAAATCACTTCAGTGTTACCCAGCAAGGCAGGCCACGAGGACTGCAGCAGCCAGGGTTGTAACTCTGGGTTGGGAAATTCTTGGAGATTTGGGGAGTGGAGCCTTGGCAGGGCAGGGTTTGAAAAGGAGAAGGAGCAAAGGAGGATGTGAGGCCACAGAGTCTACGCTCCAAAGCAGCCATTTGCTCCAGGAGAACTGATCTCTGTAGCCTGGAGATCGGTCAGAATTCTAGGAAAACTCCAGCTACCACCTGGAGGTTGGCAATCTGCAGAACTCCTTCAAAAAGAACAAAAACAAAGCCCTGTTCTTCATATGTCAACTGGAATGGAAGTCTAGCGTTGCCATCTCTGGGCTGGGAAATTCCTGGAGATGTGGGGGTGGAGCCTAAGAGGGCAGAGTCTGGGAAAGGGAGGAGAAGCAAACTCCACATTCAGCATTTTAATTACACAGCAAGGCAAGAAGAGCACAGACACCCCATAAAGGGCAAGAACCACTGAAAGTGTGTTTCCAGATATCAGGGACATTTTGAGGAAATGATTCAAGCTGTCATTTAATGGGAAGCAGATATGAAGCCTTTGTACAAAAAGCAGATGGTCGTTCAGTATGATTTCATACAGTCCACCCTCCAAAGCAGCCATTTTCTCCAGGGTCTCTGCATTCTGGAGATGAGTTAAAATTCCTTTGGATTTACAGGCCTCACCTGGAGGTTGGCAACCCTGCAGAAGTCTCACTGAGCCAGTTTGCTCTAGGGTTGCCAACCTCCAGGTGGGCCTTCCTTGGAAAAATGGCTCTTTGAAGGGTGAACTCTAGGGCAGGGGTGGCCAATGGTAGCTCTCCATTTGTTTGGGGTTTTTTTTGCCTACAACTCCCATCAGCCCCAACCATTGGCCATGCTGGAGAGCTACCGTTGTCTAGGGCATTGTATCCTGCTGAGGCCCCCCCTGCCCTCTCCTGGCTCCACCCCCAGAGTCTCCAGGTATTTCCCAACACAGATCTGGCAACCCTAGTTTGCTCCACAATGATCCTCTTGCAAAATGAAGGCTATTTGGCTGCTCTGGTGATGTCCTAGCTCTGTTCTTCTAAAGAATGCTCCTTAATCCTGCAGCAGAGATACAGGGAAGCTTCTCAAGTGCCCAAGAGCAAAGCCCAAGCCCCCAATTTTGGGCGATACATTTACAAAGGGAGAAAAACATCCTGAACCATGAACTTGGCAAAACGTATGTGTGCACACACAAACACATCCAGTCTCACACTACAACTGTCGGCTGCGCAACTAGTTGAGCACAGCAGTCAGGCAAGGAAAATGTGGGCTTCCGCCGCAGCAGAGAAGCAACCAATCAGAGCTTGGTTCTGCCCTCAGAATGTAAACTTCAGGGAGCCCATGCCAGCCAGTTGCCCCTGACAATCCCATACCTCAGCGTTCTGCAGCCTCAAGAGCCAAACCAAGCCAGCACTTGGAACCAGAGTTCAACAACGAGGCTGTGTGAGAAAGCCCGGTCCTGTTAATCAAACCATGCATCTTAATGTTACAGATAATCAACATGTGGAATCAGAGTCCATAAAGTTTCCACAGCCCAAACACTGGTTGTTTCAAGTCTTCTACTGGGAAACGGCACCCACAAGGTCTCCCAAGGGTACCCCACACAATTGCTTTAGAAAAGTGGCCTAAATCTTTAACTGGTTCACACTTATATTTCTGGACACCTCAATCTTTTCCCTTTCTGTAAAGCATCTAAGAAGCCCTTTCGTCCCATAACAATCTTTGCCAGCCATTCCCTTTACATACTGCCTATTCTACAAACTGACAACCTAGTCAACAAATTCCACCCAAGCAGCCCAGAAGTCCACGTGCTGAAGCCACGTCTATAGCTCTGCCGAGAAGCATCTAATTGACTCTGTATATAAGGAGCCATCAGAAAGCCTATTAAATAAGACATATAGTTTTAAGATGGGCCTGGTTGCATTAAAGACTGTGTCCGTGCACACGCTTCAGCACTAAGAAAATGGAAAATTCTGCACCCTGCACTCTTTGTTCACATGAGCCTAAGCGTATACGACTTCGCATTTTGACATACTGATTCTGGTTCTATTGCCATAATAGAGAGCAAAGAGTGATACCAGGCACTGAAGCTCCATACTCACCCAGCCCACCCTTCCTCCAAATGAAAGGGCCCCTCCAAAGCTTCAAAGGTGTCCATTTGCTCCATTCCTTCATTCACAGTCCCTAAAATGTATATCTTCCACGGTTTGTTTTTTCCCTCCTCCTGTGCATTTATACCGATACTTATTTAATGATGAAGTTAGCCCAAAGACAGCATAGGATAAGGGAAGCCAGAGAGAAGAGCTGTTACTGCAGAAAGCGTAATTGTTCCTGTAGAGCCTCTAATCTCCCCATTTGGAGAGGGGGGGGGGAAGTAAACACATTAGGAAATTCACCCTTGACTCTCTGCCAAATAACCTCAATCCTCTAAAATGCCTTCTAATGATCTGAATGTGATGGAATAATTTAAATATCTTACAGGCCTCTCCTAGTGGCAGATACCAGCTGGCAATAATGCATGGCGAACAGGATTACGCTGCCGGGGCTAAAATATTTCTCAGGACTGTTGCAGTTTTACATTAAATTCCAGAAGCCAAAAGCTTGTTCCGTTCTGTCCTGATGAGCATCAAGCAGTTCTAAGAAAACCACTTTTTGTTGGTTGTTGGATCAGTAAGAGAAGACTGGAAGTGCCTTTTAGCATATATTTACTAAGCTCCAGATGTTTTATGTAGTACCTACCTCACAGGTAGATCTCTGACTGGCAACCCCTGCTGTCCACAGGTGGGAATAAAATAAACAACAACAACAAAACTGCCACTGGCTCAATGGCATTATGTCATTTCTGGGGGGAACCTGCAAATGACATCCTTTCTAGGAATCACCAACAACTCCAGAGAATTTCCAATGATTCCTAGAGAGGCATGATGTCACTTTCAGTTTTTCCCCAAAACTTACATGACACCATCTAGAAAGTGCTTTGCCCTTTCAACTGTTCTCGACAGCAACACAAAGCATTGGCTCTACCTTCCTCTAGGAGAATGTCCTACAACTCTGTAAGCCAGACCTCTCTCTCTGTTTCAACTCCTTAACCATTTTGCTGTTGTGGGCAAGGAAGAATGAGAGGGGCAGAGGATAACAGATGATCCCAATACCCCTTAAGGAAGCTGGATGCCCCTGTCTGGGTGATGAATGCCACACAATAGGACCACACACCGACAAAGCAGAAATCTCTTCATATGACAGGGACTCTCCAGGCATACAGGAGAACACAACTTTGTAAATTAACCCAAAATGCAAAAAAAAGGCTTTTTTATGAAAGGCCTAATAGGAAATTATAAATTATAAAATATCAAGAGCAGATGGGAGTCAGTTAAGTGGGGGGGGGGGGGAAATCAAGGAATGGAATTTCCAAGTTGCTCCCCATTCTGTGATTTCTGAGGGGTGGGATTTCCAAATGGCCCCCTCACCCAGGATTCCTCATGGTTCCCGTTTGGATTTTGGAATCTACAAGCATTTATCTGGAAAAAGAGTCCTCAAAATTCACTTTCCCCTGCCTAAACAGAAACACCTCTGTGTTGTCAACAGCCCATTACACCAGCTAGCCACCTGCACACAGGTCTCTGATTCAGCAGGAGCTCACAGGACCGCAGCTCCTGAACCTTTCTGAGAGTTCCACCTCCTTCTTCCCGCTTTGTCCAGCTGAATAACAATCATGGATGAGCTCCACCACCTATTCTTCTACAAAATGACCCCTGCCTGCACACTGTACACAAGGGGGGAAGACTGGCATGCTTCTCTGGCCCCAAAGTGCAGCGTATCACATGTGGCTATACGGAGGGGAGAAAGAGAGAGCACAGTTCCTCTACGTATCCCCCCACTATTTGGTGGGCATCTACTACTTGATGGCAATGCAACATCAACAGGGAAAACAATCCATGACATATTATGCCAACTGGCATTGACTTCTGAGAGACATGCAACAAAATACCAAGGACTACTTAGACCTCGTTGATCTGGAGAAAACACTGTGGCGATGAAAAGTCAACACCAGGTTTTGCTGTCCTGTTCACAGAACTAGCCCAGCTGTGGAGCCAATTTTTATGCTTCCAAGCAAGGTTTCCCTTGGCCAAGAGGGCCATGAGAGCATCACGTCCACAATCTCCTGTGCGCCATCCCTTTTGGAACTGCTGAAGCTTGCCGTGTTGGTTATCTCTTGGCTAAAAAAATAAATTAAGCATGTAATACATTCCCACATGAAGATTATTAATTGCTTACAAGGACTAATCTGGTGAAAGGTAGCCTTGAAATCCACAAACAAACAAAGAAACCAGGAAGGGTTCCAGGATTTTCTGTTACTAGAAAATCTAATGCATGTGACTTGGAGTTGCTCGCCTCCAGGAGGGGCCTGGGGAAGCCCTGAAATTGGCAGCCTCCAGGAGGGTAAGGTGATCCAAATAAACCGTGAACACAATTGCTAAAAACTGTGACACAAATGATGGATTATGTCTATATCTTTGGCACAAACACTTTGTTATATTGGGGAAAAGACCAAAGCCAGTATTGCATTGAAACTGGATAAACTTTATTGAATTTTCTCTTAAAATATTGTATAATTGACTATTTGCATCGTAATTTTTAGTAACTGTGTTCACGAATTATTTGGATTACCTTACCTTTTGTTCCTGTATACCTCCTCATAGTTTCCAGGAGGGGCCTGTGGATCCCCTGAAATTACACCTGATCTCCAGATGACAGAGCTCAGTTCCTAGGGATGCCAGCCTCCAGGTGGGACCTGGGGATCCCCCAGAGTTACATTTTAGCTCCAGACTACAGTGATCAGTTCCCCTGGAGAAAATGGATGCTTTGGAGAAAGGACCCTCTATCATATTACCCCAACAAGGTCCCTGTCCTCCCCAGGCTCCATCCCCCAAATCTCCAGGAGTTTCCAGGCCTGGATCTGGGAACCCCATCCGTTCCCCCGGAGAATACTGAAGATTTATCTCACCTACTGTGCATCTTCCTTCTTGGTGGCCTGGGGGTGGGGAGGTCTACACGTCTAGGAGAAGCTCCTCCCTATAGGTAGGCAGCTGTCGTGCTTATTTAAAATGGGTTCTTAGACACAGAACAGATCTCCAGCTCTTTACTGCTCCCCCCTCTCCTTACAACTCTGGGGCAAGTAATAAATCCATCTGGCCCAAGGATGTTTATGCTGGTACCACTTTCAATTCACCTCTCCCACAGGTTCACACAGACAGCTCTTATCTCCTGCTAGAGAAGTGTGAGAATGGGAGATGTTTTTAGTAGCCTAAATTCCTTAGTAAGAAGAGAGATAGTGTTTAGCAACCTTTGAACCCGTGACTCAAGTATGCATCTGTAATGTAGCCTTTGAAGTTATCCTATATAGCAACTGCGTAACTCTGTATACGTTATTACTCCCAAGGCTTGTGTCCTTGGTACAGCTTCTGAGTTTCTTTAATAAAACAGCTTTGATTTAAAACAAAAGACTGCTTATTGAGAAATATTGACGCTTGACATTTTGGGAGTAATCATACTTGGGGACGTAACCAAACTGGAAACTTTCTACCCAAATGGCGGAGAGAGCTCCAGAGAACGGAGAAGCCCTCGAAAACCCAGAACAACCAACTGGGGAGGATCAAAGACCCGACACAGCCCCAAGACAACCTCCGTGGCACGTACTCAACGCCAGGAGGCCGGCAGGGAGAGGGTCTCCGCTGCACATACAGCGACGGTTCATAACCCCAATGGATTGGAGCCCCAGGAGGTCCACTAGCTTAATGGACAAAGCACCCGCTCGGAGAGGGGCGATCTTGGCATTGCCCCCCTTACGCTCAAGGATGGGAGATGACAGCGACCAGGGCGCCTCAGAAGCGAGCGGGGGAGATGGTCGGGAAGAACGATGCCCTGACCCACTCCCAGATGAGGAGCAGGAAGAAGAAGAAGAGCAGAACCCTGACCCGAGGGACTTCCTCCAAACCATGTGTTTAGAAATGGCCAAGGGGCTAAGAGAAGAAATGCAAGCCAGCAATGTATTCATGGCCCAAGAGGTGAGGAGGCATCTAGACCAAGTACTGCAGCCACCGGCACCAAGAGGGGGGCAACCACCACAACACCCCCCCACCACTGCAGCTGGCCCAGAAACCTCAGCCACTATTGCAGCCGCTGCTGCGGGATTATGGGTAAGGCCGGGAGCTGGATGCCACCTTCGATGGAGATCCCGAAGAGATTATTTTTCAATACAAGCCAACAGCTTTATGTTCTACTGGGGGCACACCTTCCCAGATCAACTGAGCAGAGTGGACTACTTGGGCACGAAACTGAAGGGGGCTGCCAAGAGATGGTACGTAAGCCTGTATGAGACTAGGAGTCCCGAACTAGACACGGTAGCGGCGTTCCTACGAGCCCTACTGACGCAGTTTGGAGACCCGAGCTCTGACCACCCTGAGGGACCTACAAATATCAACGCTTGACAGCAGCGTTGCCTTTTTTGTGATTCCTGTAGGGGAGGGGCATCTCCCTTATTCTGCAGTGTAGTCCTGAAGAAATAAAAGCCCTCTCCCAAGCACTAAAACAATAACCAGTGCCACCTCTCTGACATATGTGGAAGGGACAGACAAAAAAGAAGTCCAACATTAGTACTGCTAAAGGGTCACCTACACCCAGCAGTCATTTTGTAGAAAAATAGGTGGTGGAGCTCATCCAGGGATTTTTATGCAGCTGCAATACTATTCAATGGACAAGGAGGTGGAACTCTCAAAAGGAGGAGGTGGAACTCTCAGAAAGGTTCAGGAGCTGCGCTCTTATGATCTCCCACTGAATCTGAGGCCTGGCTACCCCTGTGTCTACTATGAAACCTAGAGAAGTCCCTGTGGCTATTAACAATATCTTCTGCAATGGCCTCTCTGATTACCATATGCATTGATCCAGCCTAGGAGATTAGCCTGAACGTTGTCCACAAAAAGGTCCAAATCGGTAACCCCAGACCAGTCAGACCTGGGTTGGGACCTCCTGAGGTGAGGCCTGCCTGGGAGAGGAAGGAAGCTCTTCCTGCTCCCAAACGGGTCTTGAAGGAGCTGAAAATCCAGCCTGAACAAGGACAGCCCACAACAAACCTGACCCGGCAGACTTGCTGGGAGAAAAAACAAGGAAATAACTTTAAAAACCAAGAATCGCTGTGCTTGGAACAGAGCACTATTGACAGCTCCTATCTGCCTTTAGGGAGGGCCAACAAAAAAAATTCTGGAGAATGAGGGAGAGCTTCTCCCAGACGTGTAGACTGCTCCATCCTAGGACCACTGGAGGATGGATTCTATGGCACTATACCCTCCTAAAATCCCTCTCCTCCCCAAACCTCACTTCCAGGTCACCAGGAATTCCCAAGTCACACTTGGCAACCCAGATGCTGAAATGTAGACTATTGTCAAAGAAGTCCTTTCTCTTTCCTCCAATGTGCTGGGTACATTTTGACCAGGCAAAAGGGCAAACCCCGAGGAGAGCAGTCTGTTCTTCAGCTATTCTACACGGGTGCAGCTCTCTCTCTCTCTCACACATACACACGCACACACACACACACACACCATGTGCTAATGGGTGCAAAATTCAGCTTCCTGAGAACCTTAGCCTTCAATTCCAGAAAAGTACATCTCAAGGCTGTAACCACAGGGTTGAAAGTGTGTGGCACCACATGGTTAAATCTCAGGTGCCAAAGGGGCGTTCAGCAAGAGCTTCGGTGCCCCCAGTTGCTCTTCTCTTTGTGACTAGCAAAACCAGAACAGATTCTATAAGGTAGCCAACCCCACCCCAACCCTCCAGGATTATGAAACCTATGAGAAATTATACAAAACTCCACTTCAGATAGCTGAAGAAGTGTGCAGGTACACCAAAGTATATACTTTGTTGGTTTTAAAGATGCCACTGGACTCAAACTAATAACACAGTTTGTATTACTGTAGTGGTGGTGCAACTGTCCCTAAGCTTTTCCAGCTGATGGCAACATCAAGATTTAGGATTGAGACAAACCATCTATGCAGCCAGTTTGATGTAATGGTTAAGTGCACTGACTCTTATCCGGGAGAACTGGGTTTGATTCCCCACTCCTCCACTTGCTTGCAGCTGCTGGAATGGCCTTGGGTCAGCCAAAGCTCTTGCAGAGTTGTCCTTGAAAGGGCAGTTTCTGTCAGAGCTCTCTTGGCCCCACCTACCTCACAGGCTGCATTCCCTCCAGTGAGAGCTAGATTAGTGAGTCCACAAAAAGGTCCAAATTAGTTAGTGAGAGCTAGATTGCAGGGTTTTTTAGCCTCCAGCTCACACATTTTCATCTTAGCTCAGGAAAAATTGGCCCAGAGTGAACTAAATTATGCAGTAGCTCACAACTTTAATGCCAGTAGCTCACAAAGTAGAATTTTTGCTCACAAGATTCCACAGCTTAGAGGGACTATTGCTCACAGGGTGTCTGTTGTGCGGGAGGAAGGTAAAGGAGATTGTGAGCCACTCTGAGACTCTTCTTCTTTAAATTCTCAAGTAAGGAATGAAGCTGAATCATCCCCTAGTATCTTTCTGTCCAGTTCCATTCATAACCCCAGCATAGCGGCTGGAGGGATTCTTGCCTTCTCCTTTGGCCTCTAATATTATTGTAATTACCCCACAGGAAATTTAATGCCACCAATCTAGATTAAAGGAGGGCCAAGAAACAGATCTCAATCGCACACAAAAGAAGGGAGCCCATGTGAAGATGTGATAGGCATGGTGGCGTGCATTTTGAAGCTAAAAGGAAAAGACATATCTCCGTTTCTTCAGACGGTCGCACAGAAAGCTGTATCATGTGCAATATCAAGGCTTGCTGAAGTGTGTAAAACAACATTAAAAATAATAATACCCCCCCTCCCCCAAGAAAGCTCCAGCCAGAGATTTTAGTAAGGAATAAAGGAAGCCTTGGCCCTATAGATATGAACTGGGAAACCGGCTTGCTGAGATGGGGGGAATTGGTGGGGAAGCCCATGAAGCCAGGCAAATGATGGAATCAGAAGAAGAAGAAGAAGAAGATGATATCGGATTTATATCCCGCCCTCCACTCTGAAGAGTCTCAGAGCGGCTCACAATCTCCTTTCCCTTCCTCCCCCACAACAGACACCCTGTGAGGTGGGTGGGGCTGCAGAGGGCTCTCACAGCAGCTGCCCTTTCAAGGACAACCTCTGCCAGAGCTATGGCTGACCCAAGGCCATGCTAGCAGGTGCAAGTGGAGGAGTGGGGAATCCAACCCGGTTCTCCCAGATAAGAGTCCGCACACTAAACCACTACACCAAACTGGCTCTCCACATTAGGTTTGATCTGGGCAGTGATTAGGAGGGCCTCCCAGTCTTTTAATGTCCTCTTCTCGACACAGTTTTGATTTTGCTGCTAAGACGCCACATAAGAGTCACCGCTCCATCCTATCTAAAACTTTCATCTCTAATTTTCCTGATTGACTGCTGAAGAGCAAGACAACTGCTTTGTAACTCTGAATCAGCTGTGCGGGGAACCTACGGGCACAACCCCTTCGCAGTGCCGCAGTTCAAGCAGCCTGGACGAAGGAAAAACGAAACGCAGCTTGAAAGCAATCCCACAGAGTCGCACGGCAACCATTTCATGCTACCTTTCATATGACGGGGACACAGCACCAGCAACACTTTCTTTTTAATTTGTACACAAAATATTCCATTATGAAAAACAGAAGGTCCCATCAAGTCATAGCTGACTTACAACAGTTTTCAAGGCCAGAGATGTTCAGAGTTGGTTTGCCGTCGCCTGCTTCTGTGTAGCAACCCTGAATTTCATTGGTGGTCTCCCATCCAACCAACTGCCCAGGGTCTGCTTAGCTTCCAAGATCTGATGAGATCCAGCAAGCCTTAACTTCAACAAAAGCCTTAATGCAACAAAAGCCTGAATGAGAGCAGCTTACAGTCTTTTTTATTTTCTTCCTCCACAACTTCTATTTGAATCAGCGGGGACTTTTGAAAAAGTGGCTTATGACTGCGGCACCTTGTACCATTGGTTAGTTTTCATTTTAAGCTTGCTTTTGCTTCAAAAAAAAAATGCTTTGTGCGCTTAGCAAACTCATGAAACAGCTTGGATTTTTTTTTTTTTAAACGGAGGTATGGCAGACTGTGTTATCTAACAAGATTGGGATAGCTCGGGCCATCCAAGAGGACGTCTTGATGGTAACAGGAATTTAAAAAAAAAAAGCTTTAAAAGGAGATTAGATAGATTCATGGAGGATGTCAATCAAAGGCTACTAGCCCTGGTGACGGAAGGGAATCTCCACATTCAGAGGCACTAAATCTCTGAATCCTGGAGGCAGCAGCAGAGGAAGACTTCAGCCTCTGTGCAGTGTTGTTGGCCATCCCGAGGAATGGTTGGCTACTGTGGGAGACAGGATGATGGACTAGAGGGACCACTGGTCTGATGCAGCAGGGCTCTGCTTATGTTCTTATCAGGTGAAGGCCTTGGTCTTCATGCCCTGTTGTTGGACCTCAAGAGGAACTGGCTGGCCCCTGTGTGAATCAGGATGCTGGACTAGATGGACCACTGTTCTGATCCGGCAGGGTTCTTCTTATATTCTTATCCAGATCAGGATAGCTGCACAGATGGACTGCTTTTCTTAGGGAAGAAGAAGAATTGCAGATTTATACCCCACCCTTCTCTCTGAATGAGAGCAGCTTACAATCTTTTTTATTTTCTTCCTCCACAACAGACACCCTGTGAGGTGGGTGGCGCTGAGAGAGCTTTCACAGAAGCTGCCCTTTCAAAGACAACTCTTGCGAGAGCTCTGGCTGACCCAAGGCCATTCCAGCAGGTGCAAGTGGAGGAGTGGGGGATCAAACTCGGTTCTCCCAGATAAGAGTCCTCACACTTGACCTCTACACCAAACTGGCTCTCTGTAGTTTGTTCTCTCTGCTCCCGCCCTGCTGACATACTTGCGTGGACGCCCACAAGCACACCCAGTCATGTGAACCAGACTGCTGTCTGTGTTTTTAGGCAGAGCCTCTGAAGGAATCCATCCTGCCACAGGCTTGAAATGTGAGAGTGCAAGTGTGCATGAATTTTAACGGCAGGCTCCCAGGTGCAAGACGCAGAAGGGATTCCACACTCTTATAATTCGATGGGGAGATTCCGCACGGCAGCAACAGAGCTCAGGAAAAGGGCTCTTCACTCTAACCTCATTTGAGTGATCATCTTTTGTTTGCATTACAGCAGCTCTCAAGATGACAGCTATCAAATCAGATTACTGGATGCCGCTTACGGTGACGCTCACCAAAAATGAACTGCCAGAGAAATCAAAAGCACAGGAGGACTGATCTGGTGTGCTGAGTTTGCGGGGGATGGATTCACGGAAACGGAGGGAGAGCAGCTTTATTTCCTGCATTTCTTTTGTTACCCCGCTATTTCTGGTCAAAGGGTATTTTTTTAACACAGGTTTCTGGGAGGGGGAATTAAAGAAAAACCCTATCAAAATTGCTTGCAGAAGAGGAATGGACAGAGAGCATGAGCCCTGAGCTCTTTTTTCCAGCTTCCTGTTACAATTATCAGTCTGTGATGCAGTCCAAAATGTACATGGTGTGTGTGTGTGTGTGTGTGTGTGTATATATATATATATATTTCAACTGTAATGCTGTAGACCTCACCCTCCCAAGGGAGAAAGGGAGATCTCTGTTGTCAGAAGACCAGTTCTTATTCCAAGAGACCCACCTGGAGGTTGGCAACCCTAATTGTAGAGCCAGTGGACTTCCCATCAGATTTCTTTGATTTGTTAATTTATAGACCGCCCTAGTCCTAATTACAGGAATTATTCAAAACTAGGACAGAAAGTTCCTTCAGAGAGCTCAGCATCTAATTTTGGGAGGGAGCACAAAAACGGGGAAACAAAATACTTCATGTTATGCCCTGTCGAACTCAGTAAGAATTAAGGTTCAGTGATGCAGTCAGGCCATTTCAGACTCCAGGCTGAACCACATCCTCATATATCAAGGGCAAAGCTACAATCCAGTTTGGGGACCCTTCAGCTTAATCCAGGACCAGGGAAACGGGACTTCCACCCCAAACTCCAGCCCTGACTGCGACACCATAAGACTAATGCTGAATTAGCAGGTGTTATACATTTTGAGATTTTTTTTTTGATGGTCTGCTCTCATGTTTTCTATCATGGCAACCAGAAGCAAGCAGAGCCAATCCCCAGAAGGTCCACAAACCCTGCAGGAGTTGCTCAGCTCTGGCCCATCAGCACCAGCAATGCTCACTGCAGGCCATGAGCTGCCTCCTCTCTCGTTGCTGGTGGAGGTTTTGGGTGTGCCAATGCCCATCGGTGGTGCCACTGTCCAGATATGAGCTGAGTGACCCCAGCAGTGCTGAACCTCTGCCAAGGAAGACCTATCCAGTTAGAGCCTTCCCAACATTACAGTTCCCTTCAGCCTCGCAACGAGGATCTGACAATGGAGAGGTTGTCTGCTCCAAAGTCAGTTGCTCAGCTTCACAATACAGGCTGTCTTATAGATGTGGTTGACAACTATCAGCTTAGATGGCTTTTGAATGATGTAAAGTGCTGTTAAGCTGCAGCTGGCTTACGGTGAACCATTAGGATATTCAAGGTAAGAAAAGCTCAGAGGTGGTTTGCCATTGCCTGCCTTTGCATGGGGGCCCTGGACTTCCTGGGTGGTGTCCCATCCAAATACTCACCAGGGCTGGCCCTGCTTGGCTTCCACGACCCCATGAGATTGGGCTAGCCTGGCTCACCCAAGGCAGGGCAGCTTGCAAAACAGTGACACAAAATTCAGTGACGGTTCACCTTAACAGCTAAACGCAAGTGCCTTGCTGGGAGGTCATTTACTTATTTATTTAAAATGTGCATTAGATGGCTTTCTACCTTACAGAACTCAAGGTGGTTTACAGTGTAAACAGAACAAAAATATTTTAAAAATTAAAAAAACACCTAAAAAGCCACATATTCACAATTCAAAACCACCAATAGGCAGAAAAATTAATCAAATGCCATCCTGAACCGAACTGTCTTCAGCTACCTCCTAAAGACTGCAAGTGAGGGGGCCAGGCACATCTCCCTGAGGAGGCTGCTCCAGAGCTGGGGGGGGGGGCTGCCACTGAAAAGGCCCTCTCTTGCGTTCACCCGAACAACAGGCACTTGGGACCAGCAACACAGGGCAATCCCTTGCCTTGAAGCCTTCCTAGAGGCGCCGACTGCCATCCATGTTCGTAAACAGGATGCCCAACCAGATGAGACCTCAGCCAGATCTAGAAGTGTGGATTGAAATCCTGGCCCAACTCCCAACCCCAACCTAGTACGCCAAACTGGGCTTTTCATCAGAATAGTTAAGTGTCTCATAAGAGCGGTGCTAAAAACAAACTGCGCTGTGCGGGCAAACGCCTCTCAATTCCAATCAGTGCATTATGTACATTATAGGTGTATATATGGCTGCCTAATACTAACATCTCTGCACTCCCCTGCGGGAATGTTACGGCTGCAGGCGGGAGTGGAAGGACAAAGCACAATCTTGCGTGCGAGTGCAAATCAGTCTGGGTAGTAATTAAAAACTAAGGACGTGGCTTTCGAGATACTTAAGAAAGGAGGGGGACCACGAGGACTCCCCTCCCCCACTCCCCAGGGCTGAAGCATGACAGTTACCTGCTTCAGGCGCCAAAGGAAATTTCCAACGCTTAAGCATCATGGAGTCTTAGAGAGCAGCATTGGAAGGCAGCAGATACTCTTGCCCTCAGTGATTGCTAGCTTTGGATGCTTCACCTACATTTCTCTGGCACACTCAGCAGTCCCTCCTTGATTCTCGCAGCAAAAAACCTGCAATATGGTTCTTCATCGACTGCATGAAGAATCCTATTTGGATTTGAAGATTGTGGCCTACAGAACTTCCATCTACAGGATATGAGAAATATGGGGCTGCCAGCCACCAATCTGAGCATCTTCGTGGCACTGCCCAGCTCTCTCCCACACCAACATAAAAAGCTGATAATCGACATTCCTCCAAGGTTGGCATGTTGCCCATTTCCCGGCCCATGCCAGCCAATAACGTTAAATAGAAATGCAGATGCAAAAACAGAGTGATGAGGCCAACACGGCATGACCTTAGAAGGACAAAGTGATAACTTTCACCACATATTACAGATCAGAGGAGATAGACAGAATGTGTCACAGGGAGGAAATTTCCATATGGTGGCACTTCAGAAATTGGTCTTTGTGAATGCTTCATAAATGTAAGGAACAGCCAGTAAGCCAGCAAAAAAGCAAGAGTCCTTAACACTATCTGGATTAGTAGATCCAGTCAGAGGTGCTAGAAATCCACCTCTTCTCCATACTATCAAGTACAAACTACATCTGTCTCTCAATAACTTGCCAAACAGTATGAACACACCAGGTACCATTTTGACTGCACTATAGTAAATTTGCGGCTGTATTTCACACTATTTCCATATGAACGTCAGAATGCCAATCAAGGCATTCAGGAATCGAGATATGGAGACACGGGACCACGGAGGACCTCTTTCTTAAACTTCACAGTGATGCATTCAACAGCCCCTTAACTGGTATAGACATATTCAGCTTTTTCTTACTTGCAGTTCTTAGATAAGAGCAGACTATAAATCTAAATACATCAGTAACTTAAAATACTCTACATGTTTAGATCAATTAGTCAAGGGAAATGTTCTTACCTAAGTGTTCCACGATCACCTCCTACCCCACAGGAGCTGATGACTACACCCTTTGTAGCTTCACATAACAAAATGCGTTGTCCTACAGTGACAAACAAGCATGGTGTTACCGAGTGTGATAAGAATCTCCAAGCCTACAGCATTAACACTGAGCAAGACATAAATCTCACAATCCAAAAACTGAGATCTTCCACAGAATCCTGAATACGCTGATCCTGTTTAACACATGGGAAAGTCTAGTACTCATGAGTGGTATTGACCTCATGGGAAGGTATACTTATAGATTTCAGCAGGCAAGGGAGTAGAACATCCTCAACGATCATGAGAAACTGTCTCTTTCCACATGGACACTGCTGGGTTGTCTCACATTCAGAAGATATTTTCTATCTCACCCCCCCCCCCCATGACAACCCACCACCACACATGTCGTAAAAGACTACCACTAACCCCCAAGTTTTCACTCTTCTGATGTGAGACCTAGGGTTGCCAACTCTGGGTGAGGAAAAACCTGGAGGATTTGGGGAGTGGGGCTTGAGGGGAGTGGGGCTTGGGGAGGGTCAGGTCCTCAGCCAGGTACAATGCCATGGAGTCCACCCTCCAAAGCAGCCATTTTCTCCCAAGAAACTGATATCTGTTGTTGAGAGATTGGTAGTAACAGGGGGAGATTTCCAGGTCTCACCTGAAAGTTAGCAACCCTAGGAGATCTCTTATATGTAACCTCTGTAATGGTATCCCTCTGTAGTGTTCTAAGGAGATGCGTGCTATTCTGCCTCCTTGCCTTCTTTGGCATTCCCTCCTTATATTTACCGCCGACAAAGCTTTCAAATTCTTAATTGGACCTAAAGAACAGGACGGCTTAGTTGTACGTGGCAGAGTGACAGAACGGTCAACAGAGGGTGGATGGCTCTGAGGTACAAAAAGGAGATGCTTATTCTAAATAAAGCTGTTGTTTTCTCTTAAATATATATTGAGTTTGTTTAGAAGTATAACACTGTAATGGTTTCAGTATAGTATCCAAAGCGTAAGTTTCAAATAGGCGTACAGTTCTTCTTGTTTCTCTAAAGTTCCTTAAACAGACCTAACCAAAAAAATTTAACCAGCTGCCTTGCCACTTGGGCTCCTAACCTCCACACAGACTGATTTTCCCCGCACTCCACAGACAATGTTCCCTCTAATTTATTTTCCCTACTGAGTGGAGCAGTTCACATCCTGAGCAGAATAGAACTGCTGTCATCTTAAAAGGGGCAATGGGCAGTGCAAAGACCCTGCATAGCTCCAGACTACTGCTGAGCAGTATGGTGTAGTGGTTAAGTGTGTGGGCTTTTACTGGGAGAACCAGGTTTGATTCCCCACTCCTCCACATGCAGCAACTGAAGAGACCTTGGGTCTGTCATAACTCTGTCAGAGCTCTTCTGCTCAAGAGCAGTTTTCTCTCAGAGCTCTCACCTACCTCACAGGGTGTTTGTTGTGGGGAGGGGAAGGGAAAGGAGATTGTAAGCCACTCTGAGACTCCTTCAGGTAGTGAAGGGCAGGATATAAACGCAATCTCTTCTTCTTCCTGTGATAATGAGCGGCTACTCATGCACACACCTTAGATGAAGGTCCACAGCATCTCCGTCCATCATCCACACACACTCTCTCTCCCACAAAGCCTCTCTGTACCAACTAGTCTACTCCGCCCGCCTGGGGTCCAGCTGCCATTGGAGCATAATACACTTCCATCACCCCGCTTCTTACTCTACAGTCCTGCATTTTAAGTTATGAAGGCATATATATAAAACCCCACATTATTAGAAACATAGAAATAAAACCCCCAAAATATTTATATAGTGAAAGCATCACAATATAATAGTCTAAAAAAATCTATAATGGCAAATTTAAACGTTGCAAAGAACAAATTTGAGCAACTCAGCATTCTGGAGAAAGAATGCAAATTAAGACTTATGCTTGCAAATCTTCCCACTGATCGAAAATATTCCAGGAAATAGACAGATACAAGGTCAATTGCTAAAATAATGTGGTTCCTCCAAACGCTACTATAAATGTCATACCCCACAGAAATAGGGTTGCCAATCTCCAAGTGGCAGTTGCAGCACTCCCAAAATTACAACTGGTCTCCGCAGTACGGAGATCAGTTCATTTGGAGAAATGGCCTCTATGGCATCGTACGCCTCTGAAGTCCCTCCCCGGTCAAGAGTGCCTCTTGCCATGGAAGTGGTGGGATGAGAGTTATGCCTGAGGGGAACCTATGTTAACCTTTGGGTCCTGCTTTGCTGTTCTGTCTGCTTTTATTGTAGTCTGTAGTGTCCGCAACCTCTCAAGGATCCATTCCACCCTGCGAACAGAACAGGACACACCGTTGCTCCAAGGCTAACCACTGATCTCTATCCCAGAGACTCTTCATGCTGGGATGCATAGGGTGGCATGCTATTGGTAGATTTTGGCGCTTAAACTTTTGAAGTATGTGAGGGACAGACTCAGGCAGCGGCCACACACCTTAGTTTCAGCAAAGGCCTGCTCGCCTGTAACGACTTTGCTTATTCAATAAGCACCTTTATAAAATGAAGGAGTACTGATTGGTGAGGAACGTGCAGTACTCGAGATCCCCTCTGCAAGCCCCACCCTCCCCAAGCTCCACCCCCCAAATCTCCAGCAGCTTCCCAACCCAGAGCAGGGCCTCCCCACCACCCCCAAAATCTCAGCAGATCTAAGGCATGAACACACCTTGTGCTTTTACATTCTAAATCCGGTTTGGAGCACAAAATTAGCCAAGCTGCTTCACTGAAGTAGCAAAAAGTGTACGTCTCTCAAGATATCAAAATACGGCAATAAAAGGCAATTACTAGGTCAACTGCAGCCCAACAAATAAATCAGTACATAATGCCGATCTATGCACGCTATTATAATTTCTCAAATAGTTATTATTTCACAACCAGCAATGTGGGGTGCAACATTTCCCTGCCTTAATTGTTTCATAAAATTAACAACAATGAATGGATGCCATTGTCAATACAATAGCAGGCAAACTTGGCAGTCGTCAAGTTGTAATTAATGCTTCTCAGGTGATTATCTCTAGGAACTGCCTGAGAACTCAACTCTTTTTTCTTTTTTTTTAAAGCTTTTTAACCAGGGGGTGGGGAGGGGAAGGATAAAGCTACAAATGCATAAAATGATCCAATTTTTAAAAAGCTATGAATTCACCTGGCTGGCTGCGCAGGTCAAATAAAAGCTACCGCTAAAATATAAACAATTGCAACTATATAAAGAGCTCCCCTTGCGTGGTGCAAGGGATACTGTAATCACCCATCCGCTATGGAACTACAAAGTCATGCTACAGAGTATGGCCATCAATTGCACCTGGCTTATGGGGACTCCAGCAAGGGGCTTTCAAGGCAAGTGAGAAGCAAAGATGGTTGGCCATGGCCTTCCTCTGCAGAGCCTTCCTTGAAGGTCTTCCTTCCAAGTACTGACCTTGCTTCGATCATGAGGTCAGGAGCTTGGGGGGAACTATTGGAGTCTTCCTTGACAATGGAGGCTCAAATAGCAGCCACTGCCAAGTCCGCATTCTTTTATCTTAGGCAGGCGAGGCAGTTGGCCTCTTTCTTGGAGCATGACGATCTGGCAATGGTGATCGAGGTTGGACTACTGTAATGCCCTCTACATGGGGCTGCCCCTGTGCCAAACCCGGAAGTTGCAGCTAGTGCAAAATGCCGCTGCTCGGCTGCTATTAGGGCTTCCTAGATGGGAGCACATCCAGCCGGGGCTCCGGGGACTGCACTGGCTGCCAATAATATACCAAGTTCGGTACAAGGTGCTGGTTATTACCTTTAAAGCCCTATATGGCCTAGGACCTGCCTACCTTAGGGACTGTCTCTCCCCACATGTTCCCCAGAGAGTGCTGAGATCGAGTTCTCAAAACCTGCTTGCAACCCCAGGGCCAAATGAGGCCTGACTTAAGTCGACCAGAGACAGGGCCTTTTCAATCACAGCCCCTTGCTGGTGGAACCAGCTACCGGAAGAGGTGAGGGCCCTGCAGGACCTTGGGCAGTTCCGCAGGGCCTGTAAGACAGTCCTCTTCTGGTTGGCATACAACTGATTGGTACTTGAAAATTTCGAATAGAAGGCTGTAGTATGGTACCTTGGTAAATGGCTTTGTTTTACTGTTTTTACTGGTTTGTTTAAATGTTGTAAATTGATGTACTTTAAAACTTAATTCTATGTTAGAACTTTTGTGCTGTGAGCCGCCCTGAGCCGCTTTGGTGGAAAGGGCGAGATATAAACTAAATAAAATGAAAATGAAATGAGATCTGATGAGATTGGGCTATACCAGAGGTGGCCAAACTTTGGCTTGAGAGCCACATGTGGCTCTTTCACACATATTGTTGTGGCTCTCAAAGCCCCCACCACCCTGTCAGCCCACTTGGAGAATGAATTTAAAATTAAAGTTGCTTTATTTCTATCTCTCCCTCCCCCCTCCCTTTCTATTTTCCTTCCTTCCTGCCTCCTCCCTCCCTATTTTTTTCCTTCCTTCCTTCCTTCCTTGCAGCTCTCTAACATGTGAGATGTTTATTCTATGTGGCTCTTACATTAAGCATTTATTCTATGTGGCTCTTACATGATGTTTATTCTATGTGGCTCTTACATTAAGCAAGTCTGGCCACCCCTCAACTAGACTGTGCTGCTGTTCCTCCCCACTAAAGATACTTAACTGGCAGAGGAAACACCTTGATCACTAAAGAGGATACAGAACATGAAAGTGAAACTGTTTGTGAACATAAGAACATAAGAGAAGCCATGTTGGATCAGGCCAATGGCCCATCCAGTCCAACACTCTGAGCGTTTTCGCACTGACCTTTTACTGGCGCGACCACCCTCTTCACACCGGAGGATCTGCGCAGATTTCGCACAAGAAGCGCCGGCGCACCCAAAAGAGCCGGCGACTTCCGTCGCAAAAGACGCTCAAACGTTTTCCTGCTTCTTGGCGGTTTCCGTTTGAGCGGGTTTCGCGACGGAAGTTGCCGGCTCTTTTGGGTGCGCCGGCGCTTCTTGTGCGAAATCCGCGCAGAACCTCCGGTGTGAAGAGGGTGGTCGCGCCAGTAAAAGGTCAGTGCGAAAACGCTCTCTGTGTCACACAGTGGCAAATTTTTTATATATATATACACACACACTGTGGCTAATAGCCACTGATGGACCTGTACTCCATATTTTTATCTAAACCCCTCTTGAAGGTGGCTATACTTGTGGCCGCCACCACCTCCTGTGGCAGTGAATTCCACATGTTAATCACCCTTTGGGTGAAGAAGTACTTCCTTTTATCCGTTTTAACCTGTCTGCTCAGCAATTTCATCGAATGCCCACGAGTTCTTGTATTGTGAGAAAGGGAGAAAAGTACTTCTTTCTCTACTTTCTCCATCCCATGCATTATCTTGTAAACCTCTATCATGTCACCCCGCAGTGAACTTTGTGGAAGAGAATTAAATTCCATGGAAATAGGTGAGTGGACAATAGAGTTAAATCGCAGCGTTTGGGGCAAATGCTAGAAATGCAAGAAATCCATAAAGACCTCCTCCCTCCACACACATTCCCAGTGACCCCTGCTCCAAGCCCAAAAGATGACAAAAACCTGCAAGATCCCTTGCCAAACTGGCCTGGAGAAAAATTTCTGACTGACCCCCAAAGTGTCAATCAGCATTTTCCCCTGGGTGCGTAAGGAAGGGCCACAAGAATTAAGCACTGATGCAACCCTTCCTGCCCTTCTTCTCGCAATCTGCCTAATTCATAGAATTCATAGAATCAGCATTGCTATCAGATGGCCATCTAGCTCTGCATAAGGAAGGAGAGCCCACCACCACTCGAGGAAGCCTGTTCCACTGAGGAACCGCTCCGTCAGGAAGTTCTTCTTAATGTTTAGCCAGAAACTCTTGATTTCATTTCAACCCATTGGTTCTGGGCTGACTTTCTGGCGCCGCAGAAAACAATTCTGCATCATCCTCTAGATGACAGCCCTTCATGTACTTCAAGATGGTGATCATATCACCTCTCAGCTGCCACCTCTCCAGACTAAATATGCCCAGCTCCTTCAACCTTTCCTCATAGGACTTGGTCTCCAGATCCCTCATCATCTCTGTTGTCCTCCCCTGGACCTGTTCAAGCTTGTCTGTATCCTTCTTAAAATGTGGTGCCCAAAACTGCACACAATCCTCCAGGTGAGGTCTTACCAGAGCAGAGTAAAGCGATACAATCACTTCACGTGATCTGGACACTATACTTCTGTTGATGCAGCCCAAGATCACATTGGTTTTTTTAGCCACCGCATCACACCGCTGACTCATGTTCAGTGTGTGTCACCACATCAAGCCATTCCATAGGAATTCCCTCCGTCTTTATGGAGGAACTCCTAGAGCATTGCTCTTTGCAGAGATGTCACTTCCGGACTCACTGCTGCTCCCGCATGCCCATCCCCCCAAAGATCCCAAGATTTTCAGGCCTGGCAAAACTCTTGTAGGTAGATGTTTGGATGCAGAGTGTGAAAACAAGGACAGAGACAGACATTCCAGAGTCTGCCCTCCCCCCCCAAGCCTGCAGTTTGATTTGGGAAAAGTCATGAGTTCTGCTTGGTCTGTCTGCTGGGTGGGGCTGATCCTGCTCCTGGAGGCGGCAGCAGCAGCAAACATGAATGCTGGATGGGGCCAGCCGTGTTTGGCGGTGTGGACTGTAAACCTGGCACCGCAAATGGACTCCCAGGCACAAATGATGCTATGCCGAAGTAAGGTCTTCAAAGAGCTACCCTGTTTGTGGCAAGAGCATGTCTAGAGGTTACTCAGTCGCATCACAGTGACTTCTAGGAAGAGTGGCTGAGTCCTCAAAGGAACGCTATGAAAGGGGCAACAGGCTTGTTGACAGGAAACTTGTGTAATGCGGTGGGGAGGCCACCCAAAAAATTTATGAGCTGTCAGATGGCTGTGAAGTCATGTTGGAATCTTTCACAGGTTTCAGGAGCTGTCTTCTGCAGAGTCTGAGGGATGACTTATCTCCCTCAGAAGGGGGGGGGCACAGAAAACTGCTTTATACTGAGTCAGATCAAGGGTATGTACAGCTTACGACTTTGGGTATATGACCTACTGCTTTCAGCATGTGACAGAAATGCAGTATATAAATGATTTTAAGTAAATGCTACAAGGTTTAGGGCAGAAATCAGGGATGGGATCCGGCACCTTCTGTAGGCTCCGCCCCTGAGTCGTAGCTCTTCCCCAAAGGCACAACATCCCTATTTCTCTTCACTGCTCAGGGGATGAAGTCATGGCTTCTCCTACTTTTCATGCACTGCTATCAGATGGGTCAAAAGAAAAGGCTGAGCAGGTTGTCAGACAGTGGCTGCTTCAGCGCAAGGGCTAAATTTGAGTCCGGCAGTGCCGGAGAGACCAACAAGCTTTCTGAGATAGAAGCTTTCAAGAGTAAACACTCCCCTCGTCAGATAGAAGAGAGTTTAGACTCTCAAAAGCCCATCCTCTGCAAATCGTGTTGGTCTAGTCGTCGTAGTAGTAGTAGTAATCCCTTTCCTTTTGATAGATTTAGCAGTGCTACTACAAATCCTTTGAGCTTTGTGGACAGCATTTCCTTGCTTGTCCAGCAGAGGGAGCAAGCAAACAGCTGGTGGAGGCCAAAGAAGCTGCTAATTTTATTCCTTGTTTATAAGGGATGCTATTTGCCCAGGACAGAATTTCCCCGTTGTCAGAAAGCGGAGGCTGTGCCATTCCTTGACCAAGGAACCGCAGCCTCAGTACATTCTACGCAAGGAAAACGTCTGCCATGCCCTCTCGCCAACTGGCCTGGCTGTTCAGTGAAAAGAGGGAACAGCGGCAGCCAAGGGGTTTCCCCATCAAGCACCAGCCAACAGGAGCGATAACAAGAACGAGGCAAAAGGTCTGCAACGGATGTTGGCACCAATGCAACATCAGTTGTATTGGTGCCAACATCCAGGTGGTGCCTGGAGATCTCTCAAGATTGTAACTGACAGTCCAGTCTGCAGAGATGACTTCCTATGGAGAAAATGGCTGTCTTGGGGGGGAGGGGGTGTACCCTCTGGCATTATACCTTGCTGAAGTCCCTTCCCTCCCCCAAAGCCCACTGTCCCCAGGTTCTGTCCCCCAATCTCCAGGAAGTTCCTAGCCCAGAGATGGCAACTGTACATTGTTGGTGGGCAGCTTTGGGGGGGGGGGGGCGTGCGGGGAACAAGAACAATTGAATAGACCAGAGATCCTGCTCCCATCTGATCCTGGGCGGATAACAGATACGCAGAAGATCTTGTTTGAAAACCCTATAGGGGGTTGCCATAAGCCAGCTAACACTTGACAGCACCTTCCACCCCATAATGCTCAAGATGCTGGATTTTAGACCAGCTGAAAGTTTCTGTGCTGTCTTCAAGGGCAGCCCTGCATACAGCATACTTCAGTAGTCTGGAGGTTACAGAGGCATGGGCCAGCATTAGAGGCTGGATATAACTTGACAACGCCTTCCTCCTCCACCTTCTTGAAGGGGAGGGGGAGCAACAAGAACTCCCCTCTCCACCACAAGGCCTGTGCAAAGCAAGAAAGTCAAGGAGAGTCCCCCTTCTCTCCAGTCACCCCTCATCACAGTCATAAACTTGTTTGGGATTTGTGCAAATGCCCACCAGAGAGCTGCACTATTTGCACATGGATGCCCATAAACAAGGCCTGGGTTCTTGGACATGGGTGAGAATTCTCACGGGGCTGGCAACATGGCTTCCCTTTCCAATCAGGGTTGGCCCTCGATTGAAGGGCTGTAACATCTGGGCCAGATGCTGAGGCTGCCAGCAGGGTTGACCAGGTAGGACATTTCAACTTGGCTAGCTAGCCATTTTGCAGGGGAGGGCAAGTGAAACGTGCTTGATGGCAGCTGTGCAGCAGCAGCCACTGCAGGGTGTAAGCACGGCATGCATGCATGCCAAAATTTAGAATGTTGTGCCCAAGTCATCCAAAATCTAGAGCAGGGAAGCACAGGGGGGGTATGGTTGCCAACCACCAAGTGGGGCCTGGAGTTCTCCTGGAATTACAGCTGATCGCCAGACAACCGAGATCTTACCCTGTCACAGATTTTGTTTGCCTTTAAGGTGCATCTGGACACCTGCTGTTTTCTATTGATAAAGAGTCTGCATATGCCTGCCAGCTAACCTTGCCTTCTTGGCAACTGCCCTCTTTTGATGGGTCTGACGATTCCTATTAAGCTACTTTTGCGATGTTCGCTGCAATGAAGCAGCCGTTTTCATTACCTCCTGCATCCCTAAGAAAGACCAGAGGTCCCATCCTCTTGTCTGGTCTCTGGACCCCTCAGCTCCAACTGTAACCGCATGAGACTTCAGCCTCATCTTTCTGTCCAGAAACAGATCCTGAAAGAGGTGCAGTGCTGAACGGGGAAGAAAGTGTGTCAGAGGTTCCCAGTGAGCACCTATTCATCTTTTTGACAGGCAGTAGCAGCGAAACAGTGAAGCAATCCAGAAGTAAACTTTCTTGTGTGCCTCTGCCTCTCAAGTCATCTACCACCCATACTTAGCGACTGCCACAAAAAAAAAAAAAAAAAAAGAGCTCCCATGTGCTAATGTGGCAGGAGAGAAAGTTTTCAGCACACCGGTGGAACAGGTTTGGTTTTTTTTTTAATGAGCTAGTAAGGTGCTAGTGGGTGTAATTTAAACACACTCAACACAATTCGAATAAGAATATCGGACTTATTTGTCTGCTCCAGCTGAAGAAACAGGCTTCTTTTAAAAAAACAAGCCAGGGGATAGTTCTAGCTCAAGGCAGCAGATAATTTTATATATATATATTGAGCTGAGGCTCCATGTAACATCGGGAGAAGGAGGCTGACGAAGTGATCGAAACCGTGAGGAGTCCTTTCATAAGCAGTTCCCTCCTTACTCTCTCTACATCATTAGGAGTCAGGCACTGAGGAAAAAAAACATTCACCCACAACTGAGTCTAACTCAAAAATGGCTAAAGGACATGGAACCTGATGAAAACAACCTGGCAAACACACCCACAACAAGGGTCACAATGCTTTCTCTTGCCACCCCTACGTGTGTGCCCATGTTATTCAACTGCGGCACAAAGATGCTTTGGAAACAACTTTAGCCCAAGTTATAAGTGCTCCTACCTGATCATGTGCAAACAATTTCTTCGCAGTGTATAAATGACAAGACAAATGGCTTATTTGCAAGACAGGACCCAAAATACACAAAAATGCAACTGAAACTATTAGTAAAATGCTTGCTTGAGGGAGGAGCTGCACAAAGCTGTGGACTCTACCTTCAGATGGGACACAACAAGAGGCAGCATCGCAATCATGTTCCCTCTTTGTTTAGGATCAAGGTTTTCTTTGAAGAAAAAAAAAATGACAGAAAGGAGATGACCAGCTACAAAGAAGGACCAGCCTCCTTTTCCTTGAATAAATTATGTAGAAAAGCGCTCTCTCTCTCTCACACACACATACACATCTGGTCAGCCTAGAGACAAAAACTATAAGTTGGACTTGTGGGGTCAATGTGGGTCTAAAGTTTCTGGATGACTATTATAGTGCATAATGAGGTGAGATGTTTGTAATGCACAACAGAGGATCAAATGTTATTGCTTCCTCCTTATAGAGTTGCCAACCTCCAGGTGGGACCTGCAGATCTCCTGGTATTACAGCTGGTCTCTAGATGACAGAGATCAGTTCCCCTGGAGATAATGGAAATAACGGAAAAACCACCAGAAGCAATGAAATTTACACAGAAATGTGTATAAATACATTTTAGTGCAAGCTTAAACGAAACTTAAAGAAAACAAAACTTAGGAACGGAGCTTTCAACATATGAATTTTCCCACACAGTCTTTCAGCAGCCCTGTAAATTGGCTTCCTTCGAGTAGACTCAGTTGTGGGTGAATGTTTTTTTTCCTCAGTGCCTGACTCCTAATGATGTAGAGAGAGTAAGGAAGGAACCGCTTATGAAAGGACTCCTCACAGTTTCGATCACTTCGTCAGCCTCCTTCTCCCAACGTTACATGGAGCCTCAGCTCAATTTTTTCAACATGGGACTACGCAAGCTCTCATCAGTTGCTGCCGGCTCTCCTGATGAGATCATGCATAGACCCATGTTGAAAAAACTGAGCTGAGGCTACGTGTAACGTCGGGAGGAGGCTGATCGAAACTGTGAGGAGTCCTTTCATAAGCGGTTCCTTCCTTACTCTCTCTACATCGTTAGGAGTCAGGCACTGAGGAAAAAAGTGCTCATGCACAACTGAGTCTACTCGAAAGAAGCCAATTTACAGGGCTGCTGAAAGACTGTGTGGGAAAATTCATATGTTGAAAGCTCAGTGTTCCTTAGTTTTGTTTTGTTTAAGTTCATTTAAGCTTGCACTAAAACGTATTTATACACATTTCTGTGTAAATTTCATTGCTTCCGGTGGTTTTTCCATTGATTACACTGGTTCCAGTTGTTTTGATCATCCCCCGGTGATAATGGCTGCTCTGGAGCATGGACTCTATGGCATTATACCTTGCCGAGGCCCTTCCTCTTCCCAAAACTTTACCCACCCCCAAATCTGCAAGAATTTTCCTGCCATGAGTTGGTAACCCTACCTCAGAGGTGGCCAACAGTAGCTCTCCAGATGTTTTTTGCCTACAACTCCCATCAGCCCCAGGCAGCATGGCCAATGGCTGGGGCTGATGGGAGTTGTAAGCAAAAACATCTGGAGAGCTATCGTTGGCCACCCCTGCCCTACCTCACTGGCAGGCACTGAGAGTTGGACACTAGCTCCTTACTCAGTGCTCATGATGGTATCTGGACTGATGATCAGAGAAAGTTAATGGGAAACCTTTCACGCCAGACTCTGGAGGTGCAGGAAATCCCCAACCCAAGGAGTCAAGAGATCAGGGAAACTGTCTATTTGTTATCAAAGATTTCAGGTTTTCACGGCTGGTAACATCATTAGGGTTTGTAGAGTCTTTCGGGATCAAGTGCCGTGTTCTACTGGAGAAAGTTTTCCTTCCAGACGTTTCGTTCTCAGCTGCGGAGAACATCCTCAGTGGCGCTCTGACCTTCTTGGCTGCTGTGCATTGAGTGGGGCCAGGGCTGCTGGAGAGCTGCTATTTCTAGGCTCCGGCTGCAACGCCACTGAGGATGTCTATTTGTTGTTGCTGTTGCCATAAAGTCACAGCTGACTACTGGTGGCCTCTTGTGGGGTTTTGAAGGTAAGAGACGTTCAGAGGCGGCTGGCCATTGCCCGACTCTGCTGCTTAGTGACCCCAGACTTCCTTGGCGGTCTCACATCCAAGTACTAACTGGGGCCGACCCTGCTTAGCTTCTGAGATCTAACAAGACTGGGCCAGTCTGGGCTGGTACATTACTGTTCTTCAGTCTGCACAGCAGTCCAATCATTGAGAAAGGCCATCTACCTTGCGTCTATCTCATCTGCCATTGGCTTCGGCTCCTGTGATTCCTGTACATTTCCCTGCGCTTTGCAAGATCCCACAAAGACTTTGGCACTGGCAGACTGACTCGTTTTATTTTTAAGCACAGCAGCAGCAAGGAGGGAGATGCCTCAGTTATTAAAGGGCTCTTATTAAAAGTTGGGAGGCCTCAAAGTGCTCTGTCTAGCCACGCAGTCACTGCACCGCCTTCTCTTCCAGAAAGATAAGAGGATTTAAAAATTAAAATCTTAATGGAGTGTTGACATTCTAGCTGGTTTGTGACTCAGGAGCATGACGGAGCTCTTAATAAGTACCTGCATTTGATGATATTCCCCACAACTCCAAAAAAGTAACTGTGGGGCTCTGCTTGGACTAGTTTTGGTGCCACCTGACTCACCTTCCTGGGGAAGAGCCATCAGAATTGTCAGGGTGCCTCATTAAAATCTGGGTTGCCCTGTTTAAGAATATCGATGCTTCCTTTCCCCTCCTCAGTTTTACTCAATTTAATTACCTGGCCCAGGCTCGCCTGATCTTGCCAGATCTCAGCAGCCAAGCGGGGTCACCCTGACGAGTCCTTGGCTGGGAAACCACCACGGCAGTCCAGGGTTGCTACGCAGGCAGTGACCAGCCACCTCTGCTCACCTGCCCTGCCTTGGATAGCCCAGGCAGCCCAATCTAGTCAGATCTCGGAACTTAAGCAGGGTCATCCCTGGTTATTAGTTGGATGGGAGACCACCAAGGAAGTCCAAGGTTGCTACGCAGAGGCAGGCAATCGAAAACCACCTATAGGGTGGCCATAAGTTGGCCGTACCATGTGATGGACAGGGTGGTTCCATCTTTCTCCAGGAGCAACCAATCAGAGCTGAAGGAAAGTTGCAGGGGAAGACTCGAAAACAGCTGAGAAATGACAATTCGGGGGCTAGAAGAGAGAGGGCAGCTTAAGGGCTGAGGAGAAAAGGGTTTTTCCTCACTGAGGGGAATGATATAGAACTGCTACTTGGAACAGGCTGAAAATAGTAAAAATTGTAACTGAAGGATCCCAGTTGTAGGTACAGGACCTCAGTTCAAAAGTTCAGCGGAAGTGAAATATCTCTGTCTAAAAAAAATAAAGGTAGCCCCCTGTGCAAGCACCAGTCATTTCCGACTCGGGGGTGACATCGCATCACGACGTTTTCACGGCAGACTTTTTAGGGGGTGATTTGCCATTGCCTTCCCCAGTCATCTACACTTCACCCCAGCAAGCTGGGGACTCATTTGACCGACCTTGAAAGGATGGAAGGCTGAGTCAACCTTGAACTGGCTACCTGAACCCAGCTTCCTCCGGGATCGAACTCAGGTCATTGAGCAAAGAGTTTGACTGCAGTACTGCAGCTTTACCACTCTTTACATATATATTCCAGGAGAGGAATGAATGGGGGCAGCGAGTGAAGGGAACAGTGTTTGATTGAGCCCCCCACCCCAATAGTTCTGTGTGAGTGAGGGATGGTGATTGAGGGCGCTGGGCTACCCTGTCTGTGGAAGTCTTTGTGAATGAGAGAGAGAGAGGACCCGAGACATGAGATGGTTGTAACTCTCTCTAGATTTCAAAAGAGACAAGAAGGGTGGCAACCAATAACCCCTACCCTGAAGAAGAGAGCCTGGAAGGGGCGGCAGGTACTCTGAGGAAGAAGACTGCAGATTTATACCCCACCCTCAGAGACTCAGAGCGGCTTACAATCTCCTATGTCTTCTCCCCCCACAACAGACACCCTGTGAGGTGGGTGGGGCTGAGAGGGCTCTCACAGCAGCTGCCCTTTCAAGGACAACTCCTACGAGAGCTGTCGCTGACCCAAGGCCATTCCAGCAGGTGCAAGTGGGGGAATCAAACCCAGTCCTCCCAGATACGAGTCCGCGCACTTAATCACTACCCCAAACTGGCTCTCTGTGGGGGTGGACAAGGGGCATCACACACCTTAACATCACTTTTAACCACCACTTGATTTTAAAAAGGTGTTTTTTACATTACTCTAATCCTCTATGGGTTACAGTACTGATGGCCAGACATGAGCCTCTTGAAAGCAGGCAGCTGCCAGACTCCATGCCGTGCGCCACAATTAAGGGGAAGAGGAAGTGACTTCACAATCTGGAGATCTTTCTGTGTTCACGATCCGGGTCACGACTCAAACTGAAGCAAATAAGTCTGTATTTTAGCTGTTTTATTGTAATTTTAATCTTGTTTTTAATTTGTTGTCGGAGGCTTTCAAGGCTGGAGTTTATTAGCAACTTGTTTTTAATCGTTTAACCTCTGATGGAGCTGCCCTGAGCCTGCTTCACGGGAAGGGTGGGATACAAGTCAAACAAGATAAATTAATAAAATAAATAAAGGAACCCTTTCTAAGGAAGGGCTGCTTCCACAGTCTAGGCCTGAAGGGGGCGAAGATGGCCCACCTGCCAGCTCACCTGCCCAAGGGCATCTGGGGTGGATGTGGTAACTATGTCCCTAGCTCTTGCCTTGGGGAAATTATAGGATTATGTCATCTGGGACAAGAGGGAAATCCTCGATAGCAGATGCTTCCCATAAATTGTTCATTTACTTCATTTATATCCCATCTTCCTCCCTGATCGGGCCCCAAAACAGCCAGTGTCCTTCTCCTCTCCTCTATTTTATCTTCACAATGACCCTGTGAGATAGATTGGGCAGGGGGTATGTGACTGTCCCAAGGTGACCCAGCGAGCTTCCAAAGCAGAATGGGGCTTCGAACCTGGGTCTCCCAGCATTGTTTCAGCATGGGAAAATGGCAAAGGGAGAAGGTAGGAGCCCTTTCTGGCCCACAGTGGTGTTCCAAACCCAAACAGGCTCTACCTCATTTTTAAATAAACATGGCTTTTTTTTTTTTTTTTGAGCAGGAACGCACAGGAACGCAGTTCTGGCTGGCTTACTGTCAGGGGGTATGACCTAATATGTAAGTGCATTCCTGCTGGGCTTTTTCTAAAAAAAAAAAAAGCCCTGTAAATAACCATTCCCCATAGCTGGTGTGGCTGTGAGGAACCTGAGTTGGGCCCAGTGAACTTGGACCCAACTCTTGAAAAACTAAACATTTAGTTTGGTCCCCAGATGCCGAAGAAAATGGAAGGAGGAGGAGTGAAGGAGGAGGAGTCCTTCCATATCCACACTTCAAAGCAAAAAACTGCTGATTGCAGGTGAGTGGCAAAGAAGCCAGGCAAATTTTTTTCTTTTGGCTTTGAGAAACCGCTGGATGACCAAGGAAGGAAGCCCCAAATTTGCATGAACAAGATGGAGCTGTTAGGCAAAACAAGGGGAAAGCCAAGCGAGTTTCAGTGTCTCCTTAAGAAGATTATTGCTCCATAACAGCAGTTAACCACCCACCTAAATGTGAGCCTCAATCTTAATTTTCAAATGAAAGGATCACTCATAGGCACATAAATGCTGAGGCAAGATTAGACATGCTTGTTTTTAACCATTCAAATTCTCCCTCTCTGGTGCAATGCTATAAACATTACTTTGACACCAAAATTATTACCCGTCAAAATACAGAGGGTGCTTTTAACATTGCACATAGCAATTATAGGCAATTGTTATTTTAAAGTGTGAAAGAGGACAAAAATATCCAAAAGACAAACTTGTCTGATTGAAGAATTCCACTCTAGGAGAATTTTACCTTCAAACAAACCAATCTCCCTTTTACACACCAATCACTTCTGTCATCATTTTCTAAACCGTTACGTTAAATCCACCTCAGTTTTGAGTACATAAAGTAACGCAGAAGCTCAAGATGAAAAAAAAAACAAAAAACCAGGAAGCCAAGATCCTTACTATTGCAGCAAAAACCAGTTGTCCACAAAAATAAGATGTCAGCTTCGATCAGGAACAGACTATTGAAGGTCCAGTTTGACAAACTTACCATTAACTGACCTTACTTTTTAAAAAATCTTTTTAAAAAACCCCAGAAAACAAAAAGAACAGGAAGGAGAAAACCCCCACAAAACCCAGTAACTGGGGGGGGGGGGGGGCTGTTAAATAAAAATATAACAGCACGAGCACTTCTACTCATAAGCTTCTATAAAAGGCTTCCAGATATCTAAAAATATGTCTGTACACAACTGTCATCTGTGTACCGTGTACTGAAATAATAATACTGTGCTGAATAAAGTTGTAAAGTCCTTGATCCATTGATTTACAGGTGGTGAGCGTTTATCTTTCCAATGTTGTAATACAAGTCTTTTAGCTGTAGTAATAAAGACCTTGGGGGGTCCGTTTTCATCGGCTACTGGTTAGCCTCTAAGAGATGGGCAGAGAGTTTAAAAGCAGATTGATGCTCCTTATTCCCCATCAGAAGGGACATCCAGAGCTCATGTGCCAAACAGGCAGGTTTTTGCATAAACACACAGTCCAACCACTGCCCCACACCAGCCCTCCTCACAAGGAGGTACTAATTGTAACCAGCTCATGAGACAAAAGCTATCCATGGGCAATCAATCCAGTATGATGCACGGCTTCAAATGTACCGGTATTTGGTTAAACCATTCCCATGCTGTTGGGAAACCAGAGCTGCGCATGTGATAGGACACATCTCTCCCCGTCCCCTCAAGGACTCATGCTTTATTTGCGGGGCACAGCATCACTTACTAAACCTGTTCCCTCACTCAGGTCTACAATTCCAAGCCCTGGGTTTGGGTTTATCATCCCCAAAAACTCCATCGCAGAAGAACTAATCACCTGAGTCTCAGAAGGGTAGACCTGAGGACAAGGAACTGAGCGCCACCCCGAAGGGGTAAAAGGCTAGAAGGAAACGCCTCCAGTGCGTAATTTGTCCAATTACAACCGATGATCTTCAGAACTGTCCTCCATGATTTATCAATGGAGAAGCTACACAAGAGAGCTCCTGACCCATCAGCCCTTGATGTTCACTTGGAGGATCAAAAGGAGAAGCTTTAGGATACAACCTGAGGCCACCCATCCTAATGAGAGGCTGTCAATCCACAGAGAGTGAAATTCTGAAGAGCGGACAATGGCTGGCAGGCACAAGAATGCACAGTATTGATGTGGGGAGCTGCAAACACAGTTGAGCAAAGGAACACTTCTCCCTCAAGGCATGGCAATAGTGCATTGGCATCAGGTAGCACGAAATGTGTAGGTGGGTACCATGACACTCAAGAGCACCAAGCTGTAGTGAAGCACTTCTTGGATCAGGGCCCACTTCATTAGATGTAACATATAAATCACGCAACGGAAGTTATCTTGTGACCCCACACTTAAAGGAGTGCAAGAAATAAAAGACGAAGACAACATCCTGGGGGATGGAGTCCCCAAAGGGGGCAAAAACGAGGAAATATCTCAATGGCCCCCATATTCTCACCAACGTACCAGCTGTGGGAATGGTGGAATCCACACGCTAAAGACATGGAAGAACCAGCCTCAGATCGTCAAGAAAAAATTCATTCCAATCAACTTCTCCCTCCCAGGTCCCCCTGGGACACCAACAGAGGAGCACGGCTGACAGTTCCAGGTTGGGAAACTCCTAGAGATTTGGGGATGGAGCCTGGGGAAGAAAGGACCTCAGTGGGGTACAATGTCTGAGAGTCCACCCTCCAAAGCAGCCATTTTCTCCTGGGGAACTGATCTCTGTTGTCTGGAGATGAGCTGTAATTCCAGGGGATCCCCAGGTGCCACCTGGAAGCTGGCATCCATAACCCCCGAGGCCTGAACCTCATTGTTGCAACGGGAGAGTCTTCTCAAGCAGCAGGGTGGCATCTTGAGGGCGCAGAGCCCCTTACAGGAGACCAAATGCTGGGCACACAAAGTAGACCCACTTAATGCAGTGCCAAGATGGCTCCTCAGGGAGGTTTTGCTCGCTCTTGAACAATTACAGCCTCCCGTTCAGAGTTTCTATAAACAAATTCTCCTTTTTTCCTGGCAGCGCTTCTGCGTACCCAAGAGATAAACCGCCCTATATTCCTATGAGCTGTGGATAAAATCAAAGCAAACATACGCCATATATTTTACGGGTGCTGAATATGAGAAGAGAAACGAAGCAGACACACGCAGACGCACACACGCAGACGCACACAAATCACGATCAAGTATTTATACAGGAACGAAATGTTTCATTAAATTACAGAGATGCCATTTGCAACTATTTCCCTTTAAATTCTCAGTCAAACGCACAGCTTTGCAGCACTTTGAACTGCGCCGCGCCAATAATTGTAGATGAATATTTTAAATCAGACTTGAATCGCTGTACTCCATATAGACCAAATGAACTAATAAGTTGCTCATGTGTGGACTACTAATGCATCTCTCCTACCCCTCCCTTCGCCCTGACAGATGGAGAGCAGTTTTGAAAATTAGATGCGTTTGCTACTGGGAATTTTGCAGGAGAGAAACTTTAAAGGTTTTTTTTTTTTAAGCATCCCATTTATATAAAAAAAGCCAAACTACCACAACAGCCTGTGTGTGCTTCAAATAAATGAAAATGTATACAAACTAAAAAGAGATGCTTAAGCAAACATTAGGAAGATGTGAATGAGCACATCTCGAGAAAGGAGTTAGCACATTCTAGGGACCCTGGAAGCGAGACAGAGATCTTTCTGCTGTCACTGCTAAGCAGGAGATATCATCCTGATGCTCCTACCCAGTAAGTACATGTCAAATGATATAACGGCACAGCCCTTTGCACTGGCAGACTCTTGGCTTAGCTGGAAGTGGGTTCTGGAAAGACGAGCCCGGATAATATTGCATATCTTCTTCTTTGCCATTTATTCGAATAAGGGCTCCCTAATATGTACATGCCCTGCCTGGTGACCCGGATTAGCCCAATCTCATCAGATCTGGGAAACTAAACAGAGTCTGCCCTGGTGAGTATTTGGATGGGAGGGCCGCTACACAGACACAGGCAATAGCAAACCTTTACCTCTGTACATCTCTTGCCTTGAGAATCCAATGGAATTGCCATAAGTCTGCCGCAACTTGATAGCGCTTTCCATATGGTTGCCAATCCCCAGGTGGGGACAGGGGATCCCCTGGTTTGGAGGCCCTTCCTCCCCGCTTCAGGGTCAACAAAAAGCAGGGGGGGGGGATATCTGCTGGGCACGCCATTATTCCCTACGGAGACCGATTCCCATAGGGTGTAATAATTGATCCGTGGGTATCTGGAGCTAGGGGTGGGAGGTGCTTTGAGGTAGATGCACCAAGTTTTCAGCATAGCATCCGGTGCCTCTCCTCTCCTCAAAACCAGGGCTTTTTTTGTAGCAGGAACTCCTTTGCATATAAGGTCACACACCCCTGATGTAGCCAATCCTCCAAAAATTTACGGTAGGCCCAGTACTAAGAGTCCTGTAAGCTCTTGGAGGATTGGCTACATCAGGGGTGTGTGGCCTAATATGCGAAGGAGTTCCTGCTACAAAAAAAAGCCCTTCTCAAAACACCTTCCAAGTTTCAAAAAGATTGGACTGGGGGTTCAATTCTATGACCCCCCCAAAAGAAGGAGCCCCTATCCTCCATAATTTCCAAATGGAGGGAAGGCATTTAAAAGGTGTGCAATCCCTTTAAATATGATGGCCAGAACTCCCTTTGGAGTTCAATCATCACACCCTTGCTCCTGACTCCACCCCCAAAGTCCCCAGATATTTCTTGCATTGGACCTGGCAACCCGAGCTTCCATCATCAATATAGGCACTCCCTTCCTTCAGAGGTCTGCAAAAGGCGAGGCATTTGTTATAGGCATCCCAAAAGATGGGCAATCAATAGTTTAGGATTAGCAGGGGATCTTTCTCTGCTGTAGACTTTGAACTACATGTTGGGAATTAGAATGAAATCATGCTAATAAATGATCCCAGTGAAAATGTGTCATAATGTTCGGAGTGAGTTAATTGAGACGGTCGGACGTCTCACTGTGACACTTACTGATCTTTAAGAAGTGGGAGGTACAGCAGCTTCCATTAACTAGAACTTCACTTCCCTAAATAAAGGCTCTTTAGAAATGCACTGATAATTTTCTCCCTTACAGCTTAGAATGCATGAACAACTGAATGAATGAAATGAAACCAACAACTGTTCACACAGGATAACCCTAGCCTGCATGCGCAGCCGTTAGTGTATCAGACCAGAATCTGAGAGACCCTGGTTCGAATCCCCACTCTGCCATGGAAGTTTATGGGGTGACCTTGAGCCAAACCTACCTCGTCAGGTTGTTGTGAGGACAAAATGGAGGACGGGAGCATGCTGAAAGCTGCTTTGGATCCCTACTGGGGCTGACGGATTATAAATGCCAGAAATAAAATGACCAAAAATAAGTACATAAGAGAATGGGGCAGTCCTCTTTTCTATGGAGAAAACGTGTTTGTGCACATGTGGGTGTTTATGGGAGAACATATAATCTGAAAAGTTAGGGCTCCCAACCTCAAGGTAGGGCCTGAACCTCTCTCAAAATTACAACTGATCTCGAGGATTACAGTGATCAGTTTTCCTCAAGGAATTGGCAGCTTCCAAGGGTGGAGTTTGTGGTCTAGGATACAGCAAAGGTCCCCAGACTTTCTGAGCCTATGGGCACCTTTGGAACTCTGACACAAGATGGGGGGCACAACCACAAAATGGCTGCCACAAGAGGCAGAGTCAACAACAAAATGGCTGCTGCAGGGGGTGGAACCACACACAGAGGAAACTTGAGTGGAAAGGAAAAGGTGGCTAATTTTAAAAATACACTGGAAAAGAGGAGTGAGATAACAAAAACACACTGAAGTGACAACTGCTAATGACATGTTATTTTAATCTGCACAGCAAATCGCATCAACCAATCAGAAGCCCTGCTGGGCAAAAGTCCCATGTTGCCCCACCCACTTTCTAAAAACATTTGGTGGTCACCACAAAAAGTGTTAGGGTGTACTGTGGTACCCATAAGCACCACATTAGGGACTTCCACCATAAGTCTCAACCTAGGATCAGCATAGGGGTAGTACATAAACACCTAGTTTCTTTAAATGAAACTAAGTCCTCAGGGCCAGATGAATTGCATCCAAGGGTTCGAAAAGAGTTTATGGATGTAATTTCTGAGATTCTGGCTATTATTTTTGAGAATTCTTGGATAACAGGAGAGGTGACGGAAGACTGGAGGCAGGCGAATGTTGTCCCCATCTTCAAGAAGGGGGAAAAAAAGGATCCGGGTAACTACCAACCCGTCAGCTTGACGTCTATACCTGGAAAAGTTTTAGAATAAATCATCAAACAGTCGGTCCTGGAACATTTAGAAAGAATGGATGTGATTACTAAGAGCCAGCATGGTTTTCTCAAGAACAAGTCATGTCAGACTAACCTGATCTCTTTTTTTGAGAAAGTGACTATCTTGCTGGATTGGGGGAATGCTGTAGACATCATTTATCTTTATTTCAGTAAGGCTTTTGATAAGGTTCCACATACTATCTTTGTTGACAAGTTGGTAAAATGTGATTTGGATCCTGTTACCATTAAGTGAATCTGTAACTGGTTGACAGATCGCACCCAAAGAGTGCTTGTGAATGGTTCCTCATACTCTTGGAGAGGAGTGACAAGTGGAGTGCCTCAAGAATCTGTCTGGGGACTTGTTTTGTTCAACATCTTTATCAATGATTTGGATGAAGGAATAGATGGAATGCTTATTAAATTTGCAGATGATACTAAATTGGGAGGGGTTGCAAACACTGAAGACAGAAACAGGATACAGGATGACCCTGACAGGCTGGAAAACTGGGCTAAAATCAATAAAATGAATTTTAACAGGGATAAATGTAAAGTTCTGCATTTAGGTAGGAAAAATCCAATGCATGGTTATAGGATGGGAGAGACTTGTCTTGGCAGTATGTGCGAAAAGGATCTAGGGGTCTTAGTGGATCATATGCTGAACATGAGTCAACAGTGTGATGCGGTGGCTAAAAAGGCAAACGCAATTTTGGGCTGTATCAACAGAAGTATAGTGTCCAGATCACGTGATGTGATAGTATCGCTTTACTCTGCTCTAGTAAGACCTCACCTGGAGGATTGTGTTCAGTTTTGGGCACCACATTTTAAGAAGGATATAGACAAGCTGGAACGGATCCAGAGGAGGGTGACAAAGATGTTGGGTCTGGAAACCAAGTCCTATGAGGAAAGGTTGAAGGAGCTGGGGATGTTTAGCCTGGAGAGGAGCCGGCTGAGAGGTGATAAGATCACCATCTTCAAGTACTTGAAGGGCTGTCATCTAGAGGATGGTGTGGAATTGTTTTCTGTGGCCCCAGAAGGTAGGACCAGAACAAATTGGTTGAAATTAAATCAAAAGAGTTTCCGGCTCCACATTAGGAAGAGATTCCTGACCATTAGAGCAATTCTTCAGTGGAACAGGATTCCTCGGGAGGTGATGGGCTCTCCTTCCTTGGAGGTTTTTAAACAGAGGCTAGATGGCCATCTGATAGCAATGAAAATCCTGTGAATTTAGGGGGAGATGTTTATGAGTTTCCTGCATTGTGCAGGGGGTTGGACTAGATGACCCTAGAGGTCCCTTCCAACTCTATGATTCTATGACTCTAAGTCCAGGAGAAACTGAAATCCAAGGGCTGCTATAGAAAGTGGGTGACCCAGGACCTCTGTTTCTTCTATGGAACACCACAGAGATTAGAAGAAACTGTTACCTTACCTGTAAAGACACTAAAGGCCATAAGCCAGTTTGGGATTGAAAGAAGATGGGATTGTTGTGGGCAGCATTCTTCCTATGGGCCTTCAGAGTGAGTTTTTCTTGTTAACACTGAGAAAGTAGCTCGCTGACACCCCAGGAACTGGCCTTGGTCTGGTGAGGTGTGCTATGTCATCAGCGCCACTGCCAAGAGAAAAGGAAACACCCCACAAACACACACAAATGCCTCAAAAGTTTGTGTTGTGCACTATTGAGGTCTAAGATGCTTACAAATCCATTGATTTTTCTTGATGTCATTCTCTGCTAAAGGAACCCAAAATGGCCACTGATGGTGTGTCAGCAGAGGCCTCCAGGTGTCACAGCCAGCCTGGCTCTAGCATTACCTGGAGCACTGAAAGGTGTGTTAAGGCGGCCAGATTCAGGTTGGGAAATAAGTGGAGATTTGGGTGTTGAGCCTGGGAGGGAGGGGGAGGGCCTCAGCAGGGTCTAATGCCACAGATTCTACCCTCCAGGGCAACCATTTTCTCTAGGGGCACGGATTTCTGTTAGGGTTTTCAGATCCAGGTGGGGAAACTCCTGAAGGTTTGGGGGTAGAGACTGGGGAGGGATGAGACCTCAGTACAGTACAGTGTGATCAAATCTCCCCCCTGTCCAAGCATCCATGTTCTCCAGGGGTCCTGATCTCTGTAGTCTGGGGATGAGCTGCAAATCTGGAGGCTGGCATTCCTGCCATGTGGAAATCAGCTGGAACTCTCCTGGCCCCGCTCGGAGGCTGGCAACTCTCACTGTTCAAAAGGCCTCCTGCATACATCTCACTGGGGCTGTGAAGTGCCTCTGGAATCCAAACGGGCCACCCACTCAACGCACAGCAGCCAAGAAGGTCAGAGCGCCTGCTCCGGCTGCAGCGTCACTGAGGATGTTCTCCGCAGCTGAGAACGAAACGTCTGGAAGGAAAACTTTCTCCAGTAGAACACGGCACTTGACCCCGAAAGATTCTACAAACCCTAATGATGTTACCAGCCGTGAAAACCTGAAATCTTTGATAACCGTAATTCAGTTGGAAGTTGCACTCAATAAATCATCAAAAAGCTCTCACAACTTAGTCCAAAACTCCTAATAGCAACCTGCAATTCTCTCATTTTCTGCATAAAACCTAAGCAGAAACACCCACTAAGACCTCTTCTAGCAAGAGCATTACTCTTTAGTGCTGGGTGGGGTTACAAAATAAAAATAAACAGCAAAGTGGAAAAGTTGAGAGACCCATTTTTATCGTGGCCAAGTGGAAAACATGCTGCAGGGCTTTTTCCCTGCCACCCCCCTCCCCACAGCAATGAATTTAGCCCAACCTGCCATCTCCTTTCCCTGAAATTATTAGCTAATTACCCTTGGCTAAGAGACAACCGGGTATTTGTGCGGGTGAACTGTGAAAGGAGCACTTAAGAGGGGAAGATCAATGGTGTTTTATTTTGACTTTTTGTCTGGCTTACAAAAAGAAATCTCTTGGCCCGCACGATGCTTTAAACCACCTTTCCTTTTGGCAGAGAAGATGGGATATTGACAGATCAATAGAGTAACTTTCTGAGCGGACTGATGCTTCGGAAGACGGGCAGAATCAGATTAAAGACGAATCATTTTTCAAAACTCAAAAAGTGCATTTGGCCAAAAGTTATCTGAGCTTTGGAAATACTAACACCATCCCTTTTGTTTTAACGAAATCATAATAAAACCATCAAAACAATTATCCAGGAGAGTCGGGGTAAACCCATAGAGCTCAAGTTCATTGTTTAGAGCTAACAAGTGAAGCAAGGAGTAGGGTTGCCAGTCCCCAGGTGGAACCTGGAGATCTCCTGCTTTTACAACTGATCTCCAGCTGGCAGAGATCAGCTTCCCTGGAGGAAATGGATGCTTTGGAGGGTGGACTTTATGGCACTGTACCATGCTGAGGCTCCTTTCCTCTCAAAACCCTCCCAGATTCACCCTCCAAGTCTCGAGGTATTTTCCAGCCCAGACCTGGCACCCCTAGCAGGGCGTTTCAGAGGGCAGTCGTCACCGGGAGCTTACAGCAGGGGTCTCCAACATGGAGTCTCTGCCCTTCATGCTGCCTGCTGTCACCTTTCCTGGTGCCCACCAACTGCCAGAGGTGGTGGGACTTTCCCCCAGCAGGGCTTCTGATCGGCCACTGGAGATCAGATTGGCTTTGCTGATTTTTAAAAACATGGATTTGGCAACAGCACGCCACCACACCACTGCAGGACTGAAGGCAAAGCTGCACGGAAGCAAGAATGTGTTTCTCAAGAACGTGTTCATTTAAAAAGGCAACCTGCCAAGCAGAGCTTCTGCCTCAAATGTAAAGAGCTATGAATAACCTCACTCCCTGACATTTTGTGGCCCAGGCAAATCACACTCCCTATCTGTGTCCCTTAGCTTAGAGCAACGATCCAGAGCCCTCCACTTCCCCTTTCGATCTGGGACGAGAGTGAACATCGACAGCTGCCCTCGTTGGTCCGCTTCCATTAGAGTTGCTCTGATCAGCAAAAAGTCGTTAAAACCAAACCCTGAGCCCTTCCTCTGCCCTCAATAGAACTGGAAGGGCATCAGAGCTGGCTATGGAAAAAGAAGATCTACTTTGGTGAAACACCATGAGGAAAGAGAAATATCTGCAGCCAGGTAAATGTTTCACCTTTTTGCAGTTAACACTGCGCTCAGGAGGGAGCTTTAGGCCCAACCAGCAGCACTTGGTTCCCACCAACAGGCATCCAATACGCAGCGGGGATGGACATTTCCCCAACAGCAGCACCGAAGGGCCATTTCCAGGGAGATTAAATGCACAAGCAGGTAGGGTTGCCAATCCCCAGTTGGGGGCAGGGAATTCCCCAATTATGAGGCTCTCCCCCACTTCAGGGTTATTGGAAATTGGAGGGGGGGGGGGTGATGTCTGCTGGGCACTTCATTAAACCCTATGGAGATCGGTTCCCATAGGGTATAATTGAAAATTGATCCGTGGGTATCTGGGGCTCTAGGGAGGGGCTGTTTTTTGAGGTAGAGGCCCCAAATTTTCAGCATAGCTTCTGGTGCCTCCCCTCAAAATACCCCCCCCTCCCAAGTTTCAAACAGATTGGGCCAGAGGGTCTAATTCTATAAATCCCCAAGGAAGGTGTCCCTATTCATTATTTCCTATGGAAGGAAGGCATTGAAAAGGTGTGCGGTCCCTTTAAATGTGACGGCCAGAACTCCCTTTGGAGTTCAATCATGCTTGTCACAGCCTTGCTCCTGGCTCCATCCCAAAGTTTCCTGGCTCCACCCCCAAAGTCCCCAGATATTTCTTGAGTTGGACCTGGCAACCCTAAGATCACACTGCACACTAGGAGTTTGTGACTGACTGCTGGCTCATAGGTCCAAATACTCTGGTTTCTTGTAATAATTCATGTTATTGTGGTTTCTATTGGCTACAAATTTGTTGGCTTGTTCATTGTTAATGATTTTATACCACTTTTGTTGTTCATTTTTATGATTTGTTTGCTGTCTCAAACAGCTCTCTGCAGCGGCAGCAAATGAGGGTTGTGGGTCCTTGGGGAGCAACTGCCAGGAGGATTGGGGGGAGCAGAGACAGAGGGAGTGGCATTTTGCAACCCTGAAGTGCCATTTCCAGCAAAATACACACACACACACACAGAGAAGAAAATATTGGATTTATATCCCGCCCTCCACCCTGAAGAGTCTCAGAGCGGCTCACAATCTCCTTTCCCTTCCTCCCCCACAACAGACATCCTGTGAGGTAGAAGAAGATATTGGATTTATATCCCGCCCTCCACTCCGAAGAGTCTCAAAGCGGCTCACCATCTCCTTTACCTTCCTCCCCCACAACAGACACCCTGTGAGGTAGAAGAAGATATTGGATTTATATCCTGCCCTCCACTCCGAAGAGTCTCAGAGCGGCTCACCATCTCCTTTAACTTCCTCGCCCACAACAGACACCCTGTGAGGTAAATGAAGATATTGGATTTATATCCCGCCCTCCACTCCAAAGAGTCTCA